>NC_086318.1:272594490-273284490 GCF_036172605.1 Pelobates fuscus | reverse complement strand
GTGTGTGTGTGTGTGTGTGTGTGTGTGTGTGTGTGTGTGTGTGTGTGTGTGTGTGTGTATGAGTTCACCGTGTGTGTGTGTGTGTGTGTGTGTATGAGTGCACCGTGTGTGTGTGTGTGTGTGTGTGTGTGTATGAGTGCACCGTGTGTGTGTATGAGTGCACCGTGTGTGTGTATGAGTGCACCGTGTGTGTGTATGAGTGCACCGTGTGTGTGTATGAGTGCACCGTGTGTGTGTATGAGTGCACCGTGTGTGTGTATGAGTGCACCGTGTGTGTGTATGAGTGCACCGTGTGTGTGTATGAGTGCACCGTGTGTGTGTATGAGTGCACCGTGTGTGTGTATGAGTGCACCGTGTGTGTGTATGAGTGCACCGTGTGTGTGTATGAGTGCACCGTGTGTGTGTATGAGTGCACCGTGTGTGTGTATGAGTGCACCGTGTGTGTGTATGAGTGCACCGTGTGTGTGTATGAGTGCACCGTGTGTGTGTTTGTGTATGTGTTGCAGAGCCTTGGTGGGGGTTGGGCATTTTTATTATTTTTTTAAAAAAAATTATTTTAAAAAAATATTATTATTATATTATTTTTAATATTTAATTTTTTTTCGTCCCCCACCCTCCCTGCTTGATACATGGCAGGGAGGGGGGCTCTCCTTCCCTGGTGGTCCAGTGGCATTGGTAGTTCAGTGCAGGGAAGGGGGCTGTCAGGAAGCACTTACCTCTCCTGCAAGCTCCCTACTCCGCGCCGGTCCGTTCAGCACCTCTGTCAGCTCACAGTGTAAGTCTCGCGAGAGCCGCACTATGACCCCGCGACTCTCGCGAGACTTACACTGGGAGCTGACAGAGGTGCTGAAAGGACCGGCGCGGAGGAGAAGGGCGCTGACAGGAGAGGTAAGTAAACGCTCTGCAGCCCCCACAGCCCCCTGTCTGTATTATGACAATGTAAATGATAAATGACATTTGTTAGTGCAATAGAGACTTGGCATTTTGATTTAACACAGTCTTTTGAATATAACAGTACCCACATGTACCATGTTTCCAAGTTTTTATTATATCACATGAAAAGAACACTACCCCCACATACACTTTGATCTGAAGGCAGAGAGAGGCAAAGGGATCTTTGATATCACATAGAGAGTCACTGTGAGAAAAGTTTGAGAAATAAAAAAAAACAAAAACTATTTTTTGTAACCCTTTCAGTGCTAATCACAGCATTAACCCTTTGATTAGTTTTTTTTATTGGGAAGTCACATTTCAAGTACTACAAATGTAGTATTTTGAGTTGTTTGGTGTAGCCACTTTAGAATGGCTAGCGTAAACAGGGACAGGCCAAGGTCAGGGGAATCCAGAAGTCAGAGTAGTCGGTAAAACAAGCCAATAGGTCGGTACAGGCAGCTTACAAAGCGTAGTCAGGACAAGCCGAGGTCAGAAATCCAGGGAAATCAAGCAAACAAACTGCCAAAGTCCCATACAGAGTGATTCAGAAGTTCAGCTCTGTATGGTAGACTTTGAAACAGTCTGTTATGCAGAGGGCATGTAGAGATGGGCAGGTTGGGCAATAATAACTAGAGTCCTTTCGGACTCCTTTCTTGTAGCAAACACGGCACTTTCTTTGGGGAGCTTTTTTACTAGGGGTGGGTGGGATTCGGGAAGGGAAGTGTTTGCCACAAAGTCTTTAGAGATCTCCTGATTCCAAAGTGGGATTGGGGGGCTGGGTAAATAACATACGGGACAAAAGGCTTAATGTGAATTTGAGGAAAGGGCAGGGCATACCTATGACCTCTTTTGTATAGAGGACATAGGCATTGAAAATTGCAATCTGGCTCACGTAGATTGCAATTTTCTTTTACCAGGTCCTAGTTTTTCGGTTGACCAGATATGGCTGTATGCATTGGTCAGCCAAGTCTACTCCCCCCATAAACTTGCTGTAGTCTACAATGCACTTCGGCTTTTCCAGATGCTCAGTGCTACCGCCCACAGACACTGGCACTGTACTTTCGTCATGCATCGTAGACAGCATGTATACATCTTTCCTATCTCTGAAGCGAAGAGCAAGCAACTCATCCTGGCGGAGAGCTGAAGAGGAACCTCTACTGCTTCTGCCACTTGCCAGGGGGAAATCCCTGTGATTCTTCCTCACTGTGCCACAGGCTAGGGTTTCAAAGCAATATACATTTTTTAATAATTCTATACTGGTATAATAATTGTCAACCCATAGCCTATATGCCTTATTCAACAAGGGAAGGATTAGATCCCAAACAATCTTGCCACTTGAACTCACAGAATCAGGGCATCCCGGTGGGTCAAGATGGCTATCCTTCCCCTGGTAAATGCGAAACGCCCATGTATAACCAGTACAGGATTTGCATAATTTATAAAATGTAATGCCATTTCAGGACCGTTTAGATGGAATATATTGCTTTAATAGCAGTCGACCTTTAAATTTTATAAGGGACTCGTCAATTGAAATATCTTTATCGGGGGACATAATTTTCAGAAAATCTGACAGGAGTTGGATAAAGGGCCGAATTTTATAGAGCTTGTCAAACAGTGGGTCGTTTCTAGGGGGGGGGGGGACAGTGTGTTATTAAAATGAAGGAATCGCAGCAGTTGCAGGTAGCGATCCCTCAACATAACCTCAGGGAAAAGAGGGGTAGCCAGGATGCGTTGCTTGCTCCAGTAGGGCCTGATAACTATATATATATCATGCTCTCCTTCTTCAAACTCTTCAATCGCTTGGTCTCTGTGACTCTGTCCTCTCGTGGTTTTCCTCTTATCTCTCCCAACGCTCATTCAGTGTCTCCTTTTCTAATGATACCTCCTCCCCTCGCCCTGTCTCGGTTGGAGTTCCCCAAGGCTCCGTCCTTGGTCCACTTCTATTTTCTCTTTATACTGCCTCTCTTGGCAAACTTATTACCTCTTTTGGATTCCACTACCACCTGTATGCTGATGACACCCAGCTATCTCTCTCCTCCCCGGACCTCTCCCCTGCCATCCTGCAACGTGTCACTGCTTGCCTTTCTTCCATCTCTGACTGGATGTCCTCCCGCTTTCTGAAACTCAATCTCTCAAAAACTGAGCTCCTTGTCTTTCCTCCTCCTAATACTGATCCTCCTCTTTCACTCTCCCTTCAAGTTTGTGGTACCAACATCAGTCCATCCTTGCAAGCGCGCTGTCTTGGCGTCATACTTGACTCTGGTCTCACCTTTGAGCCTCACATCCAGCATGTTGCCAAATCCTGTAGATTCCATCTTAAAAACATAGCCCGCATCCGCCCCTTTCTTGCACCAGATACTACCAAGGAGCTTGTCCATGCTCTGGTAATCTCCCGCATGGATTACTGTAACCCTCTCCTGATTGGTCTTCCCAAAAGCCGTACTGCACCCCTACAGTCCGTAATGAACGCTGCTGCTAGACTGATTTTCCTCTCTAGTCGTTTCTCTCACACCTCACCCCTCTGCCAGTCCTTACATTGGCTTCCTGTATGCTATAGGAGTCAATTCAAGGTACTAACTCACACCTATAAAGCACTGAACAACTCTAGCCCCTCTTATATCTCCTCACAGATCCATAGGTATGTCCCTTCTCGGTCTCTCCGCTCTGCCCGTGACCACCTCCTGTCCGTTGTCCGCACTCGTACGGCCAACTCGCGCTTGCAGGACTTCTCGCGGGCGGCTCCCTTCCTATGGAATAGCCTGCCTACCGCCATCAGACTCTCCCCTAGTCTTGCATCTTTTAAGAAGTGCCTTAAAACTCATCTCTTTAGGAAAGCATATGGCCTCCAAGACTAACCCTTACCTCACATACCTGTCTCTTGCCCTCTCCTAAAGGGCAGTCCACCTTATTTGATTGCAAATTCCTGTCCTAATGTGTTTTACACCCACCTCCTATAGAATGTAAGCTCGATCGAGCAGGGTCCTCTTCAACCTATTGTTCCTGTAAGTTTATTTGTAATTGTCCTATTTATAGTTAAATCCCTTCTCATAATATTGTAAAGCGCTACGGAATCTGTTGGCGCTATATAAATTGCAATAATAATAATAATAATAATAATACCCATCATTAGGGTTAAAGCCCAAAACCGCTTCATCTCTGCGACATCCGTGGGTCTCCACATATTCCTGCGACCATGATGGGACCCCGGATGTGCAGAGAGATACTGCATGGCAAACAAATTTGTTTGCCGAGCCATGAGCTCAAATATATCGTCTGACATAAATAGCTCAAAAAAACGAATTGGCTCGCAGTCGTCCACTGTTACAGTGATGCCAGGTGTAACAGTGAACGGCGGTATTTCTGGGGCGATCATATTTGGAGGCTCCCAGTCTCCGTCTGGCATTGGGCTTGCTGAGCGTCCTCTTGTGAGTGGTGGTGGGACACCATCACTTGAGGTCTCACTCAGAGGCTCAATGTCAGAGGCAGTGATAGTGTCACTGTCTTGCAGAATGTCACTATCACTGCCTGCCAGAAGGGCATACGCCTCCTCGGCTGAGTAGCGACATGCCATTCTAGGGGGACAAATTAATTAATTTATATACTAAGTGGGTAATTAATTATCTACCTGCCTAACACCTACTACCTGCCCTCAAAAAAATAATATAAATGTACTGATCACAGTATAGGCAGCTGCAATCAGTACACTGAAAGGGTTATTTTTAGATCTATAAAAATAACCCTTAAAAAAAAGGTAATTCTGATCAGAGAGCCCTCTGATCACAGTGATCACTGATACAGTACAGCACAGCAGATATACTGTACAGTATAGTGATCACGGCAGCGGGGAAAGGGTTAAGGGTGATTTGGGTTGCTGCGACTGACACAAAGGGTAAAAAAAAAAAAAAATTAGAAATATTTTTTTTGGACCCCCCAAAAAATATAGTACAAAAGTACTAAATGCCCTAATCAGGTTGATTACAGTAATATGCTGTGATCAGCACTGAAAGGGTTATATAAAATATATATTTTTAAACTTTTATAAAGTTTTAAAACTTTTATTCACAGGAGCTGCTACACCAACGATCTCTCTGCCTCTCTCTCTCAGATCAAAGTGAGGTGAGGAGAGGGGCAGAGACAATGTGTCAGCCATTGGCTGACACATACCAACAGTGATCACAGTGACTGGCTGTCACTGTGATCACCTCCTACAGATCGCGGTAATTGGCCACAGGGGGAGTGCCTGGGTGGTACAGGCATGCCCCCCACCGCGATATGTAAGGGGCTAATGGCTGCAGTTACATGTGTCAGCCAATACGCTGACACATAGTAACACTGATCGCACTGACAGGCTATGGAAGCCTGTCAGTGTGATCAGCCTGCAGCCTGACAGTGCAGATCGCGGTCACTGACCGCACGGGGGCCAGGCATGTACCCCGACCGCGATCTGCTGCAGGAGAATGCGGCCGGCTCCATGTGTCAGCCGATTTCAAATCGTCTGACACATGTTAAATACCGATCGCATTGACAGCCTATCACTGCAATCAGAAGCTGCAGACCGCGGTGCCCAGGCACAGGGGGGGTGCCTGGGGGGCCAGACATGCCCCCCGACCGCGATCTGCAGCAGCCATGTGCCGCCGGCCACGTGGGGGGGTAAGACCGCCCAGGGCGTTCTATACCTCCCTGCGGCGTTTAGAGCCGGACAATTACGGACGGCATAGAACACCTTGCGGTCTTAAGGGGTTAAACACTTAACCAATTAAAAGTTTACATTTCATATTTGCACACGATGCATTCTTTTGCCCTTTTTAAGGGGCTACACCCGCCCCCTGAATAAACAATTGGAAGTTTTCATTCATCTGAACTTTGAGGTCAGTGTGATTTCTTCAGCGTGCACTCATTTTCAAAATCTGGACAGGGGCAGATATTCAGGCAGACACTTGGTCTGGTCCAAAACAGGGGCACTGTATAAAAGGCGAGTGTGGCCTAATAAAGTCAGATTGTTTCTTTTCCCCAGTACAACTAGTTGCGTCCATTATATTGGGGGGCACTCTACACAACAAGAATACTTTCACTATATTCAGCACATCTGGAATTCAGACTAGTGAAGGATTGAAAGAATAACCGCAATTGACTAGCGAACCCGTGACAGCCGCACTACTCCAATCAAATGCTGCTATGAGTAGCATTTGATGGAAGTAACACATTTGACTGTTATGGAAGCAGGGGCACGGACGGGATAAAAATGACAACACCACAGCAAATGGAGTGTTTGACGTCAGAGACAGGCAGCCAATTGCAACATAGCATTTTTTTTTATTTTTTTTTTACCTCGCAGCCTCCCCTGAACCCATAATACCAGACATCCTACAGAGGGAAAGTGATGTCAATTACAGTTCTTATTTAACCCATAAGAGGCCTGGTGTATGTGGCATGCAGAATTGGGCATAACAAACAAACAGATTATTTACACCACTATGCCAGCAGCAAGATAAACCATTCTAGCAGTATGCTTAGTTAGCACTACGAATAGATAAAAACGTATTTACCAACAAAGTTAATCTATTCCACATTTACAAGACGGGTGCAATAAGTGGTAAAAGTTCAAATATCATTTGTTTTGTTTTTTTAAAGAAACTACTTTTACAAATAATAAAAAAAAAATATATACAAGGAAAAAAGTCACTTTAATGGAATACTGACGTAGTTATTAACTAAGGTGAGAAATGTTCAGAATCAAATGTGAACTTCAAATTTCAAGCCAACGTAGCTATAAAGGATGCATATAGCTGGCTTACATAATGTTTCCAGTTCAGCTATTTTGGGATCAAATTTGAAATACACGACAATTCTCATTTTAGTGAATAACCGTGACAATCTTCTTCCTGCCTCCTTTGTAAAGATCCCAACACTCACAGGGTCATCCTCGTACTCCATTTCACTTCCACCCCGACCAGCTTTCCCCAAAAGAACTTGTCGTTGAACTGCATGAACAAAGCCCTGATATCAGGACTTGGATCCAGTAACTCCCAGGTCGGATCAACAACAGACATCTCCTTGGATTTGGCATTCTCAACAACGGTAAGTTCTCCCCGATTACTGTAGACATCTTTAGTACCATCGTAGCTTTTAAAGGGTTGTTCAATTCCACGGTCATAGTCCGATTGTAACTGGACCGCGAGTAGAAAATCGTCCTCCATTTTGATCTACACAGCAATGTTTCCCCCACTATGACGTAACAGTGACTCTTTTGCACTCCGTCTACTTCGAAGACCGCCCCCATCTAGCACCGCCCCTGTTCTATCAAAAAACCCTACCCCGTGAAAATTCCCTACCCTCGTCACTTCCGGTGACGCGGTCGCACCGGAAGTAACGTCCATCCAATGGAGGAGGAGGTGTGCCGCATCGCGCAGGCGCACAACCTCCAGGAAGGGAATTTTAACAGCGGGGCAGGGGAAATTAACGCCGCAGTGCGCACTACTGGGCAGGGGGCCATTTCTCCTGTTAAATCTCCCTACCCCTATACTGCGCATGCGCGGACACAATCGACCGCGCGTGCGCAATGTGGCTTAGGGAAATTTCACAGGACAGACACAAATGGCCATCAAATTGCCCTACCCCTAAACTGCGCACGCGCGGACTCAGTTCATCAGATTAAAACCTATCTGGAAACAGGTCAGTCTCTTCCTGCTCCCAACACCCTCAGCCATCCGAGGGGAGGTTACTGTATATTGGGGGGGGTCTGCGAAGTGTATTGTGCGCAGTGTATTGCGGGGGGTCTGCGCAGTATATTGGGGGGGTTCTGTACATTACATTGGGGGGTCTGCGCAGTGTATTGGGGGGGTTCTGTACATTATATTGGGGGGGTCTGCGCAGTGTATTGTGCGCAGTGTATTGGGGGGGCCTGCGCAGTGTATTGGGGGGTCTGCGCAGTATATTGGGGGGGTTTCTGTACATTATATTGGGGGGTCTGCACAGTGTATTGGGGGGGTTCTGTACATTATATTGGGGGTGTCTGTGCAGTGTATTGTGCGCAGTGTAATGGGGGGTTCTGTACATTATATTGGGGGGGTCTGCGCAGTGTATTGTGCGCAGTGTACTGGGGGGTCTGCGCAGTGTATTGGGGGGTCTGTGCAGTATATTGGGGGGTTCTGTACATTATATTGGGGGGTCTGCGCAGTGTATTGTGGGGGTTCTGTACATTATATTGGGGGGGTCTGCGCAGTGTATTGTGCGCAGTGTATTGGGGGGTCTGCGCAGTGTATTGGGGGTTCTGTACATTATATTGGGGGGGTCTGCACAGTGTTATGGGGGGGTTCTGTACATTATATTGGGGGGGTCTACGCAGTATATTGGGGGTGTCTGCGCAGTATATTGGGGGTGTCTGCGCAGTATATTGGGGGGGTCTGCGCAGTATATTGGGGGGTTATGTACATTATATTGGGGGGGTCTGCGCTGTATATTGGGGGTCTTCGCTGTATATTGGGGTGGCCTGTGTGTTAGATGTGGGGGGCAGTGTATTAGATGGGGGGCTGTGCCTTAGATGCTGGTGGGCAGTGTATTATATTTGGGGGATGTGCATTAGATGGGGAGCTGTGCAGTACGTGTGGCCTGTGTGTTAGATGTGTTCAACCCTAGTTTCACAAAAAAATTATTTATTTCCTAGATATCATATGCCATGGCATGCTTTTTGCTACGAAACCGCAGCCATCTCGTCACTCACCAGAGACAGGGCCGGATTAACATAGGGGCTGATGGAGCTGCAGCTCCAGGCCCATGGAATAGGCCCATTTTAAAAATATTTTTTGTTTTTTTATTTTTTAATTTTTTTTACATACACTATCTTAGGTTTGCCACCTGGCTGGTATTTTACTGGCACAGCCGGTATTTGAGGCTGCCTTGCCGTGCCGGTATTGCAGTAATACCGGCAATACAAATGCACGTATTTTTCTCAGACTAAATGGAGATTACTCTGCATCACCAGCACCGGCCAGTAGGGGTCACTGTATGTGGAGAGAGGCAGGAATAGGAAGTTACAGCATATCCCTGCCTCTCTCTACTACTCACTGATCTGTGGGGGAGCAGCAACACAGCACAGAGTCCAGACAGCAGCTCTACAGCTCAGGTAAGTGAGGGATGGGGGGGAAAGGCAGCAGGGACACATGGGGACACTGAGACACTAGGGGACATATGGGGACACTGAGACACTAGGGGACACAGACACTAGGGGACACTGAGACAGTAGGGGACACAGACACTAGGGGACACTGAGACACTAGGACACATGGGGACACAGACACTGGGAGACCTGGGAACACAGATACTTGGGGACACTGGAAAACATGGGGACACTGAGACACTAGGGGACGCTGGGACACTAGGGGACGCTGGGACACATGGAGACGCTGAGATACATGGGGACGCTGAGACACATGGGGACGCTGTGAGACATAGGGACATTGGGAGACACTGAGACATTGCGACACGGAGACACTATGTCCCCATGTCTCCCAGTGTCCTCATGTCCCCTAGCTAGTGTCCCTAGTGTCTCAGTGTCCCCAAGTCTCCCCGTGTCTGTGTCCCATGTCTCTCAGTGTGCCCAGTGTCCTCATGTGTCCCAGTGTCCCTATATGTCCCAGT
The DNA here is from genome assembly GCF_036172605.1 of Pelobates fuscus. Lineage (NCBI taxonomy): Eukaryota > Metazoa > Chordata > Amphibia > Anura > Pelobatidae > Pelobates > Pelobates fuscus. The sequence continues at coordinate 273,274,920 of NC_086318.1, read as the reverse complement.
GTCCCCATGTCTATGTCCACAACTGTCCCCATGTCTCCCAGTGTCCCCAAGTGTCTGTCTCCCAGCCAGTGTCCCCTAGTCTCCCAGTGTCCCCTAGTCTCCCAGTGTCCCCAAATATTTTAGTGTCCCCATGTCTTCCAGTGTCTGTGTTCCTAGTGTCTCAGTGTGCCTAGTGTCCCCATGTCTCCCAGTGTCCCTATATGTCCCCATGTCTTTGTCTACATCTGTCCCCATGTCTCCCAGCCAGTATCCCCTAGTCTCCCAGTGTCCCCTATTCTCCCAGTGTCTGTGTTCCCATGTCTCTGTGTCCCTAGTGTCTTAGTGTCCCCAAATGTTTCAGTGTCCTGATGTCTTCCAGTGTCTGTGTCCCTAGTGTCTCAGTGTCCCCATTTCTCCCAGTTTCCCTAAATGTCTCAGTGTCCCCATGTCTCCCAGTGTCCCCATGTCTCTCGGGGACACACTGAGACATTGGGACACTGGGAGAAATGGGGACACTGAGACACTGGGAGACTAGGGGACTGGGAGACATGGGGACACTGACACTGTGATACAAAGAGACACTGAGACACTGGGTGACTTGCGAGACTGAGACACTGGGAGCCAGGGAGACACTGGGAGCAATCCATCTATACAGCAGAATCAAACTGTGAGTAGTTTGTTGGTGATTTTACAGAATTTTCTCTGATGTCACTCCTTGTGATTTACATCATGTGATGTCATGCATAACTAATTAATTATACAAATGATTAAGGTTGGTATTTTTTTCCAAGAAAAATACTCTTGCTTAGAGGAGCACTATAGGGTCAGGAACACAATCATGTATTTCTGACCCTATTATGTTAAAACCACCACCCTGGCCCCTTCTTGCCTCCCTAAATATAGTTAAATATTACTTGTATTCAAGTCTGCAGCTGCTGGCTCTGCCTCTGAACTGACTGTCTGCTGACATCATCAGAAGTGGTGGTCTGAGCAAATTACAATACTTCCCCATAGAATTGGCTGAGACTGTCAACTAGGCAGATCAGGGGCAGAGCCAGCACAAGTCCAACATAGCCCATGCCAATCAGCATCTCCTCATAAAGATAAATTGAATCAATGCATCTCTATGAGGAAAGTTCAGTGTCTGCATGCAGAGGGTGGAGACACTGAGTGGCAGTACTGCCCCAGGAAGCTCCTCTAGCAGCCATCTAAGGAGCGGCCAGCAATCTCTGAAAAGACAGTGTTTACTGCGAAAGCCTGAATAGAATCATTCTACTTACTTGAACCAATACAATAAGCTGTAGTTGTTCTGGTGACTATAGTGTCCCTTTACGTTTGGAAGCTTAAGAGGGATGTATGGGAACAAAATTTGTGTGGACTGGCTGACAATAAAATTAGTTTAGGTAATGCTGACGTTGGTCTCTCTAACACTGTGGCATGTCCCCTTTCTTCTACACTCACTACATACACCTTTTCTCTGTCTCTGGAATTTCTGCCTGCTAGTAAGAAGGTAAGGAGACAAGTGGACCAGCAAGTGCTAGGGGACAATCCTTAGAAAGCATGGAGTGAGCGCATCATTAGACGCATTTATATCAAGCTCAGGGTGCTGCCTGCATAGTATGCCCTTAGTTGGACAGCCTGCAGGATTGGCAGGTAGCCTGACATGCATTCATGCCAGGCTGGCCTTCCAATTCTTTGGACAAACATGCGCCCTTTTTGGGCACGTTTACCCCTTTTGGCAGGTCTGGTCACGTGATTCGCGCCAGTGGCACACCCTTTTACCCCGCCCATTGACTTCCTGCTTCACAGGACACTGCTGTTAGGGGTTATGGATTTACTTGAAATATGAAAGCATAAATTAGAGAGAGATTAGCATAGAGTATGTGTTTTCTTTTAGCTGCATCCTATGAGTTTCCCTCCAGTACCATCTCCATCAGATACATGACGCTTGGGAGATATGACTGTTTTAGTGTTTTTGGTCGATAAGATTCCGTAATTAGGCCCATCATAATTGTCAGCACCAGGCCCACTGTGCTCTTAATCCGGCCCTGACCAGAGAAGGATGAGAAACTGCACCCCAGCCAGAGGGACTGCCCCACATCTGCAACCAAATCCGTCGCTCACCGAATTCAGTAATCTCCGTCTCTTTGTCCATTCTGTATGTATGGTACTCCCAATTCTTATATTTAATCTGGTGTGTCTCCCACAATCTTTGTGTCTGTCTGCTGTATGTATGTATGTGGCACGCAAGTCTGCATGCACTGTGTCTGTTATGCCAGTGACTCTAACAAGTTTTTTATTTGTTTTTGTGTGTGTCACAACTCTGACAAGCATGTTCTCCTATGGGACACAAAGTACATGAAGTGGAATGAAGAAGCCCATGTTTGATGCTCGTCTCACGGGTGGAGTATTGAATTTATAAATAATGAAGTGGCATCTGACACGTGACAAGCTGCTCCTGTTTGCACAGCGACTTCAACATTGTGTACTGTGATCACGGCCTAGTTCAGCGGTAGGTAACCTTAGTCAGTCCAGATGCTGTGAATTACATCTCCCATAATGCTGGAAAAGCATTATGGAAGGTGTAGTCCAAAACATCTGGAATACCGAATGCGTATGAATGAAAAGTATGGTGTGTGTGTGTGAATGATCAGTTACAAGGGTTGAAGCCTTGACGTGGCGTTACTGCTCACATGTGTATTCATGTGCCAATTCAACCAATGTGAGTCACTGTAATACTTATGAGGTAACCATAAATACAGTGACTATGGAGAATTAAACGCCTGTATCACCTAAACATTGCTTATACTGTGACCGTATCACCTAAACACTGCTCACACTGTGACCGTATCACATAAACATTGCCTTATACTGTGACCGTATCACATAAACATTGACTTATACTGTGACCGTAACGCCTATATACTGCTTACACTATGACCGTACCATCTAAACACTGCTCACACTGTGACCGTATCTCCTAAACACTGCTCATACTGTGACCGTATCTCCTAAACACTGCTCATACTGTGACCGTATCTCCTAAACACTGCTCATACTGTGACCGTATCGCCTATACACTGCTTACACTGTAACTGTACCATCTAAACCAGTGGTAGTCAACCTTTTTCTACCTACCGCCCACTAATGCATCTTTTTGGTTGAAAAAATTTCCTTACCGCCCACCAGTTTTCGCGCAAATGCGGAATATTTTAGAAAGGAGGGTGTTTTAAAAAAAATAAATGTACGTACATTTATCTTTTTATTTCTACTTAATGCAGGTTTATAAGGTTTTTAACTTTATAAAGTTTAATGAGAAAACAAAGTAAATTGAAATTACCTTTACTAGTGATTAATGAGCTCCTTGAGGTTGATGCTGCGAGACTAAATATTTGATATCTGGTTCGATTTTCGTAAGGAACAAACAAAGGTCTCTTTCAGTGATATTCAGACGACTTCTCTGTTTGCGCATAATATGATTTCTCATTTGTGCGTCAGCTCATCTCCTCTCCCTCCTCAATTCCCCTCCCCACCTTTTTTTTCACCTTTTTTCTATTTTGTAACCTTCCTTGTAGCAATGCCCAGTAGGAAGGCTGAGCTAGCTAGCCCACTTACTATAGTCCACTATAACAGACAGGCACACATACAGACACACGACACACATACAAGACAGACATACACAAATACAGACACATACACACACACACACGACACATACAGACACACATACAAAGACACATACAGACACACGACACACATATAGACATACATACACACACGACATACATACACACATGACACACATACAGACACACACAAAGACACATACAGGAACACAGACAGACACACATACACATACCAACAGACAGTCACACATACATACAGACACACACAGACATGCACACACACATACACACACAAGACATACATACAAAGACACACACACATTATATTTAAGTCACCCTCCTGTTTCCTACCTTTTAGATGCAGGAGGGTGACTTTCCCTGGGGTCCAATGGTGGCTCAGGTGGATGGGAGTCAGAGTTCCTACTCTGACTCCCTGGTCTTCCTCCCGCGCGGCTCTCAGTGTTAGCTGGGAGGAGTGATGTGCAGTCACTTCCTCCCAGCTCTGTGATGTCATCACAGGGGGCCCGGTTGCGCTGTTAAAGCGCCCAGCGCTGACCGGGCCCCCTCACAATCCACATCCATCGGGTGGCCCTGACAGCATGGGCCACCCGATGGACCCCTCCATATGCGGCCCCGGCGGTTTGCCGCGCGGGCCGGGGCTGCAAATGGTCACGGCGGTACCCAGTCGCAGGGGTACCGCCGGCTCGCGCCCGCCCGGTCGTCAAAACCTGGAAATCCCTACCGCCCACCTGGAATCCTAAAACGCCCACTAGTGGGCGGTAGGGACCAGGTTGACGACCCATGATCTAAACACTGCTCATACTGTGACCGTATCGCCTATACACTGCTTACACTGTGACCGTATCTCCTATACACTGCTCACACTGTGACCATATCTCCTAAACACTGCTCATACTGTGACTGTATCTCCTATACACTGCTCACACTGTGACTGTATCTCCTATACACTGCTCACACTGTGACTGTATCTCCTATACACTGCTTACACTGTGAACGTTATTTTTTTCAAGTTAGTTTTAGTGTTTGCAGTTTCATTAAGTTGTTAACCACTATCCTCAATCTTCTGTTCTTAGATATGTGGGAAAAACAAGGTGATCCTCTCAATTTTACACTCCTTTACTGATGGTTCCAGTGCCAGAGAAAAACCCACCACCATTAACCTAGACCTGCTGAAACAGAAGAGATTACCTTCTTCTACAGAAAACTTCCATATGACTGCTTCGGAACACATGCTGCAGACATGAAGTAACCTTCATCTTCCAGTGATTAATTATCCTGGACGGCCCAGATAGAGAGAGACTATTATATTATAAAGATACTGCCTTCCTAATGCCATACAGCCTTTCTGTACAGGTGATTGAACGTTCTCCATGTTGGATTTGACACTCTGCTTTTTTTTAGCCAGTTTCCGCATTGACTTTTATATTTTTTTCACTATACATATAAAGTGTAAACTGCATATTAACTTTGAAGAAATAAAGTATATTGCTGACACCTTAACATGCTATTTGTGTTACTTAGCTATAAATAATAACAGCACTTGCTGTGTCCCAATGTATGACATCACTGCAATTCTACAGCAGGGTGATGAGATGGTGGATTTCAGAGGAGAAAACACAAAAAAACTAAGACTTCAGGTTCTATTGTTGAACACAGATTGGAGTGCCTTTTTGGCGTTATAGATGTTTTGGGAACCTATATAAATTTAGAAATGGGGTAAAGACTCTTTGTTTTAAAGGAAACCTATGGTGCTAGGAATATCAAACTATATTTCTAACACCCTCTTCACCTTTTTGTCAGTTACCTGATTGTTAGGTCAGGTTCCGCGTACATCAGGTCCCTCCTGCGCACACATTTGGGCTTCCACATCGGAAAGCATTAACTCAAGGCTTTTCTATAGCGTTTTTAAAGACACTGGTTGTCCTCATGCAAAGCGTGAGGATGTCCAGTGTCATTTCACGTAGTTGGTCTCCGCTAAGGACCTGAAGCGCCTCTAGTGCCTGTCTGGTAGACAGCCAATAGAGGATGAGAACCTTGCAAGGTAATTATTGCAGTTCCTCAGAAACTGCAATATTTCACATTGCAGGGTTAAGGGGACATAAGCACTGCACCCAAACCACTTCAGCGAGATGAAGTGGTCTTGGTGCCTATAGTGTCCCTTTAAAGAGCAACTTCTTACTCTGCTTATTGCTATCTTTTGAAAGTCATCACTGTTATAAGCAAAACTTTCCATAGGCACAGTGACAAAAGGACCTATGTGCACCATAAATTATCATAGTTTGATACAAAGCCATATTTCCGAACAGTCCTGGATTGTTTGATAGAGTACCAGTTTGGGGTTGCTCTCCATTGTCCCACAGTAATTAGCAGGTTAACGTTGATTACAGATACACATTTCACTGCACATTTCAAAATTGTTTGGAGTTTTAATATAATTTTTTTGCAGGGAACAGCAGTAAACAAAAAGTCTAACAATATTTGTTAATTTCTAATGTAACAAAAAAGTGAAAAAATATGTTGTACATCAATTACATACATAATAATTGCACATGTGGCCTATTATCAGATATTGTTAGCCACTCTTTACTCTTAAGAGGCCTCATATACTCCTGATTACGACTTGGATGATGCTGTGATGAGATCTCTCTTTAGTACAGCCTTCTGTATCCAATAGTCTCTTATGCAGGGACTCCTCAAGGCGGTTTGCTCCTTCCCTCGGGAGCTGTAGAAATAGAAAATTAAGTAAAAACTCACCAGAACGTAACCAGAAAGCATATTACAATCTACATATTTTCTATTATTACAAACTACAATTTCCATGTTCAGGATTAGAGGCGTAGAATAGAAAGAATGATAGAGCGCTTTCACTTTTGACTTAAAGCATCCCTGCGACGCCCACAAATTAAGAGCAAACAGGAACAACTTTATCTTAAGTATTTTTTCTACTTTTGACAAAAGACAGAGCTAATGCATACACTTGAGTAGAGCACTTCCGTTGACTTCTGGCAGATTAACGCTCCAGGAGCTGAAGAGGACCTTGAGAAAGAAGATGCATACAAAGGACATTTTAAGTCAAATAAAAACTACCTTCACCTGCCCTTCATGGCCACTGGAATAGAAGTGGAACAGTGACCATCTGGGGTCTTTGCACAACATTCAAAATACATAAATAAAATATCATAAAAATATTAAGTGCTTTAGGGTTCGGTCATAATATCAGAATTGGGTCTAATGCAACAGAGGTTTCCATTTAAAAAACCTGTTGAATTCCTGATGAGCCGCCAGTCATAGATGATGCACAACTATCCTCTTGTTAAACAGAACGATGGTCTCTATCCCGTACTGGGACACCAGATCTAAAATACAGAAAATGCACTTCGTGTATAATGCTTTAAACTGCCTCCCTCATCAAACTGAAACTTGATCTGGAATTGAGAAAACAGTATCACATATAATGATTTAAACCTGACCAAACTGGGGCGCTATATCTGGAACACTTTATTACCCCCCCTGATTAATGTGGCATGGAGTATATTTGTGACGAGACCAATCTTGCCACATTGTATTGGAGGAGCCTGGTCGCCCGCCTGCTGCCTTTGGATTATGGACCGGCAGCTAAAGGGTTAATTTTACTGTGCAGAAGGATTTATTTTTCCCTTTCTGCACAGCCGTTCGGTAGATTCTATCTACCGAACAAACAGCCTGTTTGCAACCTCCCCAGAGCCATGGGAAGCCGGCCGGCGCCGTTAATTGGCCACCCAGGAGCTGGAGTGTGCTGCCACACTTAGCGGCCGCTAGGTGGCGGTGTTATGGAGCTCCCCGGACGGCCAGCGGTGCTCAGCCCAGAATCAGTGCACTAAAAGCGGACACTTTTACGTGCAGGCACTGCTGAGCCTCCAGCCCCCTGGTTCTTATTCGTGTATATTTAACCGAATACATGTTAATTCGGTAGTTTGTATATGTGAATGTTAACCCAGATTGCTATGCCATGGAGCCAATTCGTGTAATTAAAGACTCTGGCTCCATGGCAACTGAAGATTTGTGTGGTCTGAGTGCCATTCACCTAATAATGTGCACTCAGACCTGAGCTATCTGGGAATATGTGACATGTCTATGTTTTATGTATAAAATGTGTCTTTATGTATTTTGAAGTGATAGTCTGTTTTTGTGTCCCCACGTGTGTAATGGAGTTTTGCCTTTGTCCTGGGAGATAATTGAATTACTTCTCCAGGGCAGAGGAGAGGAAGCCAGGATGCATTGTGGGGATGTTTTACTTCTGTATGTCCTGAAATGCTACTTGTCTGTCCGTTGTTACAGTCTTCCATCTGGTCCCGTAGGGGAATGTCGACCAGGTGGGAGACCTGCATAAATACAAGGGCAGGTAGCCCTCAATAAACAGACCACTGCTTGACCCTCAACACGGAGCCTTGTCTCGTTCTTGGGGGGATTCACTGTATGCTGATAGGGACTGACTGCCAGGAGTGTAAGCTGCTTGAAAGCTTTTCCTGTTCGTCTGTTAGCAGCTATTCGTGAGGTTCCAGTTCGGGAGTTTGGAGTGCTACCTTATTCCCTTGTATTCAGTTCGGAAGTTTGGTGCATTCACTTATATCCATTTCGTGAGTTTTGGTGATTCTACAGTAGCTGTGCCTGTCTGTGTAAAGGGGATTATCGCCTAAACGATTTTAACCCCTTGTCTGCTGAAACGGTCCGTTACAATTGGTGGCAGCGGTGGGATCGTTCCTACAACAAGAAGGACAGCTACAGGAGACACCATTGCTTTGGATTTTACAATTTGAGGGCAACGCATGTCTGAGTACAGCGACCCTGACAGCACCAGGATGGAACCAGCAGTGGAGCATGATTGGGGTGACATGGATGAGATGCACCGAGATGCAGTCCGCAAAGGCATCTGGTACCAGGCACTGGGTATTGTGGAATACCAGCAGGACGGGAGATTCCCCAAGGAAGACCAGCGGTTGCAGAAGCGAGTAGCCCTGCGGATGCCCTTCCTGGGAGAGCAGCCCCTGGAGGAATGGGTGAGGAAATTGGAACACCTAGTATGGCAGGAGATGTGGCTAGAAGATGCCTACCAGGCGCTCTGGTGGTATGTTGCACAGTACCTGCCCTGGACAGCCGAGCATGACAAGCCAGAGGGAGAGGAGTTTGATGGTCCTGGCTTGTTATGGCAGTCATTTTCAGAGCCCGAGTTTGGGAGCTCTACACAAGCCCGGTTCAGTGATCTCTTTGAGTGGAGGTATGACTGGGACGACACTCAGGAGATAGAGCAAGACCTGGTCCACCTAGTGACCCGAGAGATGGAGCTGGAACAGGGCTAACAAAATCTGTTCCACTCCAGTGAGAAGGTTCAGCAGGAAAGCGGAGACCCAGATCCAGACCCATTCAGCTGGGCAAATATTGAGGAGATGTACTGGGAAGAACCCCAGGTGGCCGGTGGAGATGGGACCGAGATCTCTCCACTGGTCCTGCAGGGAATTGGGAGCCCAGTCTCCATTCCCCAGCGGTAGTGTGATATGCAGGGAATTGGGAGCCCAGTCTCCATTCCCCAGCGGTAGGCTGAGTTACAGGGGGCAGAGGTAGTTGTTCCTGCCCCCCAGCAGCAGAGTGATATGCCAGGAAGGCAGTGTGAAGTGCAGGGAGAGGAGAGCAGCATCCTCCCTCCCCAGTGGCAGGCTGAGTTACAGGGGGCAGAGGTAGTTGTTCCTGCCCCTCAGCAGCAGAGTGATATGCCGGGAAGCCAGTGTGAAGTGCAGGGAGAGGAGAGCAGCGTCCTACCTCCCCAGCGGCAGGCTGAGTTACAGGGGGCAGAGGTAGTTGTTCCTGCATCCCAGCAGCAGAGTAATATGCCGGGAAGGCAGTGTGCCGGGAAGGCAGCAGTGTCCTCCCTCCCCAGCGGCAGCGTGATTTTTCGGGAATTGGGAGCCCAGTCTCCATTCCCCAGCGGCAGCGTGATGTGCCGAGAATTGGGAGCCCAGTCTCCATTCCCCAGCGGCAGTGTGATGTGCCGGGAATTGGGAGCCCAGTCTCCATTCTCCAGCGGCAGTGTGATGTGCCGGGAATTGGGAGCCCAGTCTCCAGTCCCCAGCGGCAGAGTATACAGCAGGGAATAGAGAGCCCAGTCTCCTTTCCCCAACAGCAGGACTCTGTGTTGGGAGGAGAGACAGTCGGTCTCCCTCCGCAGAGACTGGAAGTATGTATGGGAGAGGAGCTCGTTACCACCTCTCCCCAGCGGCAGCTTAATGTACCCGGGGGAGAATGCAGATGGGACCGTGGTCTCTGCACTTACCACACAGGGGGTAGGGACGGTCGGTCCTACCCCCCCACGACAGGGCTGTTTAGCCAAAGGGGAGACAGTCGGTCTCCCCCTCCTGCAGCAGAGCTGTGTATCCAAAGGGGAGACAGCCGGTCTCCCCCTTCCGCAGCAGAGCTATGCACCTAAAGGGGAGACAGTCAGTCTCCAGCAACCAGGCTCCAACCAGACTACTCCCGTGGTAGTACTGGCACCAGGGCAGAGTACCGCTGGTCTCTGCCCACTCAGCAACCCACCAAGGCAGCCTACCAGTCCCCCACACAGCCGTGGTGAGGCACCTGGACATGGACATTTCTCCTTGTGGCGAAACCGACCTTGCCAGTGTCCTTGGAGGGGGCTGCTTGCCCGCCTCTTGCCTTTGGACTATGGACCAGACTTTATGTGAATGTGTTAACCCAGATAGCTATGCCATGGAGCCCATTCGTGTAGTTAAAGACTTCGGCTCCATGGCAAGTGAACTGTGTGAATAGGATCTGCGCGCTATTCGGTAGTTTTGTGCGCTCAGATCCCAGCTATCTGGGGATATGTGAAATGTCTCTGTGTTATGTGTAAAAGGTGAATTTATGTATTTTAAAGTGTTTTACTGTCTTTGTGTCCCCATGTGCACAATGGAGTCTGTCTCTGTGCTGGGAGGTAATTGGATTACTTCTCTAGGAGAGAAGGCTCTGTAAAACCGGTCTGAGCTGGAAAGCTAGGGGTTTTAAAAGATACTTTACTAACTTTTGAACCCCTGGTCTGATCCATGCCATTTTTTAATATGTTGTTCCCCTGAATGGATTGATTGTGGATATGTAATTTTATGTGAATGTGATGTATGGTTTTGAAGTTATAAATATTGTGTAAAAAGTATATTTTAAACTGTATGAATAATGGGATTATGTGTCACACTAAGGGGAGGGGATGTGTGGGTTGCACCCGTGATGCTATTGGATATTTTACACCTCCCCTGTGGGCGGTCTTATATGTGTGAGATGGAAATAAAAGCCAGGCTGGATGTGCCAGTCCAGAGTTCCTGTTTTAACCCTCAAAGTGAAGTGTCGTCTCATTATTGGGGGAGGATTTATTGCATGCTGTTCCAGTTGACTGCTAGGAGTGTAAACCTATTCGTATGGTTCCTATTCAACGGTCTACAGCATTCCTATGCTTGAGAAGATTCATATGCTGCATCGGTTCGGTGATTGTGGTGTCTGCCAGAGTGCTTGGAGTCCTCAGGAAGCGCTAGGAGCATCCATTAACGGAGGCACCCAGTCGGGTTGCCAGGCGATCCGTTACATTGGTGGCAGACGGTGGGATGGCGTCCTAGTGCGAGGTAAAGCAGCTCAGAGACACTGTTTGGATTTACAAATTGAGGGCAACGCTAGCACTCGTGCAGCGCCCCTGGGAGCAGACAAGTATGGAAGGCTCTGATGATTGGCTGGCCGAGGTGAGGCAGCGAGTGGCCGAGTATGGGGATGATATACCCATGGAGACACGCCGGGTGATCTGGAACCAGGTCATGGCCGAGCGAAACACAAGGCTGGGGCGAGAATTCCGGCTGGCGAAAGAGAGGAAGTATGCTCAGCAGCAGGAGCGTTACAGCAGCAGAGTAGAGTCTTTCCCTGAGGCGGCGGGAGGAACCCGAAGTGGGGGTCCTCATAGACTGGTCCTGTGAAGAACCACAACAGGCAGGTAGAGATGGGACCAAGGTCTCTCCACCGGGCCCACCGGGATGCTGGGCAGCCGGCCCAGATCCCCAGCAGCAGCCAGAGATGCCAGGTGGCCCTTACTCACAAATGTTGAGGGGCCTCACGGATTGGTCCTGGGAAGACCCACAGATGGCAGGTGGAGGTGGGACTGCTGTCTCTCTTCCGGCCCTACAGGGATGCTGGGCAGTCGGCCCAGATCCCCAGCGGCAGTGTGCGTTACAGGGAGCTGAAGGTGCCATCCTTCCTCCCCAGCGGCAGAATATTTTACAGGGAGGGGAGAGTCTCGTTCCCCCTCCCCAGCGGCAGCCCTGCTCACCAAGGGGAGACAGTAAGCCCCTCACCAGGGCAGATGGGACCGTGGTCTCTGCGCCCTGCCTACAGGGAGTACAGAGGGTCAGCCCTGCTCCCCAGCGGCTGAAAGTGTGTAAGGGAGAGGAGTTTGTTACCCCCTCTCCCCAGCGGCAGCTTAGCACACCAAGGGGAGACAGTAAGCCCCACACCAGCGCAGATGTGACCGTGGTCTCTGCGCCCAAGCTGCAAGGAGTACGGACAGTCGGTCCTGCTTCCCAGCGGCAGCCTAGCCCACCAAGGGGAGATGTTAAGCCCCACAATGGTGTAGATGGGACCGTAGTCTCTGCATCTGCACCACTGGGGATAGGGACAGTCTGTCCTGTGTCCCAACAGCAAGCCAAGGTATTGGAAGGGGAGGCAGTCGGTTTTCCCCTCCAGCAGAGAGAGCGTCAGGGAGAGGAGCCTGTTACCCCCTCTCCCCAGCGGCAGCTTACAGTGCAGAGAGAGGAACTTGTTGCACCCTCTCTCCAGCAGCAGCCTAACCCACCAAGGGGAGATGTTACGCCCCCCAACGATGCAGATGGGACCGTAGTCTCTGCACTTGCAGCACAAGGGGTAAGGATGGTCGGTCCTGTCCCCCAGCCACAGAGCTGTGTACCCAGAGAGGAGACGGTCGGTCTCCCCTCCCACAACCAGGCTCCAATGAGGCTACTTCAGTGGTAGCGCTGGCACCAGGGCAGAGTACCGCTGGTCTCTGCCCACTCAGCAACCCACCAAGGCAGTCTACCAGCTCCCCGCACAGCCGTGGTGAGGAACCTGGACCTGGACAAGCTGCTACTTTATCCAGGTGGAGTAAACATTTATTGTGGGTGGGAGGTACTGCTGTTTGTGCTTCGTGGGTGGGTTGCTGGACTAACCAGGGCACTGACCGGCAGGAGGTCAGATACCCTGTTAGTCTGGGGGGTAAAGGGGAGAAGTGTGGCGAAACCGACCTCGCCACGTGTCCTTGGAGGGGGCTGCTTGCCCGCCTCTTGCCTTTGGACTATGGACCAGACTTTATGTGAATGTGTTAACCCAGATAGCTATGCCATGGAGCCCATTCGTGTAGTTAAAGACTTCGGCTCCATGGCAAGTGAACTGTGTGAATAGGATCTGCGCGCTATTCGGTAGTTTTGTGCGCTCAGATCCCAGCTATCTGGGGATATGTGACATGTCTCTGTGTTATGTGTAAAAGGTGAATATATGTATTTTAAAGTGTTTTACTGTCTTTGTGTCCCCATGTGCTCAATGGAGTCTGTCTCTGTGCTGGGAGGTAATTGGATTACTTCTCCAGGAGAGAAGGCTCTGTAAAACCGGTCTGAGCTGGAAAGCTAGGGGTTTTAAAAGATACTTTACTAACTTTTGAACCCCTGGACTGATCCATGCCATTTTTTAATATGTTGTTCCCCTGAATGGATTGATTGTGGATATGTAATTTTATGTGAATGTGATGTATGGTGTAACGGACCGTTTCAGCATAAAAGGGAATAAATCCGTTTAGGCGATAATCCCCTTTTCCCAAAAAGGCACAGCTACTGTAAAAGCACCAAAACTCACGAACTGGATATAGGTGAATAAGGTAGCACTCCAGCTGGAACCTCACAAATAGCTGCTAGCAGATGAATAGGAAAAGCAGACATCAGCTTACACTCCTTAGCAATCAATCTCCAACAGCATACAGTGAATCCCCCCAAGAACGAGACAAGGCTCCGTGTTGAGGGTCAAGCAGTGGTCTGAGGTGCTGGGGCACCCAGCCTGGTTTTTATTACATGAGTACACATACAGGCCCCACCCAGGGGGAGGCAGAAAATAACCAATCACATACATGGTTCAGCCCACACATCCCCTCCCCTCAGATAACATTAAACCCAATTATCCGGTACACTTTTCCAGCCAAGTTCTGGATGTACCCCAAAAACAGGGGGTACACCTTTAAATCCAGCATCGCTGGATAGCCCTTATTCAGGGGGGAAACATATCCAAAATTCAAGTCATTCGGATGAACAGTTCGGCAGATATGGGTTTCCAAAGATTTGACCGACCGCATGGGTAAAGTATCCGAAAACAGTTCCATGCATTTTGGCCCTGCGGTCGGTCACAAACAAGGGAATGAAAACAGACGAATTGCCTGTGTTATAGAGCCTGGAGAGGGTTTGAATGAATTCCCTTGTTTGTGGGGTTCTTTCTACCGAACGGCGGGTCATTCGGTAGTTTCCATACGAATTTCTGGAAGTATGGAGGTCTCAGCGGTGTTTGCCTAGTCAAGTGTCCGATTTTAGTTCCAGACACTCGACGGCAAAACACCGCTGTTCGGTAGTTTAAGATGGCCGCCGCCACGTGTTTGTTTCCCGAATGGCGGCCACCCAGAGGACAAAGAATACATTACACTGATTGCCAATTACCCGTTTGCAACATTGTTGCAAACTGTAATTGGAGGCACACTTATTCCTGGGTGGTCTGGTTGTTCGGTAGTTTCACTCAATATAATGAATGGAGTGATTCTACCGAACAATCAGTGGAATGCTGCATACATATCACCCAGGTTAAACTTAACACATGAATACATATGCAATATTACAGGCAGTACACTAGAATATGCTTCACAGTCTTAAAGGGACAGAAGTCCCAAAAGTCCCAATCTGTTCATAGATGATTTTAAAGGGCCAGTAGCAGCCATATACATTATTACATGCCCAAATATAGTTTTTATAGAGCAATATGTCCAGGGGCCGTAGTCCAAAGGCAGCAGGCGGGCAACCAGGCTCCTCCAATCCAATGTGGCGAGATTGGTTTCGTCACATATGGTTTTGAAGTTATAAATATTGTGTAAAAAGTATATTTTAAACTGTATGAATAATGGGATTATGTGTCACACTAAGGGGAGGGGATGTGTGGGTTGCACCCGTGATGCTATTGGATATTTTACACCTCCCCTGTGGGCGGTCTTATATGTGTGAGATGGAAATAAAAGCCAGGCTGGATGTGCCAGTCCAGAGTTCCTGTTTTAACCCTCAAAGTGAAGTGTCGTCTCATTATTGGGGGAGGATTTATTGCATGCTGTTCCTGTTGACTGCTAGGAGTGTAAACCTATTTGTATGGTTCCTATTCAACGGTCTACAGCATTCCTATGCTTGAGAAGATTCATATGCTGCATCGGTTCGGTGATTGTGGTGTCTGCCAGAGTGCTTGGAGTCCTCAGGAAGCGCTAGGAGCATCCATTAACGGAGGCACCCAGTCGGGTTGCCAGGCGATCCGTTACATTGGTGGCAGACGGTGGGATGGCGTCCTAGTGCGAGGTAAAGCAGCTCAGAGACACTGTTTGGATTTACAAATTGAGGGCAACGCTAGCACTCGTGCAGCGCCCCTGGGAGCAGACAAGTATGGAAGGCTCTGATGATTGGCTGGCCGAGGTGAGGCAGCGAGTGGCCGAGTATGGGGATGATATACCCATGGAGACACGCCGGGTGATCTGGAACCAGGTCATGGCCGAGCGAAACACAAGGCTGGGGCGAGAATTCCGGCTGGCGAAAGAGAGGAAGTATGCTCAGCAGCAGGAGCGTTACAGCAGCAGAGTAGAGTCTTTCCCTGAGGCGGCGGGAGGAACCCGAAGTGGGGGTCCTCATAGACTGGTCCTGTGAAGAACCACAACAGGCAGGTAGAGATGGGACCAAGGTCTCTCCACCGGGCCCACCGGGATGCTGGGCAGCCGGCCCAGATCCCCAGCAGCAGCCAGAGATGCCAGGTGGCCCTTACTCACAAATGTTGAGGGGCCTCACGGATTGGTCCTGGGAAGACCCACAGATGGCAGGTGGAGGTGGGACTGCTGTCTCTCTTCCGGCCCTACAGGGATGCTGGGCAGTCGGCCCAGATCCCCAGCGGCAGTGTGCGTTACAGGGAGCTGAAGGTGCCATCCTTCCTCCCCAGCGGCAGAATATTTTACAGGGAGGGGAGAGTCTCGTTCCCCCTCCCCAGCGGCAGCCCTGCTCACCAAGGGGAGACAGTAAGCCCCTCACCAGGGCAGATGGGACCGTGGTCTCTGCGCCCTGCCTACAGGGAGTACAGAGGGTCAGCCCTGCTCCCCAGCGGCTGAAAGTGTGTAAGGGAGAGGAGTTTGTTACCCCCTCTCCCCAGCGGCAGCTTAGCACACCAAGGGGAGACAGTAAGCCCCACACCAGCGCAGATGTGACCGTGGTCTCTGCGCCCAAGCTGCAAGGAGTACGGACAGTCGGTCCTGCTTCCCAGCGGCAGCCTAGCCCACCAAGGGGAGATGTTAAGCCCCACAATGGTGTAGATGGGACCGTAGTCTCTGCATCTGCACCACTGGGGATAGGGACAGTCTGTCCTGTGTCCCAACAGCAAGCCAAGGTATTGGAAGGGGAGGCAGTCGGTTTTCCCCTCCAGCAGAGAGAGCGTCAGGGAGAGGAGCCTGTTACCCCCTCTCCCCAGCGGCAGCTTACAGTGCAGAGAGAGGAACTTGTTGCACCCTCTCTCCAGCAGCAGCCTAACCCACCAAGGGGAGATGTTACACCCCCCAACGATGCAGATGGGACCGTAGTCTCTGCACTTGCAGCACAAGGGGTAAGGATGGTCGGTCCTGTCCCCCAGCCACAGAGCTGTGTACCCAGAGGGGAGACGGTCGGTCTCCCCTCCCACAACCAGGCTCCAATCAGGCTACTTCAGTGGTAGCGCTGGCACCAGGGCAGAGTACCGCTGGTCTCTGCCCACTCAGCAACCCACCAAGGCAGTCTACCAGCTCCCCGCACAGCCGTGGTGAGGAACCTGGACCTGGACAAGCTGCTACTTTATCCAGGTGGAGTAAACATTTATTGTGGGTGGGAGGTACTGCTGTTTGTGCTTCGTGGGTGGGTTGCTGGACTAACCAGGGCACTGACCGGCAGGAGGTCAGATACCCTGTTAGTCTGGGGGGTAAAGGGGAGAAGTGTGGCGAAACCGACCTCGCCACGTGTCCTTGGAGGGGGCTGCTTGCCCGCCTCTTGCCTTTGGACTATGGACCAGACTTTATGTGAATGTGTTAACCCAGATAGCTATGCCATGGAGCCCATTCGTGTAGTTAAAGACTTCGGCTCCATGGCAAGTGAACTGTGTGAATAGGATCTGCGCGCTATTCGGTAGTTTTGTGCGCTCAGATCCCAGCTATCTGGGGATATGTGAAATGTCTCTGTGTTATGTGTAAAAGGTGAATTTATGTATTTTAAAGTGTTTTACTGTCTTTGTGTCCCCATGTGCACAATGGAGTCTGTCTCTGTGCTGGGAGGTAATTGGATTACTTCTCTAGGAGAGAAGGCTCTGTAAAACCGGTCTGAGCTGGAAAGCTAGGGGTTTTAAAAGATACTTTACTAACTTTTGAACCCCTGGTCTGATCCATGCCATTTTTTAATATGTTGTTCCCCTGAATGGATTGATTGTGGATATGTAATTTTATGTGAATGTGATGTATGGTTTTGAAGTTATAAATATTGTGTAAAAAGTATATTTTAAACTGTATGAATAATGGGATTATGTGTCACACTAAGGGGAGGGGATGTGTGGGTTGCACCCGTGATGCTATTGGATATTTTACACCTCCCCTGTGGGCGGTCTTATATGTGTGAGATGGAAATAAAAGCCAGGCTGGATGTGCCAGTCCAGAGTTCCTGTTTTAACCCTCAAAGTGAAGTGTCGTCTCATTATTGGGGGAGGATTTATTGCATGCTGTTCCAGTTGACTGCTAGGAGTGTAAACCTATTCGTATGGTTCCTATTCAACGGTCTACAGCATTCCTATGCTTGAGAAGATTCATATGCTGCATCGGTTCGGTGATTGTGGTGTCTGCCAGAGTGCTTGGAGTCCTCAGGAAGCGCTAGGAGCATCCATTAACGGAGGCACCCAGTCGGGTTGCCAGGCGATCCGTTACATTGGTGGCAGACGGTGGGATGGCGTCCTAGTGCGAGGTAAAGCAGCTCAGAGACACTGTTTGGATTTACAAATTGAGGGCAACGCTAGCACTCGTGCAGCGCCCCTGGGAGCAGACAAGTATGGAAGGCTCTGATGATTGGCTGGCCGAGGTGAGGCAGCGAGTGGCCGAGTATGGGGATGATATACCCATGGAGACACGCCGGGTGATCTGGAACCAGGTCATGGCCGAGCGAAACACAAGGCTGGGGCGAGAATTCCGGCTGGCGAAAGAGAGGAAGTATGCTCAGCAGCAGGAGCGTTACAGCAGCAGAGTAGAGTCTTTCCCTGAGGCGGCGGGAGGAACCCGAAGTGGGGGTCCTCATAGACTGGTCCTGTGAAGAACCACAACAGGCAGGTAGAGATGGGACCAAGGTCTCTCCACCGGGCCCACCGGGATGCTGGGCAGCCGGCCCAGATCCCCAGCAGCAGCCAGAGATGCCAGGTGGCCCTTACTCACAAATGTTGAGGGGCCTCACGGATTGGTCCTGGGAAGACCCACAGATGGCAGGTGGAGGTGGGACTGCTGTCTCTCTTCCGGCCCTACAGGGATGCTGGGCAGTCGGCCCAGATCCCCAGCGGCAGTGTGCGTTACAGGGAGCTGAAGGTGCCATCCTTCCTCCCCAGCGGCAGAATATTTTACAGGGAGGGGAGAGTCTCGTTCCCCCTCCCCAGCGGCAGCCCTGCTCACCAAGGGGAGACAGTAAGCCCCTCACCAGGGCAGATGGGACCGTGGTCTCTGCGCCCTGCCTACAGGGAGTACAGAGGGTCAGCCCTGCTCCCCAGCGGCTGAAAGTGTGTAAGGGAGAGGAGTTTGTTACCCCCTCTCCCCAGCGGCAGCTTAGCACACCAAGGGGAGACAGTAAGCCCCACACCAGCGCAGATGTGACCGTGGTCTCTGCGCCCAAGCTGCAAGGAGTACGGACAGTCGGTCCTGCTTCCCAGCGGCAGCCTAGCCCACCAAGGGGAGATGTTAAGCCCCACAATGGTGTAGATGGGACCGTAGTCTCTGCATCTGCACCACTGGGGATAGGGACAGTCTGTCCTGTGTCCCAACAGCAAGCCAAGGTATTGGAAGGGGAGGCAGTCGGTTTTCCCCTCCAGCAGAGAGAGCGTCAGGGAGAGGAGCCTGTTACCCCCTCTCCCCAGCGGCAGCTTACAGTGCAGAGAGAGGAACTTGTTGCACCCTCTCTCCAGCAGCAGCCTAACCCACCAAGGGGAGATGTTACGCCCCCCAACGATGCAGATGGGACCGTAGTCTCTGCACTTGCAGCACAAGGGGTAAGGATGGTCGGTCCTGTCCCCCAGCCACAGAGCTGTGTACCCAGAGAGGAGACGGTCGGTCTCCCCTCCCACAACCAGGCTCCAATCAGGCTACTTCAGTGGTAGCGCTGGCACCAGGGCAGAGTACCGCTGGTCTCTGCCCACTCAGCAACCCACCAAGGCAGTCTACCAGCTCCCCGCACAGCCGTGGTGAGGAACCTGGACCTGGACAAGCTGCTACTTTATCCAGGTGGAGTAAACATTTATTGTGGGTGGGAGGTACTGCTGTTTGTGCTTCGTGGGTGGGTTGCTGGACTAACCAGGGCACTGACCGGCAGGAGGTCAGATACCCTGTTAGTCTGGGGGGTAAAGGGGAGAAGTGTGGCGAAACCGACCTCGCCACGTGTCCTTGGAGGGGGCTGCTTGCCCGCCTCTTGCCTTTGGACTATGGACCAGACTTTATGTGAATGTGTTAACCCAGATAGCTATGCCATGGAGCCCATTCGTGTAGTTAAAGACTTCGGCTCCATGGCAAGTGAACTGTGTGAATAGGATCTGCGCGCTATTCGGTAGTTTTGTGCGCTCAGATCCCAGCTATCTGGGGATATGTGACATGTCTCTGTGTTATGTGTAAAAGGTGAATATATGTATTTTAAAGTGTTTTACTGTCTTTGTGTCCCCATGTGCTCAATGGAGTCTGTCTCTGTGCTGGGAGGTAATTGGATTACTTCTCCAGGAGAGAAGGCTCTGTAAAACCGGTCTGAGCTGGAAAGCTAGGGGTTTTAAAAGATACTTTACTAACTTTTGAACCCCTGGACTGATCCATGCCATTTTTTAATATGTTGTTCCCCTGAATGGATTGATTGTGGATATGTAATTTTATGTGAATGTGATGTATGGTGTAACGGACCGTTTCAGCATAAAAGGGAATAAATCCGTTTAGGCGATAATCCCCTTTTCCCAAAAAGGCACAGCTACTGTAAAAGCACCAAAACTCACGAACTGGATATAGGTGAATAAGGTAGCACTCCAGCTGGAACCTCACAAATAGCTGCTAGCAGATGAATAGGAAAAGCAGACATCAGCTTACACTCCTTAGCAATCAATCTCCAACAGCATACAGTGAATCCCCCCAAGAACGAGACAAGGCTCCGTGTTGAGGGTCAAGCAGTGGTCTGAGGTGCTGGGGCACCCAGCCTGGTTTTTATTACATGAGTACACATACAGGCCCCACCCAGGGGGAGGCAGAAAATAACCAATCACATACATGGTTCAGCCCACACATCCCCTCCCCTCAGATAACATTAAACCCAATTATCCGGTACACTTTTCCAGCCAAGTTCTGGATGTACCCCAAAAACAGGGGGTACACCTTTAAATCCAGCATCGCTGGATAGCCCTTATTCAGGGGGGAAACATATCCAAAATTCAAGTCATTCGGATGAACAGTTCGGCAGATATGGGTTTCCAAAGATTTGACCGACCGCATGGGTAAAGTATCCGAAAACAGTTCCATGCATTTTGGCCCTGCGGTCGGTCACAAACAAGGGAATGAAAACAGACGAATTGCCTGTGTTATAGAGCCTGGAGAGGGTTTGAATGAATTCCCTTGTTTGTGGGGTTCTTTCTACCGAACGGCGGGTCATTCGGTAGTTTCCATACGAATTTCTGGAAGTATGGAGGTCTCAGCGGTGTTTGCCTAGTCAAGTGTCCGATTTTAGTTCCAGACACTCGACGGCAAAACACCGCTGTTCGGTAGTTTAAGATGGCCGCCGCCACGTGTTTGTTTCCCGAATGGCGGCCACCCAGAGGACAAAGAATACATTACACTGATTGCCAATTACCCGTTTGCAACATTGTTGCAAACTGTAATTGGAGGCACACTTATTCCTGGGTGGTCTGGTTGTTCGGTAGTTTCACTCAATATAATGAATGGAGTGATTCTACCGAACAATCAGTGGAATGCTGCATACATATCACCCAGGTTAAACTTAACACATGAATACATATGCAATATTACAGGCAGTACACTAGAATATGCTTCACAGTCTTAAAGGGACAGAAGTCCCAAAAGTCCCAATCTGTTCATAGATGATTTTAAAGGGCCAGTAGCAGCCATATACATTATTACATGCCCAAATATAGTTTTTATAGAGCAATATGTCCAGGGGCCGTAGTCCAAAGGCAGCAGGCGGGCAACCAGGCTCCTCCAATCCAATGTGGCGAGATTGGTTTCGTCACATATGGTTTTGAAGTTATAAATATTGTGTAAAAAGTATATTTTAAACTGTATGAATAATGGGATTATGTGTCACACTAAGGGGAGGGGATGTGTGGGTTGCACCCGTGATGCTATTGGATATTTTACACCTCCCCTGTGGGCGGTCTTATATGTGTGAGATGGAAATAAAAGCCAGGCTGGATGTGCCAGTCCAGAGTTCCTGTTTTAACCCTCAAAGTGAAGTGTCGTCTCATTATTGGGGGAGGATTTATTGCATGCTGTTCCTGTTGACTGCTAGGAGTGTAAACCTATTTGTATGGTTCCTATTCAACGGTCTACAGCATTCCTATGCTTGAGAAGATTCATATGCTGCATCGGTTCGGTGATTGTGGTGTCTGCCAGAGTGCTTGGAGTCCTCAGGAAGCGCTAGGAGCATCCATTAACGGAGGCACCCAGTCGGGTTGCCAGGCGATCCGTTACATTGGTGGCAGACGGTGGGATGGCGTCCTAGTGCGAGGTAAAGCAGCTCAGAGACACTGTTTGGATTTACAAATTGAGGGCAACGCTAGCACTCGTGCAGCGCCCCTGGGAGCAGACAAGTATGGAAGGCTCTGATGATTGGCTGGCCGAGGTGAGGCAGCGAGTGGCCGAGTATGGGGATGATATACCCATGGAGACACGCCGGGTGATCTGGAACCAGGTCATGGCCGAGCGAAACACAAGGCTGGGGCGAGAATTCCGGCTGGCGAAAGAGAGGAAGTATGCTCAGCAGCAGGAGCGTTACAGCAGCAGAGTAGAGTCTTTCCCTGAGGCGGCGGGAGGAACCCGAAGTGGGGGTCCTCATAGACTGGTCCTGTGAAGAACCACAACAGGCAGGTAGAGATGGGACCAAGGTCTCTCCACCGGGCCCACCGGGATGCTGGGCAGCCGGCCCAGATCCCCAGCAGCAGCCAGAGATGCCAGGTGGCCCTTACTCACAAATGTTGAGGGGCCTCACGGATTGGTCCTGGGAAGACCCACAGATGGCAGGTGGAGGTGGGACTGCTGTCTCTCTTCCGGCCCTACAGGGATGCTGGGCAGTCGGCCCAGATCCCCAGCGGCAGTGTGCGTTACAGGGAGCTGAAGGTGCCATCCTTCCTCCCCAGCGGCAGAATATTTTACAGGGAGGGGAGAGTCTCGTTCCCCCTCCCCAGCGGCAGCCCTGCTCACCAAGGGGAGACAGTAAGCCCCTCACCAGGGCAGATGGGACCGTGGTCTCTGCGCCCTGCCTACAGGGAGTACAGAGGGTCAGCCCTGCTCCCCAGCGGCTGAAAGTGTGTAAGGGAGAGGAGTTTGTTACCCCCTCTCCCCAGCGGCAGCTTAGCACACCAAGGGGAGACAGTAAGCCCCACACCAGCGCAGATGTGACCGTGGTCTCTGCGCCCAAGCTGCAAGGAGTACGGACAGTCGTCCTGCTTCCCAGCGGCAGCCTAGCCCACCAAGGGGAGATGTTAAGCCCCACAATGGTGTAGATGGGACCGTAGTCTCTGCATCTGCACCACTGGGGATAGGGACAGTCTGTCCTGTGTCCCAACAGCAAGCCAAGGTATTGGAAGGGGAGGCAGTCGGTTTTCCCCTCCAGCAGAGAGAGCGTCAGGGAGAGGAGCCTGTTACCCCCTCTCCCCAGCGGCAGCTTACAGTGCAGAGAGAGGAACTTGTTGCACCCTCTCTCCAGCAGCAGCCTAACCCACCAAGGGGAGATGTTACACCCCCCAACGATGCAGATGGGACCGTAGTCTCTGCACTTGCAGCACAAGGGGTAAGGATGGTCGGTCCTGTCCCCCAGCCACAGAGCTGTGTACCCAGAGGGGAGACGGTCGGTCTCCCCTCCCACAACCAGGCTCCAATCAGGCTACTTCAGTGGTAGCGCTGGCACCAGGGCAGAGTACCGCTGGTCTCTGCCCACTCAGCAACCCACCAAGGCAGTCTACCAGCTCCCCGCACAGCCGTGGTGAGGAACCTGGACCTGGACAAGCTGCTACTTTATCCAGGTGGAGTAAACATTTATTGTGGGTGGGAGGTACTGCTGTTTGTGCTTCGTGGGTGGGTTGCTGGACTAACCAGGGCACTGACCGGCAGGAGGTCAGATACCCTGTTAGTCTGGGGGGTAAAGGGGAGAAGTGTGGCGAAACCGACCTCGCCACGTGTCCTTGGAGGGGGCTGCTTGCCCGCCTCTTGCCTTTGGACTATGGACCAGACTTTATGTGAATGTGTTAACCCAGATAGCTATGCCATGGAGCCCATTCGTGTAGTTAAAGACTTCGGCTCCATGGCAAGTGAACTGTGTGAATAGGATCTGCGCGCTATTCGGTAGTTTTGTGCGCTCAGATCCCAGCTATCTGGGGATATGTGACATGTCTCTGTGTTATGTGTAAAAGGTGAATATATGTATTTTAAAGTGTTTTACTGTCTTTGTGTCCCCATGTGCTCAATGGAGTCTGTCTCTGTGCTGGGAGGTAATTTGATTACTTCTCCAGGAGAGAAGGCTCTGTAAAACCGGTCTGAGCTGGAAAGCTAGGGGTTTTAAAAGATACTTTACTAACTTTTGAACCCCTGGACTGATCCATGCCATTTTTTAATATGTTGTTCCCCTGAATGGATTGATTGTGGATATGTAATTTTATGTGAATGTGATGTATGGTGTAACGGACCGTTTCAGCATAAAAGGGAATAAATCCGTTTAGGCGATAATCCCCTTTTCCCAAAAAGGCACAGCTACTGTAAAAGCACCAAAACTCACGAACTGGATATAGGTGAATAAGGTAGCACTCCAGCTGGAACCTCACAAATAGCTGCTAGCAGATGAATAGGAAAAGCAGACATCAGCTTACACTCCTTAGCAATCAATCTCCAACAGCATACAGTGAATCCCCCCAAGAACGAGACAAGGCTCCGTGTTGAGGGTCAAGCAGTGGTCTGAGGTGCTGGGGCACCCAGCCTGGTTTTTATTACATGAGTACACATACAGGCCCCACCCAGGGGGAGGCAGAAAATAACCAATCACATACATGGTTCAGCCCACACATCCCCTCCCCTCAGATAACATTAAACCCAATTATCCGGTACACTTTTCCAGCCAAGTTCTGGATGTACCCCAAAAACAGGGGGTACACCTTTAAATCCAGCATCGCTGGATAGCCCTTATTCAGGGGGGAAACATATCCAAAATTCAAGTCATTCGGATGAACAGTTCGGCAGATATGGGTTTCCAAAGATTTGACCGACCGCATGGGTAAAGTATCCGAAAACAGTTCCATGCATTTTGGCCCTGCGGTCGGTCACAAACAAGGGAATGAAAACAGACGAATTGCCTGTGTTATAGAGCCTGGAGAGGGTTTGAATGAATTCCCTTGTTTGTGGGGTTCTTTCTACCGAACGGCGGGTCATTCGGTAGTTTCCATACGAATTTCTGGAAGTATGGAGGTCTCAGCGGTGTTTGCCTAGTCAAGTGTCCGATTTTAGTTCCAGACACTCGACGGCAAAACACCGCTGTTCGGTAGTTTAAGATGGCCGCCGCCACGTGTTTGTTTCCCGAATGGCGGCCACCCAGAGGACAAAGAATACATTACACTGATTGCCAATTACCCGTTTGCAACATTGTTGCAAACTGTAATTGGAGGCACACTTATTCCTGGGTGGTCTGGTTGTTCGGTAGTTTCACTCAATATAATGAATGGAGTGATTCTACCGAACAATCAGTGGAATGCTGCATACATATCACCCAGGTTAAACTTAACACATGAATACATATGCAATATTACAGGCAGTACACTAGAATATGCTTCACAGTCTTAAAGGGACAGAAGTCCCAAAAGTCCCAATCTGTTCATAGATGATTTTAAAGGGCCAGTAGCAGCCATATACATTATTACATGCCCAAATATAGTTTTTATAGAGCAATATGTCCAGGGGCCGTAGTCCAAAGGCAGCAGGCGGGCAACCAGGCTCCTCCAATCCAATGTGGCGAGATTGGTTTCGTCACATATGGTTTTGAAGTTATAAATATTGTGTAAAAAGTATATTTTAAACTGTATGAATAATGGGATTATGTGTCACACTAAGGGAAGGGGATGTGTGTGTTGCACCCGTGATGCTATTGGATATTTTACACCTCCCCTGTGGGCGGTCTTATATGTGTGAGATGGAAATAAAAGCCAGGCTGGATGTGCCAGTCCAGAGTTCCTGTTTTAACCCTCAAAGTGAAGTGTCGTCTCATTATTGGGGGAGGATTTATTGCATGCTGTTCCTGTTGACTGCTAGGAGTGTAAACCTATTTGTATGGTTCCTATTCAACGGTCTACAGCATTCCTATGCTTGAGAAAATTCATATGCTGCATCGGTTCGGTGATTGTGGTGTCTGCCAGAGTGCTTGGAGTCCTCAGGAAGCGCTAGGAGCATCCATTAACGGAGGTACCCAGTCGGGGTGCCAGGCGATCCGTTACACTCCTCTACCCAGGTGTAGTAACCATTTATTGTGGGTGGGCTGTACTGTTTTTTCTGCTTTGTGGGTGGGCTGCTGGACTAACAAGGGCGTTTCTCCTATCCAAGGAGAAACGCGTTAAGTGTATTGTTTATAACTTTTTTATCACTATTTTACTATATATTGTATTTCTTTTATTATATTTTTTTAAAATTAAAGTACTTTTTTAATTGGACCATACTTTGCTGCTGTTGGATTGTTTGGAGCTATATCCCTGGTGGGGATCATACCACCCAAGCGCTTTGGATTGAGCAAACCGGAACTTGCTCATTAGCATGTGAGTAGGCTTAAACTATTTATTTCTGCTTACACTCCTTTTTTACGGTGTACACTATTGTGGTTCTGTTTGTTTATCCCCACATATATACGGAGGGAAGAACTTGGTTTTACACCTGTATCCTTGAGTGGGGATCATACCACTTCAAGCGCTATCAGAGGAGCCAGGTTTTACGGCTCCATTACACGTGAGTGCACATTTTATAGTTTTTACCTACCCTTGCTTCATAGCTCTACATACTTCACCATATACGATTTTTATT
Source organism: Pelobates fuscus (assembly GCF_036172605.1). Lineage (NCBI taxonomy): Eukaryota > Metazoa > Chordata > Amphibia > Anura > Pelobatidae > Pelobates > Pelobates fuscus. Next base: position 273,248,457 of record NC_086318.1, on the reverse strand, counting down.
TGTTTGTTTTTTATGAGGATACCCCCTACCACATCTACAACTTGAAGAATTGCCTCTGCACTTGATCAATAGGCGGGGATTATTCCACCCAGGCGCATACACTGGAGCTGTATTGAAGCTCCAGGAAAGTGTGAGTGCACATCTTTTATTTTATCTATCACCACTACAGTTTTAAATACTACACTATTATTTCTTCTCTGGTTCTCTTCACATATACGTTGTCAAAGATTACTGAAGCGCTGCACCTACCCCCTTGTTTTTACCCTGTTAGTCTGTTTGGAAAAGGGGAGAGATGTGACGAGACCAATCTCGCCACATTGCATTGGAGGAGCCTGGTCGCCCGCCTGCTGCCTTTGGATTATGGACCAGCAGCTAAAGGGTTAATTTTACTGTGCAGAAGGATTTATTTCTCCCTTTCTGCACAGCTATTCGGTAGATTCTATCTACCGAACAAACAGCCTGTTTGCAACCTCCCCAGAGCCGTGGGAAGCCGGCCGGCGCCGTTAATTAGCCACCCAGGAGCTGGAGTGTGCTGCCAATTTACCTCCCTGAAGCTGTGGTTAACCGCAGCTTAATTGACTGTTATTGGGTGGCCGCGGTTACACTTAGCGGCCGCTAGGTGGCGGTGTTATGGAGTTCCCCGGACAGCCAGCGGTGCTCAGCCCAGAATCAGTGCACTAAAAGCGGACACATTTACGTGCAGGCACCGCTGAGCCTTCAGCCCCCTGGTTCTTATTCGTGTATATTTAACCGAATACATGTTAATTCGGTAGTTTGTATATGTGAATGTTAACCCAGATAGCTATGTCATGAAGTCAGTTCGTTTAATTAAAGACTCTGGCTCTATGGCAATTGAACTGTATTCGTGTGGTCTGAGTGCCATTCACCTAATAATGTGCACTCAGACCTGAGCTATCTGGGAATATGTGACGTGTCTATGTTTTATGTATAAAATGTGTCTTTATGTATTTTGAAGTGATAGTCTGTTTTTGTGTCCCCACGTGTGTAATGGAGTTTTTCCTTTGTCCTGGGAGATAATTGAATTACTTCTCCAGGGCAGAGGAGAGGAAGCCAGGATGCATTGTGGGGATGTTTTACTTCTGTATGTCCTGAAATGCTACTTGTCTGTCCGTTGTTACAGTCTTCCATCTGGTCCCCTAAGGGAGTGTCCACCAGGTGGGAGACCTGCATAAATACAGGGGCAGGTAGCCCTCAATAAACAGACCACTGCTTGACCCTCGTTCTTGGGGGGATTCACTGTATGCTGATAGGGACTGACTGCCAGGAGTGTAAGCCGCTTGGAAGCTTTTCCTGTTTGTCTGCTAGCAGCTATTCGTGAGGTTCCAGTTCAGGAGTTTGGAGTGCTACCTTATTCCCTTGTATGCAGTTCGGGAGTTTGGTGCATTCACTTATATCCAATTCGTGAGTTTTGGTGATTCTACAGTAGCTGTGCCTGTCTGTGTAAAGGGGATTATCGCCTGTAACGGATCGCCTGGCACCCCGACTGGGTACCTCCGTTAAAGGATGCTCCTAGCGTTTCCTGAGGACTCCAAGCACTCTGGCAGACACCACAATCACCGTATCGGAGAAGCATATGAATCCTCCCCCAATAATGAGACGACACTTCACTTTGAGGGTGAAACAGGAACTGATTGTGTTGGCACATACAGCCTCTTTTATTTACCATCCACAAAAAATAATACTGCCCACAGGGTTTTGCAGAACAACCAATAAACACATTACCACACATACAATGCAAGTACAACAGCCAATCAGACACAATGAGACATTAGAAACACACCCAGCCTATTCCTCCCCTCTGCTTAGGAGATAATTGAGTCAATTACTGTATCTACTCAATTATCTCCAAGCTGAAAAGTTACACTTTTATAAAAAAAATTTAACTCCCTGATTTTACATCACATACGAATAAAACTTATATTATTTTAACCAGTATAACTTGGGGGCAAATATATCCAAAATTCACTTGAATAGGTTCAGGGGTTTAACAGTTAGGTCGAAGTCCTTTGTTTTCACTTGCAAGCATGGCTTTTCCTGCTCAGACCAGTTCCCACTGGTCTGGCAGTATCCCTGGGACAACACCCTGCTGGAGAACAATGGATCCGGGGGAGGGGAAGAGGAAGTGTCCAAAAAGTTTCAGTAAGTCCATGCACTGTGCTTAAAGGGCCAGTAGCCGCACAATAAAATACAATATGCCCAAATACTGTATTTAAAGGGCCAAATCTCCCAGGGGCCATAGTCAGCAGGCAGGAGGCGGGCAAGCAGCACCCTCCAAGGACACGTGGTGAGGTCGGTTTCGCCACACTTCTCCCCTTTACCCCCCAGACTAACAGGGTATCTGACCTTCTGTCGGTCAGTGCCCTGGTTAGTCCAGCAACCCACCCACAAAACAGAAACAGCAGTACAGCCCACCCACAATAACTGGTTACTACACCTGAGTAGAGGAGAACTTTGTCCATGTCCAGGTGCCTTGCCACGGCTGTGCTGGGGGCTGGTAGACTGCCTTGGTGGGTTGCTGAGTGGGCAGAGACCAGCGGTACTCTGCCCTGGTGCCAGCACTACCACGGAAGTAGCCTGGTTGGAGCCTGGTTGCTGGAGGGGGAGACCGACCATCCTTACCCCTTGTGCTGCAAGTGCAGAGACCAATACCTTGGATTGCTGTTGGGAAACAGGACAGACTGTCCCTATCCCCGGTGGTGCAGATGCAGAGACTACGGTCCCATCTACACTGTTGTGGGGCTTAACATCTCCCCTTGGTGGGTTATGCTGCCGCTGGAGAGAGGGGGTAACAAACTCCTCTCTCTGCACTGTAATCTGCCGCTGGGGAGAGGGGGTAACAGGCTCCTCTCCCTGACGGTCTCTCTGCTGGAGGGGGAAACCGACTGCCTCCCCTTCCAATACCTTGTCTTGCTGTTGGGGATCAGGACAGACTGTCCTTATCCCCAGTGGTGTAGGTACAGAGACTGCGGTCCTATCTGCACTGTTGTGGGGCTTACTGTCTCCCCTTGGTGTGCTAGACTGCCGCTGGGGAGCAAGGACGGCACCTTCAGTCCCCTGTAACACACACTGCCGCTGGGAGGAAGGATGACACCTTTGGCTCCCTGTACCACACACTGCCACTGGGGAGGAAGGATGACACCTTCAGCTCCCTGTACCACACACTGCCGCTGGGGATCTGGGCCGACTGCCCAGCATCCTTGTAGGGCCGGTAGAGAGACCGCTGTCCCATCTCCACCTGCCATCTGTGGGTCTTCCCAGGACCAATCCGTGAGGCCCCTCAACATTTGTGAGTAAGGGCCACCTGCTTCCCCACCTGGCAACTCCGGCTGCTGCTGGGGATCTGGGCCAGCTGCCCAGCATCCCGGTGGGCCCTGTGGAGAGACATTGGTCCCATCTCTACCTGCCTGTTGTGGTTCCTCACAGGACCAGTCTATGAGGACCCCCACTTCGGGTTCCTCCCGCCGCCTCAGGGAAAGACGGCTAACCTCCTCGGATGCAGCCTCTACTCGGCTGCTGTAACGCTCCTGCTGCTGAGCATACTTCCTCTCTTTCGCCAGCCGGAATTCTCGCCCCAGCCTTGTGTTTCGCTCGGCCATGACCTGGTTCCAGATCACCCGGTGTGTCTCCATGGGTATATCATCCCCATACTCGGCCACTCGCTGCCTCACCTCGGCCAGCCAATCATCTCCAGAGCCAGAGCCTTCCATACTTGTCTGCTCCCAGGGGCGCTGCACGAGTGCTAGCGTTGCCCTCAATTTGTAAATCCAAACGGTGTCTCTGAGCTGCTTTACCTCGCACTAGGACGCCATCCCACCGCTTGCCACCAATGTAACGGATCGCCTGGCACCCCGACTGGGTACCTCCGTTAAAGGATGCTCCTAACATTTCCTGAGGACTCCAAGCACTCTGGCAGACACCACAATCACCGTATCGGAGAAGCATATGAATCCTCTCAAGCCTCTGAATACTGTAGACAGTTGAATAGGAACCATACGAATAGGCTTGCACTCCTAGCAGTCAAACTGGAACAGCATACAATAAATCCTCCCCCAATAATGAGACAACACTTCACTTTGAGGGGGAAACAGGAACTGATTGTGTTGGCACATACAGCCTCTTTTATTTACCATCCACAAAACATAATACTGCCCACAGGGTTTTGCAGAACAACCAATAAACACATTACCACACATACAATACATTAGAAACACACCCAGCCTATTCCTCCCCTCTGCTTAGGAGATAATTGAGTCAATTACTGTATCTACTCAATTATCTCCAAGCTGAAAAGTTACACTTTTATTACATTTGTTTAACTCCCTGATTTTACATCACATACGAATAAAACTTATATTATTTTAACCAGTATAACTTGGGGACAAACATATCCAAAATTCACTTGAATAGGGGTTTAACAGTTAGGTCGAAGTCCTTTGTTTTCACTTGCAAGCATGTCTTTTCCTGCTCAGACCAGTTCCCACTGGTCTGGCAGTGTCCCTGGGACAACACCCTGCTGGAGAACAATGGATCCGGGGGAGGGGAAGAGGAAGTGTCCAAAAAGTTTCAGTAAGTCCATGCACTGTGCTTAAAGGGCCAGTAGCCGCACAATAAAATACAATATGCCCAAATACTGTATTTAAAGGGCCAAATCTCCCAGGGGCCATAGTCAGCAGGCAGGAGGCGGGCAAGCAGCACCCTCCAAGGACACGTGGTGAGGTCGGTTTCGCCACACTTCTCCCCTTTACCCCCCAGACTAACAGGGTATCTGACCTTCTGTCGGTCAGTGCCCTGGTTAGTCCAGCAACCCACCCACAAAACAGAAACAGCAGTACAGCCCACCCACAATAACTGGTTACTACACCTGAGTAGAGGAGAACTTTGTCCATGTCCAGGTGCCTTGCCACGGCTGTGCTGGGGGCTGGTAGACTGCCTTGGTGGGTTGCTGAGTGGGCAGAGACCAGCGGTACTCTGCCCTGGTGCCAGCACTACCACGGAAGTAGCCTGGTTGGAGCCTGGTTGCTGGAGGGGGAGACCGACCATCCTTACCCCTTGTGCTGCAAGTGCAGAGACCAATACCTTGGATTGCTGTTGGGAAACAGGACAGACTGTCCCTATCCCCGGTGGTGCAGATGCAGAGACTACGGTCCCATCTACACTGTTGTGGGGCTTAACATCTCCCCTTGGTGGGTTATGCTGCCGCTGGAGAGAGGGGGTAACAAACTCCTCTCTCTGCACTGTAATCTGCCGCTGGGGAGAGGGGGTAACAGGCTCCTCTCCCTGACGGTCTCTCTGCTGGAGGGGGAAACCGACTGCCTCCCCTTCCAATACCTTGTCTTGCTGTTGGGGATCAGGACAGACTGTCCTTATCCCCAGTGGTGTAGGTACAGAGACTGCGGTCCTATCTGCACTGTTGTGGGGCTTACTGTCTCCCCTTGGTGTGCTAGACTGCCGCTGGGGAGCAAGGACGGCACCTTCAGTCCCCTGTAACACACACTGCCGCTGGGAGGAAGGATGACACCTTTGGCTCCCTGTACCACACACTGCCACTGGGGAGGAAGGATGACACCTTCAGCTCCCTGTACCACACACTGCCGCTGGGGATCTGGGCCGACTGCCCAGCATCCTTGTAGGGCCGGTAGAGAGACCGCTGTCCCATCTCCACCTGCCATCTGTGGGTCTTCCCAGGACCAATCCGTGAGGCCCCTCAACATTTGCACTGTGCTTAAAGGGCCAGTAGCCGCACAATAAAATACAATATGCCCAAATACTGTATTTAAAGGGCCAAATCTCCCAGGGGCCATAGTCAGCAGGCAGGAGGCGGGCAAGCAGCCCCCTCCAAGGACACGTGGCAAGGTCGGTTTCGCCACATCGCCTAAACGATTTTAACCCCTTGTCTGCTGAAACGGTCCGTTACAATATTACCCTAGATTTCACCTTTGATGGATCCCGATAAGTATAAGCAGTTTTTATGATACAGTCACAGTGTAAGCAGTGTTTCAGAGATACGGTCACAGTATAGGCAGTGTTTAGGATATACGATCACAGTATAAGCAGTGTTTAGGAGATACGGTCACAGTGTGAGCAGTGTTTAGGAGATACGGGCACAGTATAAGCAGAGTTTAGTAGATACGGTCACAGTGTGAGCAGTGTTTAGGAGATACGGTCATAGTGTGAGCAGTGTTTAGGAGATACGGTCACAGTATAAGCAGTGTATAGGAGATACGGTCACAGTATAAGCAGTGTTTAGGAGATACGGTCACAGTATAAGCAGTGTTTAGGTGATACGGTCACAGTATACGCAGTGTTTAGGCGATACGGTCACAGTATAAGCAGTGTTTAGGTGATACGGTCACAGTATAAGCAGTGTTTAGGAGATACGGTCACAGTATACGCAGTGTTTAGGAGATACGGTCACAGTGTGAGCAGTGTTTAGGAGATACGGTCACAGTATAAGCAGTGTTTAGGTGATACAGGCGTTTAATTCTCCATAGTCACGGTATTTATGGTTACCTCATAACTATTACAGTGACTCACATTGGTTGAATTGGCACATGAATACACATGTGAGCAGTAACGCCACGTCAAGGCTTCAACCCTTGTTACTGACCATTCACACACACCATACTTTTCATTCATACGCATTCGGTATTCCAGATGTTTTGGACTACACCTCCCATAATGGTTTGCCAGTATTATGGGAGATGTAATTCACTGCATCTGGACTGCCCAAGGTTACCTACCTCTGAACTATGCCGTGATCACAGTACACAATGTTGAAGTTGCTGTGCAAACAGGAGTGTGATGTAATTCCAGTAAAATACAAGTTTAGCAGGCTAAGATTGCCACAAGGCATATGTATGTATATGTGTTTGTAGTATCAGTTGGTTAATTACACGTAGCTAAGATACTGTCATCACTGTACTGACCAGGTGCAGGAATGTAAGAACTGGAATTACGCGTCCCTCTCCTTTGTATCAGATGAGCCACGTGGTTAGACCGGATGGATGAGTTTAGACTCTATTCATTAAATAGGTTAAGGGTATGTGTGGGTGTAGTTAATTGTGGGAGGAGCTACAGTGCTATATAAGGAATGTACTCTATGTATTCAGTACTCAGACTTTGCTGTATTTTGGTGACGCTAGTCCCTCTGAGTCCCGATCGGTGATCCAATAAAGAATCTCTTCCTTCCTGAAGAAACCTGTGTCCATCTCTCTGTGCTTGGCTTCCGTCAGTTTCTCCGGTATCATTTGGTGCATTGGCCGGGAAGCTCATCGTTCAACGGTAGCTGAGAGGCAGAGGCGTGAGACGGTCTATCTTTGCCCACGTTCTCTACGGCTGCACCCCTGAACTTCTGCGTGGACCTCCCTTCGTCTCGGCGCCACTGGTCTGTTGTCCAGGAGATCATCGGCCTCTACGTGAGAAGTGCTGGGGTGTCCCCGTCGATGAGTGTGAACTCAGGTTCAGGAACGAGGAGGTAAGATAACTGCTGTTTTAGACGGCAGGACCCGCTAGGGGTATACCGATTGTGCGGTAGGCCCAAAGGGGTTTTTGAATCTGTATCTGCCCCCTCTGTCGGAGGGAAGGAGCGAAGGCGCACCGCTCGATCGAACGCTCTTTAGTCAGACCGTTTGATTTGGTTAGTCAGGCGGGGTCCTGGTGTAAATAGCCCTAGCCGGACACCGGTGTCTTGTCTAGACTAGCGTTCTAGGGTGTATATTACGTTCGCTAGGTCGGAGGGACCGGGAGACTAAGCGGCGCCTGTGTAAATTCGGTTCGCTAGTTCTCATCCTATCTGGGCTAAGTGGGAAGGCGTGTAAATTTGGAACCCACTAGACTTTTGATAGTACGACTAAGAGGCGCCTGTGTAAATTCGGTTCTCTAGCTCGTTGTATAGTGCGACTAAGAGGCGTCTGTGTAAATTCGGTTCTCTAGCTCGCTATATATGTGGTGATTGGGCAGTGTGGCTAACCAAAACGGGTGTATATAGTTTTAGGTAGTCCATTCAAGGTACTGGCCAATAGTTTAGTTGGGAATTGTAAATGTGTTAACGATTGTTTTAGTAAAGTGTATATCTTGTTAGATAGCGCGAGCTCAGCCGTCTAGCGAGAGTGTTAATAGTGTGTTGCTGTATTATAGTGCACGGTACCATAACCCTGTATATTTACTGACATTATATAATAAGTACTAATCATTGTCGTCCATTGCATGTTTAACACCATAACCACTAATAATTGTATTGTGACCTTAACTTGTGCTTTGACCTATGCTAACCGTACTGTAACCGCTATTTGTAAAAGACGATGTTACTGGGGTGTGTTATAGACGGGTAATTCGTATATAGAGAATTATAGCGTGGGTGACTGTGTAGTTACGCCAAAGGGCATAATATTGATTATATAGTGACTGGTGTAGCAGCTGTGTGTGTACGGGAATTCCCTGAGTGTTTATTGTTATTGTGTACGTTTCACTTGGTAACCGTACCACGTGGTGCTGTTGCCAGAGGAAACGGGTGTGACTGTTGAATAGTACGCGTGTATAGTAATCGTTGTCGACGACGTTCCACTGTTAAATATGGGTGCGTCGCAGTCAACGATTCCGGATCCCTTAGGATGTATGGTTAAGAATTTTAAAAAGGGATTCAAAGTTTGTGATTTTGGGGTTAAGATGTCCCCTGTACGTTTGGTCACTTTGTGCACTAGGGAGTGGCCTACTTTGGTTGCGGCATGGCCGCCACGTGGCAGTTTGGATCCAACTCTGGTACAGCGCTTACACGTGGCTGTATCAGGTAGGCCTGAACTTTACGGCCAGTTTCCTTATATTGATTGTTGGAGACAGGCCGTAAATGACTCGCCAAAATGGCTCCGGACATGCCACGAGGAACAGTGTCGCCTCATGGTAGCTAGGACTTGTTCGTCCACTAGGGCTGGTGTTAGGCCCATTTTGGACACGCCCCCTGAGTCCGAGATCCCTTTGCCGCCCCCTTACTTTCCGGTAAGAGGAAGTGACGCAAATACAGGAAGTCCTGTAACCCTTCCCTCATTACCCTCATCCACTTCCGCTTCCTCCTCCAGTACAGGATCCACCCCCCCTCGTACTAAATCTCCCCTTCCGGAACCAGAACCCACCCCCATTAGAAACGAATATCCTGATTTGGCGCCACTTCAGACTTCCGGTCAAGCTTCATCTAGCTCGGCCCGAAGTGTTCTATTCACTACCTTTTCCCAAAACCAACCTCCCACATCCCCATACCCTATATCTCCCCGACCGGAACCCATGACTGACGCTTCCCTACGTAGCCCCATCCAAACCCGACAGTTGACTGGTGCCCAACAATTAAAGCACTATCAGATGCCTCTTCGCTTAAATCCCGGGTCAGCTTATATCGATGCCGCAGGTCAAATGGCACACGCTGACCCTGTCTTCGTATATGTCCCTTTCACCACTACCGACCTTTTAAACTGGAAGACCCATAATTCCTCGTATACTGAGAAACCACAAGCCATGACTGATCTGTTCACCTCAATAGTACAGACACATAATCCGACATGGGCTGATTGCCAGCAGTTATTAATGACTTTATTTAACAATGAGGAAAGGACAAGAATAAATCAAGCAGCCATTAAAGCATTAGAGGATAGAGCCCGTGCTTTGAACCAAGCTAATCCAGCAGCATGGGCCGCAACACATTATCCCAACACTGATCCCGATTGGAACGTAAATGGTGCTGATATGGTTCAACTCAGAGCCTATAGAGACGCTATAATTGCTGGCATGAAAGCCGGAGGAAAGAAAGCCATTAACATGTCGAAGACAGTTGAGGTGATCCAGAAAAGCGATGAAGCGCCCAGTGTCTTTTATGACCGATTATTGGAGGCGTACCGCTTGTACACCCCCTTTAATCCGGAAGACGCAGACAATTCCCGAATGGTTAACTCCGCCTTTGTCAGCCAAGCTTACGGAGATATTAAGCGCAAGCTACAAAAGTTAGAAGGGTTTGCAGGTATGTCAATCTCCCAACTAATGGAGGTAGCTAATAAGGTCTATATGAATAGGGAAACAGAAAGCAAGAAAGAGGAGGAGCGCAAGATGCGTAAAAAGGCTGATATGCTAGCGGTAGCGATCGCAGGCGTAGATAAACGGGGCCCAGATAGAGGCAATAATAGATGGAGTAGGGAGCCTTTGAGTAGGGATCAGTGTGCGTATTGCAAGGAAGAAGGGCATTGGAGGAACGAATGTCCGCAAAGAGAGCAGTACGAGAGAGACCAACCCAGGGCAGGCTACGGAAACTTTAGAGGCAGAGCGAGAGGTAGAGGAGGTCCCGGAGGGAGTAATGGTTATAGAGGGAGTAATGGGAACAGAGGAAGTGTTAGGGAAGACAGGTATATTCCAGCAGCGCAAAGGTCTCGCGATAGAGAAGGTAGGGACTTTGTAGGATTGGCTGACACGGTCATGGAGGACTATTGATACCGACCGGGCTCCATCCCCCTTGGTCGAGCGGAGCCTATGGTCGATGTATCAATAGGGGGGAAAAGGAGTGCGTTCATGATCGACACTGGTGCTGAACATTCAGTGGTGACTAATCTAGTTGCTCCTCCATCTGGAAGGACTATTACTGTGATAGGAGCAACTGGAAGAAGTGCTGAAAGACCGGTTCTTAAAAGTCGACTCTGTACATTGGGAGGCCACGTAGTAAAACACCAATTCCTTTATATGCCTGAATGTCCAGTCCAATTGCTGGGACGTGATATGCTATCCAAATTACAAGCGCAGATTACGTTCCTACCAGATGGAACAACATCTTTAAAGTTTAATGGACCTTCAGGTATTATGACTTTATCCGTACCAAAGGAAGAAGAGTGGCGACTTTATACAGTGTTGACTAGCCAAAACCCTAGGAGTGATGAGACATTGTTTAACATACCAGGAGTTTGGGCAGAGAACAACCCACCAGGACTGGCCCGCAATATTCCACCAATAAAAATTGAACTGAAACATGGGGTTTATCCAGTGAGCCTAAGACAATATCACATTCCGCAGAAGGCTAAGAAGAACATCCAATCCTATCTGGATAAGTTCATACGGTATGGTATCCTAAAATTCTGTACTTCCCCCTGGAACACCCCATTGCTGCCTGTTCAAAAGCCCGGCACAGATGAGTATCGACCTGTGCAGGACTTAAGAGCAGTCAATGATGCGGTTGTTAGCATACATCCAGTTGTACCCAATCCATATAACCTGCTTGCTTTAATTCCGGGCGGGGCTACTTACTTCACAGTCTTAGATCTCAAAGATGCCTTCTTTTGCCTCCGAATTGCCGCAGAAAGTCAATGTATTTTTGCTTTCCAATGGGAGAACGCTGTAACGGGCTCAAAACGCCAAATGACTTGGACAAGACTGCCCCAAGGGTTTAAAAATTCACCTACCCTATTTGGTTCAGCCCTAAGTCAAGATCTATTGGATTTCGAGTCCATCCCAGGAGAGTGTGTATTGTTACAATATGTAGATGACTTGTTGATAGCAGCAGTTACAAAAGAAATCTGTCAGCAAGCAACGCACGATCTACTACACATTCTCTGGAAGGCAGGATACAAGGTGTCTAGAAAGAAGGCTCAGTTGTGTTTGCCAACTGTCAAGTATCTAGGATTCCATATCTCTGAAGGTCAAAGAATTATGGGGCCAGAGAGAAAAGAAGCTGTCTGCCAAATACCAATACCCAAGAATAGAAGACAAGTGCGAGAATTCTTGGGGGCAGCAGGCTTCTGTAGGATATGGATTCCCAGTTATGCGATACTAGCAAAACCTCTGTACGCAGCTATCAAAGGTACAGAGCACGACCCCTTCTTATGGACCCAAGAACAGCAAACGGCATTTGAAGATGTGAAGAAGGCTTTGATGAGTGCCCCAGCATTAGGTCTACCTGATCACACACGACCATTTTACTTATATGTACACGAGCAAAGAAGAATGGCTGTGGGAGTATTGACACAGTACTTGGGATCATGGCAAAGACCTGTTGCCTACATGTCTAAACAATTGGATGCAGTGGCCAGCGGATTTCCACCTTGTCTAAGAGCCGTAGCTGCAGCCGCCCTGCTAGTAGCTGAAGCCGATAAACTCACTCTGGGTCAAGAACTTTATGTACGAGTCCCACATGCAGTACAGACGTTGTTGGATTACAAAGGAAATCATTGGTTTAGTAATAGCCGTATGACCAAGTATCAAGCAATGTTGTGTGAAAACCCAAGAGTGCATTTAGAGACTGTAAACACCTTAAATCCAGCTACCCTTTTGCCACAACCTACTGAAAGTCAACATGATTGTTTGGAAGTAATGGATGAAGTATTCTCAAGTAGACCAGATCTTCGTGATTTTCCCATCCAGAACCCCGATGTTCAATATTACACCGACGGCAGTAGTTATGTGAAAGAAGGGATCCGCTATGCAGGATATGCAGTGACAACAATAGACAAGGTGATAGAAGCTCGGCCACTGGCGAAAGGAACATCAGCACAAAAGGCAGAATTAATAGCACTAACACGAGCGTTACAATTGGCTGAAGGTTTAAGAGTAAATATCTATACGGACTCTAAGTATGCGTTTTTAACCACTCATGCCCACGGAGCTTTGTATAAAGAAAGAGGACTACTGAATTCAGAAGGCAAAGAAATCAAGTACGCAGCTGAAATCCTACAACTATTGGAAGCAGTGTGGGAGCCGAAAGAAGTCGGTATCATACATTGTCGAGCGCATCTGAGAGGAGATGGTGATGTAACCAAGGGAAATCGGATGGCAGATAGTGCAGCTAAGCGTGCTGCTGAATCAGGAAGACAGGAGTATGTAGGGCATATAGCTGCTCTTATACCAACTCCACTGTCCCAATGGACTCCAGTTTATACAGCTCAAGAAGAGGAGTGGTTAAAGACTGAACCGGGAAAGTATCTGGAGAACAAGTGGTATCAGCTAGAAGATGGAAGAATAGTTATACCAGCATCGCTAGCGGTAGAAATTGTCCAAAATTATCACAACGGGACACATTCTGGGAGAGACAGTACTGAAGAATCTCTTAGAAAACATTTCTACATACCAAGATTGTCCAACTTGACTCAGGCCATTGTACGCAGATGTGTAACGTGTGCTAAGAATAATGCAAGACAAGGACCAGTAAAGCCACCAGGAGTTCAGTTTATGGGGGGACTCCCCATGTCCGATCTACAAATAGACTTTACAGTGATGCTTAAATCGGGTGGACATCGTTACCTGCTGGTAATTGTGTGCACCTATTCAGGCTGGGTAGAAGCATGTCCTACTCGTACAGAGAAAGCAGGAGAAGTTGTGAGATTCCTGCTACGAGAAATAATACCCCGATATGGACTACCCTGTTCTATAGGATCGGACAATGGTCCAGCTTTTGTTCACCAGTGCCTACAACAACTGACTCATATGCTTGGTATAAAGTGGAGGCTTCATACTGCATATAGACCCCAGAGTTCTGGTAAGGTAGAGAGAATGAATAGAACTATAAAGAACCAGTTGGCTAAAATGTGTCAGGAAACCCAACTTAAGTGGAACGTTCTCTTACCCATAGCTTTATTGCGAATCCGCAGTACCCCTACCAGAAGGATGGGCCTCTCTCCTTTTGAAATCATGTATGGGCGACCACCTCCCGTACTTGGTAACTTAAGGGGGGACTTGAGTCAGTTGGGAGAAGGAATTACTCGGCAGCAGGTTGTAGAGTTGGGTAAAACTATGGAGGAGGTACAGAAATGGGTACAAGATAGATTACCTGTGAATATTTATCCCCCTGTTCATAGTTATCATCCAGGAGATCAAGTGTGGATTAAAGAGTGGAATAATGTACCGTTAGGGCCCAAGTGGAGAGGTCCTTATGTTGTTCTTTTGTCTACCCCTACAGCAATAAAAGTAGCAGAAGTGACTCCGTGGATACATCACTCCAGGGTTAAACCAGCAGCAGTCGATTCTTGGCAAGTTACAGCAGATCCAGAGAATCCCTGCAAGATCCGGTTAAAACGCACTACTCAGTCGGAGTAACGAGGAATTATTGTGGATTACAAATTTTATTGTTACAGGTGTGAGTGAGAAGGCCATAATAAAGCCTGTCCGCTTACCATCACATAGTGTATAAGCCAGGAAAGTCTCGAAGGGACACCTGTGAAGATGAGCAGAACTCCATTCCCTGCAGCCCCTCACATCCTGGAAGCTGAGGCGCCATCGCACGGACGAAGACTGAGGATGACGGCGAAAGATGTGCTTTTGATAGTGTTTATTTATATGTGTTTTTATATTCAGGAAGGTAGAGGTACCGACACTCCTAGCTGTGAGGTATGCATTAAGACTACGAGAACAGGTAACCATATTTCCCAAACCCTAATTTGGCATTCACAATATGAATGTAAAGGAGATGTATCGAGATGTAGATACTTAAATATAGATTATAGTGTGTGCCATTTAGGAGTAGGAGAACCTAAGTGCTTCAGTCCGGAGTATCAGCCTCGTACAATCTGGTTGACTCTCAGGAATGGAGATCCTCAGGGGACCCTAATTAATAAAACGGTGTTAGAATCCGTACATTCTTCGGGTGTTCTGCTATTTGATGCGTGTAAAGCGATATCGAGTGGTAGAAAGCCGTGGAATGTATGTGGGGATCTTAGATGGGAGAGGACGTATGGGTCTAACGATAAATATATTTGTCTCAGTAGCAAAAATAAATATGTAAGTCCTAGATGCCCAAATAGAGATTATAACTTTTGCCCATATTGGTCTTGTGTGGGGTGGGCAACTTGGGGACAGACAGTAGACAAAGACATGATAGTGACTAAGTTGCCGACTAGCCCTTATTGTAAGTCTATGGAATGCAACCCAGTCCATATACTCATTAATAACCCCAACAAGTTCTTAGATAAGTATGGAAATTTATTTGGGTTTCAAATATACGGGACGGGTTTAGATCCTGGGACATTATTGTTTATAGGAATAGAGACTGATACGGTATCCTCCCAGACTCATCAAGTATACCATTTCTTTTACGCAGAGATGAGTATAGATAATAAGATCCCCCATAATGCTAAAAACCTGTTCATCGATTTAGCTGAAAGTATTGCCGGTAGTCTTAATGTTACCAACTGCTATGTGTGTGGAGGTACTAACATGGGAGACCAATGGCCTTGGGAAGCAAAGGAGGTAATGTCCGGTTCTGAGGCAGTTGACCAATTAATATCTACACAAGCCGATTATCATATGAGTGTTAGAGGTAAATCTGAGTGGAGATTAAAGACCTCCATCATAGGTTATGTTTGCATAGCAAGGAAAGGAATAATGTATAATACTTCTGTAGGAGAATTAACTTGTCTAGGGCAAAAAGCTTATGATGATGATACAAAGAATACAACTTGGTGGTCGGCTTCAAATGTCTCAGAACCATCTAACCCGTTTGCTAGATATGCCAATTTAAAGGATGTGTGGTTTGATCTATCCATCACATCTACTTGGAGAGCCCCAGCAAATTTGTACTGGATCTGTGGTAAGAAAGCCTATTCGGAGCTGCCACAGGACTGGGAAGGGGCATGTGTGTTGGGTATGCTCAAACCATCCTTCTTCTTGTTACCGATTGAAACAGGTGAGACTTTAGGTGTTAAAGTGTATGATGTGAATCATAGGAAGAAAAGGGGACCCATAGAGATAGGCGCCTGGGAAGATGATGAATGGCCTCCCCAGCGTATTATAGATTACTATGGGCCAGCCACGTGGGCTGAGGATGGTACCTTTGGTTATAGAACCCCTATTTATATGCTCAACCGTATTATAAGATTACAGGCGGTGGTTGAGATTATCACAAATGAGACATCACAAGCGCTCAATCTTCTAGCGAAGCATAACACCAGGATGAGGACAGCAGTCTACCAAAATAGATTAGCCTTGGATTACCTTTTGGCAGTAGAGGGAGGTGTATGTGGGAAGTTTAACCTAAGTAATTGCTGTCTTCAAATAGATGACGAAGGGCAAGCAATAGCTGAGCTTACTAGCCATATGGTTAAACTAGCGCATGTGCCTACTCAGGTATGGAAAGGGTACAATCCAAGTAGTTGGTTTGGTAGCTGGTATGAGTGGTTTGGAGGGCTTAAGGCAGTGGTAGGTGGAGTCCTACTGATTTTACTGTTGTGTCTACTCCTACCGTGTCTTATACCCTTAGTAGTTAGGTCTGTGCAAAGCCTGATAGGAACTATAGCAGAGAGGAAGGCTGCTGCACAGATAATGGCCATATATAAGTATAAGGCTTTAGATCAGGGAGAAACTATGCAGGAAGATGAGTGTTGAAAAGATTCACATCATAAGAAAAGTCTGGTCTGGTTCATGGTAACCTGAGGTATATGCAAACCAAGGTTAAGTGATGCCTCAAGTAATTGTGAAATATCAGAGGCATCAAAGGGGGGAATGTGATGTAATTCCAGTAAAATACAAGTTTAGCAGGCTAAGATTGCCACAAGGCATATGTATGTATATGTGTTTGTAGTATCAGTTGGTTAATTACACGTAGCTAAGATACTGTCATCACTGTACTGACCAGGTGCAGGAATGTAAGAACTGGAATTACGCGTCCCTCTCCTTTGTATCAGATGAGCCACGTGGTTAGACCGGATGGATGAGTTTAGACTCTATTCATTAAATAGGTTAAGGGTATGTGTGGGTGTAGTTAATTGTGGGAGGAGCTACAGTGCTATATAAGGAATGTACTCTATGTATTCAGTACTCAGACTTTGCTGTATTTTGGTGACGCTAGTCCCTCTGAGTCCCGATCGGTGATCCAATAAAGAATCTCTTCCTTCCTGAAGAAACCTGTGTCCATCTCTCTGTGCTTGGCTTCCGTCAGTTTCTCCGGTATCAGGAGCAGCTTGTCATGTGTCAGATGCCACTTCATTGTTTATAAATTCAATACTCCACCCTGGAGACAAGCATCAAACATGGGCTTCTTCATTCCTCTTCATGTACTTCATGTCCCATAGGAGAATGCTTGTCAGAGCTGTGACAAACACAAAAAGAAAAAAAAACTACAAATACATACATACAGCAGACAGACACAAAGATTGTGGGAGACACACCGGATTAAATATAAGAATTGGGAGTACCATACATACAGAATGGACAAAGAGACGGAGATTACTGGATTCGGTGACCGACGGATTTGGTTGCAGATGTGGGGCAGTCCCTCTCGCTGGGGTGCAGTTTCTCATCCTTGTCTGGCGAGTGACTAGATGGCTGTGGTTTCATAGAAAAAGCATGCCATGTGTGGCAAAACCAATCTCGCCACTGTGAACTGGAGAATCCTGGTTGCTCGCCTGCTCCCTTTGGACTATGGACCAGACTTGAAAAACGTTTATTCTCCCTGCAGAAAGGCTTGTTCGTGCCTTTCAGCCGGGGTGTTCGGTAGATTCCAGCTACCGAATAAACTACCATATGAGGGACCACCTAGGAGCTGGAGTGTGCCGTCAATTAACCGCCCAGAAGCTGCGGTTAACCGCAGCTTAATTCATGGCAGATCCAGCCAAAGGTATCGGTCGTCCTATCCGGTGGCAGAGTGCGTTTCGGGGACTCAAAGGAGTATCCCAGGGAGCAGAAGGTGTTGTCCTTCCTCCCCAGCGGCAGATTGTATCCCAGGGAGCTGAAGGTGTCGTCCTTCCTCCCCAGATGCAGAGTAAGTCCCAGGGAGCTGAGGGTGCAGTCCTGCCAGTATTATGGGAGATGTAATTCACTGCATCTGGACTGCCCAAGGTTACCTACCTCTGAACTATGCCGTGATCACAGTACACAATGTTGAAGTTGCTGTGCAAACAGGAGCAGCTTGTCATGTGTCAGATGCCACTTCATTGTTTATAAATTCAATACTCCACCCTGGAGACAAGCATCAAACATGGGCTTCTTCATTCCTCTTCATGTACTTCGTGTCCCATAGGAGAATGCTTGTCAGAGCTGTGACACACAAAAAGAAAAAAAAACTACAAATACATACAGCAGACAGACACAAAGATTGTGGGAGACACAACGGATTAAATATAAGAATTGGGAGTACCATACATACAGAATGGACAAAGAGACGGAGATTACTGGATTCGGTGACCGACGGATTTGGTTGCAGATGTGGGGCAGTCCCTCTCGCTGGGGTGCAGTTTCTCATCCTTCTCTGGCGAGTGACTAGATGGCTGCGGTTTCATAGCAAAAAGCATGCCATGTGTGGCAAAACCAATCTCGCCACTGTGAACTGGAGAAGCCTGGTTGCTCGCCTGCTCCCTTTGGACTATGGACCAGACTTGAAAAACGTTTATTCTCCCTGCAGAAAGGCTTGTTCGTGCCTTTCAGCTGGGGTGTTCGGTAGATTCCAGCTACCGAATAAACTACCATATGAGGGACCACCTAGGAGCTGGAGTGTGCCGTCAATTAACCGCCCAGAAGCTGCGGTTAACCGCAGCTTAATTGATGAACGCTGGGTGGCCTTTGTTCGTTTGCCGAACACGTGGCAGCGGCCATTTTAACTCCCGAACGGCCAGCGGTGTTCAGCGCTCAAACTATGGAACTGAAAACGGACACTTTATTGCGTGAACACCGCTGAGCCGCTAGCCTCCTTACCTCGGCATTCGGTAGTGGAACCGACTGGCTGTTCATTCGGTAGTTTGACCGTATCAACAGCCTCACCCCAGATAGCCATGCCACGGAGCCTATTCGTGTAACGAAAGACTATGTGAAAGACTTTGGCTCCATGGCGATTGAACTATATGTATGTGATCTGAGCGCCATTCCGTAATAATGTGCGCTCAGATCTAAGCTATCTGGGGATATATTGCATGTATGTGTTTTGTGTACTAAATGCATCAATAGGTAATTTTATGTCTTTTACTGTCTTTTTGTCTGCCATGTGGGTAATGGAGTTTTGCCTCTGTCCTTGGAGATAATTAGATTCCTTCCCCAATTATCTCCAGGGCAGAGAGGAGGGATTGTGAGGCATTGTGGGAGGTAACTCATGTGTGATTGGTGTATTGTGTAATTACTGTAAATCCCTCCCTTGCATGGGAGAATCCCATATAAGCCTGTTGTGTGAATAAATCAGTTGTTGTTGCTGTTTAACCCTGAAGCTGAAGTGTTGTCTCTTTCTTGGGGGGAATTTGACTGTATGCCGATTGCCAGGAGTGTAAGCTGTTCGTATTGCTTTTCCTGTTCGGCTGCTTCCAGGGTTCGTGAGTCTGCTGTTCGAGAATTGGTGAATACGTGCAGTTTGGAGTTCGGGAGGTTGGTGATTGCAGTAGCTGCTGGTCTATGGGAAAGGGGATTATCGCCTAAATGGTTTTTATCCTCTTGTGAGCGAAACGGTCCGTTACAATTGGTGGCAAGCGGGGGGATCATTTCAACAGCCCAGAGGGACAGCTACAGGGCAACACCATTACAAATTGAGGGCAACGCTAGTACCCGTACAGCGACCCTATCTACAAAGAAACCAACTTCAACAGAGCAAGCATGGCACCTAGCTACACTCAGGAGGCGTTTGACAAAGAGTGTGCCTCACGGCTGGCTCTCTTTACATTTGTCCCCTCTGAGAAACTCGTGCAGTTCGTAAGGAGCCAGGTAGACGAGTACCTGCAGTTCATGGCAGATCCAGCCAAAGGTATCGGTCGCCCTATCCGGTGGCAGAGTGCGTTTCGGGGACTCAAATGAGTATCCCAGGGAGCAGAAGGTGTTGTCCTTCCTCCCCAGCGGCAGATTGTATCCCAGGGAGCTGAAGGTGTCGTCCTTCCTCCCCAGCAGCAGAGTAAGTCCCAGGGAGCTGAGGGTGCAGTCCTTCCTCCCCAGCGGCAGATTGTATCCCAGGGAGCTGAAGGTGCAGTCCTTCCTCCCCAGCGGCAGATTGTATCCCAGGGAGCTGAAGGTGTCGTCCTTCCTCCCCAGCGGCAGAGTAAGTCCCAGGGAGCTGAGGGTGCAGTCCTTCCTCCCCAGCGGCAGATTGTATCCCAGGGAGCTGAAGGTGCAGTCCTTCCTCCCCAGTGGAAGATTGTATCCCAGGGAGCTGAAGGTGCAGTCCTTCCTCCCCAGCGGCAGAGTAAGTCCCAGGGAGCTCCCCAGCGGCAGATTGTATCCCAGGGAGCTGAAGGTGCAGTCCTTCCTCCCCAGCGACAGATTGTATCCCAGGGAGCTGAAGGTGTCGTCCTTCCTCCCCAGCGGCAGAGTAAGTCCCAGGGAGCTGAAGGTGCAGTCCTTCCTCCCCAGCGGCAGATTGTATCCCAGGGAGCTGAAGGTGCAGTCCTTCCTCCCCAGCGGCAGATTGTATCCCAGGGAGCTGAAGGTGTCGTCCTTCCTCCCCAGCGGCAGAGTAAGTCCCAGGGAGCTGAGGGTGCAGTCCTTCCTCCCCAGCGGCAGATTGTATCCCAAGGAGCTGAAGGTGCAGTCCTTCCTCCCCAGCGGCAGAGTAAGTCCCAGGGAGCTGAAGGTGCAGTCCTTCCTCCCCAGCGGCAGATTGTATCCCAGGGAGCTGAAGGTGCAGTCCTTCCTCCCCAGCGGCAGATTGTATCCCAGGGAGCTGAAGGTGTCGTCCTTCCTCCCCAGCAGCAGAGTAAGTCCCAGGGAGCTGAGGGTGCAGTCCTTCCTCCCCAGTGGCAGATTGTATCCCAGGGAGCTGAAGGTGCAGTCCTTCCTCCCCAGCGGCAGAGTAAGTCCCAGGGAGCTCCCCAGCGGCAGATTGTATCCCAGGGAGCTGAAGGTGCAGTCCTTCCTCCCCAGCGGCAGATTGTATCCCAGGGAGCTGAAGGTGTCGTCCTTCCTCCCCAGCGGCAGAGTAAGTCCCAGGGAGCTGAGGGTGCAGTCCTTCCTCCTCAGCGGCAGATTGTATCCCAGGGAGCTGAAGGTGCAGTCCTTCCTCCCCAGCGGCAGAGTAAGTCCCAGGGAGCTGAAGGTGCAGTCCTTCCTCCCCAGCGGCAGATTGTATCCCAGGGAGCTGAAGGTGCAGTCCTTCCTCCCCAGCGGCAGATTGTATCCCAGGGAGCTGAAGGTGTCGTCCTTCCTCCCCAGCGGCAGAGTAAGTCCTAGGGAGCTGAGGGTGCAGTCCTTCCTCCCCAGCGGCAGATTGTATCCCAAGGAGCTGAAGGTGCAGTCCTTCCTCCCCAGCGGCAGAGTAAGTCCCAGGGAGCTGAAGGTGCAGTCCTTCCTCCCCAGCGGCAGATTGTATCCCAGGGAGCTGAAGGTGCAGTCCTTCCTCCCCAGCGGCAGATTGTATCCCAGGAAGCTGAAGGTGTCGTCCTTCCTCCCCAGCGGCAGAGTAAGTCCCAGGGAGCTGAGGGTGCCGTCCTTCCTGCCCAGCGGCAGTGTGTGTGGTGACATTCTGTCATCAAACTAATATGGTGAGCAGGGGTCATGTGACCAAGTGTCAGGATCGGGACAGGGATCCAACACGCAGAGTACGAACAGGAGAGGAGTACGTATACCGTACCTTAGAATGGCCGGACTAACGTAAGGAGAAAGCAAAGAATGGTCAGAGACAAGCCGAGGTCGAGGGAACGAGAGAACAGGTAAGCGAGAGACAAGCCGAGGTCAAAGGACACGAGAGGTAAACAGGAACGATAGTACAAGCCGAGTCAAAACCAAATAGAACAATAGACATAAGAGCACTGAGGAACCAGACAAGCTAGAACCACGACAGGGCAATGAACCATTACACACATCCCTCTTTTATACCCTGGTTCTTTAATTGATGACTCCGCCCTTGCCGAGCCCTGATTCGTTGTTCCGAACTAGATTGACAGGTCGGGATGTGATTGCCGTCATGACGTCGGCTCCTGAGCGTCGTGTCATAAAAGGAAGCGGGACTCTCGCGGCCGGCGTGGGAATGACTCTGAGAGCTGTGAGGATTGGATGAATCAGCCCCGCTGAGAGAACGGCCGTCGGGAAGTCTAACCTCCTCCGAGGTAGAGACTTCAGGTACCCTGACAGTACCCCCCCCCCTCAGAAACGCCCACCGGGCGGAAGGAACCGGGGCGAGACGGAAAGCGAGCATGAAAAGCCCTGAGAAGGCGAGGAGCATGCACATCCTCCTGGACCACCCAAGACCTCTCCTCAGGACCATATCCTTTCCAGTCAACAAGATATTGCACCTTCCCCCGAGAAATCCGAGAATCGAGGATGGAATTGATCTCATACTCCTCCTGACCCTCAACCTGGACAGAACGAGGGGAAGGCACAGTGGAGGAAAATCTGTTACACACCAAAGGCTTCAATAAAGAAACATGAAAGGAGTTCGGGATGCGTAAATCAGGCGGAAGAGCCAGACGATATGCAACAGGATTTATACGAGACAGAACCATAGAAACATAGAAACATAGAAACATAGAATGTGACAGCAGATAAGAACCATTCGGCCCATCTAGTCTGCCCAGTTTTCTAAATACTTTCATTAGTCCCTGGCATTATCTTATAGTTAGGATAGCCTTATGCCTATCCCACGCATGCTTAAACTCCTTTACTGTGTTAACCTCTACCACTTCAGCTGGAAGGCTATTCCATGCATCCACTACCCTCTCAGTAAAGTAATACTTCCTGATATTATTTTTAAACCTTTGTCCCTCTAATTTAAGACTATGTCCTCTGGTTGTGGTAGTTTTTCTTTTAAATATAGTCTCCTCCTTTACTGTGTTGATTCCCTTTATGTATTTAAATGTTTCTATCATATCCCCCCTGTCTCGTCTTTCCTCCAAGCTATACATGTTAAGATCCTTTAACCTTTACTTTAACCCTGTAAGGACCTATGTAACGAGGAGCAAATTTCATGGAAGGAACTTTCAAGCGGATGTTCCTGGTACTCAACCATACCCTATCACCCGGAGAGAATACCGGAGCCAGCCCTCTGCGTTTGTCAGCGTGTCGTTTGGACACCATGGAATTATGAATAAGGATTTGTCGAGTCTGATCCCACAACTTTCTCAGATTGGCAACATGAATATCAACCGACGGTATCCCCTGGGAGGGGGAGGCCGACGGAAGAATGGAAGGATGAAAGCCATAATTCATGAAAAAGGGGCTAGAACGAGTAGAATCGCAAACACTGTTGTTGTGCGCAAACTCCGCCCAAGGAATCAGACCGACCCAATCGTCCTGGTGTTCAGAAACAAAACAACGCAAGAACTGTTCAACCTTTTGGTTGGTGCGTTCGGCAGCCCCATTGGACTGGGGATGATAGGCAGAGGAAAAATTTAATTTGATACCAAGCTGGGAACAGAAGGATCTCCAAAACCGGGAAACAAATTGGGAACCTCTATCAGAAACGATTTCAGAAGGAATCCCATGTAAACGAAAAATCTCCCTCGCGAAAATTTCAGCCAATTCGGGAGAAGAGGGCAATTTGAGCAGAGGTACAAAATGAGCCATTTTGGTAAACCTGTCAATTACTGTGAGGATAACCGTATGTTTTTTAGAAACCGGTAAATCAACGATGAAGTCCATAGCCAGACAAGACCATGGTTTCACAGGAATTTCTAGGGGGTGCAAAAGCCCACATGGAAGCGTATGAGGTTGTTTAGTCCTCATACAGACATCACATGCCCCGACGAATTCCTTAAGATCCTTACGTAATGAAGACCACCAGAAATCTTTAGAAATCAGAGAACATGACTTGCGTATGCCAGGATGTCCGGCAAATTTACTGTTATGAAAACACTGCATAAGTTCCAGTTGGAGTTTAGGAGGAACGAAGTAACGGTCCCCCGGAATAGGTCCGCGTGCCAGATGTTGTAACTTCTTGATCTTATCCAGCAACGGAGAGTGAATCTTGATGCTAGTGCTGGCAATAATATTACGCTTGGGAACTATAGAAGAAAAAAACCATATCAGGCATAGTAGAAGGTTCATGTTGGCGGGACAATGCATCGGCCTTAGAGTTCTTAGAACCAGGTCTATAAGTGAGAACATAGTTGAAATGAGTAAGGAACAAAGACCAACGAGCCTGCCTGGCAGATAATCGCTTGGCTTCCCCTATATATGACAAATTCTTGTGATCCGTCAAAATAGTAACCGGGTGTAAAGTCCCTTCCAACAAATGTCTCCACTCCTTTAAAGCCCAAATTACCGCTAACAGTTCCCTGTCACCAATATCATACCTGCTCTCAGGCCCAGACAATTTCCTGGAAAAAAAACCACAAGGATGCAGTGGTTTATTCAAACTTAATAACCTTTGGGACAGAATAGCGCCTACACCTGTCTCTGAGGCGTCTACCTCGAGTAAGAAAGGCAAAGATGTGTCTGAATGAACTAATATCGGTGCTGAGGCAAACTGTTCCTTGAGAGTACTGAAAGCAACAAGCGCCTCCGGGGACCATGTCTTAGTATCAGCACCCTGTTTAGTCATGTTGGTAATAGGAGCAATAATAGACGAGTACCCCTTAATGAAGCGCCTGTAGTAATTTGAGAATCCGATAAACCTCTGAATGGCCTTGAGTCCCTTGGGCAATGGCCAATCCAAGATAGATTGGAGTTTAACAGGGTCCATCTTAAACCCCTCACCAGAAATAACGTAACCAAGAAAGTTTACCTGAGATTGGTCGAAGCTACACTTCTCCAACTTGCAATACAACCCATGCTGTAGGAGTTTGTGCAATACCCTTCTGACTTGTTTGTGATGAATCTCAGGCTCTTTAGAGTGTATTAGTATATCATCCAAATAAACTATAACACATTCATGTTGAAATTCCCTAAGAACCTCATTAATCAAGTCCTGGAATACAGCAGGGGCATTGCAAAGCCCGAAGGGCATTACCGTGTACTCATAGTGGCCATACCGGGTATTGAAAGCCGTTTTCCATTCATCGCCCTGCTGAATTCTCACCAAGTTATAAGCTCCCCTCAGATCTAACTTGGTAAAAATCTTAGAGCCTTTAAGGCGATCAAATAGCTCAGTAATTAGGGGAATCGGATAAGCATTTCTGATAGTTATCTTATTCAAGCCCCGATAATCAATGCAAGGCCG
This sequence comes from Pelobates fuscus, assembly GCF_036172605.1. Lineage (NCBI taxonomy): Eukaryota > Metazoa > Chordata > Amphibia > Anura > Pelobatidae > Pelobates > Pelobates fuscus. The sequence goes on along the minus strand of NC_086318.1, from coordinate 273,223,430 downwards.
TAGTGTGCCGTCTTTTTTATCTACAAAAAAGAAACCGGCTCCGGCTGGAGAAGAGGATCTCCTAATAAATCCTTTGTCAAGATTCTCCTGAATGTACTCCTCTAAGACTAAGTTCTCCTTAGTGGATAGAGGATATACATTGCCCCTCGGAGGCATAGTACCAGGTAGGAGATTAATCTTACAATCAAAGGACCTGTGTGGGGGTAAAGTATCAGCCTTCCTCTTATCAAAGACTGCCTTTAAATCCTGGTACTGGGAAGGTATCTGTAAATCTGTGGGCTTGTTAGAGTTACTAGGTGTGTCCACTACGCACAATGGTGAGACTTTCTGTACACAACCTTTCTGGCAACCCTGACCCCAAGAGACTATTTCACCTTGCTCCCAATCAATAGTAGGGTTATGCTTTTTAAGCCAGGGATACCCCAAAACTATAGGAACGGATGAGATAAGCATGAGAGAAATCTCCTCCTCGTGTAAAATACCAATGGTTAACTTAACTGGTATAGTTTCACGAGAAATCACAGGATCTGATAAAGGTCTACCATCTATGGCCTCAACGGCTAATGGGGTCTCCTTTAGCTGAGATGGGATAGAGTGGTTTTTGACAAAGGTTTGATCAATAAAGCTTTCAGCTGCTCCGGAATCTATTAATGCCATAGCTTTAAGTACTCCCTTTTCCCAAGTTAAAGAAACCTGTAGTAGTAACCTATGATCCCTGTAATCATATGTAGAGGACAAAATAGAAACACCCAAGGCCTGTCCTCTGGAGAAACTTAGGTGCGAGCGTTTCCCGGACGGTTAGGGCAATTTAGGCGTAAGTGACCGCCTACTCCACAATACATACACCGACCCTCCCTTCTCCTATATTGTCTTTCATTCTCTGAAAGGCGAGTGTTACCAATTTGCATAGGTTCCGGGAGAGCTAGTATAGTAGATTCAGAATTCTGAAATGCGGGAGTTAGTCCTAAGGAAGGTCTATAACCATTATCACGAGTGTTCTGCCTCTGTCTCATGCGTTCATCTATACGAGAAATAAATGAAATTAATTCCTCTAAATTTTCAGGAAGATCCCTTGTGGCAACCTCGTCTAAGATCGCATCTGATAATCCGTTCAGAAATACGTCCATATAGGCTTGTTCATTCCACTTGACCTCTGCCGCCAAGGATCTGAACTCTAGCGCATAATCTACAAGGGTTAGACTATGCTGTCTAAGACGTAATAGTAATCTAGCTGCACTGGCCTTTCTCCCTGGGGGATCAAAAGTCCTCCTAAAAGTAGAAATAAACGCATTATAGTTATAGACTACTGGATTATCATTTTCCCACAGAGGGTTAGCCCATCTAAGAGCTTTGTCAATGAGTAGCGAAATTATGAATCCAACCTTCGCCCTGTCAGTAGGGTAAGCGCGGGGTTGTAATTCAAAATGAATCCCTATCTGGTTTAGGAAACCTCGACAGGTATCCGGAGCACCGCCATACCGTAAAGGGGAAGTAACACGGGAAGAAGTTCCCACTGTGGCTACCTCTAGGCCTGTGTTAGCAAGAGAGATAGATGGAGTACGCATCTCCTCTGCTTGATTACTCGGATGGGACAGTAATGCTTGCAGCGCTAGGGCCATTTGGTCCATTCTATGGTCCATGGCTTTAAACCTCGAGTCAGGCGGACCAAGCTGAGCGTTTGTACCTGCAGGATCCATGGCCCTGTCGTAATGTCAGGATCGGGACAGGGATCCAACATGCAGAGTACGAACAGGAGAGGAGTACGTATACCGGACCTTAGAATGGCCGGACTAACGTAAGGAGAAAGCAAAGAATGGTCAGAGACAAGCCGAGGTCGAGGGAACGAGAGAACAGGTAAGCGAGAGACAAGCCGAGGTCAAAGGACACGAGAGGTAAACAGGAACGATAGTACAAGCCGAGTCAAAACCAAATAGAACAATAGACATAAGAGCACTGAGGAACCAGACAAGCTAGAACCACGACAGGGCAATGAACCATTACACACATCCCTCTTTTATACCCTGGTTCTTTAATTGATGACTCCGCCCTTGCCGAGCCCTGATTCGTTGTTCCGAACTAGATTGACAGGTCGGGATGTGATTGCCGTCATGACGTCGGCTCCTGAGCGTCGTGTCATAAAAGGAAGCGGGACTCTCGCGGCCGGCGTGGGAATGACTCTGAGAGCTGTGAGGATTGGATGAATCAGCCCCGCTGAGAGAACGGCCGTCGGGAAGTCTAACCTCCTCCGAGGTAGAGACTTCAGGTACCCTGACACCAAGCTCATGTATGCCTTTCTCACAGTGGGATAAGCTTTACCCTTTGATATGGTAATTGGGTAATTCAATACCTTTACAGGTCAGGAAAGAGATAACCACTTCCGCCTATCCCCATTCCTTCCTGTTCCTTCTTGGCTGTGCTACTGAGCAGACCCTCAAGCAGACATGGGCTAATTTTTATCATAGTGAACTGTGAGTGGGATCTGGTGATTTTATAAGATATAGTTGTTATTGTTAGTTAGGTTGTTGTTGCTGTTGTTGTTGTTGTTGTTGGTATAGTTAGTTAGATTGTGTGTCATTATTTGTATGTTGTTGTTGTTTTGTCTCTGAATAAATATTTGTTAAAGTAGACGGACCAGAGTTTATACAGGGAGTGCAGAATTATTAGGCAAGTTGTATTTTTGAGGATTAATTTTATTATTGAACAACAACCATGTTCTCAATGAACCCAAAAAACTCATTAATATCAAAGCTGAATATTTTTGGAAGTAGTTTTTAGTTTGTTTTCAGTTATAGCTATTTTAGGGGGATATCTGTGTGTGCAGGTGACTATTACTGTGCATAATTATTAGGCAACTTAACAAAAAACAAATATATACCCATTTCAATTATTTATTTTTACCAGTGAAACCAATATAACATCTCAACATTCACAAATATACATTTCTGACATTCAAAAACATAACAAAAACAAATCAGTGACCAATATAGCCACCTTTCTTTGCAAGGACACTCAAAAGCCTGCCATCCATGGATTCTGTCAGTGTTTTGATCTGTTCACCATCAACATTGCGTGCAGCAGCAACCACAGCCTCCCAGACACTGTTCAGAGAGGTGTACTGTTTTCCCTCCTTGTAAATCTCACATTTGATGATGGACCACAGATTCTCAATGGGGTTCAGATCAGGTGAACAAGGAGGCCATGTCATTGGATTTTCTTCTTTTATACCCTTATTTGCCAGCCACGCTGTGGAGTACTTGGACGCGTGTGATGGAGCATTGTCCTGCATGAAAATCATGTTTTTCTTGAAGGATGCAGACTTCTTCCTGTACCACTGCTTGAAGAAGGTGTCTTCCAGAAACTGGGAGTTGAGCTTGACTCCATCCTCAACCCGAAAAGGCCCCACAAGCTCATCTTTGATGATACCAGCCCAAACCAGTACTCCACCTCCACCTTGCTGGTGTCTGAGTCAGACTGGAGCTCTCTGCCCTTTACCAATCCATCCATCTGGCCCATCAAGACTCACTCTCATTTCATCAGTCCATAAAACCTTAGAAAAATCAGTCTTGAGATATTTCTTGGCCCAGTCTTGACGTTTCAGCTTGTGTGTCTTGTTCAGTGGTGGTCGTCTTTCCGCCTTTCTTACCTTGGCCATGTCTCCGAGTATTGCACACCTTGTGCTTTCGGGCACTCCAGTGATGTTGCAGCTCTGAAATATGGCCAAACTGGTGGCAAGTGGCATCTTGGCAGCTGCACGCTTGACTTTTCTCAGTTCATGGGCAGTTATTTTGCGCCTTGGTTTCTCCACACGCTTCTTGCGACCCTGTTGACTATTTTGAATGAAACGCTTGATTGTACGATGATCACGCTTCAGAAGCTTTGCAATTTTAAGAGTGCTGCATCCCTCTGCAAGATATCTCACTATTTTAAACTTTTCTGAGCCTGTCAAGTCCTTCTTTTGACCCATTTTGCCAAAGGAAAGGAGGTTGCCTAATAATTATGCACACCTGATATAGGGTGTTGATGTCATTAGACCACACCCCTTCTCATTACAGAGATGCACATCACCTAATATGCTTAATTGGTAGTAGGCTTTCGAGCCTATACAGCTTGGAGTAAGACAACATGCATAAAGAGGATGATGTGGTCAAAATACTCATTTGCCTAATAATTCTGCACGCAGTGTATATGTATGCATACATAATAATTTATAGAGTTTGGTAATACACCACAATTTGGCGACCACAAAGGGACTGGAAGGAATGGGGATAGGCGGAAGTGGTTATCTCTTTCCTGACCTGTAAAGGTATTGAATTACCCAATTACCATATCAAAGGGTAAAGCTTATCCCACTGTGAGAAAGGCATACATGAGCTTGGTCACATGACCCCTGGTCACCATATTAGTTTGATGACAGAATGTCACCACAGTGTGTACCCCAGGGAGCTGAAGGTGCCGTCCTTCCTCCCCAGCGGCAGTGTGTATTACAGGGAGCTGAAGGTGCCGTCCTTCCTCCCCAGCGGCAGATTGTATCCCAGGGAGCTGAAGGTGTCGTCCTTTCTCCCCAGCAGCAGTATGTATCTCAGGGAGCTGAAGGTGCAGTCCTTCCTCCCCAGTGGCAGATTGTATCCCAGGGAGCTGAAGGTGCCGTCCTTCCTCCCCAGCGGCAGTGTGTACCCCAGGGAGCTGAAGGTGCCATCCTTCCTCCTCAGCAGCAGTGTGTGTCCCAGGGAGCGGAAGGTGCCGTCCTTCCTCCCCAGCGGCAGTGTGTGTCCCAGGGAGCGGAAGGTGCCGTCCTTCCTCCCCAGCGGCAGTATGTACCCCAGGGAGCTGAAGGTGCCGTCCTTCCTCCCCAGTGGCAGAGTATATCCAAGGGAGCTGAACGTGTTATCCTTCCTCCCCAGCGGCAGTGTGTACCCCAGGAAGTGGAATGTCCTGCAGGGAGAATGTCCTGCAGGGAGCAGAGACCGTCAGTCTCGCACCCCAGCAGCAGGACAAAATAATGAAAGGGGAGACAGCTGGTCCTCCTCTCCACCAGCAGAGAGAGTGTCCGGGAGAGGAGCCTGCTACACCCTCTCTCCAGCGGCAGCCTAACCCAGCAAGGGGAGATGTGGCGCCCCCCAACAGTGCAGATGGGACCGTATTCTCTGCACTTGCAGCACAAGGGGTAAGATGGTCGGTCCTGTTCCCCAGCCACAGAACAGTGTATCCAGAGGGGAGACAGTCGGTCTCCCCCGCCATCAACCAGGCTTCAACCAGGCTACTTCCGGGGTAGTACTGGCATCAGGGCAGAGTACCACTGGTCTCTGCCCACTCAGCAACCCACCAAGGCAGCCTAACAGTTCCCCACACAGTTGTGGTGAGGCACCTGGACATGGACAAAGTTCTCCTCTACCCAGGTGTAGTAACTAGTTATTGTGGGTGAGCTGTACTGCTGTTTCTGTTTTGTGGGTGGGTTGCTGGACTAACCAGGGCACTGACCGGCAGGAGGTCAGGTACCCAGTTAGTCTAATTGGTAAAGGGGAGAAGTGTGGCGAAACCAATCTCGCCACTGTGAACTGGAGAAGCCTGGTTGCTCGCCTGCTCCCTTTGGACTATGGACCAGACTTGAAAAACATTTATTCTCCCTGCAGAAAGGCTTGTTCGTGCCTTTCATCCGGGGTGTTCAGTAGATTCCAGCTACCGAACAAACTACCGTATGAGAGACCACCTAGGAGCTGGAGTGTGCCGTCAATTAACCGCCCAGAAGCTGCGGTTAACCGCAGCTTAATTGATGAACGCTGGGTGGCCTTTGTTCGTTTGCCGAACACATGGCAGCGCCCATTTTAACTCCCGAACGGCCAGCGGTGTTCAGCGCTCAAACTATGGAACTGAAAACGGACACTTTATTGCGCGAACACCGCTGAGCCGCCAGTCTCCTTACCTCGGCATTCGGTAGTGGAACCGACTGGCTGTTCATTCGGTAGTTTGACCATATGAACAGCCTCACCCCAGATAGCAATGCCACAGAGCCTATTCGTGTAACGAAAGACTATGTGAAAGACTTTGGCTCCATGGCGATTGAACTATATGTATGTGATCTGAGCGCCATTTGGTAATAATGTGCGCTCAGATCTAAGCTATCTGGGGATATATTGCATGTATGTGTTTTGTGTACTAAATGCATCAATAGGTAATTTTATGTCTTTTTGTCTGCCATGTGGGTAATGGAGTTTTGCCTCTGTCCTTGGATATAATTAGATTCCCTTCCCAATTATCTCCAGGGCAGAGAGGAGGGATTGTGAGGCATTGTGGGAGGTAACTCATGTGTGATTGGTGTATTGTGTAATTACTGTAAATCCCTCCCTTGCATGGGAGGATCCCATATAAGCCTGTTGTGTGAATAAATCAGTTGTTGTTGCTGTTTAACCCTGATGCTAAGGTGTTGTCTCTTTCTTGGGGGGAATTTGACTGTATGCCGATTGCCAGGAGTGTAAGCTGTTCTTATTGCGTTTCCTGTTCGGCTGCTTCCAGGGTTCGTGTGTCTGCTGTTCGAGAATTGGTGAATACGTGCAGTTTGGAGTTCGGGAGGTTGGTGATTGCAGTAGCTGCTGGTCTATGGGAAAGGGGATTATCGCCTAAATGTTTTTTTTTCCTCTTGTGAGCGAAACGGTCAGTTACACCATGGCATATGATGTCTAGGAAATAAATATTTTTCTGTGAAACTAGGGTTGTACACATCTAACGCACAGCCCCCAAATATAATACATTGCCCCCTTACATGTAACGAACAGCCCCTCCATCTAACACACTGCCCCCCACATCTAACACATAGGCTACCCCAATATACTTCACAGACCCCCCAATATAATGCACAGACCCCCCAATATGCTGCGCAGACCCCCCAATATACTGCGCAAGCAGCCCCCCATATACTGCACAGACAGCCCCCCCATATACTGCGCAGACCCCCCATATACAGCACAGACCCCCCACAATATACTGTGCAGACCCCCATATAATGTGCAGACAGCCCCCCATATACTGCGCAGACCCCCCACAATATACAGCGCAGATCCCCCAATACTGCACAGACCCCACCATACTGTACAGTCCCACCAATACTGCACAGACCCCTGAATACTGCAAAGTCCCCCCGATACTGCACAGAACCCCCAATACTGCACAGTCCCCCCCGATACTGCACAGACCCCCCATACACTGCACAGACCCCCCATACTGTACAGTCCCCCCAATACTGCACAGACCCCCGAATACTGCAAAGTCCCCCCGATACTGCACAGACCCTCCAATTCTGCAAAGACCCCCCAATACTGCACAGACCCCCCATACACTGCACAGACCCCCCATTATACTGCGCAGCCCCCCACTAAACAGCGCAGCCCCCCATTCTACTGCGCAGACCCCCCCATTATACAGCGCAGACCCCCCGTTATACTGCGCAGCCCCCCCATTATACAGCGCAGACCCCCCATTATACTACGCAGCCCCCCCATTATACAGCGCAGACCCCCCCATTATACTGCGCAGCCCCCCATTATATTGCGCAGCCCCCCATTATACAGCGCAGACCCCCATCATACAGCGCAGACCCCCATTATACAGCGCAGACCCCCCATTATACAGCGCAGACCCCCCATTATACAGCGCAGACCACCCCATTATACAGCGCAGACCCCCATTATACAGCGCAGCCCCCCATTATACAGCGCAGACCCCCCATTATACAGCACAGACCCCCCATTATACTGCGCAGACCCCCCCATTATACAGTCTGTGCTGTATATTGGGGCGGTCTGTGCTGTGTATTAGGGGGCTGTGCGTTAGATTGGGAGGCTGTGTATTAGGGAGCTGTGCGTTAGATGTGGGGATGGGGGGGGGTTGTGCGTTAGATAAGGGGTGTGGGCAGTGTACTAAATGAGAGGCTGTGCAGTATGTGGGGCCTGTGTGTTAGATGTGTACAGCCCTGGTTTGACTACAAAACATTTTGTTTCAGAGATCTCAGACGCCATGGCCTGCTTTTTGCTACGAAAGCCCAGCCGTCTAGTCACTCACCAGGGGTGGATGAGAAACTGCACCCCGGCCAGAGGGACTGCCCCACATCTGCAACCAAATCCGTCTGTCACTGAATTCTGTAATCTCCGTGTCATTGTGCATTGTGTATTTATAGTACTCCCAATTCTTATATTTAATACGGTGTGTCTCTCACAATCTTTGTGTCTGTCTGCTGTAAATATGTGGCACGCAAGTCTGCATGCACTGTGTCTGTTATGCCATTTTACTCTAACCATTATATTTTTGTGTGTGTCACAACTCTGACAAGCATGTTCTCCTATGGGGCACAAAGTACATAAAGAGGAATGAAGAAGCCCACGTTTGAGGCTCGCGTCCAGGGTGGATTATTGAAGTGCCATCTGACACGTGACAAGTTTCTCCTGTTTGCACGGCGACTTCAACATTGTGTACTGTGATCAGAGGTAGGTTACCTTAGGCAGTCCACATGCTGTGAATTACATCTTTGCCCGCATTATGGGAGGTGTAGTCCAAAACATCTGGAATACCGAATGCGTATGAATGAAAAGTATGGTGTGTGTGTGTGTGTGAATGGTCAGTAACAAGGGTTGAAGCCTTAATGTGGCGTTACTGCTCACATGTGTATTCATGTGCCAATTCAACCAATGTGAGTCACTGTAATACTTATAAGGTAACCAAAAGTACTGTGATTGTGGAGAATGAAACGCCTGTATCACCTACACACTGTTTACACGGTGACCGTATCTCCTAAACACGGCTTACACTGTGACCGTATCTCCTATACACTGCTTACACTGTGACCGTATCCCACAAACACTGTTTACACTGTGACCCTATCACCTAAACACTGCTCATACGGTGACCGTATCTCCTATACCAGGGGTAGGTAACCTACGGCACTAGTGCCATGCACGGCACTCAAGGTGTCTTTCCACGGCACTCAAGGCTGCTAGAGCCAAACAGGCTCTGGCCTATCAGGAGTCTCAGTGAAACTTCAGATATCTGCTAATACGAAGAGGTAGTGAAGGACAATCCTCAATTTTATGGCAGGACAGGAGGCTTCATATTTGCTTTACCTTCTTTACTGAAACCTCCAGCAGCAAAGAAACAGTTAACAGAACTTTTCAAAACAACCAATCAGAACAAAGCAACAGTAGTATAAAACCCCTAAGCAGGCTCTTCCACTTCCTCTTTCTTTGCTGCTGCCTCCAGGTGAGCACTCACCAACTCAGAGTTGCCTCTGCTCTGGGTTGTTTTTTTTATCCTACATGCTGCTTGCTTATTTGAACAGTCTGTTTAATCAGTCTTGTATGTACATAGTGGGGAATTACGATACCACATAACATAGATAACCCCAATAAAAAAAACCCAGTAACGACAGACAACTTAGTATGGATGAACAGGCCACAGCATTTATTAAAACATAAATAAATTGCTGCATAACACATCCATAACTTTATTTATTAAACTCTTCTTTCTGTTAAATAATCATAAATTAACATATATACATATAATAACAAAACGTGCTATGCAGCGACCCAACCGTCCTTGCCAATAAACATCCAGTGGTTCCTAATCACCACTTCCTCTCACCCCCCCACTCGTCGTAAAAAATCCTTCCAATGCCCGCCATCAGCCAACCTTATCCACGCTCGATGGGCACGATACCTCAGGCAACCTAATGTTTAACCTTTTAAGCAGGGGAGGTTGAGACCTGAAAAACATTAAAACTTAGTCCATCCTTAGACATAACCCTTCAAACTTGATTGGCAAGGACATACCCCCGCCTAGCTGTGACTGACTGAAACTAAAAAAAAGGGGGTGGGTGGGCGGGATGCTGTTTGCTGGCCCGTAACCCAGGTGGCACTGAGGTTATTTATTTATTAAACTCTTCTTTCTGTTAGAAATAAATAAATAATAATAAATTAACATATATACATATAATAACAAAACGTGCTATGCAGCCACCCAACCGTCCTTGCCAATAAACATTGGGGATCGGGGATCGGGATGGGGATCCCCCGAACCCCCAAAACAAACTGAGAAACCCGCCTGTTGAGCTTGCGTCTGCAACGATCCATCGCACTCTGGCTCCTGGCGCCACGCCAGTAGTTACGGGCAATGACTTCAGACCACACCAAGCGCACCCCGGGGAACAAATTCACAGATGAGATCAAGTCCCAAATGGGCACCATGCCCAGATCATTCCCCCCTAGGTGGATCACCAGGACACTCGGCACCCCCAGGAGAAGGGACAACTGCGCTAACTCGGGTAGGAGCCGGGACCACCTCATACCCCTTGCCCCGAGCCATCGTACCTCTGCTTCGGAAGGCGTGAAACCCAACCTTTCGCCACCGACCCACGGACCAGCTCCATTAGTCGGCCAGACCCAAGGACCACATCTCCGTCGGACACGGGACACCCACCAATTCGACCTGCAGAGCCACTGCCCGAAACACGTCCCACTGTGAACGAGAGAGAGCATCGGCCATCACATTACGAACACCCGGGATATGCACCGCCCTACAACATACATTCAGCTCTAGACAGCGCAGAACTAGGCGCCCCAGCAAGCGAACCACGGTGGGAGAGGCAGCAGACAGCTGGTTGATCGCCTGCACCACTCCTAAGTTATCACAATGGAAGACCACCCATCTGTCCACCAGCACAGAACCCCACTCTTCCAGAGCCACCACAATAGGAAAGAGCTTCAGAAACGCCAAGTTTTGAATGAGCCCCGTTCCCTGCCAGGCCTCCGGCCAAGAGTCAGCGCACCATTTTGCTCCCAGAATGGCCCCAAAGCCCACCGAGCCCGCCGCATCGGTGTACAAATGGAGGTCCGCGTTAGAGACCTCCGGGGCCTGCCAGTAGGACCTCCCATTATAGGACGCCAAAAAGGAATCCCAAACAGCTAAGTCAGCCCGCAAGGGCTGGGTAAGCCGGATAAAATGCCACGGGTGAACTACCCCTGGCGCCCCATAGGCAGGATTCGACAGGCAAAATTGAACTTCCCCAGCAGAGACTGCAGGCAGCGCAGCTGTATCTTACGCCGCCCCAAGGCCCGGGACACCGCCAGTCGCAGGTCCACCACCTTATCCTGCGGCAGCCGACATTCCCCGGCCATCGAATCAATCTCGATGCCCAGGAAGCTCAGACACTTGAGCCAACGGGACTCCGAAGCGCTGAAACACTTCCCCGAGAACCCGCAGCAGGAGGGCACAGACGTGCGATCCCGCTGGACCCACACACAGGAAATCGTCGAGGTAGTGCAGGAGGGAGGAGACCCCAAATTCCCTCCGTACCACCCAGTCCAGAAAAGTGCTAAAGCACTCAAGATAGAAACAGGACAGCGAGCAACCCATAGGGAGGCACATGTCCACAAAAAATTTACCCTCAAAGGTGCACCCCAAAAGATGATGGCACTCCGGATGCACCGGGAGCAGCCGGAAAGCGGATTCCACATCCGCCTTAGCCAGCAACGCCCCCGCCCTAACCATGCGAACCGCCGCATCGAAGGTGAGCGGAAATGTCGTCATTCACTGAACCCCCTCGAGGGTACGACAAATGGTGAATCAAACGATACTTCCCGGGATCCTTCTTAGGCACCACACCCAAAGGAGAAACCCACAGATTAGCCATCGGTGGGGAGGAGAAAGGGCCGGCCAATTTCTCCCGTACCACCTGAGGAAAAGACTGCACCGATTTGAGATTGCGTACTGAGAGCAGCGTAGGGCGCTCAGAGAACGGGATCCAAAACCCTTGCTCAAAACCCTCCACCTGGATCCGCGCCTCGGCCTGATTCCTATAAAGGTCGAGCCATGGGCGCATCGCGTTTACAAGGACCGGAGTCATCACCCTTAGCCCCCATGTCCCCTTTCTCACCCGCTTTTCCCCGCTTGAAACAGCGAGAGGCGGAATGGGCTCCGCCGCAGCCGGAGCACTCGTGCTTAAACCGGCAGGAAGACACCCATTTACAGTGACTGTTGTTAAACCTCCAACACCAGCCAGACTTGGGACCTGAGGCCGATGCGGAGGAAGGCGCGCCCCCACCGGCCCCCCCAAGAAAGGACGAAAAGGCACCTTGCTGAGGGGCTGGCCGAGTCATGATGGAAAGCCAGAGGCCGATATCCATCTGATCCCATGACAGCGAGGGACGCACTGCCAGCCGCTGTCGAAACTGCTCGCCGTATCTCCACCAACCCAGCCCCCCATAGGTGCAACAAGCGTTCCAGATCGTGTCCTGATAACAGAACAGCGCGGAGCACTTGTGGGGAAACTTTTCCCCAACCACGCTGGCTAAAATAGAGAACGCCCGAATCCAGTTCCAAAAGGTCTTGGGAATCTTGCGGAAACGGTACTTCTCCCTATCCTTTTCCGACTCCTTACTGTCCACGGGAGGAGCTTCCTCCAGGGGAGGGTAGGCCGCGGTTCTGGCGAGGCCTCGGGCCTGGGCTCCTGCTCCTCAACCGGGCCCGAGGAGTGGTGTCAGGAGACAGCCTTGCAGGCGGACGGGAACGCCTGCCAGTGCTGGTGTGGCCCCCAGGGGCAGGGACCGCATGGGAAGCAGAAGGGGAGACAGCAGGAGGTGCTCCAGGGGAGTGTAGGCCACGGGGGGTGCCCACACCGGCAGCCATACCTCCACTAATGTGTTGGAATTGCTCCCTCAGTTGCCGGCCACCATCCAGCGCAGCAGCAGCCCTGAGGGACGACAGGATCACCTCAATATCCATCACCTCAAGCTGTGTCAATCTGCAGGCCCAGGCAAAAAGGAGTTGGAGGACAGAAAGCTGTTTGCTGGCCCGTAACCCAAGTGGCACTGAGGTAAGACCTCCCCTACACTTACATCAAGCCTAACCCCTCCCATGCACACTTCCCAAGTCCCTCCCCTGTATCTATCCCCACACTCCTACATGTGCCCTTGTCCGCTTAGCTGCGCTCTCTCCCCAGGGCCTATTTCATAGGTTTGTTTAGGCAGCTTAATTGCTGTATTTATTAAGGCAGGGTTTTTGCTGAATTTATTTTAACAGTTTGTCTGCTGTGTTTATCTAGGCAGTCTATTGCTGTGTTTATCTAGGCAGTCTATTGCTGGCTTTATCTAAGCAGTCTATTGCTGGCTTTATCTAGGCAGTCTATTGCTGGGTTTAGCTAGGCAGTCTATTGCTGTGTTTATCTAGGCAGTCTATTGCTGGGTTTAGCTAGGCAGTTTATTCTGTGTTATTTCCTATACCACTCCATGCTATGTAGCATGCAGTTTTCTCACTCTGCAGTATGGGGACTGGATGTTCCTGCTTTGATGATTTGACTCTGCCTGTACTCTGTTTCCCCTCCCTGGGTCCCCCTGCTGGGCTCTGTCGCCCATACCCTTTCTCCCTTATTCCCCACCTGCTCCCTGCGGCCCCTGGCCACTTGCTGAGCAACTTTTTCAGCCGTGGCAGTGCCGCGCGAGCACCACGCGGTAGGCCGCGCTAGTCCTTTTTGTGGCCGCAGCGGCCATTTTGTTGGAGCCGCATGGGCTCCATGCGTCGCAAACAGCCCGGTCTCACCCACCGAGCTGCCCTGCTGCCTGCTGGCCAGCCTTCCCTCTCCCTATATAAGGGGAGATAGCCCAATATTTCAGCTATCCCCCTACTTACTGTGCCTGTCTCACATGCTGCATATGTAACAGATCCTGGATAGCAGGATCTGTCCCAGGCACTCTCACAGCTCACACTGCAGCTTACTATGATGTCTGATGCAATGTGACTAGGTTCTCTATCCTAGCAGTAAACTTGCCACACTTTTTGCTACTAAGGAGAATCTTAGATTTACAGAGGTATTACTGCTCAAATAAATATCTTTGTTTAACAAATATTGTTTAACAAGACTATGCCACATGTGATATATGCTAATCAAGCCTTTCTCTCAACAAAAATTATATGGTCTTTTTTCAGCACCTAGCTCCCATGCCAAGGTTTTGCTGCCCTTCCTGCAAGGGGCTTAAAAATTTCCACTATACATACACTTCAAATGTATCCTAATATTATGCCTGAGTGGTCTGTAGATGTGCATCAGCTTCTAGCTGTATGGACCCTTCTACCCCTCAGGGGGGCTAACCGGCCCCACATACAGTCCTGTCATAACCATAATGAGAGTGACCCCCTCTCGCTGACTGCACTACTGGGTGTACAGACCTCTATGATATCACACTGCGGGTGACCCCCTCTTACCTACAGCTCTGCTGGATCTGCAATGCCCGGTTATGGTTATATGAGGGTGACCCCCTCCTGCCGTCTGCACTGCTGGACTGGCAATGTCTGGCTACTTTTATTATACGGCTAACCACTACGGCACTACTGTACCTACAGTGTCTGATTATGTTCAGACTGAGGGTGACCCCCTCCCCTGCTGGCCTATACTGCATAGTATGCTTGTGCTTGTTGGGTGACCCCCTCTTGCACGCTGGGTGACCCCCAGCTGGCCGCACCAGGTATCACTCAGACAGTGTTACCTCTATGGCAGTTATGCAATCACGTCTGAAGGCTAACCACTACGGCACTACTGTACATACAGTGTCCGATTATGTTCAGACTGAGGGTGACCCCCTCCCCTGCTGGCCGCCTATACTGCATAGTATGCTTGTTCTTGTTGGATGACCCCCTCTTGCACGCTGGGTGACCCCCAGCTGGCCACACCAGGTACCACTCCGACAGTGTTACCTCTATGGCAGTTATGCAATCACGTCTAAAGGACAAATCTCCCGTGCCCATAAGGTCACTTGGCCTGTCCTCATGCCACCCCGCTGACCTCACTGCCAGAAACCATCGGTACCCTACAGGGGACACTCCACCGGCCATCCTAGACGCTACACCAAAGCACCCCTGGTACGCGTTGGCTAACAGATGGATTCATCTAGAGGATCAGTCTTCATGACGGAGTCCGGAGAGGACCGCGCAGACACCTGATACAGGGTTTGCACTCTATCCGGGACTAACCACTGGATGTCGACGACACGCGGACACAGATGTTTTCCTCGGGACAAATGGCGCGTTACAGCTTGGAAAGCGAAAAATACTTAATTCCCTTTGTTCCCAAAGCGTTTGTGAGTAGCAGCTGGGTCTGCATATGCTCACTTTCTTAAACCTTGTAAGAGGCTATTTTTACTATTATTGTTTTATTTTATTTTAGGACTCCAACCTTTGTATGTGGATAGGAGTGTTTTATGTCTAGTGTGTAAAATAAATGTATTGAAGTGTTACTGTGCTTCACTATCATATGTTTTTATTCCCATATATATGTCTGAGTTGAAATAATCCCAAGATCCTTCTGGGAGTTTGGATTTGACTTTGCGCTCCACCTGCATAAGTATATTGTTCACTCTATTTGTGTGGAGTTTGGGTACTCACAGGTGTGTAGCAGCTAACAATTATCAAAATACTTAAGATATTCTTATATCTGGGTGGTGAGGGAGTGTTCACACATTTTTGTCTCTCCCACCCTGCACTTGTATTGTATATTTGGCAATTTTCCTTTAGCGCTTTTATACCATTAATACGATTTTCCCTTTGGGAATGGACCTATATGACTTATATAGGTATCGCCTAGTTGGTTTCTACCCCTGAGAACCGCAAAACGGCCCTTGTCCGAGCTGGACATCAAACTGAAGGATTTGGCATCCAAGTGCTGGGTCTGCTCTCCGGAGTTGCCCTCACGTACAAATTGAGCTGACACGTCTCTACTCATAGGGTTCCCCTTAACTAGCCACAGAGGTCTCTCGGACCGTGCCCGGACTCAGGATCAAGGTTGCGGAACCTTGGACCGTTCCATGAGCAATACGCATGACCAAAAGAGGCGTCCATTCCGACTCATTCCGAAGTTGCCATGCTGGGCGAAGGGTGCGGCGAAGGGTGCTGGGCGAAGGGTGCGGCGGAGTGGACTCCCGCCCCATCCCCACGCTCCCATTGCATATGTCGCCTGTGGACACTTTGAGACGGAGGGCACTCATCCCGTCAGAGAGCTGCTCGGCATGGACGATGGGTTCTCTCCCTCAACTGGACATGAGAGAAACCCGCATGGATTTTGCCATCAACATGGACATATTGAATCTGACTCACTCCCAGTCAACCTAGTTTTCTGGTCTTTCATAGAATATTCGGTCCAGGCGGTGCTCCGCCTCCCGAGGACCAAGATGTCCGTCTTCAAGGAAAATGCCAGGCATATGCTCCGCAACCTGCGGGTCACACTTAGGGGCTCAACCCGGTCGATTGACCAGTTGTTATTCGCCATCGAGGCCATACCTCCAGGATCCGGTACTATCAGCCGCTCCAACATGACGCCTTCTCGGGTCTTCGGCCTGGTATGACCAAATCATGTGACCTTCGGACGAAGATCATCTAAAACTTAATTGATGACTCCGACATAGGGGGACCTGGCCTACCTAGGAGTTTCGGACCCCAACCAACTTCGGCCTGGACTCTGGAGTCCAAAGGAGGAACCTCTTCACGCCAACTGCATGGAACTACCTGCAGGTTTGTTCAACGTTTACAGCTTTCCCAGGGGAAGTAGTACTGCTCGCTACCTTCCGGCCTGGACTTATCACTTTGGACTACAGTCGGATCTCACGTAGGATCGCTATCTATAGCGTCTGGACAAGTATTCGTCATTTGTGACAATGTCTGCGGGACGAGACACTCATGTGGCGGACGGCTTCACCCGACCATGGAGAGATCACAATGATTGGTTGCCTCACCCTCCGGGGTATCGAGTACTGGCATGATTAAATTCGGGGCGAACTGCTGGCTGCCGGACCCTCAGCAAGGCGAGGGACGTGTTTTCCAAGCTTGGTCTCCTTCGGGGCGTACGCATCCTGTTTACCTCCTGGATACTTCGGGATTTGCTTCAGACCGAATTCCTGGGAGTGTCATTTCGCCTGGCCACACCACTTCAGAGGAGTCCTCCGTGCTTTCCCCTTTTGCTGGAGTTTGCCATGGGAAGGCAATCTACGACTTCCTGTCTCTTCATGTCCTGTGTGGGATCCCATTGTTTGGCTGAGTTGCCCTCTCAGGGTAGGATCGTATGGGGCCATTCACATCCTATGTCAGCTAGAGGACGACTCATGTGCGTTTTCTTAAGATTCTGGCATTGGTAAGGATCTCTTGGTCTACAGTCTACCAAGAGGAGTATGCCTTACGGGAGCCCTATCTCTCGCTATTCCTCAAGTCTAGTGGTATCGTGTGTTCTGCATTTCCTTGAGGAATGACCTGATGACAAGGACTTGCCTTGCGCCAGTTTTTCCGCTTACGGTTTTCCCCAGTACATCTTGTATTTCATGGCGTTCTGACGTCATGGTATCGACGTAGTGTCTTCTTCCTTCTTGCCGTTCAGTACATCGGTTTCTGCTCCACACATATTTCATTTCTGTTCGTCCTCTGTGTTGTACCCCTATTCTCCGGATAGGCCACGGCTCTGTTGACAGGTTGTACACGACCATGTAGATCCAGGATCTGGTTCTTTCCTCCGTCTACTCATGGACAGCTGTTGATTTCTGCGTACGGCCGTTTTGAACTGTTTCTGCATTTTCTCTACACCGCTGCTTGGTTTAGGGAATGGGTTTTTCCATTCTCCTTTTATTTCAGTCCTCTGTCATATTGCTTCTGGTTGTACTATTTGGGTGTTAAAATTGCAAATATGAAGCCTCCTGTCCTGCCATAAAATTAGGGATTATTCTAGCCTCGGTGAGGGTATAATCTAAATTATATTAAAGACAGGAGGCGAATATTTCCCCCCCTTTTCTTATGTTCCCTCCCTGGATTTGGGTCTTATAATTATTTGGGGATATTGTTATGTTTTGTGAATGCATTGTTTTACATAATAAAGGTTATTTCTATTATTCGGTGATGATTGTCTGTGTGCATTTTTATTCATCATGTTTGTGTTGTAATTATGTTTCGTCAATGCCTTTTAGTTTAGGTACATACTAGATACTAGGTCTTCATAAGATCTGTAGACTTTGTTTATTCATCAGGTATTATGATGTGCAAGTGATATTGTATGGATATGACATCTTGCCTTGACAGTTTACTTTCACAATGTTTTCCTTTTTCTTGCAGTGTAATCTATTTTCTCTCTGGGCTTGACGATTATTTCTCTGGATGTGTCTGCTACAAGGTGGATTCGTTGGTTTCCTTGCTCTCCTGCTCGACCTCATCAAAGAAAGAGGAAGTGGAAGAGCCTGCTTAGGGGTTTTATACTACTGTTGCTTTGTTCTGATTGGTTGTTTTGAAAAGTTCTGTTAACTGTTTCTTTGCTGCTGGAGGTTTCAGTAAAGAAGGTAAAGCAAATATTCGCCTCCTGTCTTTAATAAAATTTAGATTACTCCCTCACCGAGGCTAGAATAATCCCTAATTTATGCATTGCAGAACGTAGAGGAAGTGATCTCAGATCAGTTCCTCCCAGCACTTGTAAATGGGAATCCACACTTTAGTAGAGCATCCTGCAGCTGCTGTTGCAGCTCCTGTTCTTGACCTGTACCTGGCCGGCCTGGTCCCCACTGGAACCCGGGGAAGCCACCCACACTGCTAGATATACACAGACCTGCAGAATAAGCCTCCCCTCATACAAATAATACGAACAGCCTACACACAAACATACACACAATCCCCACAAACGCAACACCACTAACAATTCACATACATGCACACAATCCCACAGGCAGCCTCTCACATGCAATACCCCAAACACTACCAAACACACAATGTGACATATCCATCCACACACAATTCCACAAGCAGCCCTCATACACCCACATTCATAGGTATCATAAACTACTAATGAACATTTACAATATAATAGCTCATATACGCACAAATACAAAGCAATTACAGTAAAAATAACAAGCATAATACGGCAGCATACACACCTCAATTTAAAACATTAGGATTGGCACGCTACGGGACCTCACAATCCTATATCGGCACAGTGCTGCTAAAAGTTTGCCTACCCCTGTCCTATACACTGCTCATACTGTGACTGTATCTCCTAAACACTGCTCATACTGTGACCGTATCTCCTATACACTGCTTACACTGTGACCGTATCCCATAAACACTGCTTACACTGTGACCGTATCTCCTAAACACTGCTTACATTGTGACCGTATCTCCTATACACTGCTTACACTGTGACCCTATCGCCTAAGCACTGCTCATACTGTGACCGTATCTCCTAAACACTGCTCATACTGTGACCGTATCTCCTAAACACTGCTTACATTGTGACCGTATCTCCTATACACTGCTTACACTGTGACCGTATCTCCTAAACACTGCTCATACTGTGACCGTATCTCCTATACACTGCTTACACTGTGACTGTATCCCATAAACACTGCTTACACTGTGACCGTATCCCATAAACATTGCTCATACTGTGACCCTATCGCCTAAACACTGCTTACACTGTGACCGTATCTCCTATACACTGCTTATACTGTGACCGTATCTCCTATACACTGCTTTTATTCAAAATTGAAAGCGCTCGATCATTCTTTCTATTCTACGCCTCCAATCTCCAACATTGAAATTGTCGTTTGTAATAATATAAAATAAGTAATATGCTTTCTGGTTACGAATTGGTGAGTTGTAACTATATTGTTACGATTGCCTCCGGGCTAGCAGGAGGTTGGATCGTTTGGATGTCCTGGTTCCCGAACACAAAGAGTCGAATGGAGCTGCAATCGGTAGAGAAAAGTGGTAAAATCTCCCACTAGCTATAGCTCAGCTAGGATACCCTTTCCCCACAAAATGAGTCGAGGCTGCGATTTGAGGGTCAAAATAAGAACTGGCTTTACTGACACAGTACAGCGTTATTTATGAAACCATTCTCGGTCCAGGGACAACCCCCTCTGGACCGAGTGGCATGTCGGGACAAAACATACAATCAGCCAATGAGAATATACTGTATCCTTTGAAATAAGTCCCCGCCCTTCTTGGGGATAATGAATCCAACGGCTGGAATGCCTTGATTATCCCTAATGGCCCAAAAGTCTTTCGTATGTTTTTAGTCCCGAACACGAGGTGGCGGCCATGTTTTAAGCGATGACAATAGGCAGCGGTACCTCGGCGTGATCTTATGGAACTTTCCACGGCCAGACTGATGTACGAACCCCCGCTCTCTGCCTGGAAGTTGTTACCGTTCTGGGTATGAATCGGGGACCGCCCGGGAGGGGTACTTAGCCTGCGGTTAACCACAACATTCCATCTCAATTAGCTTGTGGTTAACCGCAAACCGCAACTCCCTGGGTGATCAAGTGGCGGCACACGTCTCCAGCTGGGTGGTCGGCCGTTCGGTACTTCCAGAGGTGACCGGGGTTAATTGGCGGCAGACGCCGATGTAGCGGAGAGCTG
Organism: Pelobates fuscus; assembly: GCF_036172605.1. Taxonomy (NCBI): domain Eukaryota; kingdom Metazoa; phylum Chordata; class Amphibia; order Anura; family Pelobatidae; genus Pelobates; species Pelobates fuscus. The sequence goes on along the minus strand of NC_086318.1, from coordinate 273,203,018 downwards.
ATTTCTCGCAGCTATTCTCCACTTTAGATCCAAGGAAGGCTCAGGAACAAGTCATTAGTAAATCCACAGCAGAGTTTCCAGCAGGTAAAAAGGTACAGAAATATCCCCACAGCACTCCCAATAACTGGACGACACACAGTTTCAGGAGTAGAACTGACAATTGTTTATTTCAGGGTTTCTTATAAAGCCTGCTCCCATGCAAGGGAGGGAACTACAATAATTATGACAGTGACCAATGCAGGGCTTGTTACCTCCCACACATCTCCTCCCCTCGGTGTGAGTCATAATCCCCTTAACTTGTACAGGACTTTACCCCAAACTTGGATGTACCCCTAAACCATCACATATCCTCAATATTAGGGTACCGCTAGGTAGCCCTGATCTGGGTGAATATAATATCCAAAATTCACCCAGATCGGACCGGTGGTTCGGCAGTTACCCGAAGGTGAAGTTTGACCGACCGCACACGAGTTGGTATCCGAAAAGGGTTCCACGTGAATGGGCCCTGCGGTCGGTCTCCGTTCGGCAGATAAAACAGACATTTCTAACAGCCATCCATACTTTAATCCACCCAGATAGTGATTCCCTCATTCGGTACTTTGGAACTACCGAATGGGGATTTGTTAGGACTCTCCGTTCGGTAGTTACGGAGCTCTGGAGGTCTCAGCGGTGTTTGGTTGTCTGAGTGTCCGATTTGGGTTCCAGACACTCGACGACACAACACCGCTGAGATTTTCATGCGTAAGATGGCCGCCGCCACGTGTACGCATGCCGAATGGCGGCCACCCCGATACAATGTTAACTTGTGGTTTTGGAGAGAATGGGAACCTTAATTGTTGGCACACTTCTCTCCGGGGTGGTCCCTCCGTTCGGTAGTTTCCATAAGTATATAGTACGGAGGGAAACTACCGAATAACATATAATTCACACTTTACATACATGAATAGCAATTCAACACAGGCAGTTTGCAGGACAGGCTTACGGCGTTCCGCTACACTGCTCCCCCTTGCCCACAAGCCGGCATACACAGTCTGATCCCACACGGATCGGCTTGGGGATGACCGGGGTGCTCACGGATTATTTCTCCAGATCAGTTTGTCGTGACAACCCGTCGGCGTTTCCATTTTGCTTACCCGGGCGGTATTGAATGTTAAAGTCAAAGGGCTGCAGCGCCAAACTCCAGCGCAGCAGCCGGGCATTGTCCCCAGCCACCCGGTTCAGCCAGACCAACGGGTTGTGATCCGTGAGCAAAGAAAAAGCCTGTCCATACAAGTAGGGTTGTAATTTCTTTAAGGCCCACACCACAGCTAGGCATTCCTTCTCGATGGCGGCGTAGCTTACTTCCCGAGGTAAAAGTTTGCGACTGATGTAAGCCACGGGGTGTTCTCCGCCATCGGCCCCGACTTGGCTCAGTACTGCCCCCAATCCAAACATAGAAGCGTCTGTGTGGACAAGAAAACGTTTAGTTGGATTGGGAGCGGCCAAGACAGGGGCATTAACAAGTGCATCTTTCAAGTGTTGGAATGCCTGCTCACACTCCGGGGTCCAGGATACTTGGCGGGGAAGGTTTTTACGGGTCAGGTCAGTGAGGGGTTTGGCCAGGGCACTATAATTGGGCACAAACTTCCGGTAATACCCTGCTGTCCCTAGGAAGGCTAATACCTGGGTTTTAGTTTTCGGGGTAGGCCACTGTGCTACTGCCTCTACTTTGGCTGGTTCCGGCTTTTGTTTACCACAGCCCACTCTGTGGCCCAGGTACTGTACCTCGGCCATCCCAATGCTACATTTCGCTGGCTTTAAGGTCAAGCCAGCCTCCCTGATTCTGTCTAGAACCGCTCCTATATGGGCCAAGTGTTCCTGCCAGGTATCGCTAAATATGGCAATATCATCGAGATACGCGCAGGTATAGTCTTGGAACCCATCTAGGAGGCGGTCCACCATCCGTTGGAAGGTAGCCGGCGCGTTTTTCATCCCAAACGGCATGACCTTAAATTGGTACAAGCCGAATGGGGTGACAAAGGCGGACTTAGGGATGGCGTCCGGGGCCAAGGGAATCTGCCAATACCCTTTACACAAATCAATAGTGGTAAGGTATCGACCCCTGGCCATCCGGTCCAGCAACTCATCTATCCTAGGCATCGGGTATGCGTCGGATACGGTTTTCTCATTCAATCTCCTGTAGTCCACGCAAAAGCGGGTCGTGCCGTCCCGCTTTGGTACGAGGACTACGGGAGAGGCCCAGGGGCTATCGGAGGGCTCAATGACTCCTAACTGAATCATCTCTTCAATTTCCTTGCGCATATTCTCCCGTACCGCTTCAGGGATGCGGTACGGAGTCTGGCGCATGGGAAGTTGGCCAGGGGTTTCTACTCGGTGGGTAGCCAGAGGGGTGTATCCAGGTACGTTAGAAAAGGTCTCCTGCTTTTCTTGCAGTAGTTGTTGTACCTCGATACGCTCCTGTGGGCTTAACCGATCCCCCAGTACAACTGCTCCTAAATCTCCAGCCATCTGACCGTCCTCTAACAGATCGGGGAGGGGTAGGCTGTCGCCTTCTTCAGAGGTGGGGGCGCAGATAGCTGTCACCTCCTCTGATCGCTCTTGGTAAGGCTTCAGCATGTTCACATGGATCATGCGTCGCCCCCCATTCCCTGCGCAGTGGCCGATTATATAAGTGGTGTCACACCGTTGCTCTACCACCTTATAAGGGCCTTGCCAGGCGGCCTGTAGCTTATCGTGTCGGACAGGTTTTAAAATTAAAACTTTCTGTCCGACCTGAAAGCTACGGTCCCTGGCGCCTCTATCGTACCAGGTGCGCTGACGCGTCTGAGCTGCCTGTAGGTTTTCCTTTACCGTCTTTGTGAGAGCTTCCAGGCGATCTCGGAGGGCCAACACATATGGTACAATAGGGGTGCCGTCAGCGCTCCGGTCTCCCTCCCAGTGTTCTCTAATCAAGTCCAGGGGTCCCCTTACTCTCCTCCCGAAAAGCAGTTCAAAGGGAGAAAATCCCGTAGATTCCTGCGGCACCTCCCTGTAAGCAAACAGTAAGTGCGGCAGGAATTTTTCCCAGTCTCGGTGGGTCTCTGCGAAGGTTCGGAGCATCTGTTTTAAGGTGCCATTGAACCGTTCGCAGAGCCCATTAGTCTGGGGGTGGTACGGGGCACTAATGATGGGCTTAATCTTACAGAACTTCCAGAGCTGTTGGGTGACCTCTGCCGTGAACTGAGTGCCCTGATCCGAGATGATCTCCCTGGGTAACCCCATCCGGGAGAAAATCTGCATCAGTGCCTCAGCCACCGTCTCTGCATGGATATTAGTTAAGGCTACCGCCTCGGGGTAGCGAGTGGCGTAGTCCACTACGGTCAAAATGTACCGTTTGCCTGATGGGCTAGGCTTTCGGAAGGGGCCTACAATGTCTACTGCAACCCTATGAAAGGGTTCCTCAATTATGGGTAGGGGGTGCAGCTTTGCCTTACGCTTATCCCCCCTCTTTCCTACCCTCTGGCACGTATCGCAGGTATTACAATACCTGCGCACCTCCTGGCTAATCCCTGGCCAGAAGAAACTTTGGGTCAGCCGATATCTGGTACGGCTGACCCCCAAATGTCCGGATAGCGGAATATCGTGCGCTATCCGGAGTAATTCGGTTCGGTACCTCTGCGGTACCACGAGCTGTCTTGCAGTTATGGGTTCTGACCCCGCTATCTCTTTACTCGTTTCTCGGTATAATAACTGCCTGTCCCATACAAATCTTTCCCCCTCCGCCCCAGGTTGGATAGAGGTGACCTTGTCTCGATATACTTGTAAGGTAGGGTCAGTGATCACCTCGGCTACAAACTCGTCAGGAGGGGCCCACGGCATACAGTCTAGGGAAGGGGAGGAATCTCTTACCTGGACCTCCGGCAGTGCGTTGTTGTTGTGCTGGGTGCGGGCCTGTTGCCTGGTGACTACTGGGTGTGCTTCCTCAGTAGTTTGTGGTTCAAAGGCGGAGGTGAGTTTGCCCAGATCATTCCCTAGGACCACCTCAGCAGGTAATTGCGGCATTAGTCCCACTTCCACATTCCCAAACCCCGCACCCCAATGCAAGTGTACCCGGGCTGTGTCTAGCCGATACACGGCTCCCCCTGCAACCCTGACAGCCACAGTCTTATTCAGTTTGGCTTTGTCCGAAACCAAATGACTTTGCACCAGGGTGATGGTGGCTCCCGAGTCTCTGAGCCCCTGCATAGGCTTCCCTTCGAGATATACGGTCTGCCTATGGTGCTGTCGATTATCCGCCTGTGCTTGTAAGGGGTTGGCCTCATGCAGCACTTCCCACTGTTCCACAGTCGTGACTGGAACGGCAGAGCTGTAGGGAAGTGGTACCTCATCTTGGTAGTGATGCGCGGCTGCTCTCGGTGGTGGTGGTGGAGGCCCTGGTCGGATCCAGGTGTTGCGGTCTCTAGACTGTGGACACTCTCGTTGGAAATGTCCCCACTTCTGGCATCGGTGGCATTGCACAGAAGCAGGTGTGCGGTATCTCTGCTGTGCTGCTGCTGGTGCTGGTGGAGGGAGTTGTCTTGGTGGGGGTTGAGGGTTAGGAGAGAAGGAATTCCCCCCTGGTGGCCGCATGGCAGGTTTGGTACTCACTGCCTTGGTCTGTCTGCGAGCGTCCATAAAATCATCTGCCTTTTTGGCAGCCTCGGTGAGGGTGGTGGGGTTACGATCCCTCACCCATTCCTGTAGTTCTGAGGATATCCCCTCATAAAACTGCTCCAACAGCAGCATTTGTAACAAGTCCTCCATGGACCGCGCTTTACTGGACTGCATCCACCCAAGAGCTGCCCTTTCCAGTCGGCAAGCCCACTCTGCATGCGAATCTTTGTCCGCCTTTTTCAATTCCCTGAAGCGCCTCCGGTATGCCTCTGCTGTTATTGCATACCGGGCCAGGATAATTTCTTTTACCCGGTTATAGTTCCTAATTTCAATATCAGGCACAGTGCGGTAAGCTTCAGCTGCCCTTCCTGACAGCCGTCCTGCTAATATGGGTACCCACTCTTCCCTTGGTATGTTATGCAGCGTACACAGTCTCTCAAAGTCTTGGAGGAAGGCATCTATATCCTCCTCTGCTTCCACATACGTTTTAAAAGCTTGATAGGGAATTTTGGGCTTACCCTCTTGTGCCACAGCTCCTGCTGCACTTCTTTCCGGTGTTTGTGGTCTCCTGTTTCTCATCACAAACTCCTGCACCTCTGTCATCGTTTTAGAGATGATCTCTGTTGGTGGGTTTTCTCCATAAAAGGCCAGTCTGAATTGTAAGTGCCTTTGGAACTCCTCCTGTTCTGTTTCAGGTCTTTGTTCCGTGGCCTGGACCTCTTCTGCTCTGTACTCTGCCATTACTTCGGTGATAAGCGTTGCTTTGGATTTGCTGCTGGCAGAACCACCTTTCGCTTCTAGAAGGTCTTTCAATGTGGTTCTCTTTAGCGTGGAAAGGTCAATCTCCATTAATCCTTGTTCCTCTGTGAGTCTGGATCCCAGCGCTGCCAACCAATGTAGCGGAGAGCTGATTTCTCGCAGCTATTCTCCACTTTAGATCCAAGGAAGGCTCAGGAACAAGTCATTAGTAAATCCACAGCAGAGTTTCCAGCAGGTAAAAAGGTACAGAAATATCCCCACAGCACTCCCAATAACTGGACGACACACAGTTTCAGGAGTAGAACTGACAATTGTTTATTTCAGGGTTTCTTATAAAGCCTGCTCCCATGCAAGGGAGGGAACTACAATAATTATGACAGTGACCAATGCAGGGCTTGTTACCTCCCACACATCTCCTCCCCTCGGTGTGAGTCATAATCCCCTTAACTTGTACAGGACTTTACCCCAAACTTGGATGTACCCCTAAACCATCACATATCCTCAATATTAGGGTACCGCTAGGTAGCCCTGATCTGGGTGAATATAATATCCAAAATTCACCCAGATCGGACCGGTGGTTCGGCAGTTACCCGAAGGTGAAGTTTGACCGACCGCACACGAGTTGGTATCCGAAAAGGGTTCCACGTGAATGGGCCCTGCGGTCGGTCTCCGTTCGGCAGATAAAACAGACATTTCTAACAGCCATCCATACTTTAATCCACCCAGATAGTGATTCCCTCATTCGGTACTTTGGAACTACCGAATGGGGATTTGTTAGGACTCTCCGTTCGGTAGTTACGGAGCTCTGGAGGTCTCAGCGGTGTTTGGTTGTCTGAGTGTCCGATTTGGGTTCCAGACACTCGACGACACAACACCGCTGAGATTTTCATGCGTAAGATGGCCGCCGCCACGTGTACGCATGCCGAATGGCGGCCACCCCGATACAATGTTAACTTGTGGTTTTGGAGAGAATGGGAACCTTAATTGTTGGCACACTTCTCTCCGGGGTGGTCCCTCCGTTCGGTAGTTTCCATAAGTATATAGTACGGAGGGAAACTACCGAATAACATATAATTCACACTTTACATACATGAATAGCAATTCAACACAGGCAGTTTGCAGGACAGGCTTACGGCGTTCCGCTACAGCCGAGAACTGGGGGGGTCTGTCGTTCGTTTGCTGAACTTCGGTATCAATCCTTTCATGTGTTTTGTAGTTTTCCAGCAAAATGTCAGTAGTAGCAGCGATGAAACAGTAAAAATGTAACAGTAATGTAACAGTGCTCCCTCTTTGTGGAACACTCTGGCAGACACCGTCTGTCCCCTTTTCGGGGTAGACTAAGGCTGTCCAGACTTCTGGTTAGGCTGGGCTGATATCCGTTTGCCTAGACAACCCATCGGCATTGCCATTCTGTTTCCCGGGTCGGTAAGTGATGGTGAAATTGAACGGTTGTAGGGCCAGACTCCACCGTAATAGTCTGCCATTATCTCCAGAGACCCAGTTTAGCCATACCAACGGGTTGTGATCCGTAACCAGAGTGAACTCTTGTCCGTACAAATAAGGAGTCAATTTCTTTAGTGCCCACACCAGCGCCAAGCACTCCTTTTCCACAGCGGCATAACTAACTTTGCGTGGTAGGAGCTTGCGACTGATGTAGGCAATAGGGTGCTCCCCTACATCTTCACCTACTTGGCTGAGGACAGCTCCCAGCCCGAACATGGAAGCATCTGTGTGAACGATAAAACGTTTGTTAGGGGCTGGGGCAACCAACACGGGAGCATTCACAAGAGCAGTTTTTAAGGTTTGAAACGCTGTTTCACAGTGGGGAGACCACAGGACCTGTCGAGGAAGGTTTTTCTTGGTTAAGTCCATCAGGGGTTTGGCAATGGCACTATAGTCTGGCACGAACCTCCGGTAATACCCTGCTGTGCCCAGAAAGGCTAGTACTTGTGTCTTACTGGTGGGGGTGGGCCAATTGGTGACTGCCTCTATCTTAGCATGCTCTGGTCGTTGTTTCCCGCACCCCACTTTATGACCCAGGTACTGCACTTCAGCCATTCCAAAATGGCATTTCTCAGGTTTCAGAGTCAGGCCGGCGGCCCGAATCTGATCTAAGACCATCCCTACGTGGGCTAGGTGTTCCTCCCAGGACGTGCTATGAATCGCTATGTCGTCGTATGCGCAAGCAAAATCCTGGAAGCCATCAAGGAGTCTATCCACTAAGCGCTGGAACGTGGCTGGGGCATTTTTCATCCCGAATGGCATAACCTTGAAGTGATATAAGCCAAACGGGGTGATGAATGCCGACTTAGGGATAGCTTCCCTGGCCAGGGGGATTTGCCAGTAACCTTTACATAAGTCAATGGTGGTTAGATAGTTTCCCCTGGCTATGCGATCCAGTAGCTCGTCTACCCTGGGCATGGGGTAGGCATCTGTCACAGTTTTATCATTAAGCTTCCGATCGGCCACGCAGAATCTGGTAGTACCGTCCTTTTTGGGTACCAGTACTACCGGTGATGCCCATGGGCTATCGGAGGACTCAATGACCCCTAGTCTAAGCATTTCAGTGATTTGTTTCATCCCGGCTCTGACTGCTTCGGGGATGCGGTATGGAGCCTGTCTTAAGGGCGGGTGTCCGGGAGTATCTACCTGGTGGGTAGCTAGATTAGTGTACCCTGGCTCCTGGGCCTGGTTATCTTGGGTGAGCAAGTTGGGAATGGGCAGGTTATCGGGGTCTTCGGCTGCGGGGCTACAGATGGCCAATACATCTTCGGGGCGTTGAGAAGATATTCTTTTAACATATTGACATGGAACAATTTTCTTAGGCTCGGATCGTGACAGCTGGCAATTACATATGTGGTGTCTCCTCTCTTCTCCACTATCTGGTAAGGTCCCTGCCAGGCTGCCTGCAATTTGTCGTCTTTAACGGGTTTGAGTACCATTACCTTTTGTCCTATCTCAAAGCTCCTTTTCCTCGCTCCTCTATCATACCAGACCTTCTGTCGCCTCTGGGCCGCCTGGAGGTTAGCCCGGACCGACCTGGCTAATTGCTCCATGCGTTCCCTAAGCTCTAAGATATATGGTATGATGGGGACCCCAGCATTCTCTGTCTCTCCCTCCCAATGCTCTCGGATCAGGTCCAGGGGGCCCCGGACCTTGCGTCCATAAAGCAGTTCGAACGGAGAGAATCCGGTAGTTTCCTGAGGCACCTCCCGATAAGCGAACAGGAGGTGCGGTAGGAAACGCTCCCAGTCCCTATATTCCTGGGTGAAGGTTTTTAACATTTGTTTAAGGGTCCCATTAAACCTCTCGCATAGTCCATTGGTCTTGGGGTGGTATGGGGAACTGAGAAGGGATTTAATTTTTCAGACCTGCCATAGCTGTTGTGTTAGTTCAGCCGTGAATTGTGTGCCTCTGTCAGATAGGATCTCTCGGGGGAATCCTACACGAGAGAAGACCTGTACCAGCGCATTGGCTACGGTGTCCGCCTGGATATTGGACAGTGCCACAGCCTCCGGGTAGCGGGTAGCGTAGTCTACAATAGTGAGAATATATCTCTTCCCGGAGGGACTGGGAGTGGCGAGGGGTCCTACTAGGTCAATGGCCACCCTGCTGAACGGTTCTTCTATGATAGGCATATTTACGAGGTGTGCCTTAGGGTGGTCTCCTCTTTTGCCTACCCTCTGACACACTTCGCAAGTATTGCAATACGCGCGTACATCTGCATGTACCCCTGGCCAGAAGAGGGTATGGGTGATACGTTTTGAGGGTCCGGGTTACCGCTAAATGTCCTGCTAGGGGGATATCGTGACCTATCCGGAGAATATCTTGTCTATATTTGTGAGGGATTACTAACTGCCTCCTATGGTTCCCTTTCTTTTCCGTATGTCGGTATAGTCTGCCCTGTTCCCATACAAACATCTCTTGGTCGGATCCCCCTGTCCCTGAGTTGGCTCTCTCTCTGTAATTTTGGAGAGTGGGGTCGGTCTTAGTTTCAGCCTTGAAGGCGGTAGGCGTATCCCAGGGTAATGGGGAAGGGGGGTTAGGTACAGTCGGGTTCGGTCTTACCTGAGTCTCCCGCACTGGTGAAGGGTCTCGAGCACGTCCTGCTTGTGACCAGGTGGTGACCGGGTGTGCCTCTGCGTTATATGATGGGGCAAATGCAGAAGTCATAGGTCCCAGGTCGTTGCCCAGTAAAACCTCAGTGGGTAAACTATCCATGATCCCCACCCTCACAAGTCCTTTTCCCGCACCCCAATCCAGATGCACTTGAGCTGTGGGTAATTTGTATATGTCCCCTCCAGCTACTCGGACCGCCACAGTGTCTGTGGAGCGCTTATGCGCCGGCACGAGCTTCCCCTGTACAAGAGTAATAGTGGCCCCTGTGTCTCTCAACCCTTGCGCCGGACGGCCCTCCAACAGTACCTCCTGTCGATGGTGCTGTAGGTTGTCGGTTGCGGCATATACGGGGTTGGCTTCATGTAAGGGTCCCAGATATTCCTCCAGAGGGCTTTCTTGGTCCACACAGAAACGCGGGCTGGGCGGTTATTGCCCGAGGAGCTGGGGTGAGAATTCCCTGGGGGGTAGCTGTTGTTGAGGGGGCAGTTGGCAATGAGGTGACATGGCTGCTTGCATTTGTAGCAAGTGGGGCGGGAACGTTCTTGAGGGTACTGACTGGGTGGCCCGGCATAGCAAGTAGGTCCGGCCGGCACCGGGGTCCGAAATTCTGTTCGGGGGCTTGGTCTATTGGTTTCTCGTGGTTTGACACGGGTGTCTGTTCGGGAGTGGTGGTATTCGTGTACCTGAGCATCCTGGTGTTCGTCAGCTAGTCTTGCTGCTTCATTGAGATCGCTCGGACGCCGATCTTTTAACCACTCTGTCCTTTGGCTCCAACCCATCATAAAAATGCTCTAACAAAAACAGTTCCAACACTTCGGCCGCTGTAACGGCACGGCACCCATTCATCCAGTGGGTGGCCGCTCTCCGCATGCGGTGGGCCCATTCAGCATGAGTGTCATTGACTTTCTTGCTAGTGTTGCGGAATGCCTGCGATATGTGTCGGGGGTTACCGCATAACTCCTCAGTAGGGTGGCTTTCACCGTCTGGTATTGCTCTGCTTCCTCGGTGCTGAGAGTCCGAAAAGCCTCCATAGCTCGACCCGACTGGGTTTCCTGGCTGGTATCTTTGGCCAAGCTGTGGTGGGGATTTGGTGTAACGCACATTGCCATTCGAAGTCGGCTAAGAACTCGTCAATCCCCATTTCACTTTCCACAAACGGTTTGAAGGCTGCGAAGGGGATCTTTGGGACTCGGCGACTTTCATTTTGTGTTTGTGGGCTCTGGTCCTTTCGATGTCCGCCTCTGCTTCGGCCATCAACTACCGAATTAGTTCTACGGAAGGGTTCGGCCCATACAGGGGAAGCCTTTCCCTGACCAACCGGGTTTTCTCATCAGTGAAAGTTGCTGAGGGTTCTGCCATGGTAAAACTCTGGTTCATCTCAGTTAGTTCCGCGATTAGCTCTCTCCTTGGGCGGCTGTTCGCGTGTCCACCTCAGCTCTCAAGTAAGTCTTTTAGCGTGGTGCGCTTTAATTTGTCGTAGTTACTCTCCATCCGTTCTGTACCTCTTTTAGGAATTCCAGGATGATCCCGCCGCTGCCACCAATTGTTACGATTGCCTCCGGGCTAGCAGGAGGTTGGATCGTTTGGATGTCCTGGTTCCCGAACACAAAGAGTCGAACGGAGCTGCAATCGGTAGAGACCTGTAAGTGTAAAATCTCCCACTAGCTATAGCTCAGCTAGGATACCCTTTCCCCACAAAACGAGTCGAGGCTGCGATTTGAGGGTCAAAATAAGAACTGGCTTTACTGACACAGTACAACGTTATTTATGCAACCATTCTCGGTCCAGGGACAACCCCCTCTGGACCGAGTGGCATGTCGGGACAAAACATACAATCAGCCAATGACAATATGCTGTATCCTTTGAAATAAGTCCCTGCCCTTCTTGGGGATAATGAATCCAACGGGTGGAATGCCTCAATTATCCCCAAGGGCCCAAAATCCCACGTGGAGTAGCCATAAGAGAAAACAGTATAAAATGTACAATTATATAATTTCACTAGGAATCCCTCACATTCCACCCATCATTAGGTAGCTCGGTTCCAAGCGCATCATTCATGCGAATAGCGCTCAGACCTCACGAATGGCACGTCCAGTCTCTTGCATACAAAGTCTTTCGTATGATTTTAGTCCTGAACACGAGGTGGCGGCCATGTTTTAAGCGATGACAATAGGCAGCGGTACCTCGGCGTGATCTTATGGAACTCTCCACGGCCAGACTGATATACGAACCCCCGCTCTCTGCCTGGAAGTTGTTACCGTTCAGGGTACGAATCGGGGACCGCCCGGGAGGGGTACTTAGCCTGCGGTTAACCACAACATTCCATCTCAATTAGCTTGTGGTTAACCGCAAACCGCAACTCCCTGGGTGATCAAGTGGCGGCACACGTCTCCAGCTGGGTGGTCGGCCGTTCGGTACTTCCAGAGGTGACCGGGGTTAAGTGGCGGCACACGCCGAGAACTGGGGGGGTCCGTCGTTCGTTTGCCGAACTTCGGTATCAATCCTTTCGTGTGTTTTGTAGTTTTCCAGCAAAATGTCAGTAGTAGCAGCGATGAAACAGTAACAATGTAACAATAATGTAACATACATTTTTTATTTTTACAGTTCCAGAGGGAAGGAGCAAACCGCTTTGAGGAGTCCCTGCACAAGAGACTATTGGATACTGAAGGGCTGTACTGCAGTGTCTGCTCTAGACTTGACGAAGCCTTACACGTACGTCTGTGTGTGTGTCAGTATGTCTGCCAGGATATATTTGTGTGTAAGTGTATGTGTGTGTCAGTATGTATCTGTCAATGTTTTAATGTCGGTCTGTGTGTATGTGCCAGTACGTCTGTCTGTGTGTACGTCAGTGTGTATGTCAGTATGTCTGTGTGTGTATGTCAGTATGTCTGTTTGTGTGTGTGTCAGCATGTCTGTGTGTGTGTCAGTATATCTGTGTGTGTGTATGTATGTCTGTGCGTGTGTGTATGTGTCTGAAGGCCTGTGTGTGTCTGTGTGTGTGTGTGTATGTACGTCTGTGTGTGGGTCAGTATGTCTGCCAGGATATATTTGTGTGCCAGTGTATGTGTGTGTCAGTATGTATCTGTGAATGTTTTAATGTCTGTCTGTGTGTATCTGCCAGTACGTCTGTCTGTGTGTATGTCAGTATGCCTGTGTGTGTGTGTCAGTGTGTATGTCAGTATGCCTGTGTGTGTGTGTGTGTGTCAATGCGTCTTTCAGTGTATGTGTCTGTGTGTGTGTAAGTATATCTGTCAGCGTATGTGTTTGTGTGTGTGTCAGTATATCTGTTAGTGTATGTGTCTGTGTATGTATGTATGTCTGTGTGTGTGTCAGTATGTCTGCCAGTATATATGTGTGTCAGTGACTGTGTGTGTCAGTATGTATCTGTGAATGTTTTAATGTCTGTCTGTCTGTGTGTGTATGTGCCAGTACGTCCGTCAGTTTGTTGGGCGTAATTGGGGGGTGAGGCAGTGGGAGGGGCCCCAAGAAAATGCATTGCCCAGGGTCCTAATCATATTATAGACGGCCTTGGTGTTGAGGGTTGACAGTGTGTATGGAGGGAGGTGCCAGAGTGCGGAGAGTGGTGCTCGTGTGTACGGGGAGTGGTGGCCGTGTGGGGAGGGTGACATAGTGTGAGAGGGAGGGTGATGAGGTGAGGGGGGAATGACAGAGTAAGAGGGGGGGTGATGTGGGGTGTGGGCAGTGTACTAAATGGGAGGCTGTGCAGTATGTGGGGCCTGTGTGTTAGATGTGTACAGCCCTGGTTTGACTACAAAACATTTTGTTTCAGAGATCTCAGACGCCATGGCCTGCTTTTTGCTACGAAAGCCCAGCCATCTAGTCACTCACCAGGGGTGGATGAGAAACTGCACCCCGGCCAGAGGGACTGCCCCACATCTGCAACCAAATCCGTCTGTCACTGAATTCTGTAATCTCCGTGTCATTGTGCATTGTGTATGTATAGTACTCCCAATTCTTATATTTAATACGGTGTGTCTCTCACAATCTTTGTGTCCGTCTGTGTCTGTTATGCCATTTTACTCTAACCATTATATTTTTGTGTGTGTCACAACTCTGACAAGCATGTTCTCCTATGGGGCACAAAGTACATAAAGAGGAATGAAGAAGCCCACGTTTGAGGCTCGCGTCCAGGGTGGATTATTGAAGTGCCATCTGACACGTGACAAGTTTCTCCTGTTTGCACGGCGACTTCAACATTGTGTACTGTGATCAGAGGTAGGTTACCTTAGGCAGTCCACATGCTGTGAATTACATCTTTGCCCGCATTATGGGAGGTGTAGTCCAAAACATCTGGAATACCGAATGCGTATGAATGAAAAGTATGGTGTTTGTGTGTTAGTGATGTACCGGACTGTTCGCCGGCGAACAGTTCCCGGCGAACTTAGCGTGTTCGCGTTCACCGCGGCGGGCGGACACATGCGCGGTTCGATCCGCCCCCTATTCGTCATCATTGGGCAAACTTTGACCCTGTGCCTCTCGGTCAGCAGACACATTCCAGCCAATCAGCAGCACTCCCTCCCTTCCACACCCTCCAACCTCCCTCCCAGCATCCATTTTCGATTCATTCTGAAGCTGCATGCTTAGTGAGAGGAGGGAAAGTTTAGCTGCTGCTGATTAGATAGGGAAATTGATAGCTAGGCTAGGGTATTCAGTGTCCACTACAATCCTGAAGGACTCATCTGATCTCTGCTGTAAGGACAGCACCCCAAAAAGCCATTTTTAGGGCTAGAACATCAGGCTGCTTTTTTTTTTTTTTCTGTGTAATGTAATTGCAGGTGCCTGCCTGCCAGCTTCTGTGTGAGGCTCACAGTGGATAATGTGCCCACTTGTCCAGTGCCACCACTCATATCTGTTGTGACAATAGCTTAAGCTTTAGATTTAAACTCATATCTGCTGTCTCTGTAGCATGCTTTTACAAAGAAAAAAGGTTTCCAGTGTAAGCTAATAGTAGCCAGTCAGTGTCCTTCAAGCGGCTCTGTCAGGCCTACAGTGTGTGCTCTCCAGAACTGTTACAGTGCACATTGCCAATCATATCTGGTGTCTCTATAGCGTGCTTTTAAAACCAAAAATTTTTTTTCACTGTTATAGATTGAATAGCAGTTACTTGTCTTCAAGCGGGTGTGTCAGGCCTACAGTGTGTGCTCTGCAGAACTGTTACAGTGTACATTGCCACTCATATCTGGTGTCTCTATAGCGTGCTTTTACAAAGAAAAAAGGTTTCCAGTGTAAGCTAATAGCAGCCAGTCAGTGTCCTTCAAGCGGCTCTGTCAGGCCTACAGTGTGTGCTCTCCAGAACTGTTACAGTGCACATTGCCAATCATATCTGGTGTCTCTATAGCGTGCTTTTACAAAGAAAAAAAGGTTTCCAGTGTAAGCTAATAGCAGCCAGTCAGTGTCCTTCAAGCGGCTCTGTCAGGCCTACAGTGTGTGCTCTGCAGAACTGTTACAGTGCACGTTGCCAATCATATCTGGTGTCTCTATAGCGTGCTTTTACAAAGAAAAAAGGTTTCCAGTTTAAGCTAATAGCAGCCAGTCAGTGTCCTTCAAGTGGCTCTGTCAGGCCTACAGTGTGTGCTCTCCAGAACTGTTACAGTGCACATTGCCACTCATATCTGGTGTCTCTATAGCGTGCTTTTACAAAGAAAAAAGTTTTCCAGTGTAAGCTAATAGCAGCCAGTCAGTGTCCTTCAAGCGGCTCTGTCAGGCCTACAGTGTGTGCTCTCCAGAACTGTTACAGTGCACATTGCCAATCATATCTGGTGTCTCTATAGCGTGCTTTTAAAACCCAAATTTTTTTTTCACTGTTATAGATTGAATAGCAGTTACTTGTCTTCAAGCGGGTGTGTCAGGCCTACAGTGTGTGCTCTGCAGAACTGTTACAGTGCACATTGCCACTCATATCTGGTGTCTCTATAGCGTGCTTTTACAAAGAAAAAAGGTTTCCAGTGTAAGCTAATAGCAGCCAGTCAGTGTCCTTCAAGCGGCTCTGTCAGGCCTACAGTGTGTGCTCTGCAGACCGGTGCCAGTGCACATTGCCACTCATATCTGGTCTCACAGTAGCTTGCACGCATAGTACCACTAATCCCCCAAAAAATTACAGGCAGAGGCAGGCCACCCCGCAGGGGCCGTCGTGGTCGTGGTGCTGTGATTCCCTTTTGCCCTAGAATAATGCCCAGTTTTCAGAAGCCACGTACCCTGAACTTGAAAAGTTCTGAGGACATAGTTGACTGGCTAACACAAGACACCCAATCTTGTACAGCCTCCGCTCGGAACCTTGACGCACCATCCTCCTCCAGCTTAGCTTCAGGCACCTCTCAAGATACCACTCACCCGCCTGCCGCCACCACCAAAACTAGCACCACAGCCGCTTTACTTGGTATGTCAGAGGAGTTATTCACACATCCGTTTGAAGAAATGAGTGATGCGCAACCATTATTGCCAGAGGATGTAGATAACAGGGATATGTCTCAGGCAGGCAGCATTAAACACATGGAGGTACGGTGTGATGATAATGATGTTGTACCCGCTGCTGCTTCCTTTTCTGAGTTGTCAGATACAAGCGAAGCGGTTGATGATGACGATGCGTCCATGGATGTCACGTGGGTGCCCGCTCGGCAAGAAGAAGAACAGGGCGAAAGTTCAGATGGGGAGACAGAGAGGATGAGGAGACGAGTTGGAAGCAGGGGGGGGTCGTCGAAGGAGCTAGTGGCACAGTCAGACAGCATGCATCGGCACCCGGGGTCAGCCCGACAGCACGCCAATCAATGCATGCTGTGTCCACCACCAGAATGCTGTCATTGCAGAGCTCAGCAGTGTGGAATTGTTTTTGTGTGTCTGCCTCTGACAACAGCGATGCCATTTGCAACCTGTGCCAAAGGAAACTGAGTCGTGGGAGGTCCAACACCCACCTAAGTACAACTGCTTTGCGTAGGCACATGATCTCACATCACAAACACCTATGGGATCAACACATGAGTACAAGCAGCACGCCTACTCTAAGCCGCCATCCTCCTCCTGGTCCAGCATCTTCAGCCACGTCAACCACTGCTGTCCTCCTTGCCCCCTCTCAACCATCCGCCACTCCGTCTCCCGCCTTGAGCAGTTCCCGCTCATCTGCCCACAGTCATGTGTCTGTCAAGGACATGTTTGAGAGTAAGAAGCCAATGTCACCAAGTCACCCCCTTGCCCAGCGTCTGACAACTATTAGCCCGCCAGCTTTTACCATACAATCTGGTTGAGTCTGAGGCGTTCAAAAAATTTGTAGCTATTGGGACACCGCAGTGGAAGGTACCCGGCCAGAATTTCTTTTCACAAAAGGCAATCCCCAACCTGTACTCGATTGTGCAAAAGGAAGTCATGGCATGTCTGGCACACAGTGTTGGGGCAAGGGTTCATCTGACCACTGATACCTGGTCTGCAAAGCATGGTCAGAGCAGGTATATCACCTACACTGTGCATTGGGTAAACCTGATGACGGCTGACAAGCATGGAATGCGTGGCATTGCAGAGGAGTTGGTGACACCGCCATGACTTGCAGGCAGTCCTGCCTCCACCTCCTCTACTCCTCCTACTCCATCCTCTTCCATAACATCCTCGGCTGAGTCCTCTTGTGCTGCTGCGTCTTGCTCCACATCAACGGCACCCCCCCAGCTCCCCAGGTACTATTCCACATCCCGGATACGGCAGTGTCACGCCGTCTTGGGTTTGACTTGCTTGAAAGCAGAGAGTCACACCGGACAAGCACTCCTGTCCGCCCTGAACGCACAGGTGGAAAAGTGGCTGACTCCGCAGCAACTGGATATTGGCAAAGTGGTGTGTGACAACGGAAAAAATGTGATAGCGGCATTGAAGTTGGGCAAGTTGACACATGTGCCGTGCATGGCACATGTGTGTAATCTGATCGTACAACGCTTTGTGCATAAGTACACAGGCTTACAGGACGTCCTGAAGCAGGCCAGGAAGGTGTGTGGCCATTTCAGGCGTTCCTACACGGCCATGGCTCACTTTGCCGATATTCAGTGGCGAAACAACATGCCAGTGAGGCGCTTGATTTGCGACAGCCCTACACGTTGGAATTCAACACTCCTAATGTTTGACCGCCTGCTCCAACAAGAAAAAGCTGTTAATGAATATTTGTATGACCGGGGTGCTAGGACAGCCTCTGGGGAGCTGGGAATTTTTTTGCCACGTTACTGGACGCTCATGCGCAATGCCTGTAGGCTCAAGCGTCCTTTTGAGGAGGTGACAAACCTAGTCAGTCGCACCGAAGGCACCATCAGCGACATCATACCATTTGTTTTCTTCCTGGAGCGTGCCCTGCGAAGAGTGCTGGATCAGGCCGTAGATGAGCGTGAAGAGGAAGAGGAAGAGTTGTGGTCACCATCACCACCAGAAACAGCCTTATCAGCATCGCTTGCTGGACCTGCGGCAACGCTGGAAGAGGATTGTGAGGAAGAGGAGTCAGAGGAGGAATGTGGCTTTGAGGAGGAGGAGGAGCAAGACCAAACACAACAGGCATCCCAGGGTGCTCGTTGTCACCTATCTGGTACCCGTGGTGTTGTACGTGGCTGGGGGGAAGAACATACCTTAAATGACATCAGTGAGGAGGAGGAACGGGAAATGAGTAGATCGGCATCCAACCTTGTGCAAATGGGGTCTTTCATGCTGTCCTGCCTGTTGAGGGACCCTCGTATAAAAAGGCTGAAGGAGAACGACCTGTACTGGGTGTCCACGCTACTAGACCCCCGGTATAAGCAGAAAGTGGCGGAAATGTTACCGAATTACAGCAAGTCGGAAAGGATGCAGCATTTGCAAAATAAATTAAAAAGTATGCTTTACACAGCGTATAAAGGTGATGTCACAGCACAACAGGAATCTAACAGGGGGAGAGGTGGAAGTCATCCTCCTCCTCCCACGACCACGCCGGCAAGGACAGGACGCTTTAAAGATGTGTTGTTGATGGAGGACATGCGGACCTTTTTAAGTCCTACGCATCGCCACAGCCCTTCGGGATCCACCCTCAGAGAGCGACTCGACCGACAGGTATCAGACTACCTCGCCTTAACTGCAGATATCGACACTCTGAGGAGCGATGAACCCCTTGACTACTGGGTGTGCAGGCTTGACCTGTGGCCTGAGCTATCCCAATTTGCGATAGAACTTCTGGCCTGCCCCGCTTCAAGTGTCCTGTCAGAAAGGACCTTCAGTGCAGCAGGAGGTATTGTCACTGAGAAGAGAAGTCGCCTAGGTCAAAAAAGTCTAGATTACCTCACCTTTATTAAGATGAATGAGGGATGGATCCCGAAGGGACTGACACTGGGCGATACATTCGATTAAAAAAGGCCTGATGACATGAGCTGCCTTGGGCTAAAAATGGTCCACACGCTGCTGTATTTTAGCTCTGAATGCCGGTTGACTTGCGTGACATATCCGCCACCAACTAGGGTTCAAGCCGCCATGTTTTAGGGCACTTTCTGCCTGTGAAACAAACATCAATTTTTCTGGCCGCTGCTACAGCAGCGGCTGCAACAATACCACATTTTTCAGGCATGTGTACATGCCTAATTTTTAGGCCCACTGGTGCAGCACTGTGGCTTCAAAAACCAAACCAAAAAAAAATCCTCCAAGATGGCACCAATATACCAGTGGTCTAAGCATCTTCCAACCTTGGCCTAAAAAGGGGAGGTGATTCCACAATTAAAAATCGCTGCCATATACACGTCCACTGATAGGAGACGCGGAAGGTATTAAACTGATCAGAAAAATACTAAACTCACCACTCCTATCTGGTGGCACATTAGCTTGCCCGCGCAGTGCCCCAAATTTCAAGTAAGAGGACCGACCAAGCATCTTCTTCCATCTCCCTGTTACAGAAATCACTGCCATATCCATAGAAATTGTAGAGAATATCCAGGATAGTTTTACAGGGCCAAATCATGTCGCCTGTTGAAAGAGGTGACCTTGCTCGGGTCCCAGGTGTGCGGTTCCTAAAATGGCTGCCATATACATGTCCACTGATAGGAGACGCGGAAGGTTTTAAACTGATATGAACATTTACTAAACTCACCACTCCTATCTGGTGGCACATTAGCTTGCCCGCGCAGTGCCCCAAATTTCAAGTAAGAGGACCGACCAAGCATCTTCTTCCATCTCCCTGTTACAGAAATCACTGCCATATCCATAGAAATTGTAGAGAATATCCAGGATAGTTTTACAGGGCCAAATCATGTCGCCTGTTGAAAGAGGTGACCTTGCTCGGGTCCCAGGTGTGCGGTTCATAAAATGGCTGCCATATACACGTCCACTGATAGGAGACGCGGAAGGTATTAAACTGATCAGAACAATACTAAACACAACACTCCAAGTGCTGTTATTTATTTACATTTTTTTGGGGTGAGGCTTTACAGGACAGAGTGCTTCTCCACGGGACATGTTAACTCGCGGGCAGCTGGCTCATCAAGAAACCAGAGCAGCTTGAACGAGGTGACCTTGCTCGGGTCCCAGGTGTGCGGTTCCTAAAATGGCTGCCATATACACGTCCACTGATAGGAGACGCAGAAGGTATTAAACTGATATGAACATTTACTAAACTCACCACTCCGTGTGCTGTTATTTATTTAAATTTTTTGTGGTGAGGCTTTACAGGACAGAGTGCTTCTCCACGGGACATGTTAACTCACGGGCAGCTGGCTCATCAAGGAACCAGAGCAGCTTGAACGAGGTGACCTTGCAAGGGTCCCAGGTGTGCGGTTCCTAAAATGGCTGCCATATACAGGTCCACTGATAGGAGACGCGGAAGGTATTAAACTGATATGAACAATACTCCACTCCTATCAGTAGGTCCCCCCATTGTGATTTATGCCCCCCACCCACCGCGCAGGGGTGGGGGCCGGGGGAGGAGGAGGAGGACAGTAGGTCCCCCCATTGTGATTTATGGCCCCCACCCACCGCGCAGGGGTGGGGGAGGACAGTAGCTCCCCCCGAGTGTGTATCAGGGTCCCTGAGGACAGGTGTCAATCCGTACCTGCCAAGTGACCCTATGTAGGGGGAACAGTCCCTATTCTGCTCTGTGTCATTGTGTATCAGGGGCTTTGAGGACAGGGAACAGTCTCTATTCTGCTCTGTGTCAGTGTGTATCATGGTCTCTGCGGACGGGGAACAGTCTCCATTCTGCTCTGTGTCAGTGTGTATCAGGGGCTTTGAGGACAGGTGTCAATCCATATCTGCCAAGTGACCCTATGTAGGGGTAACAGTCTCTATTCTGCTCTGTGTCAGTGTGTATTTGGGGTTTTGAGGACAGGTGTCAATCCATATCTGCCAAGTGACCCTATGTAGGGGGAACAGTCTCTATTCTGCTCTGTGTGAGGAGGAGGAACGGGAAATGAGTAGCTCGGCATCCAACCTTGTGCAAATAGGGTCTTTCATGCTGTTGTGCCTGTTGAGGGAACCGCGTATAAAAAGGCTGAAGGAGAACGACCTGTGCTGGGTGTCCACGCTACTAGACCCCCGGTCTCTAT
Organism: Pelobates fuscus; assembly: GCF_036172605.1. Classification (NCBI taxonomy): domain Eukaryota; kingdom Metazoa; phylum Chordata; class Amphibia; order Anura; family Pelobatidae; genus Pelobates; species Pelobates fuscus. The sequence goes on along the minus strand of NC_086318.1, from coordinate 273,181,971 downwards.
TCTGGTCTGTGTCAGTGTGTATCAGGGGCTTTGAGGACAGGTGTCAATCCATACCTGCCAAGTGACCCTATGTAGGGGTAACAGTCTCTATTCTGCTCTGTGTCAGTGTGTATCAGGGGCTTTGAGGACAGGTGTCAATCCATACCTGCCAAGTGACCCTATGTAGGGGTAACAGTCTCTATTCTGCTCTGTGTCAGTGTGTATCAGGGGCTTTGAGGACGGGGAACAGTCTCTATTCTGCTCTGTGTCAGTGTGTATCAGGGGCTTTGAGGACAGGTGTCAATCCATATCTGCCAAGTGTCCCTATGTAGGGGGAACAGTCTCTATTCTGCTCTGTGTCAGTGTGTATCAGGGGTTTTGAGGACAGGTGTCAATCCATATCTGCCAAGTGACCCTATGTAGGGGGAACAGTCTCTATTCTGCTCTGTGTCAGTGTCAGGTATCAGGGATCATTAGGATAGGTGTCAATCCATATCTGCTAAGTGACCCTATGTAGGGGTAACAGTCTCTATTCTGCTCTGTGTCAGTGTGTATCATGGGCTTTGAGGACAGGTGTCAATCCATACCTGCCAAGTGACCCTATGTAGGGGTAACAGTCTCTATTCTGCTCTGTGTCAGTGTGTATCAGGGGCTTTGAGGACAGGTGTCAATCCATACCTGCCAAGTGACCCTATGTAGGGGTAACAGTCTCTATTCTGCTCTGTGTCAGTGTGTATCAGGGGCTTTGAGGACGGGGAACAGTCTCTATTCTGCTCTGTGTCAGTGTGTATCAGGGGCTTTGAGGACAGGTGTCAATCCATATCTGCCAAGTGACCCTATGTAGGGGGAACAGTCTCTATTCTGCTCTGTGTCAGTGTGTATCATGGTCTCTGTGGACGGGGAACAGTCTCTATTCTGCTCTGTGTCAGTGTGTATCATGGGCTTTGAGGACAGGTGTCAATCCATATCTGCCAAGTGACCCTATGTAGGGGGAACAGTCTCTATTCTGCTCTGTGTCAGTGTGTATCATGGGCTTTGAGGACAGGTGTCAATCCATATCTGCCAAGTGACCCTATGTAGGGGGAACAGTCTCTATTCTGCTCTGTGTCAGTGTGTATCATGGGCTTTGAGGACAGGTGTCAATCCATACCTGCCAAGTGACCGTATGTAGGGGTAACAGTCTCTATTCTGCTCTGTGTCAGTGTGTATCAGGGGCTTTGAGGACGGGGAACAGTCTCTATTCTGCTCTGTGTCAGTGTGTATCAGGGGCTTTGAGGACAGGTGTAAATCCATATCTGCCAAGTGACCCTATGTAGGGGGAACAGTCTCTATTCTGCTCTGTGTCTGTGTGTATCATGGTCTCTGTGGACGGGGAACAGTCTCTATTCTGCTCTGTGTCAGTGTGTATCATGGGCTTTGAGGACAGGTGTCAATCCATACCTGCCAAGTGACCCTATGTAGGGGTAACAGTCTCTATTCTACTCTGTGTCAGTGTGTATCAGGGGTTTTGAGGACAGGTGTCAATCCATATCTGCCAAGTGACCCTATGTAGGGGGAACAGTCTCTATTCTGCTCTGTGTGAGTAGGAGGAACGGGAAATGAGTAGCTCGGCATCCAACCTTGTGCAAATGGGGTCTTTCATGCTGTCGTGCCTGTTGAGGGACCCTCGTATAAAAAGGCTGAAGGAGAACGACCTGTGCTGGGTGTCCACGCTACTAGACCCCCGGTCTCTATTCTGCTCTGTGTCAGTATGTATCATGGTCTCTGAGAACGGGGCACAGTCTCTTTTCTGCTCTGTGTCAGTGTGTATCAGGGGTTTTGAGGACAGGTGTCAATCCATATCTGCCAAGTGACCCTATGTAGGGGGAACAGTCTCTATTCTGCTCTGTGTCAGTGTGTATGTATCAGGGATCATTAGGATAGGTGTCAATCCATATCTGCCAAGTGACCCTATGTAGGGGTAACAGTCTCTATTCTGCTCTGTGTCAGTGTGTATCATGGGCTTTGAGGACAGGTGTCAATCCATACCTGCCAAGTGACCGTATGTAGGGGTAACAGTCTCTATTCTGCTCTGTGTCAGTGTGTATCAGGGGCTTTGAGGACGGGGAACAGTCTCTATTCTGCTCTGTGTCAGTGTGTATCAGGGGCTTTGAGGACAGGTGTAAATCCATATCTGCCAAGTGACCCTATGTAGGGGGAACAGTCTCTATTCTGCTCTGTGTCTGTGTGTATCATGGTCTCTGTGGACGGGGAACAGTCTCTATTCTGCTCTGTGTCAGTGTGTATCATGGGCTTTGAGGACAGGTGTCAATCCATACCTGCCAAGTGACCCTATGTAGGGGTAACAGTCTCTATTCTACTCTGTGTCAGTGTGTATCAGGGGTTTTGAGGACAGGTGTCAATCCATATCTGCCAAGTGACCCTATGTAGGGGGAACAGTCTCTATTCTGCTCTGTGTGAGTAGGAGGAACGGGAAATGAGTAGCTCGGCATCCAACCTTGTGCAAATGGGGTCTTTCATGCTGTCGTGCCTGTTGAGGGACCCTCGTATAAAAAGGCTGAAGGAGAACGACCTGTGCTGGGTGTCCACGCTACTAGACCCCCGGTCTCTATTCTGCTCTGTGTCAGTATGTATCATGGTCTCTGAGAACGGGGCACAGTCTCTTTTCTGCTCTGTGTCAGTGTGTATCAGGGGTTTTGAGGACAGGTGTCAATCCATATCTGCCAAGTGACCCTATGTAGGGGGAACAGTCTCTATTCTGCTCTGTGTCAGTGTGTATGTATCAGGGATCATTAGGATAGGTGTCAATCCATATCTGCCAAGTGACCCTATGTAGGGGTAACGGTCTCTATTCTGCTCTGTGTCAATGTGTATCATGGGCTTTGAGGACAGGTGTCAATCCATACCTGCCAAGTGACCCTATGTAGGGGTAACAGTCTCTATTCTGCTCTGTGTCAGTGTGTATCAGGGGCTTTGAGGACAGGTGTCAATCAGTACCTGCCAAGTGACCCTATGTAGGGGTAACAGTCTCTATTCTGCTCTGTGTCAGTGTGTATCAGGGACTTTGAGGACGGGGAACAGTCTCTATTCTGCTCTGTGTCAGTGTGTATCAGGGGCTTTGAGGACAGGTGTCAATCCATATCTGCCAAGTGACCCTATGTAGGGGTAACAGTCTCTATTCTATTCTGCTCTGTGTCAGTGTGTATCATGGGCTTTGAGGACAGGTGTCAATCCATACCTGCCAAGTGACCCTATGTAGGGGTAACAGTCTCTATTCTGCTCTGTGTCAGTGTGTATCATGGGCTTTGAGGACAGGTGTCAATCCATATCTGCCAAGTGACCCAATGTAGGGGTAACAGTCTCTATTCTGCTCTGTGTCAGTTTTTATCATGGGCTTTGAGGACAGGTGTCAATCCATACCTGCCAAGTGACCCTATGTAGGGGTAACAGTCTCTATTCTGCTCTGTGTCAGTGTGTATCAGGGGCTTTGAGGACGGGGAACAGTCTCTATTCTGCTCTGTGTCAGTGTGTATCAGGGGCTTTGAGGACAGGTGTCAATCCATATCTGCCAAGTGACCCTATGTAGGGGGAACAGTCTCTATTCTGCTCTGTGTCAGTGTGTATCATGGTCTCTGTGGACGGGGAACAGTCTCTATTCTGCTCTGTGTCAGTGTGTATCAGGGGTTTTGAGGACAGGTGTCATTCCATATCTGCCAATTGACCCTATGTAGGGGGAACAGTCTCTATTCTGCTCTGTGTGAGGAGGAGGAATGGGAAATGAGTAGCTCGGCATCCAACCTTGTGCAAATGGGGTCTTTCATGCTGTCGTGCCTGTTGAGGGACCCTCGTATAAAAAGGCTGAAGGAGAACGACCTGTGCTGGGTGTCCACGCTACTAGACCCCCGGTCTCTATTCTGCTCTGTGTCAGTATGTATCATGGTCTCTGAGGACGGGGCACAGTCTCTATTCTGCTCTGTGTCAGTGTGCATCATGGGCTTTGAGGACAGGTGTCAATCCATACCTGCCAAGTGACCCTATGTAGGGGTAACAGTCTCTATTCTGCTCTGTGTCAGTGTGTATCAGGGGCTTTGAGGACAGGTGTCAATCCATACCTGCCAAGTGACCCTATGTAGGGGTAACAGTCTCTATTCTGCTCTGTGTCAGTGCGTATCATGGGCTTTGAGGACAGTTGTCAATCCATATCTGCCAAGTGACCCAATGTAGGGGTAACAGTCTCTATTCTGCTCTGTGTCAGTGTGTATCATGGGCTTTGAGGACAGGTGTCAATCCATACCTGCCAAGTGACCCTATGTAGGGGTAACAGTCTCTATTCTGCTCTGTGTCAGTGTGTATCAGGGGCTTTGAGGACGGGGAACAGTCTCTATTCTGCTCTGTGTCAGTGTGTATCAGGGGCTTTGAGGACAGGTGTCAATCCATATCTGCCAAGTGACCCTATGTAGGGGGACGCTCGGATAGCGCCGGCTCTGCATGAGCCGGCAGGGGAGATCCTGAGATCTCCCCTGCCGGTCTCAATACATAGGCGTGCCGCAGGGATTAGGGTGTGCCCAGGCACACCCGGCACACCCCGTGCGCACGCCTATGGTCCCTGAGGACAGGTGTCAATCCATATCTGCCAAGTGACCCTATGTAGGGGGAACAGTCCCTATTCTGCTCTGTGTCAGTGTGTATCAGGGGTTTTGAGGACAGGTGTCAATCCATATCTGCCAAGTGACCCTATGTAGGGGTAACAGTCTCTATTCTGCTCTGTGTCAGTGTGTATCATGGTCTCTGAGGACGGGGAACAGTCTCTATTCTGCTCTGTGTCAGTGTGTATCAGGGGTTTTGAGGACAGGTGTCAATCTATATCTGCCAAGTGACCCTATGTAGGGGTAACAGTCTCTATTCTGCTCTGTGTCAGTGTTTATCAGGGGCTTTGAGGACGGGAAACAGTCTCTATTCTGCTCTGTGTCAGTGTGTATCAGGGGCTTTGAGGACAGGTGTCAATCCATATGTCAAGGTGCCAATATGTCATATGTCAGGTGTCAATCCATATCCATTGTGATTTAGGAATGTTTGGTGATTTCTGCCCTTTATGGATTAAAAGCAGACTCTGCATCAACTGTGTAATTTTCCATGGGAGTTTTGCCATGGATCCCCCTCCGGCATGCCACAGTCCAGGTGTTAGTTCACTTGAAACAACTTTTCCATCACTTTTGTGGCCAGAAAGAGTCCCTGTTGATTTTAAAATTCGCCTGCCCATGGAAGTCAATGGCGGTTCGCGCGGTTCACCGGTTCGCGAACATTTGAGGAAGTTCGCGTTCGCCGTTCGCAAACCGAAAATTTCGGGTTCGCGACATCACGTGTGTGTGTGAATGGTCAGTAACAAGGGTTGAAGCCTTGATGTGGCGTTACTGCTCACATGTGTATTCATGTGCCAATTCAACCAATGTGAGTCACTGGAATACTTATAAGGTAACCAAAAGTACTGTGATTGTGGAGAATGAAACGCCTGTATCACCTACACACTGATTTCACTCTGACCGTATCTCCTAAACACGGCTTACACTGTGACCGTATCTCCTATACACTGCTTACACTGTGACCGTATCCCACAAACACTGTTTACTCTGTGACCCTATCACCTAAACACTGCTTACACTGTGACAGTGGTGTATCTTGGTTTTGTGCTGCCCTAGGCAGGACAAAACTCAGACCCCCCCCCCGCGCGCGCCACCCACCCCTTCCCCCCTGCCCCGCCTTCTAAATACACACACATTCACTGACAGATACGCATACACTAGCTAACAGACACACACAGTCGGACACACACAGTCGGACACACACACACTAACAGACACACACAGTGAGACACACACACTAACAAACACACACAGTCGGACACACACACACTAACAAACCCACACAGTCGGACACACACACTAACAAACACACACAGTCGGACACACACACACTAACAGACACACAGTGAGACACACACACACTAACAAACACACACAGTCGGACACACACTAACAGACACACACAGTCGGACACACACACACTAACAGACACACACAGTGAGACACACACACTAACAAACACACACAGTTGGACAGACACACACTAACAGACACACACAGTGAGACACACACAGTCAGACACACACAGTCAGACACACACACACACTAACAGACACACACACACACACTAACAGACACACACACTAACAGACACACACACACACACACACACACACTAACAGACACACACACACACAGTAACAGACACAGACACACACACACACACACACACTAACTTTTTTTATTTACTCCCCCCCCCCAGCCTCCTTACCTTTGGGAATGCTGGGGGTGGGGGAGGTTCTCCCATTCCCTGGTGGTCCAGTGGCTGCAGGGCGGCACTGGCGGGCAGGCTGGGCGGCCGGCGAGGGAGCTCTTCCCCTGAGCTCTCTGCTCAGCTCCCTCGCGCGCCGCCCGCAGAGTGAGGCTGGGAGGCGGAGCCGGACTATGACGTCATATTCCGGCTCCCAGTCTCACTCTGCGGGCGGCGCGCGAGGGAGCTGAGCAGAGAGCTCAGGGGAAGAGCTCCCTCGCCGGCCGCCCAGCAACCAGCCCAGCATGTCTGTTAGCCGCAAGGCTAACAAGACATTTGCCTTGGGCATTTGGGGGCGGCGTTTTTTGCCGCCCCCTGGAAAATGCCGCCCAAGGCAAATGCCTTGTTTGCCTCGCGGCTAATACGCCCCTGCACTGTGACCGTATCCCATAAACACTGTTTACACTGTGACCGTATCTCCTAAACACTGCTTACATTGTGACCGTATCTCCTATACACTGCTTACACTGTGACCCTATCGCCTAAACACTGCTCATACTGTGACCGTATCTCCTAAACACTGCTTACATTGTGACCGTATCTCCTATACACTGCGACCGTATCTCCTAAACACTGCTCATACTGTGACCGTATCTCCTATACACTGCTTACACTGTGACTGTATCCCATAAACACTGCTTACACTGTGACCATATCCCATAAACACTGCTCATACTGTGACCCTATCGCCTAAACACTGCTTACACTGTGACCGTATCTCCTATACACTGCTTATACTGTGACCGTATCTCCTGTACACTGCTTTTATTCAAAATTGAAAGCGCTCGATCATTCTTTCTATTCTACGCCTCCAATCTCCAACATTGAAATTGTCGTTTGTAAGAATATAAAATAAGTAATATGCTTTCTGGTTACGAATTTGTGAGTTGTAACTATATTTTTATTTTTACAGTTCCAGAGGGAAGGAGCAAACCGCTTTGAGGAGTCCCTGCACAAGAGACTATTGGATACTGAAGGGCTGTACTGCAGTGTCGGCTCTAGACTTGGCGAGGCCTTAGGCGAAACTCATACGTGAGACCCCACGAAGAACACCATTATTGAAGAAAAAATAGCAGTCTACTTTGTGTATAAGAAGCTGTAGATATATTGATGGGGGAGCTTGCAGCACTGGATACACAGAGCTAGTCTCTGTATACATCATTGCATTGTCGACCTGAGTGTGTGTCTGACAGTGAGTATCCTTGTATCTGTATGTATGTTTCTCTGAGCATGTGTATGTTTGTGTACTGACCGGCCTTTGGCACTGAGTTTATGGCGAAGCTATGTTTTATGACGGTGTGTATAATGAATGCCTTTGGGGGGTGACAGGGTGAGTAAAGGGGTAACTGTGGCAGGGTGAGTGTAAAAGAGCAGGAGGGTTCCAGCGTGTTGAGGGTTGACAGTGTGTATGGAGGGAGGTGCCAGAGTGCGGAGAGTGGTGCTCGTGTGTACGGGGAGTGGTGGCCGTGTGGGGAGGGTGACATAGTGTGAGAGGGAGGGTGATGAGGTGAGGGGGGAATGACAGAGTAAGAGGGGGGTGATGTAATGTGAGAGTATGGGTGACAGAGTGAGGGTGGGTGACATAGTGTGAGGAGGGTGACAGAGTGAGGGGGTGATGGTGAGGTGACCGTAAGAGTGAGGTGACAAGGGGTGATGAGGTGAGGTGACAGTAAGGTAGGGGTGACAGGGTGTGGGGGGCTGACAGGGTGAGAGGAGGGTGAGAGGGGGTGACAGGGGGATGACAGAGTAAGAGGGGGTGACAATAACAATATCTGATATTAGGCCACATGTGCAATTATTATGTAAATTATTTATTTATTTATAAAATATTTTACCAGGAAAGATACATTGAGATTTCTCTCGTTTTCAAGTATGTCCTGGGTCCACAAATCATTGCATTGTTACAGTTAGTGTACAATAAAATACAAAATATACAATAAATACAACATTTAACATAAAACAGGTAGGAAATATATAATCAACCATGACAGGTACATTCTGTTTTGAGGTATGTAGAGAAGGATCTCTTAAAGGACTTTAAGCTTAGGGAAGATTTTAATTTGTGCGGGAGGTCGTTCCACAAATGCGGTGCTCTGTAGGAGAAGGAGGATCGGGCTGCTTTCTTTTTATATTGAGGTAGACTAAGTAAAGTGTTGGTACTGGATCGGAGGTTGTAGGAAGTGGGAACAGCCGGGGAAAGCATTGCGTTCAGGTAGGGTGGGAGTTTTCCAGAAAAGCTCTTAAACACAAGGCTGGAAAGATGAAGGGTGCATCTGGATTCCAGCGACAGCCAGTTTAGTTCTTTTAGCATGTCACAATGGTGGGTCCTGTAATTACATTGTAGCACAAATCGGCAGAACGAGTTATACAATGTGTTGAGTTTATTACTGTGGGATTGCGATGCAGATGCATATACTACATCCCCATAATCAATGATTGGCATCAGCATTTGCTGTACAATCTTTTCCTTTACTGAAGGGCTTAGGCAGGATTTGTTTCTGTACAGGGCACCTAGTTTTGGATAAAGTTTAGATGCAAGGTTTTCTATGTGCAGGCCAAAAGATAGATTGGGGTCTAACATCATACCCAAGTATTTGAAAGAGTGGACTGCGGTCAGTGTGCCATTTGAAATTGTTTTGATGGATAGGTGAGAATTGTGTAATTTGTGTAATTTAGGTACTGTTCCAAAGATCATTGTGACAGTTTTGTCAGTGTTCAGGAACAGTTTGTTTTTTGCGATCCACTTTTCTACCTCTGTAAACTGGTCTTGGAGCACAGCCTCAAGCTGCGGTAGATCGGAACTGCTCGCATAGATTACTGTGTCATCTGCGTACATGTGTACATTTGAGGATTTGCAGACATTAGGCAGATCATTTATAAATAATGAAAATAGTAGGGGGCCGAGAATGGGGAACACCACACGTGACTGGGAGAGGGAGGGAGTCGCTGTCAGAAATGGACACATATTGTGAGCGTTCCGATACATACGATCGAAACCAGTTTAGTGAATGAATACCTGAGTTTTTGAGTTTGTGCAATAGAATGTCGTGGTCTACTGTGGCCTTAGCAAAATCAAGGAAAATAGCTCCAGTTAGGTCTCCTTGTTCCATGCCAGTTTGGATGTCATTGCAAACTTTTAAGAGGGCAGTTGTAGTGGAGTGATTCTGGCGAAAGCCCGATTGATCAGGGGTCAGATAGTTTGATTGTTGGTAATACTCACATAGTTGCGTATGGACACATTTTTCTAAGATTTTTGACAATACTGGGAGCAATGATATAGGGCGATAGTTAGAAACCAAAGTAGTGTCACCACTTTTATGGATAGGCACTACTCTTGCAGTCTTCCAAAGTTTGGGTAAGTATCCAGACACCAAGGATTCATTAATTAGAGTTGCGACGGGTTTAGCAATTGCCGGTGCACTGAGCTTCAACAGCATTGCTGGGATTTGGTCAGGTCCGGACTGGTTTTGAATTTTTAGATTATTAAGATGTTTTTCAATGACACTAACAGGTACAGGTCTAAAAGTGAACTTGTCTATATTGGGCGTTTGCAAATTTAGTGAGACCTGATCCACATTTGTAGTTTCAGGATGTGTGCCATTTATTAGCTTGGCAATCAGGGCAGTAGAGCATCCGACAAAATAATTGTTAAAGGCATTTGCTACATCTAAGGGAAGTTGCAGGGTTTGGTTATCCACTTTGACAGTGGAGGGTTGGGAGTGGATTGGGGGAGTTTGTAGTTTATTTATGACTTTCCAAAAGTTTCTAGGGTTTGAGATGTTATTGTTCAGATTGTCATAGAAATATTGGGCCTTGGCCAATTTTGTTTGTTTTGTGCATATATTTCGACATTGTCTATACGCACAGTGATCATTCATAGAGCCAGTACGCTTAAACTTTGACCACAAAGAATCCCGAAACTGGTACATTTGGATGAGGTCAGCTGTGACCCAGTTCATATGTGCTCCTTTTACCCTCACCTTACGCAGCGGGGCATGCAGATTCCAAATTTGTAGGAGTTCAGACTGAAAGAATTCAACAGCACAGTCTAGATCTGGTATGATGTTTAATCTGTGCCATGGGAGGTTCTTGATGTCCTTTAGAAAGGATTCAATATTAAATTTTTTGAAGGACCTAGTTATAATGGACAACATACTTTTTCAATTTTGTTAAATTATAAATTAAATATTGTTTGACTTTTTTATATTGCCACTTTCAAAAAGATTAAAACTCTTCATTTGTAAATCTACTGTAATTTGTCTGTAATAACGTTAACCTGTTAATTATTGTGGGACAGTGGAGAGCAAACCCAAACTGGGACTCTACCAAACAATCCAGGACTGTTAGGAAATATGGCTTTGTAACAACATATGATAATTTATGGTGCATATAGGTCCTCTTGTCACTGTGCCTATGCATAGTTTTGCTTATAAATGTGATGAGTTTCAAAAGATAGCAATAAGCATAGTGAGAAGTTGCTCTTAAAAAGCCCACGTCATCTCGTTTAAATGGTTTGGCTGCAGTGCCAATGTCCCCTTGTTAAATATTGCAGTTTCTGAGAAACCTACAATGGGACGCAGCAAGTGCTGGTATTATTTGTAGCTAAGTAACACAAATTACATGTTAAGGTGTCAGCAATATACTTTATTTCTTCAAAGTTAATATGCAGTTTACACTTTATATGTATAGTGGAAAACATATACAAGTAAAACTTGGAAACTGGTTAAGAAAAGTCACACTGTGGTATCCAAGAAGGAGAAAGTTCAATCACATATAAAGAAAGGCTGTATGGCATTAGGAAGGCAGTATCTTAATAATATAATGGTCTCTTTCCCTGGACGGTCCACAATTCTTAATCACTGGAAGATGAAGGTTACTTCATGTCTGCAGCATGTGTTCCGAAGCAGCCATATGGAAGTTTTCAATAGAAGAAGGTAATCTCTTCTGTTTGAGCAGGTCGAGGTTAATGGTGGTGGGTTTGTCTCTGGCACTGGAACCATCAGTAAAGGAGTGTAGAATTGAGAGGATCACCTTGTTCTTCCCACAAATCTAAGAAAATTCAGAACAGAAGATTGAGGACAGTGGTTAACAAATCAATGAAACCGCAAACACTAAAACTAACTTGAAAAAATAACATTCACAGTGTAAGCAGTGTTTATGGGATACGGTCACAATGTAAGCAGTGTCTAGGAGTAGTGATGTCCCGAACGGTTCGCTGGCGAATAGTTCCTGGTGAACATAGCGTGTTCACGTTCGCCACGGATGGCGAACATATGCGATGTTCGGTCCGCCCCCTATTTTTTTTTATTTTATTTTTTTGTGGCCAAATTTCCGAATACTAAGTAAAAATTACTTAGTATTAGTAAATTGTGCCCCTACTCGCAATACCGCGAGTAGGGGTATGTCTATTAAACAGTGAGCAGCCTGTGGCTGCTCACTGTTAAAAAAAATAAAAAAAGGGTCCCCCCTCCCTGAGCAGGTGGGGGCCCTAAATACCAATAGGGAGGGGACCTATTGTCCTCCCCCTGGCCCCCACCGCTGAGCAGTGGGTGGGGGCCCTAAAAATAACAATAAGGGGGGGACCTATTGTCCTCCCCCGGCCCCCACCCCTGAGCGGTGGGTGGGAGTGCACAAAAAAAAAATCCATGTTCACCCATGGAGGGCTCCGCGCAGACTGAGCTCTGCAGGGCGGGGAAAGGCTTATAAAGCCTTGCCACACCCTGCAATTAGGCTAAGAACACTCTGATTGGCTGGTTTAAGCCAATCAGAGTGCTATTTGTCATTTTACACAGCGTGGGAAAATTCCAAAGAACTTTCCCACACCGTGTAAAATGACACAGAGCAGTGTGATTGGATGGCTTGAAATCCATCCATTCACAGTGCTCTGTGTCATTTTACACAGCGTGGGAAAGTTCAAAGCTAAGTGTTCTTAGCCTAATTGCAGGGCGTGGCAAGGCTTTATAAGCCTTCCCCTGCCCTGCAGAGCTCAGTCTGCGCGGAGCCCTCCATGGGTGAACATGGATTTTTTTTTTTTTTTTTTTTTTTTGCGTCGGTTATTATGGTTTTTTATTTGCCCTTTTTGGGGCTGAAAAAAGAAGATTTTAGAAGAAATAAAACATCGAATGGTAAGTTGTTTTTATCTAATTTTTTTTTACAGGTTTTTAGTTAAAGGACCGCCCCTCATTATTTTTAGGGTGAGGGGGGTAGGTAGGGACATATTTTTTTGGCGGGGGGGAGGGGTGACTAGGGTCCCCCCCTTTGTATTTAGGGCCCCCACCCACCGCTCAGGGGTGGGGGCCGGGGGGGACAGTAGGTCCCCCCCTTATTGTTAATTTTAGGGCCCCCACCCACTGCACAGGGGTGGGGGCCTTAAAGGGGGGGACAGTAGGTTCCCCCTTATTGTTAATTTTAGGGCCCCCACCCACCGCTCAGGGGTGGGGGCCGGGCGGGGACAGTAGGTCCCCCCCTTATTGTTAATTTTAGGGCCCCCACCCACCGCTCAGGTGTGGGGGCCGGGGGGGCAGTAGGTCCCCCCCTTATTGTTAATTTTAGGGCCCCCACCCACCGCTCAAGGGTGGGGGCTGGGGGGGACAATAGGTCCCCACCCACTGCTCAGGGGTGGGGGCCAGGGGGGGACAATAGGTCCCCCCTTATTGTTAATTTTAGGGCCCCCACCCGCAGCACAGGGGTGGGGGCCGGAGAGGGGAAAACCAGTAGGTCCCCCCTCATTATCTTTATGGCCCCCACCCGCCGCCCAGGGTGGGGGCCGGGGGGAGGACAGTAGGTCCCCCCTCATTATCTTTATGGCCCCCACCCGCCGCCCAGGGGTGGGGGCCGGGGGGGGGGAAGGAAAGTAGGTCTCCTCCCCCCCCCCCTTCAACCATTATTGTAGCCAGATAGAGTCCCTGTGGGTTTTAAAATTCGCCTGCCTACTGAAGTCTATGGCGGTTCGCCCGGTTCGCGAACATTTGCAGAAGTTCGCGTTCGCGGTACGCGAACCGAAAATTTGCTGTTCGCGACATCACTATTTAGGAGATACGGTCACAGTGTAAGCAGTGTTTATGGGATACGGTCACAGTGTAAGCAGTGTTTATGGGATACGGTCACAGTGTGAGCAGTGTTTATGGGATACAGTCACAGTGTAAGCAGTGTATAGGAGATGCGGTCACAGTGTAAGCAGTGTATAGGAGATACGGTCACACTATGAGCAGTGTTTAGGCGATAGGGTCACAGTGTAAGCAGTGTATAGGAGATACGGTCACAGTGTAAGCAGTGTATAGGAGATACGGTCACAGTGTAAACAGTGTGTAGGTGATACAGGCGTTTCATTCTCCACAATCACAGTACTTTTGGTTACCTTATAAGTATTACAGTGACTCACATTGGTTGAATTGGCACATGAATACACATGTGAGCAGTAACGCCACGTCAAGGCTTCAACCCTTGTTACTGACCATTCACACACACACACACACCATACTTTTCATGCAGTGCATGCAGACTTGCGTGCCACATATTTACAGCAGACAGACACAAAGATTGTGAGAGACACACCGTATTAAATATAAGAATTGGGAGTACTATACATACACAATGCACAATGACACGGAGATTACAGAATTCAGTGTCAGAATTGCACAGTTCTGCAGAGCACAGGCTGTAGGCCTGACACACCCGCTTTAAGGACACTGACTGCTATTAGCTTACACTGGAAACCTTTTTTTCTTAGTAAAAGCACGCTACAGAGACACCAGATATGAGTGGCAATGTGCACTGTTACAGTTCTGCAGAGCACACGCTGTAGGCCTGACACACCCGCTTTAAGGACACTGACTGCTATTAGCTTACACTGGAAACCTTTTTTTCTTTGTAAAAGCACGCTACAGAGACACCAGATATGAGTGGCAATGTGCACTGGCACAGGTCTGCAGAGCACAGGCTGTAGGCCTGACACACCCGCTTGAAGACAAGTAACTGCTCTTCAATCTATTACAGTGAAAAAAGTTTTTTGTTTTTAAATGCACGCTATAGAGACACCAGATATGAGTTGCAAATTACACTTGCTGAGGTTGGCAGAGCACACGCTGAAGGCCTGACACCCAGACGCTTGCAGACAACTAACTGCTATTAGCTTACAGTGAAACCCTTTTTTTGTTTTTAAAGGCACGCTATAGTCACACCAGATAGGAGTGGTGGCACTGACTGGGCAAATGGGCACAGTATCCACTGAGCCTGACACAGAAGCAGGCAGACAACTAACTGCTCTTCTTCAATCTATTACAGTGAAAAACGTTTTTTGGTTTTAAATGCAAGCTTCAGCTATTGTGACACCAGATATGAGTGGTGGCACTGGGCAAATGGGCACAGTATCCACTGAACCTGGCACAGAAGCTGGCAGGCAGGCAACTGCAATTACATTACACAAAAAAAAAAAAAAAAAGCAGCCTGATGTTCTAGCCCTAAAAAGGGCTTTTTGGGGTGCTGTTCTTACAGCAGAGATGAGAGGAGTCCTTCAGGATTGTAGTGGACACTGAATACCCTAGCCCAGCTATCAATTTCCCTATCTAATCAGCAGCAGCTACACTTTCCCTCCTCTCACTAAGCATGCAGCTTCAGAATGAATCGAAAATGGATGCTGGGAGGGTGTGGAAGGGAGGGTCTGCTGCTGATTTGCTGGAATGTGTCTGCTGACCGTGAGGCACAGGGTCAAAGTTTGCTCAATGATGACGAATAGGGGGCGGATCGAACCGCGCATGTGTTCGCCCGCGGTGGCGAATGCGAACACGCAATGTTTGCCAGGAACTATTCGCCGGCTAACAGTTCGGTACATCACTACTGAGGACAGGTGTCAATCCATATCTGCCAAGTGACCTTATGTAGGGGGAACAGTCTCTATTCTGCTCTGTGTCAGTGTGTATCATGGTCTCTGAGGACAGGTGTCAATCCATATCTGCCAAGTGACCCTATGTAGGGGGAACAGTCTCTATTCTGCTCTGTGTCAGTGTGTATCATGGTCTATGAGGACAGGTGTCAATCCATATGTCAGGTGTCAATCCATATCCATTGTGATTTAGGAATGTTAGGTGATTTATGCCCTTTATGGATTAAAACCAGACTCTGCATCAACTGTGTAATTTTCCATGGGAGTTTTGCCATGGATCCCCCTCCGGCATGCCACAGTCCAGGTGTTAGTCCCCTTGAAACAACTTTTCCATCACTTTTGTGGCCAGAAACAGTCCCTGTGGGTTTTAAAATTCGCCTGCCCATTGAAGTCAATGGCGGTTCGCCCGGTTCGCGAAAGTTTGCGGAAGTTCCCGTTCGCCGTTCACGAACCGAAACTTTCATGTTCGCGACATCACTAGTGAGGGCTAAGGGAACCCCACCTAGGTGTTGTAGTGTCTTACATAGCGAGATAACTCCACTGGGATTCTGTTGTTTTTCATTATGAAAGATTTGCCAGTGGATGTACTCCTTGGGAATGATATGGCCCCCCTTGTTTCAGCATATGCCCCGTTTTGCCCCACAGAGGCCCATCCTGTGACCACCCGTGCCCAGACCCAAGCTGCTGGAACCGGCCCACCTGCTGCGGAGACCCAGGTAAGAACTTCTACCACGACAGTTAACCTAGACCAGGCCCCCCTAGACTGGGATACCCCAGAAGGATTCGGGAGGGAAACCCGGGAAAACCCGACCCTACAGAAGTATAGGGCCAAGGCAGACACCCAGGAGAGGGAAGTAAATGGGGAGCTCTACAAGTGGGTGGGGGATAGACTGTGCAGAATCCCTAAGGCATCCCCGAGAAGTAAAGCCCCTGTACAGAAAAGACAGCCTAAGAAATACCAGCTGGAAATTCTGCACATTGGGCATGATGTCCCTCTAGCAGGACATCTAGGAGTACATCGCACAGCACATAGGATTACACAGAATTTCTTTTGGCCCAGTTTTAATAGGGACGTGCGACAATAATGTTAAACTTGTGACAAATGTCAACGGGTAGGGAAGCAGGGAGACCACTCTAAGGCCAGGCTTATGTCCATGCCTATTATTGGGGAACCCTTCTCTCGGGTAGCCGTTGACATTGTGGGTCCCTTGGCCAGGGCTAGTCCATCTGGGAAGAAGTATATTCTCACCGTGGTGGACTACGTCACCCGTTACCCGTTACCCAGAGGCAGTAGCTATGTCCAATATTGAAGCAGTGACAGTAGCTGATGCCCTGGTTAAAATATTCACCAGAGTGGGGTTCCCTAAGGAGATCCTCTCCGACCAGAGAACCCAGTGTACCGCTGTACTCACCCAGCAGTTGTGGAAGTTGTGCAATATTAAGCCCTTGCTTAGCTCACCTTACTACCCCCAGACTAACGGTCTCTGCAAGCGCTTTAATGGGACCCTCAAGCAAATGCTGAGGACCTTTACTGACACCTGCAGAGGCTGGGGTCCTCACCTGTTTGAGCATGAGGGGATCCCCATAGTACCATATGTCCTGGAACTCCGGGACCGCATGGAGCAACTGTCTCTGATGGTAAGAGAGAATCTCCAGGCGGCCCAGGGGAGACAGAAGAGATGGTACGATCGGGGTGCCCGACAGAATCTTCCAGGTTGGGCAGAAGGTCCTAGTGCTAGCCTGTGAAGACCAAAAAGATGCAGGCATCTTGGCAGGGCCCATATAAAGTAGTAGCCCAGCTCTGTGATACTACTTATGTTATTGCCAGCTGTGCAGATAAAAGGATACAGCGATCCTTTCATGTGAACACGCTGAAGGAGTATCAGGTGAGGAAGGAGGACGTTGCCACAGTATGTGCCCCCACTGCAGATGACTCAGAGTTTACCCCTCCCTGACTTATTAGAGTGAAACCCCCAGACTGACCTTACTAGCCTTGTACAGCTAGGGGACCCGTTAAGCCCCACAGAGACGGAACAGGCTTCTGTGGGAGAAACAGGCAACTTTCTCCCAAGAACCGGGCTATACGACCTTGGCTGTACACAAATGAGACCCCTGGACAAGCACCCCTCCGACAGCCTCCCTACCGTATCCCTGAAGCAGTCCAGGAAGGAATGCGAAAGGAGATACAGGAGATGACTAAGTTAGGAATCATCGAGCACTCTGACAGCCCCTGGGCCTCGCCTGTAGTCCTTGTGCCTAAGAAAGACAGAACCACACAGTTTTGCGTGGACTACAGGTGACTCAATGAAAAGACCACCACTGAAGCCTACCCGATGCCCAGGGTAGACGAACTGCTGGATCGTATAGCCAGGGGACATTATTTAACTACAATAGACCTGTGTAAAGGCTATTGGCAGATTCCCACTTTTGGCCTGTACCAATTTAGGGTCATGCCATTCGGGATGAAAAATACCCCGGCTATCTTCCAACATATGGTGGATAGGCTCCTCGATGGCTTCCAGGATTTTGCATGTGCTTACCTGGATGACATTGCGATCCACAGGGGGTCTTGAGAAGAACACCTGGTTCACGTAGGGGTGGTTCTGGACAAGATTCGGGCCGCAGGCCTGACCTTGAAACCGGACAAGTGCCATCTAGGTATGGCTGAGGTGCAGGACCTGCGTCACAAGGTAGCGGCGGTAGCAAACTGACCCACACTAAGACCCAGGTACTAGCCTTCTTGGGGACTGCAGGGTACTCTAGACATTTTGTTCCCGATTACTTGACTAAGAAAAATTTACCTAGGCAGGTCCTGTAGTTTCCAGCTTGTGAAGCCGTGTTTCAAGCCCTCAAACAAACAAGCCCCTGTTTTGGC
Organism: Pelobates fuscus; assembly: GCF_036172605.1. NCBI lineage: Eukaryota > Metazoa > Chordata > Amphibia > Anura > Pelobatidae > Pelobates > Pelobates fuscus. The sequence goes on along the minus strand of NC_086318.1, from coordinate 273,163,846 downwards.
TGCCCCAGTACCTAACAAACATGTCCACACAGACGCTTCCATGTTTGGACTGGGGGCTGTGCTGAGCCAAGTCGGGGAGGATGGAGGAGAGCACCCTGTCGCATACCTAAGCAGAAAACTATTACCTTGGGAAGTTAGCTATGTGGCAGTGGAGAAAGAGTGTTTGGCCCTGGTTTGGGCACTGAAAAAACTAAACCCCTATTTGTATGGACAGGAGTTTTCCCTGGTCACTGACCACAACCCATTGGTCTGGCCTAATCAGGTCGCAGAAGACAATGGCAGGTTGCTGCGGTGGAGCTTAGCCCTGCAACTTCACCATCAGTTACGACCCGGTAAGCAAAATGGCAATGCTGATGGGTAGTCCAGGCAAACAGATGTCACTCCGGCCTCCTTGTTCCGGACATCCCCAAGTTGACCCAAGAAGGATCAAGCCGAGTCTGCCAGAGTGTCCCACAAAGCCATGTGACAGACTTCTTTGTTTTTTAATTACTTTTATTTTATGCTGGTTCATCTGTTTGTTTATGTATTGCCCTGTCCATACGGTTCCTATGCTTTATTCACCTTTTGACGAAAGAACTACCAAGCGGCCGGCCACCCAGTAGGGAAGTGTGCTGCTTTTTAACCTCTTGGCCTCATTAGAACATTGTGGTTAACCGCAGACATTTCCCCTTGTCGAATGGTCGGCTGGGTGGTCCTCGTTCGTATGAATGAACACAAGGTGGCCATCTTGGACATACGAATGCCCAGCGGTGTTCGTCGACGATTCCATGGAACTAAAAATGGACACTAATTTCATGCGAACACCGCTGAAGGTAAATTTCTATATGAACAGAGCCACCCGGATAGCTATCCCATGGAGCCCATTCATATAACAAATAAACTATGTGAAAGGCTTTGGCTTCATGATGATTGAACTGTATGTATGTGATCTGAGCGCCACTCGGTAATTATATGCGCTCAGATCCAGGCTATCTGTGGATATGTTGAATGTGGGGTTTTCATTTGGTAATGTGTGAATTATAGATTTTTATGTGTTTTTATTATCCTGTATAAAATGGAGGTTATGCTCTATCCTCTGAGATAATTGAGTTACTTCCCAATTATCTCCAGGATAGAGAGGAGGGTCCTATATTGTTCAGGTGGGAGTGTTTATACCTGTATTGCTGTGATTGGTTACTGTAAGAAATTGTCACAGTTTTCCACCAGGTTCCCTAGGGAAGTGTCCACCTGGTGGGAAACCTGCATAAAAGCCGGGCCGGTAGCCCAGATTAAACAGATTCCTGCTTGACCCTCAATACAGAGCCTCATCTCATACTTGGGTGGGATTTATTCGTGCATTTTCCTGTTTCGGCTGTTTGGAGTGTTCGGTAGCTGATCCTGCGTACGGGAAGGGAATATCTTTGGCGGCTTTAACCCTTTTGTACCTGGGGTGCCGTAACAGTCCCTTAGACCTCATCAGAGAGCATTGGGAGAGCAAAGTGAACACCAATGGTACCCCTATTGTCCCATATGTGTTAGAGTTCCGGGAGCGCCTGAAGGAATTGACTCAGACGGTACATACCAACCTCCAGGCGACCCGGCACCGACAATGCAGGTGGTACGGTAGGAGGGCCAGGGACCGCAGCTTTCAGCTAGGGCAGAAGGTGCTAATCCTAAGGCCAGTCCACAATGATAAGCTGCAGGCCTCCTGGCAGGGCCCATACAAGGTGGTAGAGCAAATATGTGATACCACCTATGTGATCGGCCCATGCGCTGGGGCAGGCGTTTGACGCATGCTCCACGTGAATATGCTGAAGCCATACTACGAGTGCATAGAGAATGTGACGGCCATTTGTACATCGGCCTCAGAAGATTTTGATAACTTACCTCTACTGTGATGGGATTCCAGCATGGTTAAAATTTAGTAGGCTGAAATCTCCACATGGCATATGCTACTTAGTATCTGGTTACAAACAGTTGGATGAGTCATCAGTATACTGAGCATGTGCAGGAATGCAGGGACTGAAATTGCACTTATTTCCTTTGTCTTGTCTTGCCATGTGGTTTGGCCAGATGTACAAGTCTATATTCTGCTCATGATTGGTTAAGGGTATATGTGGGTGTAGCTATTGATGGGATGAGTTATAGTGCTATATAAGGAATGTACACCATGTGTTGGGCTCTGAGATATTTTTGGAACAGGAGTTCATCTGAGACCCGATCGGTATGTAAATAAAGGCCTCTTACTTCCTGAAATCCTGCATCCATTTCTCTGTGTTTGGTTTTTGCTAGTTTACTCGGTAACATAATTGGTGCATTGGCGGGGAAACTTTCAAGCCGGCGCAGAGATTTGAGATGGTAAAGCTTTTTACCAACGTTCTCCACGGCAGCACCCCTGGACCTCTGCGTGGACCTCCTTTCGTCTCGGCGCCACTGGCCTTTTGTCCAGGAGATCATCGGCTTCTGCGTAGTGAGTACTGGGGTGCCCCGTCGTTTGAATGCGAACCCAGGGCAGGAAATAACAGGTAAGACTGATACCGTTAGAGCGGTAGACCCACAAGGGGTTTTATATTTGGAACCGGTTATTGGAATTGGCCCCTCCCCTCTGGGAGGAAGAAGTGAAGGCGCAACACTTATCTGGACATTAGACGCTCCGTAGTCGGCCCGTCTAATATAGGTGGTATTGTTAGACTGAGTTCTGGTGTAAATAGCTCATGTCCGACACCGATGTCCTGTTGACTAGCATGCTAGGTGTAAATTTTGGTTGTTAGGTCAGGGAGATCGGCGAAACTAGCAGACTCTGGTGTATGTTATAGTTTGCTAGCTTTCACCCCATCATGACTAAATGCGCTCTGTTGTAAATCCAGCCATTAGATTATGATAGTGTATTAGACTAAAAGGGTAGTGGGGGTGTAAATTGTGTGTATAATTGTAAAATAGCGCACGGTACCATAACCACTGACATGTACCATAACCACTGACATTGTGTAAAAATTACTAATAACTGCTGTTTTATGTTATATGTATAATACCTTAACTGTTACTAACTGATCTGTGACTTTAAAACTGTACCATAACCACTTTATAATACCATAACTACTTCAAAAATACCATAACCACTTTGTAATACCATAACCACTGATATTACATTAACGACACTAAAATTACTGTTTAACATTGGATGTGTAACCCCTTAACTATTACTAATTGATAATGTAACTCTAACACCATAATTATCTAACTGTACAATTATTACTAACTGTACCATAACCACTGACTGAAGTGACAAAATTGTTGGAGTGTTATGTGATCAGTTAGTTTATGTGGATTAATAGTGTGGATGATTGTATTGTTTGAATAATAGTTACTTTGATAAGTGTAACGGCTACCCAGATAGAGAGAGGGTTTCTGCCGTTGGAGACGTCCTTTTTCCCTGCAAGCTGCTGTGGAGAAGTAGGCTGATGTAATCCCATCCACGATATCCAGAGCGAAAATCAGGTTCAGCTGCAACAGGAACAGAATAACCTTCCCAAACAATCCCCTTTCAAGAACGAGACGAGGCTACGTTATGAAGGGTCAAGATGAACTGAGGACTGGGACACCCAGCCTGCTTTTTATTAGAAAAGGGTACACACAAGACACTCCCAGGGGGAGGATGAAAACAACCAATTATGCACAGGGTAACACCCCCACGTCTCCTCCCCTCAGATAACCACATAATACAATTAGAACAGACAATATTTTACCCCAGTTCTGGATGTACCCCAAAAACAGGGGGTACACCTTTAAATCCGGCACCGCTTGAGAGATCTTAGTTAGGGGAACACTCTGTCCAAAAATCAGCCCGATTGGATGAACGGTTCGGGAGTTACAGAGTTTCAAAGTTTTGACCGACCGCACAGACCAACTAGCCGAAAATAGTTCCATGAGTTTTGGCCTTGCGGTCGGTCTCTGTTCGCACGGTAAAACGGCATGAAAATCTTGTCATCCATCCGAATCGCGGGGTTCGCTGAAATCCCCATAGATGACTGAGTGTAACTACCGAATGGTGGAGTGTTCGGTAGTTTCTGTGCGAACTTATGGAGGTCTGGAGGACTCAGCGGTGTTCGCCTGTTTGCGTATCCGTTTTCAGTTCCATGCGGTTACAGGCAAACACCGCTGTTCGTACACAAGATGGCCGCGAACACGTGTAAAGTCCTGAAATGGCGGCCACCTATATTTCACATACGGACTTCGCACGAAATCAGGCGAACAGAGGCATGAACCGAACAAAAGAAAGGACTAAGTAGGAAGGATCTGTTACACTGCTCCCCTTTTGTGGAACACTCCGGCAGACCCGGATTGATCCTTTTCGGGTCAACTTGGGGCTGTCCGGTCCCTTGTTAGGGTAATAGTTCTGTTTGTCTGGACAGACCATCGGCATTCCCGTTAAACCTGCCCGGGCGGTATTGAATGGAAAAGTTGTAGGGTTGCAGTGCTAGGCTCCATCTCAACAAGCGTCCATTATCTCCAGCTACTCTGTTTAACCACACCAGGGGGTTATGGTCGGTGATTAATGTAAATTCCTGTCCGTACAAATATGGGGTGAGTTTCTTTAATGCCCAGACCAGGGCTAAGCATTCCTTTTCCACTGCCGCGTAGCTCACTTCTCTAGGTAACAGTTTCCTACTGAGATACGCGACAGGGTGCTCGCCTCCATCTTCTCCGACCTGGCTTAGAACTGCCCCCAGTCCATACATGGATGCATCTGTATGAACGACAAATCTTTTGTTAGGGACGGGGGCAGACAGGACAGGTGCATGAATCAGAGCATTCTTTAGGGCCTGAAAGGCTGTTTCACAGGTGGGAGACCACAGGACTATCCTAGGCAAGTTCTTTTTGGTTAGGTCTGTTAATGGTTTTGCGATGGTACTATAGTCAGGGACAAACCTCCTATAATATCCTGCGGTCCCCAAAAATGCTAATACTTGAGTTTTGGTGTGGGGTGTGGGCCAGTTAGCTACAGCTTCAATTTTAGCGGGTTCTGGGCGCTGCTTCCCACATCCCACTCGATGTCCCAGGTACTGGACTTCTGCCATGCCGAAGTTACACTTTTCTGGTTTCAGAGTCAACCCTGCGGCCCGAATCTGATCCAGTACGGCCTCTACATGCCTTAAGTGCTCTCCCCAGGTTTCGCTATAGATCGCAATGTCATCCAGGTACGCGCAGGCGAAATCCTGGAAGCCATCAAGGAGGCGGTCCACTAAGCGCTGAAATGTAGCCGGGGCGTTCTTCATCCCAAATGGCATGACCTTAAATTGGTACAAGCCAAATGGGGTGACAAAGGCCGACTTAGGGATAGCCTCCTTGGCCAGGGGAATCTGCCAATACCCTTTACACAAATCGATAGTGGTCAGATAACGTCCCCTGGCAATACGATCTAATAGCTCGTCTACTCGGGGCATGGGATATGCGTCTGTCAGGGTTTTGTCATTGAGACGTCGATAATCGACACAGAACCGGGTAGTCCCATCCTTTTTGGGGACTAGGACCACCGGTGAGGCCCACGGGCTGTCAGATGGCTCTATCACTCCTAGTCTTAGCATCTCCTGGATTTCCTTCCTCATCTCATCTTTTACTGCCTCAGGGATCCTATAGGGAGTTTGCCGGAGAGGGGGTTGACCTGGGGTCTCTACATAGTGGGTTGCTAAGGGGGTGTATCCGGGCTCTTGGGAAAACGTCAACCTCTTTTCAGTCAGCAGTTGTCGGATCTGTCCCTTCTCAGCGGGGGTTAGCCGCTCCCCTAGCTGTATGGTATTGAGCAGGGTCTTAGGTTCCGAGTTAGCTAAAAGGTCGGGTATGGGTAAGCTGTCAGGGTCTTCAGTGGCTGGTATACATATGGCTGCTATATCCTCGGGCCTTTCTTGGTACTCTTTTAATAAGTTTACGTGAAAGGACTTCTGGATCCTTTCATCTTTGCTGCTGGCAATTACATAGGTGGTGTCACATACCTGTGCTACCACTTTGTAAGGGCCCTGCCAGGAGGTCTGGAGCTTATTCCCTTTGACAGGTCTAAGCACCAGCACCTTCTGGCCTACTTGGAACGTTCGCTGGCGGGCGCCCTGATCGTACCAACGTTTCTGCCGGCCCTGGGCCGCATGGAGATGGTCCCGTGCCATCCGGGCTAGCTGTTCCATGCGGTCCCGCATTTCTAGTACATATGGCACGATGGGGACACCCTCATGTTCTGTCTCTCCCTCCCAGTGCTCTCGGATGAGGTCGAGAGGGCCTCGTACTCTCCGGCCATAGAGCAGTTCAAAGGGAGAGAACCCTGTGGATTCCTGTGGCACCTCCCGATAAGCGAACAGGAGGTGCGGCAAGAATCGTTCCCAATCTTTGTATTCCGCTGTAAAGGTCCGTAGCAATTGCTTTAGGGTACCGTTAAAACGTTCACAGAGACCGTTAGTCTGAGGGTGGTACGGGGAACTAAGTAGGGGTTTAATACTACAAACCTTCCATAGCTGCTGGGTTAGGTCTGCGGTAAACTGGGTCCCTCTATCGGACAAGATTTCCTGAGGAAATCCCACTCGGGTGAATATCCCGACTAGAGCACTGGCGACAGTGTCAGCCTGGATATTCGTCAGAGCGACAGCTTCCGGGTAGCGAGTAGCATAGTCCACTACGGTAAGGATGTATTTCTTACCAGAGGGACTGGGGTTAGGTAGGGGTCCCACTAGGTCGACTGCCACCCTGCTAAATGGTTCCTCGATCACAGGCATAGGTAACAGTCGAGCTTTAGGGTGATCTCCTCTCTTCCCTACCCGTTGGCATACGTCACAAGTGCTGCAGTAACGTCGTACATCCTTTGAGATCCCCGGCCAAAAGAAGGTCTGGGTGATCCGGAAGGTGGTACGGTTACCCCCTAGATGCCCTGCCAACGGAATGTCGTGTCCGATTCGGAGAAGCTCCAACCGGTACTTTCTGGGTACCACTAGTTGGCGCTTCTGCGAAGGGGGACAGCCTCTCTTTTTTCCTTCCGTCAGTCTGTACAACCTGTCCCCATCCCATAGGAAACGTTCCTGTTTGCCCTCCCTACTGTCTGCTAATTCTCGATACTTTTGGAGGGTGGGGTCCTCTCTAGTTTCCCTCCCAAACTCCTCTGGGGTGTCCCAAGCTATGGGCCTACTTGTTGTAGTGGGGTTACATGTGGGTGCTTGGCTTACCTGGGTCTCCCGGCCTGTATTAGGGTCATCTGTGACACGGGCCTGTGAGCGGGTGGTTACGGGACAAGCGGCAGCAGGTGTGGGCAAATATGCTGAGGTCAAGGGGCCAATGTCATTTCCCAGGACGACCTCGGCAGGCAAGTTGTCCATAATGCCAACTGTGGTTTTCCCCGATCCGACTCCCCAGTCTAAGTGTACCCGGGCAGTGGGCAAGCGAAAAACAGCGCCCCCTGCGACCCGAACAGCAACAGTGCGGGTAGACACATTCTCTGGCTTTACCAGGTGTTTTTGGATCAACGTGATGGTAGCCCCGGTGTCTCTTAGGCCTTGTGCTGTTTGTCCATTCACCCGAACTTCCTGCCGATGATGCTGTCGGTTATCTGGCGAAGCAGCTTGTATGGGATCTGCTTCATACAAAATCCCCAGGCATTCCTCAGGGCCCATTTCAGCTTCCACACAGTGAGCCGCAGAGGGTCGTGATGCAGGGGCCTCTGCGTTGGGAGTTGTGCGTCTCCAATTGTTGCTATTGGATCTTAGGGGACAATATCGAGCAATATGTCCGAGGTTGCCGCAGTGATGGCACGTCACTTTCGACAAATCTCGGGGGTAGTTGGTAGGTCCCTGAGGACGGGGTGGTCCTGGTGGGACTGGAGCTCGAAACTCTGGGCGTGAGACAGCGGCTGGGGTACGTGGCTCTATCTTATGAGCTGGTCGTGGAGTACCCTGGCTTACTCTCCTTGTCTCGGCGTATTCATCGGCCAGCCGAGCCGCCTCATTTAAATTAGCGGGGCGCCGGTCTCGTACCCAGTCTTGTAGGTCCGCAGCCAAATTTTGGAAGAAATGTTCCATTAAGAACAATTGCAATATCTCCTCTCCGGTGTTGGCCTTACACCCTTGGACCCAATGTGATGCCACTCTTTGTAGTCGGTTAGCCCATTCCATGTGGGAGTCCACAGCTTTCTTTTTGGACTCCCGGAAGCGGCGACGGTAGGCTTCTGGGGTTACCGCATACCTGGTGAGCAGTGCCTCTTTTACTGTTTGGTACTGCGTGATCTCCTCTGTAGTGAGCGCTCGAAAAGCCTCACTAGCTTTTCCTGATAATTTTCCCGCCAGGATAGTGACCCATTGCCCTGGCGGTATTTGATGTAGCGAGCACTGTCTTTCAAAGTCCGCCAAATACCCATCAATTTCCTCTTCATTTTCCGCAAAGGTTTTAAATGCATTGAAGGGAATTTTCTTTACTGTAGTAGTGGGTAGCGGGGTAGGAACTGTCTGTGTAGTGAGCTGTCTGGCTCTTACCAGTTCCATTTCTTGATCCCTCTTGGTTTGGATCTCTTCCCTTGTTTCCCGGAGTAGTTGGGTTATTAGCTCTGTAGACGTGACTGGATACAACGCTAATCTCCGCTGTACAATTGCTGTAATCACATCGTCCTCACTGCTGGGTGCCATGGGTTCCGTTACCTCCATGGACCTATCCATCTCGTCCAGCTCCAGCAGGTCAGCTATCAGCTCCCTCCGTGGTCTGTTGCTGGCACTCCTACCACGATTCTCCAATAAATCCTTTAGTGTGGGTCTTTTCAGCTTGGCATACTGAGACTCCATTCAGCACTTGCTCCTTGGATAAAAGGACCATCCCACCGCTGCCACCAATGTAACGGCTACCCAGATAGAGAGAGGGTTTCTGCCGTTGGAGACGTCCTTTTTCCCTGCAAGCTGCTGTGGAGAAGTAGGCTGATGTAATCCCATCCACGATATCCAGAGCGAAAATCAGGTTCAGCTGCAACAGGAACAGAATAACCTTCCCAAACAATCCCCTTTCAAGAACGAGACGAGGCTACGTTATGAAGGGTCAAGATGAACTGAGGACTGGGACACCCAGCCTGCTTTTTATTAGAAAAGGGTACACACAAGACACTCCCAGGGGGAGGATGAAAACAACCAATTATGCACAGGGTAACACCCCCACGTCTCCTCCCCTCAGATAACCACATAATACAATTAGAACAGACAATATTTTACCCCAGTTCTGGATGTACCCCAAAAACAGGGGGTACACCTTTAAATCCGGCACCGCTTGAGAGATCTTAGTTAGGGGAACACTCTGTCCAAAAATCAGCCCGATTGGATGAACGGTTCGGGAGTTACAGAGTTTCAAAGTTTTGACCGACCGCACAGACCAACTAGCCGAAAATAGTTCCATGAGTTTTGGCCTTGCGGTCGGTCTCTGTTCGCACGGTAAAACGGCATGAAAATCTTGTCATCCATCCGAATCGCGGGGTTCGCTGAAATCCCCATAGATGACTGAGTGTAACTACCGAATGGTGGAGTGTTCGGTAGTTTCTGTGCGAACTTATGGAGGTCTGGAGGACTCAGCGGTGTTCGCCTGTTTGCGTATCCGTTTTCAGTTCCATGCGGTTACAGGCAAACACCGCTGTTCGTACACAAGATGGCCGCGAACACGTGTAAAGTCCTGAAATGGCGGCCACCTATATTTCACATACGGACTTCGCACGAAATCAGGCGAACAGAGGCATGAACCGAACAAAAGAAAGGACTAAGTAGGAAGGATCTGTTACAATAAGTATATAGTCTTTGTTGGGTTTTTGATTTAATTTCGTGTGTGCGACGTCGTGATATTGTTGAGCGTGTGAGGATCCTGTGCATGTGTGTATGTTTGTGTCATGTGATGCTGGTGATGAGGAGATTGGTGTGACTGTTGAAAACTGTGTGTATATTTGTACAGCTTTTGAATCAGACGATCTGTTGAAATCACCTTCTGATTCCAAAGGCTGTTGGTCCTTTGTCTGGAATGTTAAAAAAAAAAAAAAAAAAAAATTGACTACACTGTGTAGTAGGGAGAGGCTTGTCCTGGTGGCCGCATGGCCTCCATGTGGCAGTCTTGACTTAAATTTAGTGCAGGGTGTACATGTGGCTGTAACTAGTAGGCCAGAATTCTATGATCAGTTTCCATATATTGACTGTTGGAAACCGATTGTTGAAAAACTGCCTTGGTAAATTAAACTGTGTCATGAGAAATAATGGAGCCACATGGTGGTCAGAACTAAGGCCTTAATTCCACTTAGTTTGGACACCCCTCCCCCACTCTTCCTCCCAAGCTAATACTAGTGTAACTGTTTTTTTGCAATCCCCTGCTCTATTGTCCCCGCCTACCCACATGCCTATCTGTTCTTTTGTTTCAAACTATTTTGATACAATTACTTACCCTTTGGTGACACCTACTGGTAGGTTTTTGTTTAACATTTTTTTAATTTTTTTTTTTTTCATCCACCAAATGCTGACTAGTAGAATTAGCTCACCCCTTTCACCTACCTTACTACCACTAGACCGGAATTTAATACTAAACAACCTCACCGAAGCCCTGTATTAACCCGACAGATGACTGGTGCCCTCCAAACCCCGACATTACCAAATGCCCCTCCGACTTACACCAGGCCCAACACACGTGGATGGGAATGGGCAAATACAGCGGGCAGATCCAGTGTTTGTATATGTCCCCTTCACTACGACTGATTTATTTAATTGGAAGACACATAACTCTTCATATACCGATAAGCCTCAAGTCATGACAGATTTGGTTACTTCAATTATCCAGACACATAATCCCACCTGGGCTGATTGCCAGCAATTATTATTATTAACTTTATTTAATTGTGAGGAAAGGACCCGGATTAATCAAGCGGCTATTAAAGCGCTTGAGGAAATGGCCCGTACTCAAAATCAGGCCAATCCGGTTGCATGGGCTGCAGCCCATTTCCCGAATGTGGATCCAAATTGGAATGTGAATGGTGCTGATATGCCCCAACTAAGAGCTTATAGGGAAGCCATTATTGGTGGCATGAAGGCAGGAGGGAAGAAGGCAATTAACATGTCAAAGACTGCTGAGGTGTTGCAAAAGGTTGATGAGTCACCTAGTACCTTTTATGAGAGATTATTGGAGTCATATAGATTGTATACTCCTCTTAATCCAGAGGCTCCTGAGAATTCCCGAATGGTTAACTCAGCCTTTGTCAGCCAGGCCCAAGGTAATATTAAAGGAAATTACAGAAAATAGAGGGATTTGTAGGGATGTCCATATCACAGTTAATGGAAATCGCAAATAAAGTATACATGAATAGAGAAACAGAGACAAAGAGGGAAGAACAACGTAAAATGAGGAAGAAGGCAGATATGCTAGCGGTAGCTATCTCAAGTGTAGAAAGACAAAGAGGGAAGTGAATAGAGGAGACAAGAATAGGCTGAGCAAGGGACCTTTAAGTAGGAATCAATGTGCGTATTGTAGAAAGGAGGGACATTGGAAGAATGAGTGTTCACAGAGAGAGCATTTTGAAGGCAACAGACAAGGAGAGAGAAGGGTACGAGGAGGTTATAGTGGTAATTAAAGAGGAAGAGGAAGTTTTAGAGGGAATGGTGGGAATAGTAGAGGTAGTGTTCAAGGAGATATATACTATCCACCCACACAGAGACCTAGAGAAAGAGAGGATAGAGATTTTGTGGGTCTGGCTGACACTATCATGGAAGACTAATGATACCGACCTGGCTCCATCCCCCTTTGGTCGAGCGGAGCCTATGGTCGATGTAGCAATAGGGGGAAAGAGAAGTTCTTTCATGATCGACACAGGTGCTGAACATTCCATGGTGACTACGATGGTGGCTCCACCTTCAGGGAAGACTATAACTGTGATAGGAGCTACTGGGAGAAGCGCAGCTAGACCAGTTCTTAAGAGTCGCACTTGTATTCTGGGAGTCCATTTGGTGAAGCACCAATTCCTATATATGCAGGAGTGTCCAGTTCAACTTCTGAGACGAGATCTATTATCAAAGCTTCAAGCCCAGATAACCTTTTCTACCTAATGGATCAACATCTCTGAGGTTTTATAAATCACCTGGCATAATAACGGTATTGGGGTCAAAAGAAGAAAAATGGTGTTTCTATTCCATGGGTGACAAGTGTAAAACCCTAAGCGTGATGGATCTGTATTTGACATTCCAGGAGTGTGGGCAGAAAATAATCCTCCAGGACTTGCCCGTAATATCCCACTGATACATACTGAGTTAAAGCTTGGGGTGTATCCTGTTAGCCTTTGTATGTTGTTCTTTTATCTACCCCAACAGCTGTAAAGGTGGCAGAGGTGACTTTGTGGATTCATCACTCCAGGATTAAACCAGCGGCAGATTCCTGGCAAGCTACTCCAGATCGTGAGAATCCTTGTAAGATCCGGTTGAAGCGGGTGACTCAGTTGGAGTGAGTGCAAAGTATTGGGACATCGTGGTTGAAAGTAACATCCGAGATCAGCAAGTAGGTGTTTTGACGGCCATAATAAAGCCTGACCACCTGCCTACGTGTCATAGCCAGAGTGTCTCGAAAGGATCTCTGTGAAGGAAAGTGAGGATCAGGAGAACAACATATTTGCAGCCCTCACATTCGGGAAGCTGAGGTGCCATCGCACAGTCGAAGAAAAATTAGGATTTCAGGAATAATGTGTTTTATTATGCATCTTAGTATGTTTATGATTTTTCAGGAAGGTAAGAGTACAGACATACCGAATTGCGATAGTTGCATTAAGACTACTAAAACAGGTAACCAAATATCCCAAACTCTCATCTGGTACTCACAGTATGAATGTAAGGGATCTGTATCTAAATGTAGATATTTGGATATTGATTATAGTGTGTGCAAGCCAATATCAGGAGAGTCTAAATGTTTCGATCCCCAATTCCAACCCTGTGCAATTTGGTTGGTAATTAGAAATAGTAATTCCCAGGGAACTCTAATAAGTAGGACTGTGATAAATACCATACATTCTACGGGTGTTCTGCTATTTGATGCATGTAAGGCGATTTCTGGTAGTAGAAAACCTTGGAATGTATGTGGTAATCTTAAATGGGAACGAACTTAGGGGTTTAATGATAAATATTTGTGTCCCAGTAAAAGATCTACTGATCCTGATTGCCCAAATAGAGATTTTAATTTTTGTCCCTATTGGTCTTGTGTAGGGTGGGCAACATGGGGAAAAACAGTGGATCAAGATATGATTATCCAAAGGTTGCCTACCACACCATATTGTAAATCTATGGAATGTAATCTGGTCCATATGACCATCTCTAATCCCAAGCATTTTATTGACAAATTTGGAAATATTTTTGGGTTCCAAATATATGGCACAGGAGTAGATCCAGGAACAATAATATATGTATGTCTTGAAACTGAGACAGTGGTAACTCAAACTCATCAGGTTTTTCATTCCTTTTATGAGGAGATGAGTATTGAGGATACAATTCCCCATAATGTTAAGAACCTATTTATTGATTTGGCTGAAAGTATTGCAGGTAGTCTTGATAAGGGAATCTTTTAAGCAAACAAAGAAGTTTGAATGACTATCTGTTCCTGTCCAAATTAGAGATGTTTAAATTGCGTATACGCAGAAGTAAATTCACACTGACACACGGAGTTCAGGTTAAAAGCACTTCAGGAAATTTATTAGCATCTGAACAAAAGCAGGCTTGCAAGCCCTTTTTAAAGGTAGAATTACATCATTGTAAAAATCAAGATATAAGCAAATAAACATTGTCGATTGGCTAAGAGAAGAAGTGGTTAGTTAAATGCCCTCCCTGTTGGGTGTTACGTCTTACATCATAACTGATGTCATAAAGTTCTCCTCCAGATTTCAGCGCCATCTTGCTAGCACGAGGAGTTCTCTCGATGGGAGGGGGCATTTTGGCAGCTATCCATAAAGAGTAGCTGGTACCTTTAGTCTTTCAAGGTTAGTATCCTCAGTATTCTCAAGGCCTCTTTGGCAATTATACACTCTATCAATACTATCTGCTACAGTGTGTTCTTTGAATCAGAAGATTCTAGCATTTTCTGCTGACATGCTGTTTTTACGAACAAAGGAATCTTGTAAGGCTGAGGCCTGAGAGCTGAATATGAGAATATAATATTAAAGGGGCCCAGTAAGGATTATATAGGTTATAAGGGTTAATAATTCTACAACAGTCCCCCCTATAGAGTGTTAATTGCTAAAAAAGGATAAACTTTATTTGTTAGTATCAGAAAATGTGTTAGCCCAAAGACACATAAAAACCCCATGTCCGCTACTTTGGTGTTAGTGTAAAGTGCAATTCTGTCCCTAATCTGACCCTAGTAGGCTAACTCATCCGTCAGTATGGCACTCGAACGCTTCACTCCCATGGGTGGCCCACGGTGGCTAGCCCACCACTTCTCCACACGGTAGACTTAACCTGTACAGACGGATGCTGTCCCTAAGCTGGTCCCTCCCTAGAATTTCTGCACTTCATCGTCATAGGGAAGAGTTTGTAGCGGAATGCAGGGCGATGTGAGATCTTGATCACCAATTTCCAGATGAGTAAAGGTTGGTGTCGTTTGGTCTACAGTCTTCTGTAGGAATTTTCTGAGGCATGGGAGGACACAACAAACGAGAAGAGCGAGAACAAAAAGAAAAATTAGTAGAGCCATACCAATATGAACTAAAGCTTTTTGCCAACCAGTCATCCAACCAAACCATTTTTCCCAGGGATCTGTCACCCCAGAATTCATTTTTTAACTCTTCTGAGAGTTTATTTAATTTTTCTATGGCCAAAGTGACCTTACCATTAGGGCTTGTGTTTTCTGGAATGTAAGTGCAACAAGTCATGGTGTCGGGTAATATTTTACATACACCCCCCTTCTCGGCTAATATCATGTCTAAGGCCATTCTGTTCTGGAAGGTCATTTGGGATGTGGCTTGTAATTGTTCGGCTAAACCCTGGAGGGCATCCCTGGTATAATTAACAAAGCGCTGTTGGTTGTAATAGATATAATTTATCCAGTTAAGGTTCTTATTGGCAGTGACTATAGTGAACAGTGATTCAAACCCCACTGCAACTTCATCTCTAGCTTTAAATTCATTAGGTACCCCCCTAGGTACCCCAATGGCATCTATGTAAACATGTGGGTCAAAACTGCCTTTTACTGGGGTTTCCCGTTTGGCTCTGGCTGATGTGTGTGCCGGACTATGAGTGTCAGGATGATTATCAGAAATAATGTGGATGGGCATGATGACTTTGACCAAGGTACACTCTCCCCACCACTCAGACTCCAGTCTAGACCTTAATTGTAAATCCCCAACAACCAGTAAATATCTCCTAGTGACCTAGTATGGTGTTGTAACAGGTGCACAGGAACAGTTCTGTAGGTAGCACAATAACCTTTGGAAAAGTTACCCATAAATTTACCGATCCCATCATACATGGTGTAGCAAGTGTAATTACCTTTATAGATTGTAATTCCATCTGGGGATTTAACACCTCCTACTAAGATAGGGTACTCTGCTGTCCATGTTTCGCAGAGGGATCTGTTAAAATCATAGCGGTAGGCGAAAAGACTCAAGAAACACTCTTCTATTTCTAAAGGGAGGATTAGGGGGAACGGTGCCAAGGTGTGGTCGGGCACCACCACATACATAACATGCGGTTCGATTATGCTTATTGGCATTATATCTCATCCACTCTAACCACAAATTAATGTCATTAAATCCAGTTTCAGCGGCCATGGCATCTTCAAAAGTAGGGTTAGCAATGGCCATCATGTCTCTAAAGGACTGGATGTGTGGTTTCAGCGGATTTGGGACCATATGTACAGCCCCTTGCCACTCTGGAGAGTGACACATATCATTGAGGTAGAAATGTCCTAGTTTATTGTAGGAACCCCTTCTCCAGTACATTCCCATTACATATTGGCCAGCATCCTCTGGGCCAGGATGTTC
This sequence comes from Pelobates fuscus, assembly GCF_036172605.1. NCBI lineage: Eukaryota > Metazoa > Chordata > Amphibia > Anura > Pelobatidae > Pelobates > Pelobates fuscus. The sequence goes on along the minus strand of NC_086318.1, from coordinate 273,147,882 downwards.
AATATTTAATACTAATTTCATAGGTGTACTTCCTCCAGGCTTTCTTAAAGTCATTCTTTGGAGGAGGGATCTACCATGATCATCTACTTTTGATAAAGCACTTTTTGGTTTGTAACCCCAGGCAGGCCCAGTATTCCATCCCGCCGCCCCCCCAATGATCACAATTATGCCCCCATTGGTTATCAACTACACAAATGTAGGGGTCTTTTGCTTGCGGTATGTCTTTATAAATGGCTTGAATCTGTGATTTAGGGAATGGGCAATCTACAATATCACAGTAATCAAAGGTAAAGGTGGCCACACGGGTACATGATGAATTATAAAAAGGAATGGGGTGAAGAGTCAGCGCTACGTAGCCACAGAGAAATATAGTTTAGAACGGCTGCACACCTTAAAAGGGGAGTTCCCCTAATCCCCTTATATAAGTAACATAAAACACGAAAACAGAAATGAAAAGGGTGCGCCTACGAAAACAGAAATGAAAAGGGTGCGCCTACGAAAACAGAAATGAAAAGGGTGCGCCTACGAAAACAGAAATGAAAAGGGCGCACCCTTTTCATTTCTGTTTTCGTGTTACATGATGAATTATACCAGAAGGTGTACCCACTAGCATCTTTAGTTATGGCCACCTGCTGGGCTTTAAGAAGGCCAATAAAGGGGATTAGGTACCAGAAGTACATGGTTGTGCGGAATCAGCTTCTTCTGGAGCAGGTGTCTTTTTGCAGTGAGAGGCGTGAATCCAATGTGGCCTACCAGCCAGCTTGACAGAGGTAGCGGTGATCAGGAGAACTTGGAATGGTCCCTCAAATCTTGGTTCCAGAGTGTGTTTTCGCACAAATTTCTTGGCTAGGACCCAATCACCGGGTAGCAGACTGTGGTTGCCTGTGTCAGAATCAGGATCACTACTCTGTGTGTGGTAAGGGGTGTGGAAAGCAAGAGTCACTCCTAGAGCAGTCCAAATTTCTTTGGCAACTGATGCTGTGAAGGCCGGACCTTGGTCACTTTCAATGACTTCCGGCAATCCGAATCTACACACAATTTCTGTAAGTAGACGTCGTGCTGTTGTTTTGGCGGTAATGTTAATCACTGGGTAGGCTTCTGGCCAGCCTGAGAACATGTCCACTATCACTAGTACATATTCATAATTGCCGCTCTTTGGCATCTGGATATGATCTATCTGGATTCTTTGGAATGGATACATGGGCTTAGCCAGGTGCTTCGAGGGGACTTTAGCTGTTTTCCCAGGATTACATTTAGCACAGATGACACACGCTTTACAGTAGTTATTGGTTAGCGTGGTAATTCCAGGAGCTTCGTAATACTTTTGTACAAGAGCATTCATCAGATCTTTTGATAAGTGTGCAGGGCCATGTGCCCATTGAACAACTGCTGGGTACAAACTCTTAGGGAGACAGAATCTGAGGTTGTTGTAATATACTCCATCTTTTAGGACTGCTCCTTTCTTCTTCCATTTCTGTATTTCCTCAGGGGCTACTGCAGCCTGTTGTTCTCGTAAGATCTTTAGGTCGATTGGAAGAGTTTGCAGAGTGAATATTGGAGTTTCTTCTTTTCTTGGAATTTCTTCTTTTCTTGGAGTTTCTTCTTTTCTTGGAATTTCTTCATTTCTGGACACTCTTCTTTCCACTTCCTGTGGTCCTCTTGCAGCTTGAGCAGCTAGATGGTTGCCCTTTGCTTCATCTGAGTCCAACTTCCCATGTGCTTTTATCTTCAAAACAGCCACTTCTTCTGGAAGTAGGAGGGCATCCATCAGCTCCTTGATCGCAAAACTGTGCTTGACTGGTGTACCGGCAGTAGTAAGACATCCTCTTGTTTTCCAAATCACTCCTAAGTCATGAGCCACGCCCAGTGCATATCTTGAGTCTGTGTAGATATTGGCGCGCTTTCCTTCAGAAATCTTGCATGCTGAAGTTAGAGCTTGTAATTCAGCTTCTTGTGCTGACTTTGCTGATGGTAGTGATGACGACTCAATTTCATCTGTTGTGGTGACGGCATATCCTGTATGATACTTTCCTTCTTCGTCAGCATACCTGGAGCCGTCCACAAACAGGGTGATGTCAGGATCTGTTAGTGGATCCTCATGCACGGTTGGTAGGTGCGTTGTTTCCATTTTCATCTGTTCAAAGCAGTCATGGGGGGTTTCTGGATCATAGTCATGCTGTATGACCAGGTCTTCAAATTCTTCTTCCAGAAAGTAACGTGGCCATGCTCTTATATGTTCACGTTCAGTTGATGGATACTTGGCAACGCCTATTTCTTGAAGTTGTGAATCATTCATGGTGGCTCATAATTTTGCCATGGGCCCAAGATCACCCCATGACTTAGTCTTTGACTTGGTTACAGGGACATGTGGAATGGCTGTGTCCCAATGATGGTACAGATGTTCAAGTTCATGTGGCAGTTGGACTAAAGCCATGCTGTTACCTTCAGTATCATAGTAGAAGTCCTGTAAGGTGAATGTTATCTCAACCAACTGAAAAAGTTCATCTTCATAGCGAGGTTCAGGGTTGATGGTTGGCTTGTACCACATGGTGCAAAAAGCATATTCAGGCCCGTCACAGGGAGACAAGTTGGGTAGCAGTTTTGCCAGGGTGTGTGTAAGAAGTAGGACATATCCTTCGTCCATGATGAATCCATAATAGGTACCCCCCTCAGGGAGTGGCAGAAGAGTGGACGGGTTTAGAACCTGGCATCTTTGGAGGGTGACGTTGTCAGGCAGTAGAAGACGACACTGGAGTCGAAGGTGTCTGGCAGCTGTGACATGTTTGATTTGGACTTGGTTGATTATCGCAGAAATGTCATGAGGTGCCAAAACAGTAAGAAGGTGACCAAGAACTAGGTCCCCAGTACAGTCAATAAGTTCTTGAGCTGCGAAGACAGCACGAAGGCAGGAAGGGGTGCCTCTGGCTACGATATCCAGTTGACAGGAGAAGAACCCAATAGGCCTCTGACGTCCGCCAGGACCATGTGGTTGAGTGAGGACGCCTGTAGCATGGCCTTGTCTTTCAGACACAAACAACTTGAAAGGTTTGTCATAATTTGGTAGGCCAAGAGCAGGGGCAGAGGCAATTGCTCGCTGAAGAGTATAGAAGTTGTCAAGTGCCTCTGGTGACAGGCAGAAGGGGTCTGATTTGAGAGCGTCATACAAGGGTTGCATTGTCAGGATCGGGACAGGGATCCAACACGCAGAGTACAAAGAGTGGAAAGGTACGTATACCGGGCCTTAGAATGGCCGGACTAACGTACCGAGAGTAAAGAATAGTCAGAGGCAAGCCGAGGTCGAGGGAACGAGAAGACAGATAAGCGAGAGACAAGCCGAGTCAAGGGATAACAGAGAAACAGGGTAGTACAACGAGCCGAGTCAAAACCAAAAGAGCAAACTAGAATACCAGAGCACTGAGTGACTAGACAAGCTAGAACCACGACAGGGCAATGAGCTGAAGTAAGGAGTAAGCTTAAATACCCTGGCTCTGGATGGAAATCACGCCTCTGACAAGTACCGATTGGATATCGGACACTTGAGTGACAGATTGCTCGTGCTAGCGTCATGACGTCACGTATTGAGCGTCCTGCTAGAAAAGGACGTGGATTCCTCGCGGTCGGTGTTTAAGTGACTGGATGAACCGCGAGGAACGGAGGAAACAGCTCGCCTGGACGGATACACCACCAAGTCTCTACCTCCCTTAGAGGTAGAGGCCTCAGGTACCCTGACAGTACCCCCCCTCTCAGATACGCCCACCGGGCGGAATGAACCGGGGCGAGATGGGAAGCGAAGGTGAAATGCTCTGCGAAGGCGAGAAGCATGGACGTCCTCCTGAGGTACCCAACTCCTCTCCTCAGGACCATATCCCCTCCAGTTGACCAGATATTGCAATTTTCCCCTTGAAATTCTGGAGTCAATGATGGAGCTGACCTCGTACTCTTCCCGACCCTCCACCTGAACAGGACGAGGCGAGGAGACCTTAGAGGAGAATTTGTTGCAAATGAGGGGTTTCAACAAGGAGACATGAAAAGAGTTAGGAATGCGTAAGGCAGGTGGCAGAGCAAGGCGATACGCAACCGGATTGATACGAGTGAGAACCCTGTAAGGACCTATGTAGCGAGGAGCAAATTTCATGGACGGAACTTTTAGGCGAATATTCTTAGTACTCAACCATACCCTATCCCCAGGAACAAAAACAGGAGCCGCTCTTCTATGTTTGTCAGCGTGTTTCTTGAACAGTGAGGAACTATGTAATAGAATTTGTCGAGTCTGATCCCATAATTTCTTCAGGTTGGCGACATGATCATCAACCGACGGTATCCCCTGAGAAGAGGAAACCGAAGGAAAAATCGAAGGATGAAAGCCATAGTTCATGAAGAAAGGGCTAGAGCGAGTTGAATCGCAAACAAGGTTATTGTGTGCGAACTCCGCCCAAGGAATCAGACCGACCCAATCGTCCTGGTGTTCGGAAACAAAGCAACGCAGATACTGTTCGATCTTTTGATTAGTACGTTCAGCAGCTCCGTTAGACTGAGGGTGATAGGCAGAGGAAAAGTTCAATTTGATGCCCATTTGAGAACAAAAGGATCTCCAGAAACGTGAGACAAATTGAGAACCTCTATCAGAAACAATCTCTGAAGGAATCCCATGTAGGCGAAAAACTTCTCTCGCAAAAATCTCCGCCAATTCAGGAGAAGTCGGAAGTTTAGGTAATGGCACGAAATGGGCCATCTTAGTAAATCTATCCACCACCGTGAGAATAACAGTCTGTCTTTTGGAAGCAGGCAAATCAACGATAAAGTCAATGGACAAACAGGACCAAGGTTTCTCAGGAATGTCCAAGGGGTGTAACAGGCCACATGGGGATGCATGAGATAGTTTAGTCTTGGCACAAGTCTCACAAGCTGCGACGAACTCCTCAATATCCTTACGAAGTGAAGGCCACCAGAAATCCTTGGATATCAGAGAGTACGTCTTGCGAATACCAGGATGACCAGCTATTTTACTTTCATGAAAACATTGTAAGAGCTCCAGTTGAAGTTCAGGAGGAACAAAGTTTCTTCCCTCAGGAGTGTTTCCGGGAGCTAGATGTTGTGACTTCAAGATCTGGTCAAGTAGCGGGGAATGAATTTTGAGACTGGTATTAGCAATAATATTGCATTTGGGTACAATGGAAGACAAAAGTGGTTCAACTGAAGCAGAGGGTTCATATTGGCGAGATAGCGCATCGGCTTTAGAATTCTTTGACCCAGGTCTGTAAGTCAGAACGTAATTGAAATGGGTAAGAAACAACGACCAACGAGCCTGCCTGGAGGACAGACGCTTGGCCTCTCCGATATAGGACAAGTTTTTGTGGTCTGTCAGGATGGTAACAGGATGTAATGTACCTTCCAATAAATGTCTCCATTCTTTCAAAGCCTTGATAACCGCTAGTAATTCTCTGTCACCAATGTCATACCTGCTTTCAGTACCGGTCAATTTTTTAGAGAAAAATCCACATGGATGTAATGGTTTATCAACACCCAACCTTTGAGATAGAACAGCACCTAAACCAGTCTCTGATGCGTCTACCTCGAGCAAAAATGGCAGAGAAGTGTCAGGGTGAACTAAAATTGGAGCGGAAGCGAAAAGCTCCTTGAGAGTCTTGAACGCAAGGAGAGCTTCAGTAGTCCAATTCTTAGTGTCAGCCCCCTGTTTGGTCATGTTAGTAATAGGTGCAATAATGGAAGAATAGCCCTTAATAAAGCGCCTATAATAATTGGAAAAACCAATAAATCTCTGTATGGCTTTAAGACCTGTGGGTAAAGGCCACTCTAGAATGGATTGGAGCTTATCCGGATCCATCTTAAATCCCTCCCCAGAGATCACATAGCCGAGAAAGGTTACCTGGGTTTGATCAAAGCTACATTTCTCCAACTTGCAGTACAAGCCATGCTGGAGAAGCTTGTGCAAAACCCTCCTGACTTGTTTGTGATGAATCTCAATGTCACTAGAATGAATGAGTATATCATCTAGGTATACAATGACGCACTCTTGCTGAAATTCCCTAAGAACCTCATTAATCAGATCTTGGAATACTGCTGGCGCATTGCATAACCCAAAAGGCATGACAGTATATTCATAGTGGCCATATCGAGTATTGAATGCCGTCATCCACTCATGTCCCTGCTGGATTCTCACCAAGTTATATGCCCCTCTGAGGTCTAACTTGGTGAAAATAGTAGAGCCCTTCAAACGATCGAAGAGTTCGGTGATCAAGGGAATCGGGTAGGCATTTTTAATGGTTATCTTATTCAAGCCTCGATAATCAATACAAGGTCTCAAGGAACCATCTTTCTTTTTAACAAAAAAAAATCCAGCCCCGGCAGGAGAGGAGGACCTCCTGATGAATCCCTTGTCTAAATTCTCGTGAATATATTCCTCTAGGACTGAGTTCTCCTTTATAGATAATGGGTATACATGACCTCTGGGAGGCATGGTACCAGGGAGTAGGTTAATTTTGCAATCAAAGGACCTGTGTGGGGGTAAGGTATCGGCTTTCTTTTTGTCAAATACTGCCTTTAAATCTAGATACTGAGGCGGAATTTGTGTCTCTGTAGGATTGTCAGAGGTATTCGATGTATTAGTTAATCCAAGAGGTAAGACCTTCCGCAAGCATTTTTCTTGACAATTCTCTCCCCACGAAACTATCTCCCCTGATTCCCAATTAATAATAGGGTTGTGTCTCTTCAGCCAGGAGTACCCCAGAACTATGGGAATAGACGGAGAAGAAATGAGCATCAAGGATATATCCTCTTTATGCAGGATGCCAACAGTCAAGTTAATCGGTATGGTCTCATGAAAAATAACAGGCTCAAGTAACGGTCTACCATCGATGGCCTCAACAGCCAGAGGTGTCTCTTTTAACTGGGATGGAATAGCATGCTTGGCAGCAAAACCTTGATCTATAAAGCTCTCAGCAGCTCCAGAATCGATTAGTGCCATAGTCTTAACTACTCCCTTCTCCCACTTTAAAGAAACGGGTAACACAAGCCTGAGCTCCTTGTAGTTGTGAATAGAGGACAAAGTAGAAACACCCAAGGCCTGTCCTCTAGAGGAACTTAGGTGCGAGCGTTTCCCGAACGATTGGGACAATTTAGGCGTAAATGACCCCTGACTCCACAATACATACATAAACCCTCCCTTCTCCTGTACTGTCTCTCCCTTTCAGTGAGATGAGTACTGCCTATCTGCATAGGTTCAGGAATACGTAAGTCTTCGAACTCAGAGATTTGAAAGGTAGGCGCTAGTTTAAAGGAGGGTCTACGGGTCCTATCTCGAGTGTTCTGCCTCTCTCTTAAGCGTTCATCAATACGAGATATAAAAGAAATTAAATCCTCCAAATTTTCAGGGAGTTCTCTAGTAGCGACCTCGTCAAGAATTACATCTGATAACCCATTCAGAAACACATCTATATAAGCCTGTTCGTTCCACTTAACTTCTGCCGCCAAGGATCTGAACTCTAGTGCATAATCCACAAGTGTTCGATTCTCCTGTTTAAGGCGCAACATTAATCTAGCTGCATTGACCTTTCTGCCAGGAGGGTCAAAAGTTCTTCTAAACGCAGCTACAAAGGCATTATAATTATAGACGAGTGGATTATCATTCTCCCATAAAGGATTGGCCCATCTCAAAGCTTTTTCAATGAGCAGAGTAATAATAAATCCAACCTTTGCTCTATCTGTAGGATAAGAGCGGGGTTGTAGTTCGAAATGGATGCTAATCTGGTTTAGAAAGCCACGACACTTCTCCGGTGACCCGCCATAACGTACTGGTGGGGTAAAACGGGAAGAAGCACCTACAGTGGCTACCTCTAGACCTGAGACTGCAGGAGAGATAGAAGGAGTACGTGTCTCCTCAGGTGGATTACTAGCACGAGACAAAAGTGCCTGTAGTGCCAAAGCCATCTGATCCATCCTATGTTCCATGGCGTCAAACCTGGGATCCGAAGAACCAAGCTGACTGTTTGTACCTGCAGGATCCATTGGCCCTGTCGTAATGTCAGGATCGGGACAGGGATCCAACACGCAGAGTACAAAGAGTGGAAAGGTACGTATACCGGGCCTTAGAATGGCCGGACTAACGTACCGAGAGTAAAGAATAGTCAGAGGCAAGCCGAGGTCGAGGGAACGAGAAGACAGATAAGCGAGAGACAAGCCGAGTCAAGGGATAACAGAGAAACAGGGTAGTACAACGAGCCGAGTCAAAACCAAAAGAGCAAACTAGAATACCAGAGCACTGAGTGACTAGACAAGCTAGAACCACGACAGGGCAATGAGCTGAAGTAAGGAGTAAGCTTAAATACCCTGGCTCTGGATGGAAATCACGCCTCTGACAAGTACCGATTGGATATCGGACACTTGAGTGACAGATTGCTCGTGCTAGCGTCATGACGTCACGTATTGAGCGTCCTGCTAGAAAAGGACGTGGATTCCTCGCGGTCGGTGTTTAAGTGACTGGATGAACCGCGAGGAACGGAGGAAACAGCTCGCCTGGACGGATACACCACCAAGTCTCTACCTCCCTTAGAGGTAGAGGCCTCAGGTACCCTGACATGCATGAGCAGAGTGGCCTCAGGGATCCAGGCTCTGCAGTATGAGATGAGGCCTAGGAAAGCATGTAGGGACTTTGTGCTCTTTGGAGGTGGAATGGCCAACACTGCCCTGACACGGTCACGTGTGAGGTGTCTGGTGCCATGTGACAGGCAGTGGCCTAGGAAGATCACAGTAGGCTGGCAGAATTGAAGTTTGATGAGAGACGCTTTACATCCTTGATCTGCAAGATAACAGGAGATCCAGAGAGCATTTTTCTATTGTGGGAATATCATCTCCACAAAGGAGCAAGTCATCTACATATTGGAGTAGGACAACCTCTGGATGGTCAGACTGCCAGGGGTCAAGGATGATACTCATTGCTTTTGCAAATTGGCTTGGGGAATTCTGTGCCCCTTGGGGCATAACAGTCCATGTATATTGTTGTTTTTCATGTGTGAAGGCAAACAGGTATTGACAGCTTTGTTCCAGCGGAACACTGAAGAATGCATTGGCTAGGTCAATCACTGTGAAGTATTTGTCAGAAGGTGGAATGCCAGAGAGGAGTGTGTGCGGATTTGGCACAATTGGGGTGTCCAGGACTGTTGCCTCATTCACTGCTCTGAGGTCCTGGACCATTCGGTATTTCTCTGGTTCACCCTTGGGTGTCTTCTTTTTCACAGGAAATAAATGAGTATTACATGGAGATTCACATTTAACAAGAGCCCCTTTCTCCAGCAGTGCTTGGACTTGCTTGGTAATGGCTGCTGCTTGGGCAGGTTTCAATGGATATTGAGACTTTCTTGGTAGCTTTGCCCCTGGGATAAGTTTGACCACCACTGGTGGGACTTTCAGATGACCTATATCTTCTGGGCCTGAGGACCACAAGGTCTTAGTGACAGTGTTCATTAGAGATGCAGGGAAATTGTCTCTCATGCCTTCTGCATAGCCCTGTGGAGTCTCTAGGTGAAGCATCAGAGGTAAGGAACACAAGGCTGAGGTATCTGAATCAGAGAGGGCTGAAGATAATTCCACTTGGCCATCAGGTGTGAAAGTGATTGATGCCTGTAGGCGGGAAAGTACATCAGCACCTAACAGGTTAATGGGTCATGTGGATGACACCACAAAACGGGCAAGCAGACTAGGGCAGCTGCCAACCCGCAAAGGAGTAGTTAATGGGCTTTGTCTTGGAAGACCATCCACTCCCACACAGGAGACATCAATATTGGACAAAAAGGAAGAATCAGGCAGGTCTTGTTCTCGCAGAACACTTCGGGCTGCACCTGTATCAACAAGGAATGTGGTGGGGTGGCCTTCAATGGGTAAAGTAACAGTGGCTAATGGCCCCCCTTGTTCCCCTGCAGATACTGCCATAACAGGGGTTAATGATACAGGCTTGCCAATATCCTAGTCTTCCTGGGCTGAATCAGGTGAAGGAGGTGCTGGGGCCTTTATGACAGATTTAGACCGGTTTGATCTTTGGGGCTTAAGGGGTGCAGGACAGTCACTCCTAAAATTGCCTTTTTCTCCACAGTTGAAACAGATCCCATCTGCAGGCTTAGTACCTTTGGGGATGGGTGGACGTGAAACCATAAGGGGAGTGGGATGGGGTCTCCTTGGAACCTGTGCGGCTTCTAAGCCTCTGGCAACTAGGAGCAGCTTATCAAGGGGAACCACTCTATACTCTATACTTTTCCTCTTCACAATCTAACTTAACAACTTTGCATATTCCCTCTATCCACATTGCATAGTATTGCAACAAATCACACTTGCCTTTACATTTTTAACTCGTCCAAATAATTCTCTATTCCTGCATCAGATTCACTTTCCTAACCTTCGTAATCAACACTGAGCTACATCCCCGACTCCCTATCTTATACACCAGTCTTGGAGGAAATACAGCCTCAGAAAGGTGGAATGTATTCTTGTGAGCTAGTCTCCCACACGATCCTCACTGCCTTATCACAAAACACAAAATATATATATAAGTTGTGCCATTTATATGACGCCAACAGATTCCGTAGCGCATATATATATATATATATATATATATATATATAGCGCTACGGAATCTGTTGGCGTCATATAAATGGCACAACTTCTATTAAAATAACAAAATACACAATTAGAATATTTTCTAGCAAAAATTCCATTGCTAAGTCTTATCAGTAGTTTCTGAATAACTCTCACTGAAGAAACAAATCATGCCTCCCCCCCCCCTCTCTCCCCCCTCGCGTCTCACAGAAGGCAAGGAGGGAGGGGCGGGGGAGAGAGAGACTGTAAGCACGAATCTCTTTAACCATGTCAGTGCTGGAAGGACGTTATAGTAACAAGACAGAAGGACAATTATAATATAACCAGGCTTCTGCTGTACGGACTAAATCATGATCTAAAAGCTTCCCTTTCTTTTCTGTCAATAACTTACGCCTAGCTTTCTGGCTGCAATCTTCCGCACACAGGTACGGCAATTCCACATACTTTAGCAATCTTATCAACCTTCTTAACCATCTCTTCCCCTTCTCTATCCTCTACCAAATCACACGCAAGCCACCCCTTACTGGGCTTTCCTAATTTCTGTCCCAGATCCTCTATATGAGGCATCCCAGATATAGAGAGAGACAGAGAGAGAGAGACAGGAGGGGAAAGTGTAAATAGTACAGAGAGTAAGACAAAAGTAAACACAGGAATCTGTGTGACAGACAATTTAAGACATTTCAAGTAAAATACAGTGCATGCATCACAGTTCAAATAAGTTCAACAGTTCAAACAGGGTTAACAAAAATCCCTTTCCTTACACGTGTGGCAAAAGCCACCTAACTCAATCCCGTAGTACACCTGCAGACCCTCCCACAAGTATCACTACCCCGTGGTAATGGAGACAGCAATACCAGCCTAAATCCACCTGCCACAAAAGTTAAACTGGAACACCCAGCGTCAGCGCTCGAGGCTGCAGTGTTCCACCTCTCTGCACACAGCAAGCAGAGTAAAGTGATGTCCAATGAGGCTAGCAATCAAAACGACACTTATGGGAAACCCCCAGGAGACAGTGAGTCTACACCCCTCCACAGATTTCCCCCCCCCATTTTTCCTTACAACCACAGCCACGTGGTTCCTAAAAGGAGTAAACAGGCAAACAGAAGATCCCCAGGAAAACTTCCACAGATCCACCCCCCTTTTTCCTTACTACCACAGCCACGTGGTACCTAAAAGGGGTAAACAGGCAAATAAACAAATAAAACTACCCGGGCACTCAAAATAAGGACAAATCAGTAAGAGCACTCCCAGGTAACAGATAGTCAGTATGTGCAGGTAAAAGTAAATATCAACAAGTAAGGTCTCTGGGCAAGATATTACCTGACTTTGATGACCTCTAGGGAGCCAATCACAGACTGGGGCAGGTCAATCCCAGGGGCTGGAACATACCGGGGTGCTGCAGACTCAACCGTGTAATCAGAGGTGATCAATCTCCTTCCGTCCCCCAGGATTCATCCGCTCCACGTCTTTCTCGGACGGCTGCTCTAGCAGGGCATAACCCAGGCCGCACAGTTGGACGCCAGCTGATAAGGGAATCTTTTAAGCAAACAAAGAAGTTTGAATGACTATCTGTTCCTGTCCAAATTAGAGATGTTTAAATTGTGTATACGCAGAAGTAAATTCACACTGACACACGGAGTTCAGGTTAAAAGCACTTCAGGAAATTTATTAGCATCTGAACAAAAGCAGGCTTGCAAGCCCTTTTTAAAGGTAGAATTACATCATTGTAAAAATCAAGATATAAGCAAATAAACATTGTCGATTGGCTAAGAGAAGAAGTGGTTAGTTAAATGCCCTCCCTGTTGGGTGTTACGTCTTACATCATAACTGATGTCATAAAGTTCTCCTCCAGATTTCAGCGCCATCTTGCTAGCACGAGGAGTTCTCTCGATGGGAGGGGGCATTTTGGCAGCTATCCATAAAGAGTAGCTGGTACCTTTAGTCTTTCAAGGTTAGTATCCTCAGTATTGTCAAGGCCTTTTTGGCAATTATACACTCTATCAATACTATCTGCTACAGTGTGTTCTTTGAATCAGAAGATTCTAGCATTTTCTGCTGACATGCTGTTTCTACGAACAAAGGAATCTTGCAAGGCTGAGGCCTGAGAGCTGAATATGAGAATATAATATTAAAGGGGCCCAGTAAGGATTATATAGGTTATAAGGGTTAATAATTCTACAACAGTCTTAATGTAACTAATTGCTATGTGTGTGGAGGTACTAACATGGGAGACCAGTGACCATGGGAGGCAAAGGAAATATGGTACCCTGGCTCTGAGACATATGAACAACAGATACCTTTGCAGTATTGGACTCAGTATTGGCATTGTAGGCCTTCTGTCCCAAGCAAGTTAGCTCACCTACAGACGTGTTATACATTGTCCCTTTCCTAGCTACACAAACAAGACCTATAATGGAGGGTTTTAACCGCCATTCCGATTTACTTCTAGTACTTACTTGATGATCAGAAACTTCCGTATCGCATACCGGAATCCGTAAAGGAGAATATGCAAAAAGAGATCGAAGAGATGCTACAGCTAGGGGTTATTGAACATTCAGACAGCCCCTGGGCCTCTCTGGTAGTGCTGGTGCTGAAGCGGGATGGGAAAACCTGCTTCTGCATAGACTACTGGAGACTAAATGACAAAACAGTGTCTGATGCCTACCATATGCCAAGGATAGACGAGCTCTTAGATAAAATGGCCAGGGGCCAGTACCTCACTACAATAGATCTTTATAAGGGGTACTGGCAGATTCCACTAGCCGGAGAAGCCATCACCCAACTCAACATTTGTCACCCAGTTTGGCTTATACCAGTTTACGGTCATGCCATTCGGGATGAAAAACGCCCCGGCTACCTTTCAGAGGATGGTGGATCGGTTATTGGACGGATTCCAGGAGTACGCTTGCGCCTACCTAGACGATATAGTTATCTTCAGCCACTCCTGGACCAAACACCTGACCCACATAAGAGCAGTTCTAGACCGTATCAGGGAAGCAGGGCTAACCCTTAAACCCAGTGTTATATAGGGATGGCTGAGGTACAGTACTGGGGCCACTGAGTAGGGAGCGGCCAACAAAAGCCATAACCAGCCAAGATAGAGGCTGTAGCAAAATGGCCAAACCCATGCACCAAGACCTGGCCTTTCTGGGAACAGCCGGGTACTACCGCAAATTCGTACCTGATTACAGTACCTTGGCTAAACCCCTCACAGATTTAACCCGTAAAAACCTCCCTAAGCAGATAGTCTGCGTGTGAACAGCCATTCCAGCAATTGAAAATGGCTCTAATTAATGCACCTGTACTTGCTGCTCATGATCCAACTAAAGGCTTTCTTGTCCACACAGATGCTTCTATGTTTGGATTGGGAGCAGTACTGAGCCAACTGAAGTCGAACAAATACCGAATCCAAGGGAGTCATGTGTCTCCACTTAAGAACTGGCAACATAGGGAAACCACAAACACCTAATGGTTGAATGGGTGGTCGCCGTTCGCATGTACGAACACGTGGCGGTGGCCATCTTCGTGCACGAACACCCAGCGGTGTTTGGTCATCGAGTGCATGGAACTAAAATCGGCTACTCGACCTCGCGAACACCGCTGCATTTCCATACCGTTCGTGCAGATAGTTCAGTTCGTCCAAATTGAGCGGCGTTCGCCTAAATTAAACCACCGACCGTCAGACACACAACTATCCAGTTTATAAATGTGTACGTTCGTCTGTTAATTCGTATGAACTCCCAAAAGAAGACCGGTCAAAGCCTGCAATTACCTGGAACTGTTTTGGGGCTCTCGCCTCGTGGCTAACCTCAAATGGCTTCTCTATTCTAATGAATGGATCTGAGCAGTATTTCGCCAGATTGGGCGCTCAGATCCCAGCTTTTCAGTAAAGTGTCTTTCGTGGAGTTCGAATAAATATTAAACGAATTATGATATTTTGACCAATATTGTATAATTTTCTGTACGGAGAGATAATGTAATTAGAGATGTGCTCTTACACAATTCTCTCTAGTACAGAAAAGGATTATGGGAAATGTTATTGCAAACTCATTTTTCCACAAGATCCATCAGGGGAAAACCCCTGGAATGTCATTATGGAAACCCCTTGCATGGGGATTTGTCTAAAACCGGCTTTGGTTCAATAAAAGTGCAGTTGACTCCCAAAACTGTGTGTCGTCCAGTTTTTGGGGAATGGGATTGTAATTACTACGCTACTCTTGATTTATATGCTGACTACGGCTACCTGCGGAGGTATTGCAATTTACACTTCTACTCCACTACACAGAAACTAGGGAACACTGGGGAACACATACACCATGGACACTGTGAAACATGGTGACACTGAGACACTAGGGGGCACTGAGACACTAGGGGACACTGGGAGACATAGTGTCTCAGTGTTCCCAAGAGTCCCTATGGGGCACTGGGAGACCGGGGGAGACTGTGAGAGATGGGTACGGTGAGAGACTTGGGGACACTAGGAGACATAGGGACACTTGGTGACACTGAGACACTAGGGGGCACTTGGAGACCTGGGGACACGAAGACATTAGGGGAAACTGAGACATGGGGATGCTGAGAGACTTGGGGACACTGAGAGACTTGGGGACACTGAGAGACTAGGAACACAGTGGCACCATGTCTCCCTGTGCCCCCTAGTCTCTCAGTATCCCCTTGTCTCCCATCCAGTGTCCCTAGTGTCTGTGTCACCATATCTTCTAGTGTCGCTGGTGTCTGTGTCCCTAGTCTTCTAGAGTCCCCTAGTCTCTCCGTGTCCCCATGTCTCTCCCAGTGTCATAGAAACATAGAATGTGACGGCAGATAAGAACCATTCGGCCCATCTAGTCTGCCCAATTTTCTAAATACTTTCATTAGTCTTTGGCCTTATCTTATAGTTAGAATAGCCTTATGACTATCCCATGCATGCTTAAACTCCTTTACTGTGTTAACCTCTACCACTTCAGCTGGAAGGCTATTACATGCATCCACTACCCTCTCAGTAAAGTAATACTTCCTGATATTATTTTTAAACCTTTGTCCCTCTAATTTAAGTCCTCTTGTTGTGGTAGTTTTTCTTCTTTTAAATATAGTCTCCTCCTTTACTGTGTTCACTGTACATAATAACACTATATATAATAACACAATATATAATATAATAACACTGTATATACTAACACTGTATATAATAACACTATATATAATAACACTGTATATAATATAATAACACTGTATATAATATAATAACACTGTATATAATAACACTATATATAATATAATAACACTGTATATAACACTATATAATACCACTATATAATACCACTGTATATAATAACACTGTCCCCTGGTGTCTCAGTGTCACCATGTCTCTATGTTTTCCCTTAGTGTCCTAATGACATGGGGACACTGGGAGACATGGCGACACAGACTCTAAGGGACATGATGGACACTAGGGGGCACTGAGAGACACGGGGACACTGGGAAACTTTGAGACCTGGGAGACATGGGGCACTCCCAGTGTCCCTAGTATCTCAGTGTCCCTATGTTTCCCAGTGTCCCTAGTGTTTCAGGGTTTCCGGACAATGATGGCTACCCCATTTTTCTTTCCGGTTGGGGAGTTTGCTAGGTGGCACTCCCTATAATGTCTGTTTAGAAGGGGGAATGCTCTGGATTGTTCATAGTGTGTCTCCTGGAGTAGGATTATGTCGGCTGCGGAGCGGTTTGCCCAGCGGAGCAGGCGGTGTCTTTTGTTCAGATTGTCTAGGCCTTTACAGTTTATGGATAGGCAAGTGAGATGTATTGGTTTGGGTCCTGGGTGGCCTTTGTGTCCCGTTGGGGGCCCTTGTGTTGTGCTGTGTAACAGATTGAAGATCCTTACCTGTTTTCGTGTGGATATTACAATACAGCAGTTCGGGAATTCTAACGTATTCCCTATACGAATACAAACTACCAAACACCGGACCACCCTGCTGTTTCATTAAGTGGTTATTTACCTCCCTGATCGGCACATTCAGCTTCAAAGGGAAACGCACGAACGCGTTGTTTCAGTTCCTGGGTGGCCGCCGTTTCGGGACTTTTACACGTGTTCGCGGCCATCTTAACTCCCGAACAGTGGTGTTTTGCCGTCGAGCGTCTGGAACTAAAATCGGACACTCGAGTAGGAAAACACAGCTGAAACCTCCATAACACCGGAACTTCATGCCAAAACTACCGAACACCCTGCCGTTCGGTAGAAAGACTTAATAGCCTATGGGGATGCTAGCGAACGTTGAGTTTTGCACGGATGGCAAGCCTTTCTGTGACTTTTAACACACGAACAAAGACCGACCGCAAGGCCAAAATTCATGGAACTATTTTCGGCTACTTTGCCTGTGCGGTCGGTCAAAACTTTAAAGTCACATATCTCCCGAACCACTGAACCGATTGGGCTGATTTTTTTTATATGTTGGTCCCCCAGAATAGGGCTATCTGGGGACACCAGTAATTGGGGTACATCCAGAACTTGGGGGAAAATGTGTTTCTGTTAATTGGGTTACAAGCTTATCTGAGGGGAGGAGATGTGTGGGATGTACCCTATGTTTTATTGGTTGTTGTGTTAATTATGTGGGTTTCTCCCTTGCATGGGCAGAATCACATAAAAGGAGAAACCCTGTCATTAAAATTCAGTTCTTCTTGACCCTTCAAAACGTAGCCTTGTCTCGTTCTTGGAAGGGGATTTACTGCATAACCACCTTGCTCTTTTAACAGCTATGCCTGACTCTTCTCTTGGATCTCGTGGATGGGAATAAGCAACTCCACTACTGCACAGCAGCTTGCCGGGAAAAAGGACGTCTCCAACGGCTGATACCCTCTCCCTACTAAGGTAGCCGTTACAGGCTGTGTGGCATGTGGAGGGAGAGAGGGGAGGCCGATAAGGGGGCAGAAGGGAGAGAGGGGAGGGAAAGAAAAGGAAGGGAAGAGGAGAAAAAAAAAAAAGGGATGAGGGGGTAGGAGGCGGGAGATTTGAGTCGTGAGGTTGTAGGTGTCTTGAGTAGGGGGTTGTTTATACAGTTAACCTGGTCTTATGTCTGGGTTGCCAGGTCGTTATGGGGGTGGTTGTGAGCGCTGGGGTCTCTGTCGATCTTATGTGGACTTTTGGTCCGGTGTTGGGGGTGAGATGAGATGAGGGAGGGGTGGCTCTTTAGGTGCGATATCTCCCTCTTCCCTGGGTTGTGGTCTATCGTCTTGTGTACGAGTTGTTCATCGGGTGGTAGAGAACGGACGGTGGAGGCCTATGGGAGTCGTGTGTTGTCCCCTTGAGGGCTATGTTGAGTATCCAAGTGCCTTCTATGTTCCCTTTTGGTAGTGGTGGGGACTTGTATTAAACATGAGTTAAAGAGCTTTTGAAGGATGTATCTGTGGTTTCCACCTGGATTGGAGGTGCACTCCGAGCTATATATAACCGATATAACTGGGGTAGGGGTAGGAATGGTGTGTTGGTGGGGGGTTTCCTTGTTACCTGCCACCTGTGTGGGTGGGTGTAACGGAGGTGGCGTGGGGATGTGGTAATTGAGCCGTGGCGTGGGCATGAGGGTGGGCATGGTCTGTCGTGCTTGGTGTGGGGGTCGGTTGGGGGTGGAGTGTGGTTGCCCCATGGGTTTGGTGGGTCTGTGCTTTTAATTTTGGAGGGTCTCCCCTTGGGGGTGGGGGTTATGTGTTCTTCCTCGTTTGCTTTTGTTTAGCAGTGAGATCCCCTTGAGTGTGTGGCATGCCTGGAGGTTAGCATACCTGTATTTAGGTGCGTTGATGGTTTGGGAATGGTGCGCTTGTTGGGCGGTTGCGTCTCCGAGTTTTAGTGAAGTGGTGTTTGGGGACCCCAGTGTCGCCGTGTTTGGTGAGTATGGTCTTTTGTTTCCCACGTCTGTGTGCGTCTCGCATCAGTGTCCTGTTGGTAGTAATTAGGTTGTCATTGAGTGTCATTATACATTTCGAGAGTGTTTCAATTATCACATGTGGTCCATGTAAAACTCTATGCAGTAGACTGCAAAAACCAGTAAGAAAAAAAAAAAAAGACACAGTTTGAGGAACATTTTAAATAGTATTTGGGTAACCCCTCTGAGTAGTACTTTGAGCCCCCCCTGGTCCCCGCTCGGGTTGTTCCCTTCCTGCACACAGATTGAGCTATTTATCTCGTGGGTGATTTGCGTATAGTTTAATTTGGCCCTGCGGGGGGTTGGAGGGTGGCTTGCATGCAGGTGGTATCGGGCCCAGGTTGTCCTAAGTGAGGGTCGAAAGGGGGCTGGTTAGTTGCTCTCCATGATACTGGTGATTGCCTTGCACTATTTCCCGGTTGCGTTCCGGTGCTCGAGGGGGAGCCTTGGTCACTGGGTTACGAAGACAAAGTGCAATGTTGTGAAACAAAAAACAAACATTTTGCATTACAGTACCAAACAATACAGGATCCCAGCCCATTGTTTTAGTGGGTATCCTCGTTGGCTGTGCTTTATCTTGGGTTGGTAAGGTGTGCTGGTGGATGTCTGGGTTTACCCTAGTGGGTGTGCTTGGATTGGGCTGATGGCCCCAGGGGTCCGGTTATCGGGGGACGGGGTACGATGTCTTTCTCCCTGGGTCACGTGTGCGGTACTCTTGGGGTGAGTGAGGTGTGTCTATTTTCGTTTGGGGGGGGGAAGATACCTCGGCTCTGGGTCTTGGGCTGGGGTGTCGTTTGCTGTGTGTCTTGGGTTGGGGGAGGGGGCTATCGGGGGGAGGTTTTGTGTTTGGTCCTTACTGTGGGGTGGCTATCCCTTAATGGCTGGTTGTTCTTTGTGAACCTGATTTCTCCCTTATCCCTCAATTTGGGTGACATATCAGGGGCTTTAAAAGAGCATACTATTAAAGCAATACTATACAATACCACGCCGTAGTTTGGTGCTTATGGGCGCAGGGCACCGGTGTGTAGAGTTCAAGGCTTTCCGTTGTTTTCTGGACCCTTGAGGGTTCAAGTAAGTCCATCGAAGCACCCCATTCGGTAAGTGGTGTGTGTTGCATACACTTTCATGTACCCGGGCCTGGATCTGGGGGGGGGGGGTACCAGGTGGAGTCCCCCCATGGAGATAGCTGCATGGAGGGCGTCTGGGGGGGGGTGGTGTTGTGAGGATGACCATAGGGGTGTAGTTGCTGTCCTGGTTATGCAGGGGGTGCTGAGTCTCAGAGGCCTTGAGGGGGGCCTCTATGGCAATGAGTTGCCTCTTCCTGGTGGTGATGTTCGGGGTTCAAGTGTCCACCGCGTGCTTGTTGGGGGGGGGGAAGAGAGATCAAGGGCTGGAGGGCTGGGGATAAGGCTTGCCAGTTCCAGTTGCTCTGTCATCGGCGGGCAGGTGTGTTCAAGCGTGCCAGTCGGCGGTTTGTCCAGGTGTGGAGGTCATGTAGCCATGGTTAGTTCTGGTCTTCTGGTCGCACGGAAGACCTCTAGCGCGGTGTTCGGCGAGGGGAGTCTGAAAGTCTTTCCCGTTGTGGTTGCGGCCTACCTCCCGTGTTCATGGAGGCGGTTTGCTGGGCCGGTAGGAGAGTGAACCCCAGGGATTCTGTGAATGGGGTCATTTCGGCAGCGCTTGTCAGGATATGGGTCTGATTATCCTTTCTGACGATCAGTTTGAAGGGGTGGCCCCCATAGTGATTGAGCATGAGAGTGAGTTGTTTTAGATCTCTTCTCTTCTTTAGGGTGGATGGGGCCAGGTCCTGGAAGAAGGCCAGGCGAGTCCCTTGGTGTTGAGGGGGGTTGGCCCTGGAGAGGGTAAGGATCCGTTCCTTTATTGCGAAGAAATGCAGGCGGACAATAACATCCCTAGGTGAGTCGGGATTGAGGGTCGGTGGTCGGAGCACCCTGTGTGCCCGGTCCATGAGGAGGTCCTGCGGGGAGGCTTCCGGCAAGATAGTTTGGAATAGGCCTGTGAGTGTGGCGTGTAGGCCGTCAGGCGTGACATTTTCAGACAGGCCTCTGATTATATTGTTGCACCGGGACCTGTTCAAGTCTTCCAGACTTTCTTCCAGGGTTTTGATTTTCGCATGGAGGTAGGCGATATGTTGTGAGTGCTCCTGGGATTTAGAGGTGAATTCGGTAATGTGTTCCTCAGTCTCATCTGTTCTGTGCGCCAGGGAGTCAATGTCCTTGCGGAGGCCTGTGAGGCTCTTGTTGAGCTGTGATGCCATGTGGGCTTTAATGTCTGCAGTGGCTTCTTTTAACATTTGCCACATTTCTTGCAGAGTTAGGGGAGCGTCTGGTGTGATGATGCCAGCGTTTTCTGCTGTATCTCTGCCTGTCTCTGCCATGTTTTGGTGGGAAGATGGCCTGTCTGGTTCTTCCTGCGATCGAAATAGCGTGGCGACCGACTGGGTCTGTTCTTTTTGTTTTCCGCCACCCATTACAATATTCGTGTGTGGGATGATTAGCGTGGTGTGTTCCGAGCTTTCTTTGTCTGTTTTAGCGCTTGTATGTGCAGATGTTTGCGGATTGAGTTAACTGGGAAGAGGGAGCTGCAGGATTATGCTGCCATTTTCCTCAGCGGTCAGGCCACGCCCCCCAAAATCTGGAATCTTAACTGACAGACACCATGTCTAGCTTGCAAACAAATGTGGGATGGCACATTGGAGTCTGTTGAGGAATTTAATGCCTTTTTGAATGTGTGCTCTCAGAGCATCAAATTTACGATGACATGATTTGTTGGAGTTGCCATTTTTGGACATATTGATCAGAAAACATGAGGGGAGATTGGCTACTGACCTTTATAGGAAAATTATGGATAGAAATATGCTTCTTCATTTCTCTAGTGCACATCCTCCAGCTATTTTTAAGGCTCTAAAAAAAAAAAAAAAAAAGTTACCTGCACTCTCTCCTTAATCCCTATGTATATTTAAACAAATAGAGGTCATTTAGTTACTCCAATAGCCACTGGAGGGAATGCCCGCCCTCCAACGCCAAGGCAGACCCCCCTAGACGGGTCCTACTCTGACCCTTTACCTTGCTTCCTTGAGCTTCTGGCAAAAATAAATCTAATGAGACAGAAAGGGGTATTTTTTATATACACCCTTATATACTTGTTAACCCTTAATAGGGAACACATGGGATGGGCGGCAGCATTGTAACCTAGCTGTGTGATACAAAAAGTGAATACAAATACAAAAAGAAAAGTCCTGCGCTTATTCCCATCACTCCTGGGCGGCAGCAATGACTACAGTACACATCAACTAATACACATAGTAAAAACCAAAAAAAAAAAAAAGTTACCTGCTGTCACAAACTGCCATTTGCCACTGGGCATTGGAGAGGACTGATCGCTAGCCTCCTGCCCTGCGACTATGGCCCTGAGATGTATTGCCCTTTAACTGCATTTGGGCATAATGGATTTGTATAATGCTGTTCCTGGCCCTTTAAATACTTTGGAGCAGTGTTCCAACTTTAAACTGGCACTTCATATGCAGTCGAAGTGCTGAAGTCTTCGAAGTGTCGAAGTGGGCGCCGTTCGAAAAAATTAACACGTGGCGCGGCCATTTTAACTTATTCGTACCTACTTCGACCCCGCGGCTGGAGACTAAGTCCTGTTTGAAGATTCGAACGCTCGTTCGAATGGGATTTAGTCAATTTCTCGGGGTAAAATAGACCGACTGCACAGCCCAAATCCATGGAACTGTTTTGGGCATGAAAATGTGCCTCCGGTCGGTCACAAAGGACTTCCAGCTAACTTTTGAACTAATGGAAGGATTTGCATGATTTTTGAATATGTTCATATTTCAAGTATGCTGATTAATAATATTTTATGAAGATTGAATGTATAGTTTTAAAGTTATACAAATTTATAAAAATGTATGTTTAAATTGTACGTTATAATTGGGTTACCGCTCAGGCTAAGGGGAGGAGACGTGTGGGATGTAACCATTGTGTGATTGGGTAATGTTTAATTGGATGTGGGCGTCTCCCTTGCAGGGGAGAATTGCATAAAAGCAGAGTGTGTGTAATTAAACCAGAGTTCTTCTTGACCCTCAATACGTAGCCTTGTCTCGTTATTGGAGGTAGCTGCTATATCACACTGGGGATTGCTATGCTCTGCATACTCCCTTGAGCTTTAATCACTTAGCTCTTTTGAGAGCTTGTTCTTGTTCCTGATACGCTCTCCTGGAGGAGAGGTCTTCCCCACACGGTCCTGGAGGACAGAGGCAGATTCCAGGGTGGACGGAAGACGGCGCGGCTCCAGTTAAGCTACAGTGGTTGTGGAGTCTGCAGTGGTTGTGGTGTCATCTGCAGTGCGTGGAGTCCTCAGGAAGCGCTAGGAGCATCCATCAATGGAAGGTGATCCGTTACACCTGCGCTCTCTCCTTAATCCCTATGTATATTTAAACAAATGGAGGTCATTTGTATTTGTATTCACTTTTTGTATCACACAGCTAGGTTACAATGCTGCCGCCCATCCCATGTGTTCCCTATTAAGTTTTAACAAGTATATAGGGGTGTATATAAAAAATACCCCTTTCTGTCTCATTAGAGATATTTTGCCAGAAGCTCAAGGAAGCAAGGTAAAGGGTCAGAGTAGGACCCGTCTAGGGAGGTCTGCCTTGATGTTGGCAGACGGGCATTCCCTCCAGTGGCCATTGGAGTAACTAAATGACCTCCATTTGTTTAAATATACATAGGGATTAAGGAGCGAGCGCAGGTTACTTTTTTGGGGGGGGGGGGTATGTACTATATGTATTAGCTGATGTGTACTGTTGTCATTGCTGCCCCCCAGGAGTAATGGGAGTGAGCGCATGACTCTTTTTGCATTTGTATTCACTTTTTGTATCACACAGCTAGGTTACAATGCTGCTGCCTGTAAGGAAACCGGGTATATCCAATACCCATTCGGTAGTTTCTTCCCGATCGGCCAGAGCGTCAGTGAGTATAGCTCTCCGTTCGTCTGATAAAATAAACGATTCCCATACGAATGCACAGCTTTACAAGATGATTCCCTTAGTAAAGCATATAAATTCCCAAACATCAGCTGGAGTGTTGAAGAAAGGTACAACAGAACTGAGCTTTATTATGCCACACCAGCTTTTATGCAAGTCCCCTTGCAAGGGGACTAGTGATGTCGCGAACACAAAATTTTCGGTTCGCGAATGGCGAACGGGAACATCCGCAAACGTTGGCGAACTGCCATTGACTTCAATGGGCAGGCACTTTTTTTTTTATTATTTGTAGTTTTGGAATGGTACACAGTACAACATATACATATTTGATATTCCATTTTGTGTCTTCACGTATTGGTTCGTACAGATAATTCTTGGGTAATGCGTACATTCAGTCACTTATCATGGATAATTAACATACAGGTTCATCAAATGAGTCCAACATTGTAACCAACTTTGGTATCTGACTTGGTTTAGCCCTATAACGTGTGGGATGACAATTGTTGATACCGGTGTACCTTTTACACACATAGATAGATATAGATAGAGATATATATATATATATCTATATCTCTATCTATATCTCTATCTCTACATCTCTATCATAGCTTAATACTAACAAATTAAGGGATAAGAGAGAATATAGGGGAGGAAGGAAGGAGGGGGGGGGGGGGAGGTTTCCAAGGTATGCAGTACTCATAGGTTATACTTGGTCACTTTCTCTGTGCGTAGTGCTATTCGGGATTTATTTGGTACCATCTAGGTCTGAATTGAGTGTGTGTGCGCTTCCCACATCTCCCAGGCTTCAACCCAGAATTTGCGTCCGGGCTTCGCCTTCCTGGCCATTGTCTCATATTGTTTGGATACTTTTATTGTTTGAATGCATGCGGACAATTGTGGGGTGTGCATCGATAACCAATTTCTACCTATCATTTGCAGTGCCGCTATTAGTATATGATACGTGAGATAAAACAGATTTTTTTATATTTTGTGGGAATAGTTGTAGTAGGTATAGGTCGGGTTGAGGCGGCATGACCACATTTGTGGCAATTTTTATTGATCGGGAGATTTGTGTCCAGAACGGTATAATTTTTGGACGTGACCACCAGATGTGGTATGTGGTACCCGGTTGGTCCTTGCATCTCTAGCATGCATTGGTAGATCGGGGGTTGATTTGTTTCAGTTTGGTTGGGACAAGGTAATAAAAAATGAGACAAGGTGGGCACACTCGACTAAATGTTGAATTAGCCCCAGGAAAAGGCTAATGTAACATATGCTGGGTGCTCACCCACATAGGTCTCTATCCCCTGAAAAAAACCCAAAACATAACAATGTAAATAGAGTAAGGAGCACACCAAAAATCTTAATATATATGAAATGAATCAACTTTATTTACATGGGTATATACTCTGGGTCTGTCTCTTTAAATAGTATCCACAGAAATACAAAGTCATGCTATAATAAAGCATTTACCAAAACAACATATGTATACAGACACATATGAACACGCAATGCGTGGTATATAAATGACAGAAATATCAAACAGACCACTATAGTATAAACAAAACCCAAACATATAAAAAAAAATGCAAAAAACCATACCAAGATAAGTGAGAAGCAGGGACAGAGTCAATATAAAAAAAAAAAAAAAACGTTTCGGCTACAGAGCCTTTGTCAAGGGAGCATGTTGAGAAACTAAGTTCTCCCCTTATATACCCAGCAGAAATACCAAGATTAAAAACACCTGAGAGTGATGGGTGGCCACCCATAGTGATTGAAATCCTCACAACCATCAAACACCTGTTTATGGTTGCCAAGGATACAAGCTTAGGTAATATATACACATCAATCATACATAAATGACATCCAAATGGGTTATAAATGATAATATAAATCAATTTAGAAACATCAATATGTGTATGCATAAAGAACTACTATCCTAGACATGCAGTACATGACAGAACTTTATCAGATCGTAAGTAATAATGTTAAAAATAAGTCCCAAAAAACTAGCAGCGACTTACATTAGCCATACCAAAGAGATCTTAGCATAGGGAAATAATAAGGCATGTACTACATACACATAAGAGACATCGCACTGATCAGCTGCCAGCCGATCAGAGTGTAATCTCGGTCCATCCAAAGTAAAACCGAGGCGCAAGCAGCAGCGTGCGTTCCAAAAGCCGAACCCGGAAGTAGGTAGAGTGAAATGGAACGCGTGCGTTCCAATATATGCATGCGTTCCAGCAAGAAAAGCCGGTCTCTATCTAGCGCATGCGTTGAGCAAATCACAGCCCTGGAAAGGCTATATCGCGTACGAATAATGAGGAAAATCAAATAAAGCTAAAAAGGTCCCAGGAGACTATAAGGGCTGCTTTATGAAGCAGAAAAATAATGATAAATAGAAGAATAAAATGAATAAATAAAAATACCTGAAATAATGCATACAGAATAAGGCAACAGTAACCAGATATACCCCAAAATACTGAAAATCAGTACTTAAAGAAGCTATTAGTCAATGGTTGATGTGGTAACGATCTGAATGTCATAATATTAATAAAGTCATCTAATAATATATCCAGAGATCCCAAGTAAACATGATAAGTGTCAATATCCGTATAATAGTGGATGACCGAAATTCTTGAAGAAGCAGGGATGCATGCATTTATAGTCAATGCATCTCAAGTAATATGGAGAAATCACGATTATGTAATCAATGTAAATCAATCTTGGTATTTCTGCTGGGTATATAAGGGGAGAACTTAGTTTCTCAACATGCTCCCTTGACAAAGGCTCTGTAGCCGAAACGTTGTTTTTTTTTTTTTTGATTGACTCTGTCCCTGCTTCTCACTTATCTTGGTATGGTTTTTTGCATTTTTTTTTATATGTTTGGGTTTTGTTTATACTATAGTGGTCTGTTTGTATGATATTTCTGTCATTTATATACCACGCATTGCGTGTTCATATGTGTCTGTATACATATGATGTTTTGGTAAATGCTTTATTATAGCAGGACTTTGTATTTCTGTGGATACTATTTAAAGAGACAGACCCAGAGTATATACCCATGTAAATAAAGTTTATTCATTTCATATATATTAAGATTTTTGGTGTGCTCCTTACTCTATTTACATGGTTGGGACAAGGTGCCAGCGATATAGTATCTTCCTGGACATTTCTACATGTGAGGCACACAACGTTAAATTTTTATTAGCTGAGAATATACAGAGCCACTGTGTTTCGGTTAGTGGCATATTTAGGTCTGATTCCCAGGCTAGGATGAAAGAGGGTTTTGCGGTGTATTGCTTTTGAATGATCTCGTGGTACAGCTGGGACATAGGTTTGGCCGGCGGTTTGTGTTGCAGACACATTTGTTCAGCAGTGGATTGTAGCCGGGC
Source organism: Pelobates fuscus (assembly GCF_036172605.1). Lineage (NCBI taxonomy): Eukaryota > Metazoa > Chordata > Amphibia > Anura > Pelobatidae > Pelobates > Pelobates fuscus. The sequence goes on along the minus strand of NC_086318.1, from coordinate 273,120,964 downwards.
ATGCCCAAGTCGGGCATCTGGGGGATGTTGTCTGTGAAACCATGATTTTATTTGCATATGGGGAAGGAGTAGAGAGCGTGGTAACTGGTATTTAGCCTGTATGCTCTCAAACGGAATTATTTTGCCATTATCAATCAACTGGTGATGGGATGTTACTCCGTGGGTGACCCACTCTTTTATGTTAAAATAAGGTATGCATGTTGTGAGCGCCTGGAGTTTCATAGCCGGCGACGGGTGTACCGAGGGCCAGGATTTGGCTTTGTGTTTGCCCCATATGGACAGAGATAACCTGGTTGTAGGTAACATATGTTTGTATTTGGGTCTAAGGAGGCGCGGTATCCATGCTAACGTTGTCGTGTCGTGTCCCGTTGTGTATGTAGATTCTATAGCGAGCCACTCTGGTGGGGGTTCCTGATGGAACACTGATTAAAGGACTGAGAAGTGATGCCGAGTAGTACGTGTTTAGGTGTGGGATCCCCAGAACACCCTGTCTGAAGAGTTTGTGTAACGTGGGCGTTGCCACTCTCGGTTTTTTGTTGTTCCATATAAATGCATTTATAAGGGCTTGTGTTTCTTGAAAGAAAGTGTTTGGAAGCCTGATGTGTAGCGTGCGGAATAGATACTGGAGCTTGGGCAAAAGTATCATTTTTGTTGCAGCTATACGGCCCAGCCAGGAGACATACTTGCCCTTCCAGCTCATGATTTGGCCTTTCAGTGTATTCACTAGTTTAGTATAGTTTGTATGCAGCATGGCGTGGGATGTAGCTGTGAATTCGACCCCTAAGAAATTGAGGTGGTCAGTTCGACCAGTCATATGAGTGGGTCTTTTTTAATTCATGTAGTGTGCGTGACGACATGTGTCTTGGCGATATTAAGTTTGTAGTATGAACATGCACTGTATGTGGCCAGTATGTCATGTAGGCATGGCAGAGACGTATGTGGTGCTTCAATGGATAGCATGATGTCATCAGCGAACATCGTAAGTTTGTGTTCCCTATGTCCTATTTTTATACCTTGCACGGCATTGCTCAGTCGTATATGCTGCGCTAATGGCTCTAAGACCAGGATGTATAGCAGCGGGGATAGCGGGCATCCCTGGCGGGATCCATTTGTAATATTAAATCGTTTTGATAGAAATCCACTATTGGCTACATGGGCAGATGGTATAGAATACAATGCTGACAGTAGAGACATGAAGTTCGGCGGGAAATTAAATTCAGTCAGCGTGGCCTCAAGGAATCCCCAGTGCACCCTGTCGAACGCTTTTTCGTCATCCAACGAAAGGAACACACTGGGTCTTCCGGAGGCCCGCGCACCAGACATCAAGTCCAGCAGTTTCCTAGTGCCGTCTGAGCCCTGTCTCCCCTTAACAAACCCTACTTGATTCGTGTGTATTATTGAAGGGATGATAGAGGAGAGTCTATTTGCATAAATTTTCGCTAGCAGCTTCGTGTCAGTGTTCAATAGCGACATAGGTCTCATGTTTTGGGGTTTGGTGGGCAATTTCCCCGGTTTGGGCAGCGTTGCGAAGTGAGTCATCAGCATTTCTGCAGGCATGTAACTTGTCGCGATAATTGCATTGAATGTTTTCTCTAATTGAGGGGCTAAGGTGGACTTGAAGCATTTGTAATACATATTTGTAAAGCCATCTGGGCCTGGTGACTTCCCCTGTGGTAGGGCGTCAATGGTTTTTTCTCTCAGTAATCGTGATCGGGTGTTGGATCATTGCCTGTTGGGCTGGGCTAAGATGGGGAAGATGGGCATGTTTTAAGAAGTTGTATTTCTTGCTTTGTGGGTTGATGAGTTTCATCATCATGCACAAGGTTGTAGAGCTCATCATAAAACTCCGCCATAGCATCTTAATCTGTTGAGGGTTTGTAAGTTTGGTAACTGCAGTGTTGAATATGTGCGGGATTTTGGATCGGGCCTGTTGTCTCAATAGGGAGGCCAGGGCCTTCCCCGCTTTATTGCCTTGAGAATATTGCTTCATTTTCAGCCTAGTTAATGTGTGTGATGTCTGTGGAAACAGTAGGTAGTTTATTTCTTTAGTGGTGTGGTAGATTTGTCTGACCTGCTGTAGTCGGGGAGAGGAGTTGGGCATTTGTTTGGTCTCTACGTTTTTTAAGCAGCGTGGTGTATTCGCATTGTGTCTTCCTTTTTAGATGCGCTGCCTGGCTAATAATTAGTCCCCGGATTACAGCTTTATGGGCTAACCATACATTTTGAGGTTGCATTTGAGTAGTTTGTTTGGAAGTATAGCTGTATTTCCTTTTCTAGTGTGTCTTTGAAAGGGTTATCATACAGGATGCTATAATTTAGCTTCCATGGGGAGGTACCCCTAAAAGGGAACTTGTCCTGTAGCGTTAGGAATACAGGCGCATGATCTGACCATGTCAGGTCTCCTATCATGCAGTTTGTCATAGATGTGAGGAGGTGTGCATCTATGAGGATGTGATCTATGCGTGAGCTCGTTTTGTGGACTCGTGAGTGGTGCGTGTATTCCCGAATGTTTGGGTGGGTTGTGCGCCACGAATCATAAAGATTATATTCAAGTAATAACCTCGTCAAAGCCTTGCATTGGAGTTTTAGGGCAGCATACCGTCTGGTGTCATCTAGGACCGTTGTGTCTAGAGCTGGGTCAAATCTGTGGTTTAGGTCACCACATATGATTAGATTATGCAGTTGCGGATCAGGTATTTTAGATAGGACCTTGTGTAGGAAATTTCTTTGATTAGTATTCAGACTGTATACTGAGGCAATTGTATAGTTAATGTCATTGTGCAGTGAATAATGACAAATCTGCCTTGGGAGTCTTTTTTGACATGAAGTAGTTCGAATGATAGTGATCTGTGGATGAGTATAGAGGCTCCTTTGGATTTAGATGAATGTGTGGAGTGGTATTGCGTGGGGTAGTCTTGTTGAGCAAACTTAGGAATTTTAGCGTGGATAAAATGGGTTTCTTGAACGCAAAGTATATCTACTTTTTCTTTTCTAGCTGTGTCTACTAAGACACGTCGTTTGTGCGGAGTGTTCAAGCCGCACGCATTAATAGTTTGTATCTTCAGGTTGTGTTATTAGTTTGTTTATTTGGAGTACTACTGTTGGGCTAACAATTGGAAAGCTGATGTACCTCGAGTGGGAGGAGGGTAACTTGGATATGGTAGAGGGAGGAGAGGTAGGAAAGGGATATGTACAGGTTCCCTGTAGCAGGGAGGTAGTGCGGTGGTTACGCACCGTGGGGTATGGAAACATTTGTCTCCTGCGGTGTGGCATATGGGCTTGTTTGCCTCGAGGATTTGGACAGAACTTTTTATACATAAGCTGTAGTGGTGAGAACTAGAAAATAACCCAGATGGGCCCACTGAAACAGTGCAACACAAACTAGTGTGCATTAACTATGGGCTGTTGAGGCCCTTATCGGCATCTGAAAGGGCTTCTGTGGGTAAATTATATTACAGATTCCTCCGGTGTACCCCCTGTCCCCAGGTCACATGCGGGCCACTAGAAGCCACTTATTTCCACTAGGGTTGGTTAGAGGTGTCGGGCTGCCTCAAAGGAGTCTATCGGCATACATTATTATAATACAACTACAGTAGCAAGGTAGAATTACACACGGGTCATAACATTAGGTAGAAGCCCATATCTGTTTGCCATTACCGGCTGCGAGGTACCCCGCGAGTCCCCCCAGCGACCCCCCCTCTCGGAGGAAGACGGTAGGGGGAAGGCCCCAGGGCCCACGACAGCCACCCATAGAGACTCGGCCAAAACCTCACTGGTCAGGCGGCTCCCGGGAATACCAGGACTCCAGCTGACATGCATTATCCTGGACACCCATGCCCCTGTTGTTATCATGGCAAGTGGAGAGTTTGCAATAGTCAAAGGGTCATTGTATGACAAAATATCAGGGTATATGCGGGCATATTCGGTGCCAGTAAAAGGGAGAAAGAAGGTCCCATTGTGGATAGGAGGCATATCGCCCAAATAGAGCAGGGGGTAGGAGTGTCGCTGGGCCCTTCCATTACGGATTCCTCCAGTGTACCCCCTGTCCCCAAGTCACATGCGGGCTACCAGAAGCCACCTATTTCCACTAGGGCTGGGCAGAGGTATCGGGCTGCCTCGAAGGAGTCTATCGGCATACATTATTATAATACAACTACAAGCAAGGTAGAATTGCACACGGGTCCCAACATAAGCTAGAAACCCATATCTGTTTGCCATTACTGGCTGCGAGGAACCCCGCGCTTCCCCCCAGCACCCCTCCCCCTCGGAGGAAGACGGCAGGGGGAAGGCCCACGACAGCCACTCATAAAGATTCGGCCAAAACTTCACTGGTCAGGCAACTCCCGGGATTACCAGGACTCCAACTGATATGTATTATCCTGGACACCCATGCCCCTGTTGTCATCATGGCAAATGGAAAGTCCGCAATAGTCAAAGGGTCATTATATGGAAGACTATCAGAGTATATGCAGGCATATTCGGTGCCAGTAAAAAGAAAAAAAAAAAAAAAGTCCCTGTAACGGACCGTTTCAGCCAAAAAGGGGAAAAATGCGTTTAGGCGATAATCCCCTTTTCCATAGACCAGCAGCTACCATAAGCACCAACTTCCCGAACTCCCAAACTGCACGAATTCGCCAACTCTCGAACAGCAGACACACGAACCCTGGAAGCAGCCGAACAGGAAAAGCAATATGGACAGCTTACACTCCTGGCAGTCGGCATACAGTCCCCTTCCCCCCAAGAAAGAGACACACTCCAGCTTCAGGGTTAAACAGCAACTCATTTACTCAGGGCTACCTGCCCAGTATTTATGCAGGTCTCCCACCTGGTGGACACTCCCCTAGGGGACCAAATGGAAGACTGTAACAAAGGACAGACATAAACCAATTACAGACACACAGCAGTAAACATTCCCACAATGCATCCTGGTTTCCTCTCTTCTGCCCTGGAGATAATTGTAGAGGTAATCCAATTACCTCCCAGGACAAAGACAAGACTCCATTACACATGTGGGGATCTAAATACAGTATTATGCTTTAAAATATATAAAGTCACTTTTATTCCACCCAACACAGACATGTTACATATCCCCAGATAGCTCAGGTCTGGGTGCACATTATTAAGTGACTGGCACCCAGACTACACGAATACAGTTTAATCGCCATGGAGCCAAAGTCTTTAATCACACAAATAGGCTCCATGGTATAGCTATCTGGGTTACTACAATTCCCATAGAAATACCGAATTCCAGTGTTCGGTTAACCTTGTACGATAGGACCCAGGCGACAGACGGCTCAGCGGTGTTCGTGCAATTAAGTGTCCGTTTATAGTTCCATAGAATCCTCGCCGAACACCGCTGGTCTTTCGCACGATTAAAATGGCCGCTACCTCGTGGTCGGCAAACGAACAAAGGCCACCCAGCGTTCATCAATTAAGCTGCGGTTAACCGCAGCTTCTGGGCGGTTAATTGACGGCACACTCCATCTCCTAGGTGGTCCCTCATACGGTAGTTTGTTCGGTAGCTGGAATCTACTGAACACCCCGGCTGAAAGGCACGAATATGCCTTTCTGCAGGTAAAATAAAGCTTTTTAAAGTCTGGTCCATAGTCCAAAGGAAGCAGGCGAGCAACCAGGCTTCTCCAGCTCATTGTGGCGAGGTTGGTTTCGCCACACTTCTCCCCTTTACCAACTAGACTAACAGGGTACCTGACCTCCTGCCGGTCAGTGCCCTGGTTAGTCCAGCAACCCACCCACAAAACACAACTATTAGTACAGCCCCCCCACAATAACTGGGTACTACACCTGAAAAAATTACAAACTTGTCCAGGTCCAGGTGTCTCACCATGACTGTGTGGGGAACAGTTAGGCTGCCTTGGTGGGTTGCTGAGGGGGCAGAGACCAGCGGTATTCTGTCCTGGTGCCAGCACTACCACGGAAGTAGTCTGGTTGGAGCCTGGTTGCTGGAGACTGACTGTCTCCCCTTTAGGTGCATAGCTCGGCTGCCGGAGGGGGAGACCGACTGTCTCCCCTTTGGATACATCGCTCTGTGGCTGGGGGACAGGACCGACCGTCCCTACCCCTTGGGCTGTAAGTACAGAGACTACGGTCCCATCTGCACAGTCGTGGGGCTTAACATCTCCCCTTGGTGGGTTAGGCTGCCGCTGGAGAGAGGGTGTAACAAGCTCCTCCCTCTGGACGGTAAACTGCCGCTGGGGAGAGGGGGTAGCAGGCTCCTCTCCCTGCCACTCTCTCTGCTGGTGGAAAGGGGGACCAGCTGTCTCCCCTTTCATTCTCTTGTCCGGCTGCTGGGGTGCGAGACTGACTGTCTCTGCTCCCGGCAGGACACACTGCCGCTGGGGAGGATGGACGACACCATCAGCTCCCTGGGGTACACACTGCCGCTGGGGAGGAAGGGCGACACCTTCTGCTCCCTGGGACACACACTGCCGCTGGGGGGGGAAGGACTGCACCTTCTGCTCCCTGGGACAGACACTGCCGCTGGGGAGGATGGACGACACCATCAGCTCCCTGGGGCACACACTGCCGCTGGGGAGGGAGGACGCTGCTCTCCTCTCCCTTCGCTTCACACTGCCTTCTTGGCATATCACTTTGCTGCTGGGGGGCAGGAACAACAACCTCTGCCCCCTGTAACTCAGCCTGCCGCTGGGGAGGAAGGACTGCACCTTCGGCTCCCTGGGACACACACGGCTGCTGGGGAGGATGGACGACACCATCAGCTCCCTGGGGCACACACGGCCGCTGGGGAGGGAGGACGCTGCTCTCCTCTCCCTTCACTTCACACTGCCTTCTTGGCATCTCACTTTGCTGCTGGGGGGCAGGAACAACAACCTCTGCCCCCTGTAACTCAGCCTGCCGCTGGGGAGGAAGGACTGCACCTTCGGCTCCCTTGGACACACACGGCTGCTGGGGAGGATGGACGACACCATCAGCTCCCTGGGCCACACATTGCCGCTGGGGAGGGAGGTCTGCAAACCCCCTGGCCCGCTCTGATTCCCACGGCAAGTACTCTCGCACTGCTTGCTTCACACGCTGCACTCTATATTCTGAGGGGTTGGGTCCGCATAAAGCCAGTATCTTGGTGACCTCTCTGTCATACGCCTCTTGAGTGTAGATGGGTGCCATGCTTGCTCTGCTGCAGTTGGTTCCTTGTAGATAGGGGCGCTGTACGGGTACTGGCGTTGCCCTCACTTTGTAATCCAGGAATGGTGTTGTCTGTAGCTGTCCCTCTGGTTGTAGGAACGATCCCACCGCTGCCACCAATTGTAACGGACCGTTTCAGCCAAAAAGGGGAAAAATGCGTTTAGGCGATAATCCCCTTTTCCATAGACCAGCAGCTACCATAAGCACCAACTTCCCGAACTCCCAAACTGCACGAATTCGCCAACTCTCGAACAGCAGACACACGAACCCTGGAAGCAGCCGAACAGGAAAAGCAATATGGACAGCTTACACTCCTGGCAGTCGGCATACAGTCCCCTTCCCCCCAAGAAAGAGACACACTCCAGCTTCAGGGTTAAACAGCAACTCATTTACTCAGGGCTACCTGCCCAGTATTTATGCAGGTCTCCCACCTGGTGGACACTCCCCTAGGGGACCAAATGGAAGACTGTAACAAAGGACAGACATAAACCAATTACAGACACACAGCAGTAAACATTCCCACAATGCATCCTGGTTTCCTCTCTTCTGCCCTGGAGATAATTGTAGAGGTAATCCAATTACCTCCCAGGACAAAGACAAGACTCCATTACACATGTGGGGATCTAAATACAGTATTATGCTTTAAAATATATAAAGTCACTTTTATTCCACCCAACACAGACATGTTACATATCCCCAGATAGCTCAGGTCTGGGTGCACATTATTAAGTGACTGGCACCCAGACTACACGAATACAGTTTAATCGCCATGGAGCCAAAGTCTTTAATCACACAAATAGGCTCCATGGTATAGCTATCTGGGTTACTACAATTCCCATAGAAATACCGAATTCCAGTGTTCGGTTAACCTTGTACGATAGGACCCAGGCGACAGACGGCTCAGCGGTGTTCGTGCAATTAAGTGTCCGTTTATAGTTCCATAGAATCCTCGCCGAACACCGCTGGTCTTTCGCACGATTAAAATGGCCGCTACCTCGTGGTCGGCAAACGAACAAAGGCCACCCAGCGTTCATCAATTAAGCTGCGGTTAACCGCAGCTTCTGGGCGGTTAATTGACGGCACACTCCATCTCCTAGGTGGTCCCTCATACGGTAGTTTGTTCGGTAGCTGGAATCTACTGAACACCCCGGCTGAAAGGCACGAATATGCCTTTCTGCAGGTAAAATAAAGCTTTTTAAAGTCTGGTCCATAGTCCAAAGGAAGCAGGCGAGCAACCAGGCTTCTCCAGCTCATAGTGGCGAGGTTGGTTTCGCCACAGTCCCATTGTGGATAGGAGGCATATCACCCAAATAGAGCCAGAGGTGGGCAGGGGGTAAGAGTTTCGCGGGGCCCTTCCAGTTACAGTATGCCTATTGGTGATGTGTGTAGAGCACAATACTTGCGTGGTCTCCACACAGCGGTCATTCCAGATTAACGGGTGCCCGACGGAGTCTGCCAGTCCAGGCGTAGTTTACTCAGGGCTGGGGCTTGTGGAAGTTCTAAGTGTGGGTCGACGCCCCACTCCTTCAGCTTGGCGACACCGTTCAAGGGACAGGATGGTTTTTATGGTGCCTTCTCTAGTCACTAGAAGCTTCGTGGGGTACCCCCACCTGTACCTCATGCCATTGTTGCGGAGTGCCGCAGTGATGGGGGCAAATTCCTTCCTCTTGCGCAGGGTGGGCGCTGATATGTCCGGGAATATTTGTACTTTGGCGTAGTCATCTGGAGGTTTGGGCTTATTCCTGCTGGCACGGAGGATGTGCTCTTTAACGTGGAAATAATGGGCGCGTAGCAGAACATCCCTGGGCGAGGCGTCCGATAGGTGGCGTGGTCGTGGCACTCTATGTACCCTGTCGAGCAATAACATCAGATGGGATCTCAGGCGCATAAGCACTGAGTAGGCCTCGTACATATGCATGTAGCTCCGCTGGGAGTACTTTCTCAGGCACACCCCGCAGCCGCAGATTATTTCGCCGAGACCTGTCCTCCATGTCTGCCAATTTCATTTCTGTAAGTAGCAGTTTTTCTTCTAAGTGCCCCACATGTGTTGCGAGATCATTATGTGCTGCTGCCACTTCATCCATTTTCGCTTCCATGTGCGACGTCCATTTGCCTATTTCTTGGACGTCCTTGCGGAGGGAGTCCATGGAGTGTTGCCAAGAGCCAATAAGCTTCCTGGAGAGGGTCTCCAACGCCTGAGTTAGGTAGCTTTTTGTCAGAGTATCCCCTGGGTCCGGTAGGCCTGGCGATGCGCCTTCATCATCGGTGCCTTCGTCACCATCTTGGCTGGCGTGTTGTAGGCCCAAGTGTGATAAAGTGTTTTTGTTGGAAGAAATTCAGTTTTTCAGCTTTAGCTGAGTTCTTCTTGCTTTTATGCTGCAACATTTTCTGTGTTGAGGGTTTGATCGCGTTCTGTGTGGTAGGATTAAATGAGATTGCCAGCCAGTTTGCCGGAGCTAGGGATTATGCATCCATCTTGTCCGGCAGTTAGCCACGCCCCCCATGGCAGGCAAATTTTAAAACCCACAGGGACTCTTTCTGGCCACAAAAGTGATGGAAAAGTTGTTTCAAGGGGACTAACACCTGGACTGTGGCATGCCGGAGGGGGATCCGTGGCAAAACTCCCATGGAAAATTACACAGTTGATGCAGAGTCTGGTTTTAATCCATAAAGGGCATAAATCACAATGGATATGGATTGACACCTGACATATGACATTGACACCTTGACATATGGATTGACACCTGTCCTCAGAGACCCTGATACACACTGACACAGAGCAGAATAGGGAATATTCACTAAACGCCAAACATTGTTATACAGGGGAATATTCAGTAAATAAGGATAAGGTGGGGGACCTACTGTCCTCCCCCCCGGCCCCCACCCCTGCGCGGTGGGTGGGGGGCATACAAATAATGAGGGGGGGACCTACTGTATGATGTTGTATCGATCAGGTAGTGTAAGGGTTACGCCCGCTTCACAGTGACAGACCAAACTCCAAGTTTAACGCACCGCAAACAACCGCAAACTCCCCATTTGCACAAGGTTGGATACCAAGCTAGCCATGTCCTGTTCCTTGTCCTCACTGATGTCATTGAAGGTCTCTTCCTCCACCCAGCCACATACAACACCAAGGGTCCCCGAAAGGTGACAACAAGCCCCCTGGGACGCCTGCTGTGTTTGGTCTTCCACCTCCTCAAACCCACCTTCCTCCTCTTCTTCAGACTCCTCTCTCTGCGTTGCCTCTCTGCATTATTATAAGGTGTGTTAAGTAGTACTATTCTTATCAGTTTCATTCCTGTTGCGTCCCCCATCAGTGGACGTGTATATGGCAGCGATTTTAGGAACCGTGAGATAGAAAAAGATGCTTTGGTCCTCCTAACTGGAGACTGTGTTGCTGTACGGGTGACAGGTGGAGCCATTTATAAAGTACCCACTGCCAAGGTACATTTGAATTGTGGAGCGGGGCACGGAAATGTGGAGGTGGGGCAGGCAGGACCTACCCGCTGACGTTATTTTGGGCAACGACCTGGGGGAGCTGACTTCCGCTTTTGTTCCTCAAACCGCAGTACAAGAGGCGTATCCGGTTGTGACCTGGCAGCAGGCCCGCACCACAGCTCCGCCTAACCACTCTGAGGCTCAGGTAAGCAATGTACCCCCCATGCCCAATGTCACGCCCTGGACATCCCCCCCTAGAATTCGGTTCTTAAGTGGCCCTAGATCCCTCCCTGCAGATCTACAAAGATCGTATTAATAAAGACCAGGCAGGATTAGAAGGGGAAAGGTACACCTGGGACAAGGGGCTGCTGTAGAAAAAAGTGTCCGGATCCATTCCCTTACCCATAAAGCAATTGATAGTGCCGAGAAAATATAGACTGGAGTTATTACGCATCACTCACGACATTCCCCTGTCTGGGCACTTAAGGATCAGCCGTACTAAGCACAGGCTCACCCAGAACTTCTTCTGGCTAGGTATCTCACAAGACGTCAGGCGATACTGCCAGACCTGTGATACCTGCCAGAGGGTAGGGAAGAGGGGAGACTGATACAGAGCCTGGCTCCGTTCTCTTCCCATAATTGAGGAACCGTTCAGTAGGGTAACGGTAGATATTATAGGACCCCTATCCAAGCCCAGCCCCTCCGGCAAGAAATATGTACTGACCGTGGTGGACTATGCCACCAGGTACCCAGAAGCAATAGCTTTGACTAATGTGCACGCAGAGACGGTAGCGGATGCCCTGATGCGAATATTTTCCCGGGTGTGATTTCCCAAGGAAATTATTTTGGATAGGGGCACCCAGTTTACTGCCGAAGTCGCACAACAACTCTGGAAGATATGTGGGGTTCAGCAAATACTAAACTCCGCTTATCACCCCCAGTCCAATGGGCTCTGTGAACGGTTTAATGGAACACTTAAACAGATGATCCGTACACATTCATAGACACTCAGACTTGGAAAGGTTCCTACCCCACTTGATGTTTGCCTATAGGGAAGTACCTCAGGAATACACCGGGTTCTCTCCTTTCTAACTATTATTTGGGAGGAGAGTGAGGGGCCCCCTAGATTTAATTAGGGAACACTGGGAGGGAGACAAGACTGTTAGCGGCATCCCCCTTCGTACCCTATGTGCTAGAGTTTGGGGACTGCCTGGAGATGCTGACCCAGAACGTACGCGACAACCTCCAGGCGGCCCAACACAGGAAGCGCAGCTGGTACGATAAGGGAGTCAGGGACCGCAGCTTTAAGGTGGGGCAAAAGGTGCTAATTTGGCGACCCGTCCACAAGGACAAGCTGCAGGCTTCCTGGCAGGGCCCATACAAGGTGGTAGAGCAGGTTTGTGATACCACCTTTGTGATCGGTCTGGTCACAGGCACGGGAGGCAAACTCATGTTCCATGTGATCATGCTCAAGCCATACCACGAGCACACGGAAGAGGTAACTGATCTGTGCACCTGCCACTGAAGATTATTATAATTTGCCACTCCCAGATCTCCTAGACCAAGAGGGCCAGAGCGGAGACCTGGGAGAAGTACAGTTAGGAGAACGGTTAGACCCCCAGGAGCGAACCCAGGTCCAAAGACTAATCCAGGACAAGGGGGCCACGTTTCCCAACCTACCTGGGTACACTCCGTTAACCACTCACAAAGTTGAAACCCTAGACCAGACCCCCCTTCGCCAAACCGTCTATCGCATACCCGAAGCAGTTAAAGAAAATATGCGGAAAGAAATTGAGGAAATGCTGCAGTTCGGGGTGATAGAACACTGACAGCCCCTGGGCCTCCCCGGTAGTACTAGTACCGAAACGGGATGGTACAACCCGTTTCTGTGTGGACTACCGGAGGCTAAACGATAAAACAACCTCAGACGCCTACCCTATGCCCCGGATAGACGAGATCCTAAACAAAATGGCCAGAGGCCAGTACCTCACCACAATAGATCTGTGCAAGGGGTACTGGCAAATTCCATTAGCCGAGGAAGCCATCCCCAAGTCGGCATTTGTCACCCCGTTTGCCCTGTATCAGTTTAAGGTCATGCCATTCGGGATGAAGAATGCCCTGGCTAACTTTCAGAGGATGGTAGATCGGCTACTGGATGGGTTTCAGGAGTATGCCTGCGCCTACTTGGAGGATATACCCATTTTTAGCTGCTGCTGGGCCGAACACCTGACCCACATAGGAGCCGGACTAGACCGGATTAGGGAGGCCGGACTGACCCTAAAGCCCAGTAAGTGCCATATAGGAATGGCAGAAGTTCAATACTTAGGGCACAGAGTCGAGAGCCTGCTACAGAAACCAGAACCCGCTAAAATAGAGGCAGTCGCCAAGTGGCCAACCCCCCGCACTAAAACCCAGGTCCTTGCATTTCTGGGTACCGCAGGGTACTACAGGAAATTCGTAGCTAATTACAGCACCCTAGCTAAACCTCTCACGGATCTAACACATAAAAACCTCCCCAAGATAGTAGTATGGGCCCCAGAGTGTGAAAAGACCTTCCAACCGCTCAAGACGGCGCTCATTAAATCACCTGTACTTTATGCTCCTGATCCAACTAAACGCTTTCTCGTCCATACAGACGCTTCTATGTTTGGATTGGGAGCAGTACTGAGCCAAGTCGGAGCAGATGGTGTAGAGCAACCCGGGGCTTACCTAAGCTGGAAACCTTTACCCAGGGAAGTAGATACACTGCCATTGAAAAGGAGTGCCTGGCGGTGGTGTGTGCCCTCAAAAAGCTGCAACCTTAATTGTATGGACAACCGTTTACCTTACAGATCACAACCCGTTGGTGTGGCTGAACAGGGTGTCAGGAGACAATGCCAGGCTGTTGCGCTGGAGTTTGGCGCTACAGCCTTTTGACTTTACAATTCACTATCGCCTGGGGAAGCAAAATGGCAATGCTGACGGGTTATCCAGACAAACAGACCTTGAACAGTGATCTGTGAGTACTCCTACGGACAACCCAAAGCCGATCCTGGCCTGCTTCAGGACGTCCTGTAAGCCTGGGTACTTATGCACAAAGCGTTGTACGATCAGATTACACACATGTGCCATCCACGGCACATGTGTCAACTTGCCCAAATTCAATGCCACCAGCAAATTTATTCCGTTGTCACAAACCACTTTGCCGATTTCCAGTTGGTGCGGAGGCAGACACTTTTCCACCTGTGCGTTCAGGGCAGACAGGAGTGCTGGTCTGGTGTGACTCTCTGCTTTCAGGCAAGTCAACTCAAAGACGGCGTGACACTGCCGTATCTGGGATGTGGAATGGTACCTACACGCTGAAGGCCTGACACTCGCTTGAAGGACACTGACTGCTATTGGCTTACAGTGGAAAAACTTTTTTTCTTTTTAAAGGCACGCTATTGTCACACCTGATATGAGTGGCAAAGTGGACTTGCAGAGGTTGGCAGAGTACACGCTGTAGGCCTGACACCCGCTTGAAGACAACTAACTGCTATTCAATCTATTACAGTGGGAAAAAAAAAATGTTTTTAAATGCAAGCTTAAGCTATTGTGACACCAGATATGAGTGGTGGCACTGGGCAAGTGGGCACAGTATCCACTGTGAGCCTGACACAGAAGCTGGCAGACAACTAACTGCTATTCAATCTATTACAGTGGAAACATTTTTATTTTTTATTTTATTCAAACTAAATGATCTATCACACGGGTGTCAAACACAAGGCCCGCGGGCCGAATCCAGCCCGCCAGACCTAGTCATGTGGCCCGTGTAGCCGCCGCCGGCCGCCAGCCTTCACCTTTTATTCTCGTTTTTTTGACACATGAAAGCCGCCTCTTCAGCGCATGCGCGGCAGCCTACAAGCCAGAGAACGTCTGCCCTCTAGCGGCGCTGGCCGTTCTACACTGGAAACCTCCACTTTACATGCATTCAGGAAACCTCCACTTGTTTTTATATTGAGCGCATGCCATCCTGTGATGTGACAGATCCAACGTCTGCCTGAACCCTTCTCTCCTGTACTGTGAGTACATATGATGTATGTGGGGGGGAGGGGGAGTGCTTATTGGGGGGGTCTGCTTATTATTCTGCTTAAAAGTCTGAGCGGTAAACTTTGGATATACTGACCACTTCCGTGTCACTTTACAGTGGTATAGGGACCATAAACTACAATCAAATAACCCAAAAATGTCCAAGAAAAGAAAAGTTGATGCAGAGGGAAGGCAATTTCAGGAGAGATGGGAAAGTGAATACATGTTTGTGATTAATGGAGACAAGCCGGTATGTCTTATTTGCTATGAGGCAGTGGCAGTGATGAAGGAATACCATTTACGCCGGCACTTTGAGACCAAACATGGAGCCAAATTTGCTAACCTTAGCCACCAGGAAAAGCAACAAAAGGTCCAAGAATTAAAAGATAGCCTGCATTCTCAACGGAATACTTTTGCAAAAATGACAGCAAAAAATGATGCAGCAGTGAAAGCCAGCTATCTTGTGACTGAAGAAATTGCGCGAGCTTCAAAGTGCTTTTTAGAAGGTGCATTTGTAAAGCAGTGTATGCTGAAGGTATGTGAACAGGTGTGCCCTGAGCAGAGACAGGCTTTTAACAATGTCAGCTTGTCAAGAAACACCATCACAGACTGAGTCAGGGACCTAGCCTGTAATCTTAAAACAAATGTGGCTGAAGAGGCATGCAGTTATCTGGCATTTTCATTAGCTGTTGATGAAAGCACTGACAATACTGATACAGCTCATCTAGCTATTTTTGTAGGAGGTGTGAAGGAAGACTTGTCTGTCAGTGAGGAGCTCTTGGATGTGGTCGCCATGTATGGGACAACAACTGGGAGGGACATCTTCAATGCAGTGGAGGAATCCGTAAATAAAATGAAATTACCTTGGGAAAAGTTGGTGGGACTTGCTACTGATGGCGCTCCAGCAATGTGTGGAGAGAGAAATGGCTTGGTTGGACTGTTAAAAGAGAAAATGAAAAAAAGTAATTGCCACACGCCGCTGATAACTTATAACTGCATTATCCACCAAGAAGCTCTGTGTGGCAAGGTTCTGCAACTGGATAACAATGTCCACAGTCACGAAAACAGTGAATTTTCTGCGTGCACGGGGTCTGAATAATCGTCAGTTCCAACAATTTTTGAAGGAAGTGGGCATGGAACATACAGATGTGCCATACCATACAGAAGTAAGGTGGCTGAGTAGGAGCACCGTTCAAGAGATTTTTTGAGCTTTTGGAAGAAGTTACTCTTTTTATGCAAAGTAAAGGGAAGCCCTTGTCAGAACTGTCAGATCCAAACTGGCTGTGTGATTTTGCCATGTTGTGTGACATAACAGAGCATCTCGCCCAACTGAATCTGAGGCTGCAGGGCCGCAAACAAGTCATAACCTCAATGTATGAGGCAATAACAGCTTTCCAGGAGAAACTGTGCCTATGGAAGTCACAGCTTGAAAAAGACAGTCTTGCCCACTTTCCTATCTGCCAGAGCATCTCAACCTCATTCCCAGGTACTTTTTCATGTGCTCGATTGGGTACCAAAGTGAATCGGCTGATTTATGAATTCAATCGACGCTTTTCTGACTTTAAAGAACAAAACCTAACCTTTACCAGCTTTGCCAATCCCTTCAACATCGATG
This sequence comes from Pelobates fuscus, assembly GCF_036172605.1. Classification (NCBI taxonomy): domain Eukaryota; kingdom Metazoa; phylum Chordata; class Amphibia; order Anura; family Pelobatidae; genus Pelobates; species Pelobates fuscus. The sequence continues at coordinate 273,104,703 of NC_086318.1, read as the reverse complement.
TTCACAGTGCACCACATAACCTTCAAATGGAATTAATAGAACTTCAGTGCAACAGCAGCCTGAAAGCGAAGTTCCAGGATGCGACAGTCGACGACTTTTACCATCTCCTCCCCCCTGCTTTGATGCCACAGTTCCGACTTCAAGCTGCACGTGTTCTGTCCATGTTTGGGAGAACCTATGTGAACAGATGTTTTCAGTCATGAATCTGAGCAAGACCAAGCTCAGATCATGCATCACTGATGATAACCTCCATGCTGTTTTGCGGATTGCTACAGCACAAGACCCAACGCCAGACATCGATGGACTGACCTCAGGAAAACGATGTCAGCCATCTAGTCAGAAAAGTTAAAAAAAGTTAATGCCTTGTGTTTGCCATATGTGTAATAAACAGTGTTTGGCAATATTTGTATTTAAAAAAAAAATAAAAAAAAAATTACTGTCTGTTACCAAAAATCATTTTTCAATAAATTGTACAATAATTGTACATTTGAATATCTACTTGCCATTATTCTGACTATGTTTCTGCTTTCAGAGCTAGTTATTACTTACATTATTACAAAAAACAGTAATAATTGAATGCAGTGACAATAATTTATGATAATAAAGAGTGGACACATAGTCCTACAGATACAACCGGCCCTTTGAGGGTGACCAAACTGCTGATGCGGCCCCCGATGAATTTGAGTTTGACACCCCTGATCTATCATATATAAACAAAAATGGGGTTTGAAGCAATACAGAATAATACTGGACAGAGAAAGTAGGGGATAACCCTTACTAATAAATGTTAAACAAGGAAAGACAAAACTGTCCAGTGACCTCTAAAGTGTTATAAATTAACTTTTAATATTTTAGAAAAGTAAAAAGGGTCTAGAGAAATATCTAGCTCTAAATTTGTAGCACTATATCAACCAAAAAGGAAGGGGAGGGAAAACCTATAGGGTACAGAAAAAGTATATACAGAAAGAATAGTAAAAGACTAGTATTGTCTCAACTAAAAGGGTAGCTCTGAGCAGTAAGGTTTGGCTGGATAACCTGCTGCAATGAGTACTCTGCCTGCTGAGATCGCTAATGAGAAACAGTCTGTAACTGTTTCACTGAAACACTGTTGTCATGGAAACAACGTGTCTATTTCGTCTGTATACTAAACTTTAGTAGCAGTTTGATATGGATAGCAATAGCAGGAACAGGTTTAGTAAAGAGAGTCAGGATAACCAGGATTATACAATTTAGCCGAGCCAAAACATAATTGCCCAGACGTACAAGTAACTTGTCTATCCCAGTTGTGATATTAATGAGTTAGGGCACCCTATCCCCAATAAACCAAGAAGTTAAAATTGGGACAATAGGGAATGGAATGGAATGATACCCAGTGGGTTGTAGTGAAATCAGATCTAGAGGACAAAATGTGAAAACATTATTATTCATAACATGGATAAAGATATGGTAGTGCCAGGAAAGAGCCAAATTACATTATTTATGAATGAAGGGGGTGTAATTGTATTCTTCATTCAGACCAGAAGGTGTCAGTTTCTTAAATTTAAGAATCCACTGTGACTTTTTGGAGTAGAAGTCTATTTAGATTCCCTTTTCTTGGGTTCGGAAGAGGTTTTTCTATTGCTTGGAATTTCAGACAGTCAACATGTCCATTGTGGAAATTCTGAACATGTCTAGCAATAGGAGTAATCGTGTTTTTGATGGAGCCAATGTGTTGTAATATTCTGCGTCTGAATTCTTGAAAGGTCTTGTCGATATATTGCATCCCACAGTCACGTATGATGTAAGTGGTGCTGCAATTAATAAAGGCATTAGTATGGACATTCATTTTAGAACAGTTTGAGCGGATTTGGATGGAAGAATATACTTGCAGGCCTTGCAGTGACCACACCTAAAGGTCCCTTTGGTGTGTGTGTAAGTCAATTGGGAGAAGCTGGTGGAGATGCCAAGTGGCTGTGTACCAGCATGTCCTGCAATTTTCTTGCTCCTCGCCGGGCTGTTAGTTCCGGATGCTCAGGTAGCGTGTTCTGTAATATTGGGTTGTGGTATAGTATGGGCCAATTTTTTGATAGTATGTTGGACATAGTGCTCCATCCACTACCAAAGGTGACTATGCATCTTGGAGTGGAGTTAGGGGTCTTGGTGCATGTGGATCTGAGACTTGTAAGTCTGTCTGTAGCAGACCGTTTCGCCCACAAGAGGATAAAACCCAGTTAAGGCGATATCCCCCTTTTCAGATACACAGGCAGCTACTGCAAGCACCAATCTCCCGAACTGGAAACACACGAACAATGGAATAGCTGAACAAGAAAAGCATACGAACAGCTTACACTCCTGGCAGTCAGCATACACTCCAATTGCCCCCAAGAACGAGACAACACTTCGGTTTGAGGGTTAAGCAGAATCTGAGGCTGGCACTCCCAGCCTGGTTTTTATTACAGTTGTGGAGAATACAGGACCGCCCACAGGGAGGGACAAAACAACCAATAGCATAATGGTTACAACCCCCAGGTTCCCTCCCATCAGATAACCAGTTAACATAATTATTACAGCCAGGAAAAATACAGTTTTTATACCTGTGCTATAACTTTAAAACCATACATCCAATCTTCATAACAATTACATATTTGGAATCAGCACACTTTAAACATAAACACTTCAAAAAATCAGACAAATCCCTCCAGTGGATCAAAAGTTAAGTGGAAGTCCTTTATGACCGACCGCAAGCACAATCTCCTGCCCAAAACAGTTCCATAGATTTGGGCTGTGCGGTCGGTCAATTTCATGCAGAAAAACGACTAAGTCCCATCTTCGAACGGGACTTAGTCTCTGGAGCTGATAAACGAAGTGTAGGAGAAGGTAAGGGTCAGCGGTGTTCGGTAAAATGTGTAGCCGATTTCAGTTCCATGAATTTGGCTAAACATACCGCTGACCTCGTTCGAATGAACAAAGATGGCCGCCGCCACGTGTTCGTTTGTCGAATGGTGGCCACTTCGACTACTTCGGCACTTCGGCTGCATCCGAAGTGCCAATTTAAAGCTGCAGCACTGTTCCAAATTATTTAAAGGGACAGTCTTATAAAATCCAATCTGCTAAAAGAGTCTTTAACAGGTAATACCTTCCAGGGGCCATAGTCTTAAAGGGTATTGTTACCCAAAGTCTCAATATGGCCCCAGACAGTTCTTAAAGGGCCAGCAGCAGCCCAATATAGATCCATTAGCCCTAATAACCCAGGGGCCATAGTCAGCAGGTAGGAGGCGGACAAACAGGCTTCTCCAGGGCACAGTGGCGAGGTTGGTTCCGCCACACTGTCCATTTGGCTTGCACGCTGAAACGCCTTTTTGAGGACCCTATTGGCCCAGTGACTTAAAGCAGGTTGTTAATAGTTGGCATTCTTGATAGAAGTATCTGGTGCAAAGATACTGGCTGTATGGAATAGAGGCCCTCAAACTATAGGGATGATGGCTGCTCCAATGAAAAGAGGTTGCTTTTCTATATAAGTGAGTTTGTATAGTGCCATCCTCATGAAGTATAATTCGAAGGTCTAGGAAGATTAATTCTTGTACATCAATCACAGAAGTCAGTTCTAAATTGATGTCATTGTTATTGAGGACGTTGACAAATTGCTCAAAGATTGGTACCGAGCCTGTCCAAATGAGCAGCATGTCAGCAATATATCTGTACCACTTATGTATATACCCTTTATACAAGTTGTACTGGGATGAGTTGATGACATGCTGCTCCCACCAACCCAGGAATAAATTCGCGTATGTAGGTGCACAAGCTGTGCCCATAGCATTGCCAGTGAGTTGAAGATAGTAACTGCCATTGAAGATAAAATAGTTATGGGTCAAAATAAATTTTTATAAGTTAAGTATAAAGTTTTTCTTAAGATGATCATACACAGATTGATCCAAGAAGAATTCACATGCTTGAATTCCTTTATCGTGTGGTATGTTGGAATAGAAGGATACCACATTGAGACTGGCCAGCAGGGAGTAAGGAGGGACCTGTAATCCCTCAAGGGTCAATAAGGTTGACTTCATGTCTTGTAGGTATGATGGTAATGTTATGACCATAGGTCATAGAATTTTATCGATGAACCTACTAGTTATTCCCTGACACTATGGGTCTACCAGGTGGATCTTGTGGATTCTTGTGTATCTTTGGTAGACAATAGAACGTAGCTATGGTGGAATTTTTGTGAGGTAATAAATATTTGTATTCTAGAGAGGTAATAGTCTGTAATGATATGGCTCCTGTCAGGATGTTGTCCAATTCCTTAAAGTCAACCGTAGGGTCCCTGGGCAGAATTTCATAGCAGTCTCGGTCATCTAAGTGTGACATACACATTTTAATGTACTTATCGGGATTGAGAAGTACAATATTGCCACCTTTGTTGGCAGGTTTCATAATGGTGTTTGTGGATTGTCTTAGTTCTTTTAAGCCGTTATACTCCATTAGGGTTAAATTGTTAGGAGGTATGGGTATAGTAGATTTTTCAAGTTCACTAGTTGACATCTGGAAAAATAGATCTACGTGAGGTAGCTCCTTGAAGTTGGGGGTAAACCAACTTCCTGGTTTAAAGTCAGTCAATCGTTTGTTGGGGTTTTGTTCCTCTAAGAGGTCTGTTAAATGTTGTGCCAGATGGAAGTCCTCAACGGACAGTCCCAGGTCATTAGCAGATTGGGTATATTTTTTTGTATGAATATTAAGGGCTAATTTTCTACCAAATAGGTTGATATTAGTCCAATCAAAGGTGTTACATTGTGCTGTTGGTACAAATGAGAGACCCTAAGTAGAGATATATGTCTAGATAGTAGTGTAAAATCTGAGAGGTTAGTGATTCCGTTGGGAGTTAGTTCTTTGTGCGATTCTGCTGTTTGTATGCCCATCTGTCCCAGTCCCGTAGTCTCCCCCTCTGATGATGGTGGGGGCCCTGTTCCAATAAAGGAGCTGATTGGGGTAAAGCGGAGGGATTGTTAGTGTCTACGGGAATGGGTATGTCAAGAAAGGATATCTTGTCAGACTCATTTAGAATACTTCTTTGGGCTGTTGGATTAGCAGAGGGTGCTCTGTTTCTGCCTATACTGGTATTCCTAGAACGACCCCTTTGTTGCTTTTTGGAACTACTATCTGTATCAGACCAGGAGATTTCTCCTGAGGTTGAGTTGTTGTAATTACTATTGTGGCGTCTTCTGTTTTTTTGTTTTCTCCTAAAGATTTGTCCTTCTTTAAAGTCATGAAAGTCTCTTTGAAATTGTGTATGTTTAACATTTAGATTATATTTAAAATTATCAATTCTTTTTTTTTTTATTTTGTTTCCATGTGTGGGTACAGACTCTGTTTTGAACTCCTTGATTTGGCTTATTTCATTGGTTAGTTTTTGGTTAATCTCATCAAAGTTAGAAGTTTCCAGCTTGATGAGAAAAGCCATTAAACGGAAGGAGCAATCAGGTAAAATTGAATTCCATTCATTCAATTGGTCTTCCGTCTGTACCGGCGTAAACCTCAAGGGACCAGTTTTTGTTGGATACATTGCTTTAAACGTTAATTCCCCAAAACAATGAATTTGCTGTTGGTATGATTTTTGAATGTTAAAAAAAGCCTGATTAATATCATTATTGGTACTGTTGATTTGAGACAATGGATTAATAGAAAACACATTGGTAATTTCTTCCTGGCCCTAAATAGTTTATCTAAAAGGTCAGTCATTGGGAGCTGGCACTCTTTGAATTCGAAAATGAATAAAGCTTCAGAGAACAATGGGTATTAAATCCCTGGGGATGATAAACAAAAACGGGGTTTGAAGCAATACAGAATAATACTGGACAGAGAAAGTAGGGGATAACCCTTAGGAATAAATGTTAAACAAGGAAAGACAAAACTGTCCAGTGACCTATATAGTGGTAAAAATTAACAGATTTATCCTTCTAGTTGAGACAATACTAGTATTTTACTATTCTTTCTGTATATACTTTCTACCCTATATGTTTTTCCTCCCCTTCCTTTTTGGTTGATGTAGTGCTTCATATTTAGAGCTAGACCGTTTTTACTTTTTGAAAATATTAAAAGTTAATTTTTAACACTATAGAGGTCACTGGACAGTTTTGTCTTTTCTTGTTTAACATATATCATATATAAATTAATAACTGATGTGAAATGAAAGTCTTGTTTCTCCTGAAAAACATTATATATAATAAGTGTGGGTACACATAATATAAAAGAGGTAAATAAGTTGAACAGACATATATAGCTCAAATTCTATGTTTTGTTTTGGTCAGAACTTGTACAATTGCATCTGTCCTTAAGGGGTTAAAGTCATCTACATACACAGTCCACATTTTGTTTAGCAGTGAATATAATTAGAACATAGCAAAATAATAATTTAATTATACATTATAAAATCACAATGCAAATTGTTGCATATGAATGAGATATTTTAACCATACGATATCAATAACAAAATAAAATGTAGGTACTTCATGCTCATAAATTGGAAAATTACTACATATGCATATTATTCAGTGTGGGCATTTTTCCTTGTGAGCTTAATTCTGTATGGGCTTCTTTCCATGTGGGCATTTTTCTTGTGGGCAATTTTCCGGGTGGACATTTTTCTTATGGGCATTTATGAGTTTTTTTTCTGTGTGCAATTTTCTTGTGGGCAATTTTCATGTGCACTTTTTTTCTGGTCACTGTTTGCAAAAGTCTAGTACTGATCAGTAATGGTAGTCCTGCTACTATAATAGTTCCAATAAATTTAAAATGAATATTAATTGATTGATTAATCCTAATTGATCTTTGAGGCCTCCTCAGTTCCAAACTGTTGTCTGAAGTTTAGTTGCTTTCAAAACCAATACTACCATTGAGATTGTATGAAAAAATAATACAACTAACATGCTTTCAATAAAGGCACACTCTAAGCACCATAATAATTGGTTATTGTTCAAATTTGAGAGAAGATACAACTTGGCTGGGGATGACTAGGTTCTGCCTCCTCCTGTAAGGGACTTCTTTTATCTCCACTGAGCTAAATCTTGCCATGCAAGACCAGGTAATCAGCTACTACTGCAGCTAACTCGTTAAAGGAGCTTCTCATTTCGGCAGTGGGAACCTAGCAAAGGGGAATAAAACACTAATACAATTATTTGCCATTTTTTCTGTTATGATTTTGCTGAAAGCATCATGCAACTTTAATGCAACAGAAATGCTCTGATACCTACCTAACTATATCAATGCACCTTACCTACACTAACCCATAGCTTGCCTAAGCTAATGACTAGTACTGTCACATTGTTAATTTTCAAAATCACTAGGGACTGGATCCCAAAGTTAACCTCGGTTATCCCAAGAGTAAGATATCAGGCAGCAAAGGAACAGTCAGATATAGACTTTCATGTCTTGGAAGCAGGACAAATGACAATATAAATTCAGCATTCCAATATCCATTCTGAAGTTATGAATCCACTCCAGGAGTTTCTCCTGCAGAATCTGCATGTTCTCGATCTGTCATTTGACCAGCATTGGTATCGTCACTGTTCTCACTATTTTCAATGACTCTCTGAAACAGAGAACAATATTAAGGAAGAAAGAGAAATATAAAAAAAAATAATCAATGGATCATACATTTATAACATTTTAAAACTAATGAAGAGGCGTTAGATAGGTATGCAATACTCTGGAACATTTTAATGACAAGGTTAAAATTTGTCTATAATGTTAAATTTGAACAAATAATAGTGCGGACTAAAATATTCTTAGTTGCTCTCCCATTAGGATCCCTTGTTTGCCTGTGTTACATTTTTCGAAAATTGATCTAATGAAATAGTTAAATGTACTTTAGATACTGTAAAAATACCCTGAACACCAAACCAACTTTAGCAAAATTAGGCAGTTTTGTGTATAGATCATGTCTCTATAATGTCACTGCTAAATTCTTTGACTTTTACTCCTTAACCTGTTCACGCCATTACGGCATGCTATGCCGTCCCGGCGTTAATGGGCTTAAAAGCCTTCACTGTGGCATATCACGCCGCGGCATTAAAGCCCACCCACGTTTCCCCGATCCCTCCCAAACTGCAGATCACGGTGGGGGGACCTGCCTGGCAACCCAGGCAGGTCCCCTGTGGCCAATCCGTAGTGATCTGCAGTTTGTGATTGCAGTGACAGCCAGGGTCATCTTTAAGGAGGGGCAAACGGGGCAGCTGCCCTGGGTCCAGTTACTCATGGGGGCCCCAAAGCAGCTGCCCCGTGGGCCCCGCCGCCTGCAATAAATTATTTTTATATAAAAATATTTCCCTACCTAATGGGCCCACGGTGCTAGTATTGCGGCTGCACCGGGGCCCTCCCACTAAGGGGGCCCAACGGGTGGCCCATACCCTTAGGGCCACCCAGTGAGCATGTTCCAGCAGGGGTCCGGTCGGCGCTGTGGCCCTTTAACAGCGCGACCGGGCCCTTGCTTAACGGCTGCATGGGAGGAAGTGACGTCCGCGAATCACTTCCTCCCACCTCACAGACATCGGGCCGCGCAGGAGGCTGCTGAGCCAGCATCCAGTGAGGAGGGGGAGCAAGGAGAGCCAGACCCCCAACTCCCAACTGTGGTCCACAGGGAAGGAAGTCTCTTTCAAAGGTAGGAAACTGAAGAGTGTCTCTGTGTGTGTGTGTGTGTGTGTCAGTATGTCTGTGTGTGTGTGTGTGTGTGTGTGTCAGTATGTCTGTGTGTGTGTCAGTATGTATGTGTGTGTGTCAGTATGTCTGTGTGTGTGTGTGTGTGTCAGTATGTCTGTGTGTCAGTATGTGTCTGTGTGTCAGTATGTCTGTCTGTGTGTCAGTATGTCTGTGTGTGTGTGTGTGTGTGTGTCAGTATGTCTGTGTGTCAGTATGTGTCTGTGTGTCAGTATGTCTGTCTGTGTGTCAGTATGTCTGTGTGTGTGTCAGTATGTATGTCTGTGTGTGTCAGTATGTCTGTGTGTGTGTCAGTATGTATGTCTGTATGCATGTGTCAGTCAGTATATGTCTGGGTGTCAGTTTGTATGTCTGTATGTATGTCGGTGTGCCATTCAGTATGTCTGTGTAGGTGTCAGTATGTATGTCTGTCACAGTGTCTGTGTGTGTGTGTTTCAGTGTGTATCTGTATGTTGTCAGTATGTATGTATCTGTGTGTCTGTATGTTGTCATTGTGTGTGTCTGTGTATCTGTATGTTGTCAGTGTGTCTGCATGTGTGCCAGGTTGTGTGTGTGTGTCAGTGTGTGTAAATGTGTCTGTATAGCTGCATCTGTATGATTGTGTATATATGTGTATCTGCAAGTGTTTCTGTGTGTGTATGTGTATCACAGTGTGTGTGTTTGTGACCGTGCATGTGTATTTGTGCATACATCTCAGCATTCAACACTACACGCAAATACACACCTGCATTCAAACTTCAACACTACATATAAACACACCTCTTTTTTTTAAACAACACAATTATATATAAACCAGTGTATTCATAAACCAACACTACACATAAATGCATACTTGCATGTACATGCCATCTCCACATACAAACACACCCCTACCTTCACACAAACATACTCCATACAAAAACATGCTTACACTCAAACACACAAATACTGCTCAGTGCTAAATACAACCCTGCATGCATGGGAAAATGGTAGCGCCCCAGCTGTCAAAGCATTGTTGGAGTTGCATGACAGATGGGGATCTACCTTTTGCCCCCTCTTGCCCAAAATAATTCATGCACCAGAGCCCTCTCTACTTTACGTCTGCCTCTGCATTGGGGGGCATGATTTCATGCCAGGGAGGGGGCGACAGGGTTTTAGGGGCCCCAAGCAAATGTTTGCCCAGGGTCCAATCAATATTAAAGACGGCCCTGGTGACAGCCAGTCACTGCGATCACTGTTACAATGTGTCAGCCAATGATTTTAAATCACTGGCTGACACATTGTTTCTGCCCCTCTCCTCACCTCACTTCGATCTGAGAGAGAGAGGCATAGAGATTGTTGCTGGAGAACCCTTGTTACAGCTAGGAGTGATAGAGCACTCCGATAGCCCTTGGGCCTCCCCAGTAGTGCTAGTGCCGAAACGGGATGGAACTACGCGTTTCTGCGTAGACTACCGTAGGCTCAACGACAAAACCACCTCAGATGCTTACCCGATTCCCGGATAGACGAGCTCCTAGATGGCCAGAGGCCAGTACCTCACCACAATAGATCTGTGCAAAGGGTACTGGCAAATTCCACTAGCCGAGGACACCATTCCGAAGTCGGCGTTTGTCACCCCGTTTGGCTTGTACCATTTTAAAGTCATGCCATTCGGGATGAAAAATGCCCCGGCTACCTTCCAGAGGATGGTGGATTGGCTACTGGATGGGTTTCAGGAGTACGCTTGTGCTTATTTAGAAGATATCACCATTTTAAGCTGCTCCTGGCCTGAACATCTGACCCATATAGGAGCCGTACTAGACCGAATTAGGGAAGCAGGATTGACCCTCAAGCCCAGCAAATGCCACATAGGGATGGCCGAGGTCCAGTACTTAGGACACCGAGTAGGAAGCGGTCAACAGAAGCCCGAGCCTGCCAAGATAGAGACTGTCGACAAATGGCCAACCCCCCGCACCAAGACACAGGTTTTAGCCTTTCTAGGTACCACAGGGTACTATCGTAAATTTGTGCCTAACTACAGCGCCCTGCTCAAACCCCTCACTGACCTAACCCGCAAGAACCTTCCTAAGATAGTAACCTGGGCCCCAGAGTGTGAACAGGCATTTCAACAGCTCAAACCAGCACTTGTTAACTCTCCTGTACTTTCTGCTCCCGATCCAACTAAACGATTTCTCATTCATACAGACGCTTCTATGTATGGATTGGGAGCAGTACTGAGCCAAGTCGGAGCGGATGGCGGTGAGCACCCAGTGGCTTATCTAAGCAGGAAACTTTTACCCCGGGAAGTGAGCTACGCTGCCATTGAAAAGGAGTGCCTGGCTGTGGTGTGGGCCCTCAAAAAGTTACAGCCCTATTTATATGGACAATCTTTTTCTTTACTCACGGATCACAAACCGTTGGTGTGGCTAAACAGGGTGTCAGGAGACAATGCCAGGCTGCTGCGCTGGAGTTTGGCGCTGTAGCCTTTTGACTTTACCATCCACTACCGCCCTGGGAAGCAGAACGGCAACGCCGATGGGTTATCCAGACAAACAGACATTGACAAATGATCCATGAGTACTCCTCCGGACATCCCCAAGCCGATCCGTTGGGATCAGACTGTGTATGCCGGCTTGGTTCTGGGGGAGCATTGTGGCAAACACAGCCACTATATATTGTCCTTTATGTATAAACCCTGTTATTGCATGTGTATACCCCCTTAAAAGAACCAAGCGTATGTATATTATGTATATATGCTGACAGCATGAAAACCACCAGCATTCATGTAATCGTTTCACGAACGGTGAATTTCAACACCATTCGTGAAACGAACAAACTACCGAATGGAGACCACACACAGGAGGTAATTAAGAGGATTCAGGGTGGCCGTCGTTCGACTACCGACCACGCGGAGGTCGGCCATCTTGGATCCTTTGTTAGCCCAGCGGTATTTGGTCATCGAGCGCCTGGAACTAAAATCGGCTACTCGGCGGCACGAATACCTCTGGACTTCCAAGCTGTTCGGGAGCCCCGGTCCTTCGGTAATGTGTTTCTATAGAGTCATTCGGTAGTAACTTAGAAATAATGTGCATTTCGTGCGGCGTTCGCTTATTTAAGCTGGGATCTGAGCAGCACTTTCACGAAATGTGCGCTCAGACCCCAACTATCTACCGAACGTCCATTCATTTAAATCTAACGAATATTGTGTAAGTTATGTATTTTTATGTGAAATATTGGTTCTGCTGCACAAGGGGATAATCTACTTAACTGTATATTCTAGTGGGAGTGTCCCCCTCGTGCAGCAGTGTATTATGGGAGAAATGTCCAGGTTGTTAAGTTCCCCTTGTAGTCCCCTACTGTACAACCCCTGGAATGTCTGTAGGGAAACCCCTTGCATGGGGAATCCCATAAATACTGTGACCTGTGAATAAAGCACTCCGTTGACTCCCAGCCTATGTTTCGTCTAGTTCTTGGGAGGGAAGGATTCTTACTACGCTACCTGGAATATTGTATGCTGTACCTGCCTATGCTGATTATTACCTGTTTACCTGTTATTACCTGTTTTTCCTGTATACCAGCGGAGACTACCTCTCCGCTACAACCCTGTAGGAGAAAGAATTGTTAAAAATAAAGAAAAAGTAAAAATAAAATAAAAAAATTAACCCTTCCAGTGCTGGTCACAGCATTTAACACTAATCCGCCGGTTTAGGGATTTTAGTACATTTGTAGTATTATAAAAAAAAAAATTTTAGGGTAAAAAATAATTTTTTTTTTACCCTTTTTCAGCCGCAACATTTTATTTTTTGTGGGTTTTTGAGGGTGGGTAGTAGGGTGTTAGGCAGGTAGGAATTTTGTAATTTTCCCCTTAGATTTTTTTTGATTAATTATTGAGTAGTCCCCCCCTAGAATGGCACGTCACTACTCGGCCGAGGAGGCGTACGCCATTCTGACAGGCAGTGATAGTGACGCTCTGCAAGACAGTGACACTATCACTGCCTCTGACATTGAGGCTATGACTGACTCCCCTAGTGATGGTGCCCCACCACCACCAACAAGAGGACGCTCAGCAAGCCCAATGCCAGATGGAGACTGGGTGCCCCCAAACCTGACGGTCCCAGATATTCCACTATTTACGGCGACCCCTGGCATCACTGTGTGGTGGATGCTTGGGAGCCCCTAAAATATTTTGATTTGTTCATGTCAGAGGAAGTATTTCAGTTATTGGTTGAGCAAACCAATTTATTTGCCAACCAATATCTGACTGCGAATCCGGGGTCACATTACAATCGCATAATATGTGGCACCCCACGGATCTCGCAGAAATGCGCAAATTTTGAGCCCTAACTCTAGTTATGGGCATTGACAAAAAGCTGAGTATCAGGTCCTACTAGTACAAGCACCCCATCCTGGCTACCCCTCTTTTCCCTGGGGTTATGAAGAGGGATCGCTATGAGCAGCTGCTGCGTTTCCTCCACTTCAACGACAACACACTGTCCCCCCAAGAAACGACCCATTGTTTGACAGGCTGTACAAAATTCGGCCCCTAATTGAACTCCTGTCAGACAAATACTCCCAAAATTATGTCCCTGAAGAAAATATTTGTATAGATGAGTCCTTAATGAAATTTAAGGGTAGATTACTTTTTTTTTTTTTTTTTTAATTCTTTATTTTTGAGTGCAGGATGAAAGTTACATACATGTCGGTGTTGTCATTTCAGTAGTAATCGGCCAATAATGGTTAACAGAGCTACGACATTGATTAAGACTGCACAATTTTTGTTTTTAGTAATCAAGCCTGACACAATATTTAGAAAAAACGATATTAAGATAAAAATGCAAACAGAAACAGCTATGAGCATCAGCCCATCAGAACTGCCTTAATGGTAAAGAGAAAAGTAATGATAGTTACATGCTTGTATATCTATAGCAATTGAGTCTGCCGTTGAGCCTGCCGCTGTAGTATAAGAATTAAGACTGCTCAATGGTTGATTTTAGTATTCTAGCTTGTCACGATTTTAAGAAAAAACGATATTAAGAACAAAAGAAAAATGCAAACATAAACAGATATGGGCATCAGCCCATCAGAACTGCCTTAATGGTAAAGAGAAAGTTAGTGATAGTTACATGCTTGTGTATCTATAGCAATAGAGTCTGCCGTTGAGCCTGCCGCTGAAGTATAAGATATAATAATTAAGACTGCTCAATGGTTGTTTTTAGTATTGAAGCTTGACACGATATTAAGAAAAACCGATACTAAGAACAAAAAAGAATGCAAACATAAACAGATATGAGCATCAGCCCAACAGAACTGTCTTAATGGTAAAGAGAAAGGTAATGATAGTTACATGCATGTGTATCTATAGCAATTGAGTCTGCCGTTGAGCCTGCCGCTGTAGTATGAGATATTAGAACTAAGACTGAACAATTTGTGTTTTTAGTATTCAAGTTTGACACGATATTAATAAAAAACGATATTAGAAAAAAAAATAATAATAAAAAAAAGGCAAAAAACTAAATGCAAACATAAATAGAGAGTAGATCCTAAATTTGTCTGAGTGAATCGTTCTAACGTGAATACAAAGCTTAGTGAGAAACACTCACACTAATACTATGGGCCTGGAAGCTTAGGTGGGCCTCTAATGTTATGGCCTCTGGTTTGTCAGTGCTGTCGTGTAGTTAGTGATGTCCCTGTTACCCTGGGACAGGGGGGGGGAGCGGTGTGACATGGAGTCATCCTTTCCTCAGTAGTTATGGTGACCTGCGGGGGTCTGCTATACATGATGTCTGAGCCCTCTCTCCCGTCATGGTAGGGTGTCTGTGGTCTCTATTGTTAGGGGACTGTGTCTATCTATAAGGGATGGAATGAGAGAACAGTGTCCCGAAAGGTTGCAATATTAGTCCCAAGTTCAGTTCAAGTTGAGCCTGTGGCTGAAGGCGTTGGGCGTCTGGGTATAAATGCTGGAGCTGCTGCATTGCCCCAGTGTAGAGGGTAAGTGGGATCCGTTGGGGGCGTTGGTGTGGTAAGTGAGTCCAGGGGGAGTTCCAGTAGTCTCAGGGATCTCTCGGCCTCCTGTAAGTTGCGTATGTTGTGTGTGGCATCGCCCTTAGTGACCTGCAGGGTATGGTTCGGGCTCCAGCGGTACCTGACATGCTTCGTTCTCAGGAGGGAGGCTACCGCTTTGGTTAGTTTCGGGGTGAGTAACGTTGTCAACAGCCTTCTGAGTAGGTGAGGCAGCTCGGCGTCCGGTACATTTTCCGCTATGCCCCTGATCTTTAGGTGTTTCATGCGGCGTTTATCCTCCAATGAGGCTAGTTTCAATTCGTGGACTTGGTGTTGCTTCCTGAGTTCTTGTACCTCTTGTTGCAGCTCCATGATTTGGCCTTTCTGGGTGTCTGTGGTTACTTCCACCTCTCCCAGGCGGCCATTAAGTCCTTGCAGGGTTTCTCTGAGTGAGGCTACATCGGCCGCGATTTTCTGGTGGTGATCTGCCATTAAATCCCGTATAACTTCCATGCTTACCGGTGTAGGGGAGGTAGCAGGTAGTTTTTGTTGCGTCCGGGCTGGCAGTGATTGTGGCTGGGCCTGTGTGGCTTCATCTGACGAGTCTTCATAGAAGTCGGAACAGCCGCCGTGGAGGGACTCCATTCTAGATTTCGAGACTTCTGAGGCCTGCCGCCAAAGCTCGCCGATATGCATGCTTTGCCTCGGTTTTTCGGGCTTCATTTTTTTAGTTTTCCGCCCCATGAGGTATTAGTAAGTATTTGGCTCTGTATGTAGCTGCCGTGTAGAGAAGCCTCCAGGCCCTGGAGCGTTGGCGCGTAGTAGGCCGCAGGCTTGTGTCGTGGCTTGGTGAGTTTTGCCAGGTGCAAAAGCGGTATCAGTCGGTAGGGTGTCAAGCAGGTAAGTCCCCTGGGGTGTTTTTATGGTTGGATGGGGCTTAGGTGGGGGGATATTTGGCGGATTCAGGCTGCATTTGGGAGAGCTCTCAGGAATGGCGTCCGTTCTGGTCGGTTAGCAAGCCCCGCCCCCCCGGGTAGATTACTTTTTAAACAGTATATCCCTTCTAAACGGTTCCGATACGGTGTAAAATTGTATAAATTGTGTGAATCAAAATCTGGATATACATGGGCGTTTCGTATTTATCAGGGGAAGGATAGCCATCTTGACCAACCAGGATGCCCTGATTCTGTGGGTACATGTGGCAAGATAGTATGGGACCTAATCCTTCCCTTGTTAAATAAGGGCTACAGGCTATGGGTTGATAACTATTACACAAGCATAGAGTTATTTAAAACTCTATTTTGCCTTGAGACCATAGCCTGTGGCACAGTGCGTAAGAATCGTAGAGGTTTCCCCCAAACCCTGGCAAGAGGTAGACGCAGTAGAGTCTCCGTTTCAGCGCTCCGCCAGGATGAGTTGCTTGCCCTTCGCTTCACCGATAGGAAAGATGTGTACATGTTGTCTACAATGCATGACAAAACTTCAGTGCCAGTGTCTGTGAGAGGTGGAACTGAGCAGCTGGAGAAGCCGAAGTGCATTGTAGACTACAGCAAGTTTATGGGGGGAGTAGACTTGGCTGATCAGTGCATACAGCCCTATCTGGTGAACCGGAAGAGTAGGACCTGTTACAAGAAAATTGCAATCTACATAACCCATATTGCAATTTTCAATGCCTATGTGCTTTATAAAAAGGAAGTCATAGGTAGACCATGCCCATTTCTAGAGTTTATGGTCCAAATTTTGTCTCAAATTATATTTGCCCAGACCCCAGATCCTAACCCTCCTTAGGAATCAGAAGATGTCCAACAACTTTTCAGCAAACATTTCCCTTCCCGAATCCCCCCCACACCCTGTAAAAGGTCACCCCAACGAAAATGCCATGTTTGCTGGAAAAGAGGAGTCCGATAGGACTCCAGTTATTATTGCCCCTCCTGTCCATCCATACCCGCCCTCTGCATAACAGACTGTTTCAAAGTCTACCATACAGAGCTGAACTACTAAATCACTCTGTATGGTACTTTGGCAGTTTGTTTGCTTGATTTCCCTGGATTCCCTCACCTCGGCTTGTCCTGACTACGCTTTGTTAGCTGCCTGTACCGACCCATTGGCTTGTTTTACCGACTACTCTGACTTCTGGATTCCCCTGACCTTGGCCTGTCCCTGTTTATGCTAGCCATTCTAAAGTGGCTACACCAAACAACTCAAAATACTACATTTGTAGTACTTGAAATGTTCCTTCACAAAAAAAGCAAAAAACTAATCACAGGGTTAATGCTACAGTATCTGAGTCAAAGATTTATCTGCCTCTCTCTGCCTTGAGATCAAAGTGTATGTGGGGGTACTGTACTATTCCTGTGATATACTAAAAACCTGGAAACATTGTACATGTAGGTATCGTTATATTCAGAAGACAGTGTTAAATCCAAATACTGAGGTTTTAGTGCACTAACTAATACCAGGATTATGACATTTCTTGTGAAAATGCAATTTATGTGATTAAAAAGACAAAAATAAAAGTAGAAATTGCTACATGGGCCAATCACATCTCAAGGTCTGCCATTTGTTGTACTCTAGGTTGCCTAGTTTTGAAAATGTTATGCCATAATGGTGGAAATGTTATTACCCAGGCTGCCATGCTCTCTAAATAGCCACATAGGCCCAGCATATCACTTTGTCAAATTTCCAACTTTGAAATGGACATCTGATATATTTGTCCCTGTGACTTCCCCAAAAAAACAGAAAATATGGTACATGGGGGTACTGTTATATTCAGGAGACATTGTTAAAAAAAAATAGTGAAGCTTTGTTGCAATAACTCATAGCAGGAATAAGAAATGTCCTGTGAAAAGTGAGTTCATGTGTGGAAAAAAGCACAAATAAAGCTATTACCGCTATGTGGGCCCTTAATTTCTGATAGTGGTTAGATCAAACATCTTAAAATGCACCATTTGAAATACTCTGGGTTGCCTACTTTTGAAAATGGTATGCCATAATAGTGGAAATGTTATTACCCAGGCTGCCATGCTCTCTCAAAGGCAAGATAGGCCCAGAAAATTGCTTTGCCAATTTTTAATGTGTAAAACCAAAAATGGACAAGCGTATATTTGACCCTGTAATTTTCCAAAACCCCATAAAACCTATACATGGGGGGTACCGTGGCACTCATGAGACATCACTGAACAGAACTAGGAGTGTTTCAGGGCAGTAAACTATAAACTGACAATAATATTATCAGTAAAAGTACAGTTTTTATGTGAAAAACGCAAAAAAAAAAAGGAACACTAAATTTGGCTAGCATTTGTGCCCAAGTGGCTACTACAAAAGACTGGCCATACCCAATTTTGAATACCCTGGGATGTCTACTTTTTCAAATGGTATGCCATTAAGGGGTAATTTTAATTTCTTGGCTGCCATACGCCCTCAAAGGCAGCCTAGACACAGCAAACTAATCTGACAAATTCCATTGTGAAAAAGCATAAATGGATAAGCCGTATATATGACCCTGTAACTTTAAAAAAAAACATAACACCTATACATGGGGGGTACCGTGGCACTCGTGAGACATCACTGAACAGGACTAGGAGTGTTTCAGGGCAGTAAACTATATACTATATACTGACAATAATATTATCAGTAAAAGTACAGTTTTTATGTGAAAAAAAAAAAAAAAAAACGAACACTAACTTTGGCTAGCATTTGTGCCCAAGTGGCTACTACAAAAGACTGGCCATACCCCATTTTAAATACCCTGGGATGTCTATGTTTTCAAATGGTATGCCATGATGGGGTAACTTACATTTCTTGGCTGTCTCAAAGGCCCAGCAAACCAATCTGTGAAATTTTTTTTTTTTTTTTTTATTCTTTATTTTTGCAGTGCATATGGTGAAAACATTCAGGCACACGGTACCCCAAAGGCAATCCGCGTGCTTAGTGCAAAACAATGAGTGGTAACATGGAAAGCATTAGGGTATGTTAGGACAATGCACTATTTTTTATATATATGAACAGGTTTAAATCAAGATAGTTAGGCATGGTATAGATTATTTACGTAGTATGCTAGGGTAACTATGCGTGTGCAGAATAAAACATACGTGTGATGAGATAGGTTACACTAACTATATACTGAGTTAGCAATACATATGTATGGTCATGCTTAGATCGTGCTGAGTAGGTGTTGGTTAGAATGAGATTCCACGAGACAACAAGGAAACAGACGGTAGCTTAGTGTTAGAATCATATGGTTGCATGCAGGTAGTATGCTTGGTTTAGGTAAGTACATGCTTAGGTATGAACAAATATCAGACGGGTGCCCATTAAGGGTTAAACAGGCTGAATGGTTAATTGTAAGATTATAAAATTACAGGCTTTTGCACAATAGCGAACAGGTGAGATATTCTACTCTAGACTTAATTGAATCATGTTTGCATATTCAAACTTAAACAAATCGTTAAGTACAGGCTAGGCAAGTTATGAGATGCATATAACAGTAATGATAAGGTTAAGTCAGCTGGTGTACTCATGTAAAACAGGCTTATTAATACGGAGCATGTTGCATACAAGGGTTATGTTTGTTAGTATCGAGCTGTGACTAACATACAGCAGGGTGAGCAATGGTAGGGGCCTGTTCAGAATCATTGTATTGAACAGTTCAGACACAAAAGGACTTGTGTCCTGTGCGTGCTGTGGGCATCCATATGGTCCGTTCAGCCAATGCCCTGGACTGTGAAGCTGCAGGTGTACAGGTGTCTGTCTCCCTCGATCGCCAGCGCACCAGGGGTTAAGGCTTTCGGCTGTTCCTCTCGCCGGGCTCTTCCCGCGGTACCTGTGTGGCGCTGTAATGATATTGATGTTACAAAGTTTTGGAGTCCAGTAGCCAGATCAGCAATGTTTTCTGCCAGAGGTAGCCACTCGTTACCCAGGTGGTTGAGCCCCTGAGCCTTGAGTGGCCTTCTGGTCTTAAACAGAGATGGGAGACTGGAACAGAGAGATGATAATCGTAGTGAGGCAAGCCGAGGTCAGTGGGAAGGAGAAGCAGCAAAGTCAAAACGGTCCAAAATCAGCAACAGGTAGGAGAAACAGGAACAAGCTTGATTAGAGAGTACAGGAACCACAATAATCTGGCAAAGGTACAGAGACAGGAAGTGGCTTTTATAGGCCAAGAACCAGACACATGACCAGACACAGCTGAAGAGACTTGTCACTGATACCAATGCTTATAGAGTCAAGGATACCAGATCTCAGGTACATTTGCAAAAGGCAGGGTGGTGTAGTGGTAAGGAAGAGGTTTAGCAGCATGTAAACCAGGGTTCGAAACCCAGCAGAGTCAGTTCTTCACATTACTCCCACCTCTACAGGTGCAGCCTCTGGATGCCCTATTTCCTGGTTTAGCAGGGTACTGTGCATGGAAAGACTGAAGAAGATCAGGAGCATGAATATTGTCCACTGGTTCCCATGATCTATCCTCTTCACCATAGCCTTTCCAAAGAAGCAAATATTGAAGCTTGTTGCGGAATAACCTGGAGTCAAGAATTTTTTCCACCTCGTATTCATCTTCACCATCCACGAGGACTGGTGGTGGGGCAGGCAGGGCTCGACCAGGGAAAGTATTTTCATGAAAAGGTTTAAGCAGTGCAACGTGAAACACTGGATGTATTTTCATGGAATCTGGAAGTTGCAGACGGAAGGTGACAGCATTGATCTGAGCGATGATCTCAAAAGGTCCCATGAACTTTTGACCCAATTTATGAGAAGGAATCCTAAGTTTAAGATTCTTTGTTGACAGCCAAACCTTGTCACCAACATGATAAACTGGGGCCTCCTTTCTATGCCTATCAGCAGCTCTTTTGTAACATTCCTGAGCCTCCGAAAGAGTCTTCTTCAACAGTTCTTGGGAATCTCATAAGGCGGTTAGCCGGTCAGTGACTGCAGGAATGGAAGTAGTAATTGGGAGACTCACTAGAAAGGTTGGATGGTAACCATAATTAGCAAAAAATGGGCTCAGAGAAGTGGAGCAGTGTTGGGCATTGTTATAGGCAAATTCCGCCGTGGGTAGAAAATCCAGCCAGTCATCCTGCAGGTAACTAATATAGCACCGCAAATATTGTTCTAACGTCTGGTTGGTTCGCTCAGTCTGTCCATTACTTTGTGGATGAAAAGCTGACGACAGATTTACATTAATACCTAGAATAGAACAAAAATATTTCCAAAAATGAGATGTAAATTGCACTCCCCTGTCAGAAATTACTTCATCAGGCACTCCATGCAAGCGAAATATTTCCCGAATAACTAGGTCAGCAGTCTGTTTAGCTGAAGGGAGACCACGAGCTGGTGTAAAATGACTCATCTTAGTTAACCGGTCCACAACAACAAGAATGGTAGTGTGTTCCTTAGAGGGAGGTAGTTCCACAATAAAGTCCATGGAAATAGATCCCCAGGGACGATGAGGAATAGGAAGAGGCTGAAGCATGCCAACAGGGGATGAGCGAGGAGTCTTATGTCTGGCACATACATCACAAGAGGACACATACTTCTTAACATCCTCATAATATTTAGGCCACCAAAAGGATCGGGTAAGTAGTTCTTGTGTCTTTCGGATTCCTGGATGACCTGCTGGTTTTGAGTCATGGTAGAGACGTAAAACGTCCAGTCGCACTGATTCTGGAACAAACAGACGTTGTTGAAAAATCCAAAACCCATTAAGCATGGTCATATGAAGATCACGAGGAGGATCACGAAAAACTGGATCATCAGCGTAGCCCTTTTTAATGCGAGACATTAGATCAGAAGGAAAGGTAACTCCTAAAAATCTACTCTCAGGCAAGATGGTGGCTTTGGTTACTGTAGTATGGAGGGGGTCAGCTATCCTAGACAAGGCATCTGCCTTGCCATTTCTGGAACCAGGGCGGTATGAAATAAAAAAATTAAACCTTGAGAAAAATAGGGACCAGCGTGCTTGTCTGGCTGAGAGTCTCTTAGCTGATTGAATACATTCCAGATTTTTGTGATCTGTGAGGACAGTAATTGGATGGGTGGCTCCCTCCAAGAGATGTCTCCATTCGGCAAAGGCAGCTTTTATAGCCAAAAGTTCTTTATTCCCTATGTCATAATTTCTTTCTGCTGGTAACATCTGGCGGGAATAGAAGGCACATGGATGTAACAACATCTTAGGTCCAGTCCTTTGAGACAGTATAGCCTCAACAGCTGAATCAGAAGCATCTACCTCTACAGTAAATGGCAATTCTGGCTGAGGATGTACCAGGATTGGGGCAGATGTAAACAGAGTCTTTAATCTGGAAAATGCAGTGTCAGCCTTATTGGACCACTGAAAAGAAGTCCCTTTACGTGTAAGTTCAGTGATCGGTGTAATAACGGCAGAGAAATTCTTAATGAAACGCCTGTAAAAATTGGCAAACCCCACAAATCTCTGAATATCTTTTTCATTCTTGGGGATGGGCCAGTCCAGCACAGCTTTAATTTTACTTGCGTCCATACTTAAACCTTTAGGAGTTATTACATATCCCAGGAATTGAATTTCTGTTTGTTCAAACTCACATTTTTCCAGTTTAATGTATAGGTGGTGGGTACGAAGGCGCTCAAGAACAATGCAGACCTGTTTTCTGTGATTTTCAAGATTATCAGAAAATATCAGGATATCATCCAAATATGCCACAACAAACTGATCCAGGAGATCCCGTAGTACATCATTGATTAGATGTTGAAAAGTTGCAGGGGCATTACAAAGCCCAAATGGCATTACTAGATATTCGTAATGTCCGTACCTGGTTCTGAAAGCTGTTTTCCATTCATCATTTGGTCTTATGCGAACCAGATTATATGCCCCCCGTAGATCAAGCTTCATAAATATTTTAGCTGAACGAAGTCTCTCCAGAAGTTCAGGAATGAGAGGCAAGGAATAGCGGTTTTTAACAGTGAAACAGGAACAAGCTTGATTAGAGAGTACAGGAACCACAATAATCTGGCAAAGGTACAGAGACAGGAAGTGGCTTTTATAGGCCAAGAACCAGACACATGACCAGACACAGCTGAAGAGACTTGTCACTGATACCAATGCTTATAGATTCAAGGATACCAGATCTCAGGTACATTTGCAAAAGGCAGGGTGGTGTAGTGGTAAGGAAGAGGTTTAGCAGCATGTAAACCAGGGTTCGAAACCCAGCAGAGTCAGTTCCTCACAGACGCTCACCGTTCTGGCGAGTCTTGGTGTCGAAAGTTGGGGTTTGGGTGGCTGGTGAGGTTAGTGTGGTAGAAATCTTAGGTATACTGGCTGGTCTCACCCTGGTGTGAGTGGGAGTGAGCGCTGTCGCCGCTGGACATGTCGCCTTTTCCCGCCATCTTGTTTTTCAGCGCCGTCTGGAGGCCGCCCTAGCGGTGCTTGGCCGGAGTCCACACAGGAGTCGCCGGGTTGCTGGGCGAATCCATGCCGCCGCCAGTCTTCTCGCTAGCCTGAAGGCATGATCTTTGACACTGAGCTTCGTCCAGAGGCTTGCACAGAGTTGGTTGAAGAAGTCCAAGGTATGTTTGGGGGGCCTTAAACGGATGTGTTGCGTCGTTGGCGCCATCTTTCCTGAGCCTTGGCATTTTTGTCTCACCGTAGTTTTTGTCTCTCGTTTTTGTAGCTTTGCGGGGGTGGGCACCCCCAGCGCGGACCGGGATGTCCCCCGCCGGTCCAGAGGGGGGGGGTAGCAGGGCAGCGTTTGAGTCGTGCTTCTGAGCGGCTCCCTTGCCGGGCGATCGTCCGCCTCCCTCAGGCTGTAGGCTCCGCTCCTGTTTGGGCCTCATGGCCGGTTCCAGCACTCGTTTTGCGTTTCGATGCGCGTTTGGTATCGGCATGTTCCGTTCAGGGTCCTGTGTCGTTTTCCGGGCACCATGCACCGCTGACAGTGTGTGGTAGAACATGGTTTATGTTTTTGCGCCCGCTGGTGCCGGAGCTAGCAAAGATTGCGTCCGGCCATCTTGGCAGTCAGGCCCCGCCCCCCATCTGTGAAATTTCTATGTAAAAAAAAAAAAGAAAATTTAAAAATATCAAAATGTCTTAATTTGTAAAACTTTTTTAGATTTTATTCATATAAAATGGAGTTCTATATATGAATGTTTGATGTGGAATGAAAGCCCTGTTTCCCCTGATCAAACCGATATATAATAAGTGTGGGTGCACTTAGTATGAAAGAGGTAAATTATAGTTGAACAGACATAGAGCCAAATTCTGTGGTTTGTGTACATTTTGTTTTGATCACAACTTGTACATTTGGCTCTGCCCTTAACCCCTTCAGGACGGGTGACGGACGAGGTCCGTCATCCTGGGGATACCCTTAACGACGGTTGACAGACCTTGTCAGTCATGCGGTAAAATGAACCCCAGATCGCCGTGATCGCGGGGTTAATGGTGCTCCGGTCTGCCTCTGTATTAGAGGCAGACCTGGAGCAACCGATCAGGCTGCCCCAGCACCAGTGCTCGCTCTGACAGGCTGTCAGAGCGAGCACATGTGCTCCATTTACTCACCTTCCGCCTCCCTGCACTTCCGGGTTCACTGTGAAGTGCGGGGAGACGGATCTTCACTGATCTTGTCCCTGTTAGTTTAAAATCCCACCCCCCTTTACACAAATTAACCCCTTCCCTGCCAGTTGATCACTGACAACAGTGATCAATTGGCAGGTATTACATTTTACTGTCATCTGATTTTTATTTATTTTTTAACTCCTGAGGGATAATAATTTTTTTTTTAACCCTCAGGGGGTTACATTTATTTTATTACATTTCTCCTTGATACTGATACCCTGGTTAACGAAAGCATTCAATAACATCACGGAAGGAGGAAACTTCGGCACTGAATCTTTGGCAGCCACGATCGCAGTCCTACTCAAACCAGGGAAAGACCACGAACAATGCGGCAGCTATCGGCCAATTTCCTTACTGAACGTGGATAAAAAACTCCTTACGAAAGTACTGGCAATCAGACTACAACGCGTCATACCGAGTATCATCCACGCAGATCAGACGGGATTTATCCCTGGAAGGGAAGCTCGAGACAGTACGCTATGTCTCTTCTCCATACAACACCGAGCACGGACCTCACAAGACCAACTCCTACTGTTATCCACGGATGCTGAAAAAGCCTTTGACCGGGTCAACTGATCATACATGATGCACACGTTGAGGACCATGGGTATGGGACACAAGATGATATCGTGGATATCTGCCTTGTACGATAAGCCCAGCGCAGCGGTAAAGGTGAATGGAGCACTAACCTCCAGCTTTGAGATTAATAACGGGACCAGACAGGGATGCCCCCTATCCCCTCTTTTATTTGCGATGTCACTGGAACCGCTTCTACAGGCATTAAGACAGAACCCTGACATCCACGGTTATTCTTGGAAGGGGTCGGAACATAAAGTGGCAGCGTATGCGGACGACCTTCTCTTTTTCATCTCCAACCCACGCATCACGCTGCCCTGTCTACTTTTAGAATTTGAACACTTTGGCAAGATCGCAGGATTCAAACTTAATCTTACAAAATGTGAGGTTCTCAACGTTACCCTCCCAGCAAATTAATATACCGCACTGAGCACCGCTTTCCCATTCCGTTGGTACGAAGGGAAGATGAAGTACCTTGGCATCTGGATAACCACTCACCTACGCGATATTTACCGGCACAATTTTGCCACAATATTACAAAACATAACCTCGGAAATTTACCGCTGGGCATATCCACACATTACCTGGCACGGACGGATAGCGGTCCTCAAGATGAACGTGCTGCCACGGATCCTGTACTTGTTCCAAACCATCCCTATTGCGCTGCCGCGACTTTCTTTTCAACACTGAAATCGGCAGTCATCCAGTATGTGTGGAGAAGGGAAAGATCCCGTCTCCGGCACGACATGCTGTGCTTACCCAGATCCAGGGGGGGCCTTTCACTCCCGGACTTCAAATGGTACCATCAAGCCACCACACTGCAACGTATCCTAGAGTGGCACGCAGCCGAAAATCCGAAACAATGGGTGACCCTAGACAGAGGAGACTCAGGGACCAAAAGGCTGACGTGTGGTGAGAGGGGACGGGCCGCTGCGGGAGGGAGGTGGACGGGAACCCGGTGGCACAAACACTGAAGACATGGCAATCAACTAGAAGAATGGAACAGGTCTTCCCAACCCCCAGTCCTATGCTTCCGGTCACCCATAACCCCAATATTGGGGGAGGACTCCCATATGGGACATGGGCATTCCTGGGGGAGAGGGACTATATCCAGATATGCAAGACTCTGGAAGGAGGGAACATAAGGTCACTAAACTCACTACTGGCTGGTCAATTACAGACACCCTTATTGACCCTCCACTACCTACAACTGGCACATTACTATGAATCCCTACCTCACAAAGCCCTTCTACACAGAGACCTTACATGGTTCGAAGGCCTATGCTACAAAGGCGCCTCACTCGAAAAAGCGGTATCTATACTCTACCAACACTTGCTTGTAGGAGCCTCATCGGATAATATGTTTCAGCGACGATGGGAAGCACTACTGGACACACCAATCTCATCAACACAATGGGGCACAGCACTATTCTGGCAACATAAGCTCCTCCAGTTCCTACTACCAGGAGGTCAATTATAAATTGATCTCCATGTGGTACAGGACTCCAGTTGCCCTCCAGAAGATTTACCCGGAGACATCCCCTATCTGCTGGAGATTTCAGGGGGCGAGAGGCACCTTATTGCACCTGTGGTGGGAATGCCAAGCCATCACGCAATACTGGGATCATATTTATTTGGAAATAAAGGCGATACTAGGAGATGACATTGAATGGTCCCGAGAATTGGCCCTGCTGCATATCACCTCTCAATCTATTCCCAGATATAAGAGATCGTTCCTACGCCACTTGCTGAATGCTGCCAAGTCCCTAATTCCAACCTATTGGAAGAGTCCGGACGTTCCTACTACGGAGGAATGGCATCATAGGGTTAGAGACATACAGGCGGCGGAGGCACTACAGGCATCCCTGGCGGGACGGTCGACAAAACACGCGGAGACGTGGCAACCCTGGTTCTCCTATCAGGCAGTTAGGTAGAGGGCACACAAGACGAGGGACGGGGGGCTGGCCTGACATCCTCGAACCCATCCCCTTTTATTGGCGATGACCCATCTATGGGATACTCTACTGCGGGAAGAATCACAACCCGGGGAAACACGCATTTTGCTGTCAGCTCGTCCCCTCCTTATGGCCCGTATGCACACACACACTAGACAACCGACGATACGACATCGCATAGCCCTGCCCGAGGCCCGCACGACCGACCAACACATACTATAAACCACATCACGGGATGCGGGATACACCACACCACATGGACATACAAACGGGAGTCCAACATTTAGGGAGGAGGGCACAACACAACATGTTAGACCAGATCCCAATTCCCAATAGACCAGATTTATTGTTAATTACTTTCTTTAACCTGCACTAATTATGCACACATTATTATTGCAAAAACTGTAAAAAAAACTAATTTTTTTTGCATTTTTCTGTATTTTTTTGATAATAAATAAGTATATATATATATTTATATTATATATATTTTTTAAAGGACAGTAAAGGCTTTAATTTGATGTAACATATATATATATATATGTTACATCAAATTAAAGCCTTTACTGTCCTTTAAAAAAATATATAATATGTGTCGGTGCAATAAACTATAGAGATGCAAATTGCAGTTGAACGCAAACAGCAAGAAAATGCAAAAATTGCGTGTGTCATTAAGCGTAAGACAAGCTTCTAAAGCTGTGTCCTTAAGGGGTTAAGGGGTTAAGGACTCAGCCAAATGTACACATTGTGATCAAAACAAAACGTAAACAAAAACTTCGCGCAATATGTCTGTTCCGGCATAATTCGCCTTTTTCATATTATGTGCACCCACACCTATTATATATCATTTTATTCAGGGGAAACAGGGCCTTTATTTAACATCAAATATTTAGTTATGAAACATAACTTAATATGAATAAAATGTAAAAAAAATGGGAGAAAATAAGAGTTTTGTAAAATTCTTTAGTTCTACCTGACATTCTAACTGTGAATGTCATAATACTGTTTGCTTTTACTGCAATAAAATACGCATATTTGTATTCAGCGATGTCTCACATGTAAAACAGTACCCCTATGTACAGTTTTTATGGTGTTTTGTTACAGGGTCAAATATAGCATGTTACATTTTTCAGTTTTTCACACATTGAAATTCTCCAGATTGGTTTTGTTGCCTTTGAGAGCGTATGGTAGCCCAGGAATGAGAATTACCCCCATGATGGCATACCATTTGCAAAAGTAGACAACCCAAGTGTAGCGGAGAGCTGATGTTCCACAGCTATTCTGCCCACTTAAGATCCCAGTGAGGCTCAGGAACAAGTCAATAGTAAATCCACAAGCAGAGTTTCCAGCAGGTAAAAAGGTACAGCAATATCCCAACAGCAATCCCAATAACTGGACGACACACAGTTTCAGGAGCAGAACTGACAATCTTTTATTCCAGGGTTCCTTATAAAGCATGCTCCCATGCAAGGGAGGGATTCACATCAATTAGGACAGTAACCAATACAGTACTTGTTACCTCCCACACATCTCCTCCCCTCAGAGTGACTCATAATCCCCTTAACTTATACAGTATTTTACCCCAAACATGGATGTACCCCTAAACCAACAGATAACCTGAATATTAGGGTACCGCTAGGTAGCCCTGATCTGGGTGACTATTATATCCAAAATTCACCCAGATCGGACCAGGGGTTCGGTAGTTAGGTGGAGGGTGAAGTTTGACCGACCGCACACGAGGTGGTATCCGAAAAGGGTTCCATGTGTTTGGGCCCTGCGGTCGGTCTCCGTTCGGCAGTAAAATATACAGTTATATTCGCCATCCGCATTTCAATTCACCTGGATATTGGTTCCCTCGTTCGGTACTTTGTTTCTACCGAATGGGGATTCGTTAGGACTCTCCGTTCGGTAGTTACGGAGCTCTGGAGGTCTCAGCGGTGTTCGGTTGTTTGAGTGTCCGATTTGAGTTCCAGACACTCGACGACCAAACACCGCTGAGAATTTCATGCGTATGATGGCCGCCGCCACGTGTACGCATACCGAATGGCGGCCACCCAGATACCATCATAACGAGCTTGTTAACCTGCGGTTAGAGAGAATTGTGAACCTTAATTGCTGACACACTTCTCTCTGGGGTGGTCCCTCAGTTCGGTAGTTTCCATATACATAGTGTACGGATGGAAATTACCGAATAACATACGATTAATACATAGAATTATAACAATAGGAAAATTAACATAGGCATGATATACTGAACACAGTCACATAGGCATATTACAGGACAGGCTTACTGTATTCCGCTACACTGCTCCCCCTTGCCCACAAGCCGGCATACACAGTCTGATCCCATACGGATCGGCTTGGGGATGACCGGGGTGCTCACGGATCATTTCTCCAGATCAGTTTGGCATGACAACCCGTCAGCGTTTCCATTTTGCTTACCCGGGCGGTACTGAATGTTAAAGTCAAAAGGCTGCAGCGCCAAACTCCAGCGCAGCAGCCTGGCATTGTCCCCAGCCACCCGGTTCAGCCAGACTAACGGGTTGTGATCCGTGAGCAGGGAAAAAGCCTGTCCATATAAATACGGTTGCAACTTCTTCAAGGCCCACACCACAGCCAGGCATTCCTTCTCGATGGCGGCGTAGCTTACTTCTCGGGGTTAAAGTTTGTGACTGATGTAAGCCACGGGATGTTCTCCGCCATCGGCCCCGACTTGGCTCAGTACTGCCCCCAATCCAAACATAGAAGCGTCTGTGTGAACAAGAAAACGTTTAGTTGTATTGGGAGCTGCCAAGACAGGGGCATTAACAAGTGCATTTTTCAGGTGTTGGAATGCCTGCTCACACTCCGGGGTCCAGGTTACTTGGCGGGGAAGGTTTTTACGGATCAGGTCAGTGAGGGGCTTGGCCAGGGCACTGTAATTGGGGACAAACTTCCTGTATTACCCCGCTGTCCCTAGGAACGCTAATACCTGGGTTTTAGTCTTAGGGGTAGGCTACTGGGCTACAGCCTCTACTTTGGCTGGTTCCGGCTTTTGTTTACCACAGCCCACTCGGTGGCCCAGGTACTGTACCTCGGCCATCCCAATGCTACATTTAGCTGGCTTCAAGGTCAAACCAGCTTCCCTGATCCTGTCTAGAACCGCTCCTATATGGGCCAAGTGCTCATGCCAGGTATTGCTAAATATGGCAATATCATCGAGATATGCGCAGGTATAGTCTTGTAACCCATCTAGGAGGCGGTCCACCATCCGCTGGAAGGTAGCCGGCGCGTTTTTCATCCCAAACGGCATAACCTTGAATTGGTACAAGCCGAATGGGGTGACAAAGGCGGACTTAGGGATGGCGTCCGGGGCCAATGGGATCTGCCAATATCCTTTACACAGATCAATAGTGGTAATCCGGTCATCCGGTCTAGTAACTCATCTATCCTAGGCATCTGGTAGGCGTCGGATACTGTCTTCTCGTTCAATCTCCTGTAATCCACGCAAAAACGGGTTGTACCGTCCCGTTTTGGTACGAGGACCACTGGTACTAGGCCATCCGGTCTAGTAACTCATCTATCCTAGGCATCTGGTAGGCGTCGGATAATGTCTTCTCGTTCAATCTCCTGTAATCCACACAAAAACGGGTTGTACCGTCCCGTTTTGGTACGAGGACCACTGGAGAAGCCCAGGGGCTATCCGAGGGTTCAATTACCCCTAGCTGAATCATTTCCTCAATCTCCTTGCGCATATTCTCCCGTACCGCTTCAGGGATGCGGTACGGGGTCTGGCGCATGGGAAGTTGTCCCGGGGTTTCTACTCGGTGGGTAGCCAGAGGAGTGTATCCAGGTACATTAGAAAAGGTCTCCTGCTTTTCGTGCAGTAGTTGCTGTACCTCGATACGCTCCTGTGGGCTCAACCGATCCCCCAATACAACCTCTCCTAAATCCCCAGATAAGCTGTCCATCTCCCAGCAGATCGGGGAGGGGTAGGCTGTCACATTCTTCAGAGGTGGGTGCGCAGATAGCTGTCACCTCCTCTGAACGTTCCTGGTAGGGCTTCATCATGTTCACATGGATCATGCGTCGCCCTCCAGTTCCTGCGCAGTGGCCAATTATATAAGTGGTGTCACATCGTTGTTCTACCACTTTATAAGGGCCTTGCCAGGCGGCCTGTAGCTTATCATGTCGGACAGGTTTTAAAATTAAAACTTTCTGCCCGACCTGGAAGCTACGGTCCCTGGCGCCCCTATCGTACCATGTGCGTTGACGCGTCTGAGCCGCCTGTAGGTTCTCCTTTACCGTCTTAGTTAGTGCTTCTAGGCGATCTCTGAGGGCCAACACATATGGTACAATAGGGGTGCCGTCGGCGCTACGGTCTCCCTCCCAATGTTCTGTAATTAAGTCTAGGGGCCCCCTTACCCTCCTCCCGAATAGCAGTTCAAATGGGGAAAATCCCGTAGATTCCTGCGGCACCTCCCTGTAAGCAAATAGTAGGTGAGGCAGGAATTTTTCCCAGTCTCGGTGGGTTTCCGCAAAGGTTCGGAGCATCTGTTTTAAGGTGCCATTGAACCGTTCGCAGAGTCTGGGGGTGGTAGGGGGCACTAATTATGGGTCTGACTTTACAAAACTTCCAGAGATGTTGGGTGACCTCGCCGTGAACTGAGTACCCTGATCCGAGATGATCTCCCTGGGTAACCCCATCCGGGAGAAAATCTGCATCAGAGCCTCAGCCACGGTCTCCGCATGTATGTTGGTCAGGGCTACCGCCTCGGGGTAGCGAATGGCGTAATCCACTACTGTCAAAATGTACCGTTTGCCTGATGGGCTAGGTTTCCGGAGGGGGCCAACGATATCCACTGCTATCCTATAAAAGGGTTCTTCAATTATGGGTAGCGGGTGTAACTTAGCCTTACGCCTATCCCCCCTTTTGCCTACCCTCTGGCACGTGTTGCAGGTATTGCAATATCTGCGCACCTCCTGGCTAATCCCTGGCCAGAAAAAACTTTGGGTCAGCCGATATCTGGTACGACTGACCCCCAAATGTCCGGATAGCGGAATATCGTGCGCTATTCGGAGTAATTCGGTTCGGTACCTCTGAGGTACCACAAGCTGTCTTACAACAATTGGGTCTGACCCAGCTACCTGCTTATCCGACTCTCTGTACAATAACTGTCTGTCCCACACAAATCTTTCCCCCTCCGCCCCCGGTTGGTCAGAGGTGACCTTGTCTCTAAATACTTGAAGGGTAGGGTCAGTGATCACCTCTGCTGCAAATTCGTCAGGGGGGGCCCAAGGGATACAGTCTAGGGGAGGGGAGGAATCTCTTACCTGGACCTCCGGCAGTGCGTTGTAGCCCTGGGTGCGGGCCTGTTGCCTGGTGACTACTGGGTGTGCTTCCTCAGTAGCTTGGGGTTCAAATGCAGAGGTGAGTTTGCCCAGATCATTCCCCAATACCACCTCAGCAGGTAATTGCGGCATTAATCCCACTTCCACATTCCCTGACCCCGCACCCCAATGCAAGTGTACCCTGGCTGTGTCAAGCCGATACACGGCTCCCCCTGCAACCCTGACAGCCACAGTCTTATTGGTTTTGGCCCTGTCAGAAACCAAGTGGCTCTGGACCAAGGTGATGGTGGCTCCCGAGTCTCTGAGCCCCTGCATAGGCTTCCCCTCTAGGTATACGGTTTGCCTATGGTGCTGCTGGTTATCTGCCTGTGCCTGCAATGGGTTGGCCTCATGCAACACCTCCCACTGTTCCACAGCTGTGACTGGAGCTGCAGAGCCATAGGGAAGTGGTGTCTCGTCCTGGTAGTGGTGCGCTACTGCTCTTGGTGGTGGTGGTGGGGGCCCTGGTCGGATCCAGGTGTTGCGGTCTATAGACTGCGGGCAATCTCGCTGGAAGTGCCCCCACTTCTGACACCGGTGACATTGCACAGAAGCAGATGTGCGATATCTCGGTTGCGCTGCTGCCGGTGCCGGTGGAGGGAGTTGTCTCGGTGGGGGCTGAGGGTTAGTGGAGAAAGAGTTTCCTCCCAGCGGTCGCATAGCAGGTTTAGCACTCACTGCCTTGGTTTGTCTGCGGGCATCCATAAAATCATTAGCAGCTTCGGTGAGGGATGTGGGGTTACGATCCCTCACCCATTCCTGCAGTTCTGCGGATATCCCCTCATAAAACTGTTCCAATAACAGCATTTGTAACAAGTCCTCCATGGACCGCGCTTGGTTTGCCTGTATCCACCCGAGAGCTGCCCTTTGCAGCCGGCAAGCCCACTCTGCGTGCAAGTCCTTTTCTGCCTTTTTCAGTTCCCTGAAGCGCCTCCGGTATGCCTCTGGTGTCATTGCATACCGGGCCAGGATAACCTCTTTTACACGGCTATAGTTTCTGATTTCAATGTCTGGTATAGTACGGTAGGCTTCAGCTGCCCTCCCTGATAGCCGTCCTGCTAATATGGGTACCCAATCTTCCCTTGGTATGTTATGCAGCGTACACAGTCTTTCAAAGTCTTGGAGGAAGGCATCTATATCCTCCTCCGCTTCTACATACATTTTGATAGGGAATTTTGG
Organism: Pelobates fuscus; assembly: GCF_036172605.1. Taxonomy (NCBI): domain Eukaryota; kingdom Metazoa; phylum Chordata; class Amphibia; order Anura; family Pelobatidae; genus Pelobates; species Pelobates fuscus. The sequence goes on along the minus strand of NC_086318.1, from coordinate 273,071,406 downwards.
GCTTACCCTCTTGTGCCACAGTTCCTGCTGGACTTCTTTCTGGCGTTTGTGGTCTCCTTTTGCACATCACAAACTCTTGCACCTCTGTCATGGTTTTAGAGATAATCTCTGTTGGTGGGTTTTCTCCATAAAAGGCCAGCCTGAACTGTACTTGTCTTTGGAACTCCTCTTGTTCTGTTTCATTTCTTTGTTCCGTGACCAGAACCTCCTCTGCTCTGTATTCTGCCATCACTTCAGTGATGAGTGTTGCCTTTGATTTGCTGCTGGCTGAAACACCTTTTGCTTTCAGAAGGTCTTTCAATGTGGATCTCTTTAGTGTAGAAAGGTCAATCTCCATTAATCCTTGTTCCTCTGTGAGTCTGGATCCCACCGCTGCCACCAATGTAGCGGAGAGCTGATTTCCCACAGCTATTCTCCACTTAAGATCCCAGTGAGGCTCAGGAACAAGTCAATAGTAAATCCACAAGCAGAGTTTCCAGCAGGTAAAAAGGTACAGCAATATCCCAACAGCAATCCCAATAACTGGACGACACACAGTTTCAGGAGCAGAACTGACAATCTTTTATTCCAGGGTTCCTTATAAAGCATGCTCCCATGCAAGGGAGGGATTCACATCAATTAGGACAGTAACCAATACAGTACTTGTTACCTCCCACACATCTCCTCCCCTCAGAGTGACTCATAATGCCCTTAACTTATACAGTATTTTACCCCAAACATGGATGTACCCCTAAACCAACAGATAACCTGAATATTAGGGTACCACTAGGTAGCCCTGATCTGGGTGACTATTATATCCAAAATTCACCCAGATCGGACCAGGGGTTCGGTAGTTAGGTGGAGGGTGAAGTTTGACCGACCGCACACGAGGTGGTATCCGAAAAGGGTTCCATGTGTTTGGGCCCTGCGGTCGGTCTCCGTTCGGCAGTAAAACATACAGTTATATTCGCCATCCGCATTTCAATTCACCTGGATATTGGTTCCCTCGTTCGGTACTTTGTTTCTACCGAATGGGGATTTGTTAGGACTCTCCGTTCGGTAGTTACGGAGCTCTGGAGGTCTCAGCGGTGTTCGGTTGTTTGAGTGTCCGATTTGAGTTCCAGACACTCGACGACCAAACACCGCTGAGAATTTCATGCGTAAGATGGCCGCCGCCACATGTACGCATACCGAATGGCGGCCACCCAGATACCATCATAACGAGCTTGTTAACCTGCGGTTAGAGAGAATTGTGAACCTTAATTGCCGACACACTTCTCTCTGGGGTGGTCCCTCAGTTCGGTAGTTTCCATATACATAGTGTACGGATGGAAACTACCGAATAACACGATTAATACATAGAATTATAACAATAGGAAAATTAACATAGGCATGATATACTGAACACAGTCACATAGGCATATTACAGGACAGGCTTACTGTATTCCGCTACACCAAGGTATTGCAAATGGGGTATGTCCAGTCAGTCTTTTTTAGTAGCCACTTGGTCACAAACATTGGCCAAAGTTAGTGTTAATATTTGTTTGTGTGTGAAAAATACAGAAAACTAATTTGAACGCCAATTTTGGCCAAAGTTTGTGGCAACTAAAAAAGTCTGTACATACCCAATTTGCAATACCTTGAGTTATCTACTAGTGCAAATGGTATGCCATCATGGGGGTAATTTTCATTCCTGGGCTACCATGTGGTCTCAAAGGCAACAAAACCCATCTGGCGAATTTCAACGTGAAAAAACTGAAACGCAAGCCTTATATTTGACTCTGTAACTTTTGAAAACACCATAAAACCTGTACATGAGGGGTACTGTTATACTCAGGAGAGTTCGCTGAACACAAATATTAGTTTTTCAAAACAGTAAAACATATCACAACAATTATATCGTTTGTGTTGTGCCATTTGTGTGGGAAAAATGCAATAAATTTCACTTTCACTGACGATATCATCGTTGTAATACATTTTAATGTTTTGAAACACTAATATTTGTGTTCAGCGAAGTCTTCCTAGTAAAACAGTACCTCCCATGTACAGGTTTTATGGTGTCTTGGAAAGTTACAGGGTTAAATATAGTGCTAGCAAATTAAATTCCCTGGACTTTTGGCCTGGGTTGTCAGGTAGGTCCCACAAATTGTAATTAATAAAATGACCTAATTATGTAAAATTATTACATAAATATATACTTAGAATTATATATATATTTATATATATATATATGGAAGGCAGGGCCTGAAGTTGTGGGAGGGGCTTGAGTCCCCTTCTTAAGGAGCTCCAGCCCTTCACCTGCTACCGGCTCAGGTCTTGAGATTTGCATAACCGCACTTCCGGGACGTGCAAATCTCCTCTGCTACAGGCTGATCTCCGAGGAATCACTTACCTGATCCTGTTGCTCCGTGTCAGCTTGCTAGAGCTTCCCTGTCGCCCAGGCGTTGCCGCATTCTGCTTACCCCATAAGCGACCGGCGGCTGTTTCCGTTTTTCTGCAAAACCGTAAGTCACGGCTGCCGTCGGGCGGCTGTCGCGGTCGATCCGCGTCATCCTGGGATACCACTATCCAAGTACGGAAGCTTACCGTTACGTCACATAGTTTGAAATTTTGGCGGGAATTCTTGCATGTACGCTGGGCAATTCGTTTCAATTCCGGATTTCGTTTAAATCATATCACACATTATTTGTAGTTATATTCCGTTTACATTAAATTTGTGCTCATAGGATAAAAATACTATTTTTTCAATTTCGTTTACAATACATTTGAAAATTCATGATGCACTCTAGCTGGGTTATGGCGGCCCCTTGTGGGCATTCGTTATTATTACAGATTATGCGAATTACATATTGTACAATGTTAATCACCTTATGTTACATCTATAATATCAGGTTAAAGCAGACTATAATGACTGGCCTCTACACCGGCATTCTGCCAAATGTTCTGTGTCCTAGGCACTACAAGCAGTCAAGATTAGTTTTTTTTTTTTTTTTATATGTGACACATTGAATTTTTAAAACACCTAAAGTTTAGCATGTCAGTTTTTCTTATTTAACTAGCTACTGCAGATTTTTCATAGCCGTTATTCTTACGTGTTATTTCTACATTTATAGGCTAGTCCATCCAAGCAGCAATTTTGTGTTTTGGTTCCAGGTTCCAATTTAGGATTTTGCTACCTGGCAGGTATCTTGGGTAAAGGAGGGAATTTAGGTACATAGCAATAATCATTTAATAGTTATTAAATTTAAATGTATTTATAAACTCACTATTTTGTAGGACCTACAGTTTACCTGTATTACCTTACCCGACCAATACTCGTCTCAACAGGTACGTCCCTTTGCTTCGATTCAACACGTTTCCCTTCCCCGTCTATCTCATAGGCTAGTTATACACTGGCACTAAAAGCATAGGAGCCGCTAGGTACGTTCTTCGTGGCCTTGTACGCCTTACGTTAGTGGTCCCGCGAGGCCAACACCCATCCTCAAACGGAGGTACGACATCCCCTCGGGCCAAATCATAGTTAGCCGCCTCGCACGGTGGCATAGAGAGGGCCTCACCTGTCACTCCCATTCTGTCTTTTTCTGGTTATTGTCACAGAGGGGCCAACTTCCCGCCATAATGTCAATGGCCTCATACTCCAATCGGGCTAAATCATAGATAGAGCCTCTCACAGCCGCTTGGCAACTAGTAGGGCCTCACCTGTCACCTATCGTCTTAATTGTTTCGCCACTTGGCACTAGTTAAAACAGCCAGTGAAAAGATTTTACACTAGGTAAAACGTCTACAATTTATTTTTTAGCATGTCACAACTACCAGAAGGCAGGGAAGATTTGTCTATCCCTAGCACACCTGCTAGATCGGTCACTCCATCTCAAGGAGTCGACAATGCAAGTCCTGCATCGCTCCGCTCCTGGACGGTTCCTCGGATCACTGCCGAATTGAGGAGAAGGAACATACCATACCCAGCTACGGCCAGGAAAGCCGAATTATATAGACTTTTAAACACGCAAACCGATAATACGGGGGCTGGTGAAGGGTCTAGTAGCGGTCAGCCTTCTGACCTGCATACAATATTATCCTCGGTCTTGACCTCTTTAGGTCGTATTACTGATAAACTGGATAAAATGGACACAGAGAGCCGACAGCAGTCGCAAACGGCTCTGGGAAATAGTGACACGGCGGTTGTCCCCAGCACTTCTACTGGTAATATTCCGGTGTGTATTAAAAATCTGCATGTTATTATCCCAGCACATATGGTGCCTGCTAATTTGAGAAAGGACATCTTGGAGGGGAAAGAGGTGAATTTGGTATCACTTCTCATTGCCTCCCAAGATGTCCTGGAAAATAAAACGTATGCTTACGGTGACATATCAGTGGTTCTTAAATCTAGGGACCCCAGACTAAACCGTAAGCTGTCTATTCCGGAATTTGTCCTCGCTTTTGGAACCTACAGGGATGTTGTATGCTCAGTGCATCCCCATAGGAGGGAGGAATTGGATCTGTACCTACACAAGCTGGTGGATTTGGGGCATAAGTACGGTGGTACGGCATTCTATGACTACCACCGTGCTTTCGCCGCAAAGGTGTCGGCGGCTCTGTCCCAGTTTAGCTTTCAAGTTGACTGGAGTATGCTGGATACGGAGCTTTTTTGTCGGCACTTTGCGGGCCTCAAGACATCAGCTTGTTGTGCCATTTGTGCCTCTAATTCACACACGGCTAATTTATGCCCCAATACCCCAGAGGTAAATAATTTCTATCTCCCTCCCAATGTGCCACCGACTGGGAGACCAGCCAAGGTCCTTAAAGATAAATTGGGCCGCGATATAATCTTTTTGGGGAAGTCGCAAATTTGCAATAATTTTAATACAGGCACGTGCGGGTTCAGTGCATGTAGGTTGCTTCATGTGTGTTCCTTATGTTTCCGGGCCCACTCTAAAGCAATGTGCTCAAATAAACTATACCCCAAACAGTATTAATCGTCTATTGATGTCTCACTACTGAGAAAGTTATTACGTGATCATCCGTCCCAACACTTAGTGGAATTTTTGGTGTCAGGTTTCACGGCGGGTTTTCACACGGGTATCATCCACATGCCTACTGGGGTCCTAGAATGCAAGAACTTGCAAACAGCCATGGCAGATCCTGACGCTATTGACCGACTGATACAGAAAGTGGTTGACCAAGGGTTTGTTATTGGGCCCTTTGATACTCCACCTTTTGCGGTATGGAGAACTAACCTGGTCACTGGTAAGTCCTCAAACAAGCAAAGGTTGATTCTTGACCTCTCTGCTCCCCATGCATCGGCCACACCAAGTCTAAACTCACTTATTCCGTCTGAGGAGTTTTCACTGCAATACGCTACTATAGACAATGCCATCACGGCCATCCTCTCAGCAGGAATAGGCGCTTGGCTTAGTAAGACAGATATAGTGAATGCGTTTAAACTACTCCCAATACATCCATCCCTGTGGCATCTACATGGTGTTAAATGGCAAGAGCAATATTATTTTTTCACGCGTCTCACCTTCGGTTCTAAGAGCAGCCCACGTATTTTCGATATGTTTGCTGAGACGTTGTGTTGAATATTACTTAACACCTGTAGATGCCCCTCTATTATTCACTATCTGGATGACTTTCTCTCCATAGAAAGCAATCTCTTACCTCCCAGTAGTCTTCAGGCTACAACACGCCTTTTTACACAGCTAGGAGTCCCGATTTCACCGACTAAGACAGAAGGTCCCGACACGGTCATCAATTTCCTGGGGGTGGTTCTCGATTCTGTACACATGCAGGCTAGCCTCCCCAGGGAAAAGATTGATCGCATACTGACCGCCATTGACTTTTATTTAACCGAACAGTCCTGCAGCAAAAAGGAGTTGCAATCCCTGTTAGGTTCTCTTAATTTTGCAATGAAAATTATTCCTCAAGGACGGGCTTTTATATCCCGGCTACTCAGTCTGTTCCCTAGGTTTCAGACCGACTCCTCCCGTATAAGGTTAGATGTGCATGCCACTGCTGATTTACGCATGTGGAGGGAGTTTTTACGACACTGGAATGGGAAAAGCTTGTTCATACCAGTGTTATCGGATGAATCTGTCTCTATTTGGACAGATGCTGCGGCCACTTCCGGTTTCGCTGCAATTTTTGGCAATGAATGGATGTGGGGCAACTGGCCAAAGGAAATTGCGGAGATACCAGAGTTCAAGGAAACGTCTGCTTTGTTTGAACTTTATCCCATTGTTGCAGCAGCGGTGAAATGGGGAGCTATCTGGTCAGGGAAGTCGGTACGGTGCTTCTCGGACAACATGGCAACATGCCATATTGTTAACAAGGGACGTTCCGCTTCACTGACCATCATGCGGTTTGTTAGGAATCTCACATGGCAAGCAGCGAAATACAGTTTTTTCCTGAATTGCGTACATGTCCCTGGGATTCTAAATGTTGCCGCTGACCATTTATCCCGATCTCGTTTTCAGGAGTTCCGGGCGGCCCTGCCCACAGCGGCCTTAACACCCACTCCCGTACCACAGTGGCAGGAGATGATATTGGACTAAACAGATTACTCGCTCATGGATATCATCTCTCACAATTAGGACTTTCTGTAAATACTAAAAAAGTTTATGATAGGGCTTTTCTGTTGTTTAATAAATTTGTGATGGAACACAAAATTGCTGACAAATTTGCTATGAGTACTATGCGTTTATTTCTTTTTGCCACCTTCACTTAAAACTATCCTTTAACACTATTAAATTATACATCATGGGTATTCAACACCACATCCTCACTACATTGCCTGATAAACAACGGTTCCTCTCCTCTTACCAAGTAAAGTCTATTCTGAAAGGTATCAAGGACTCCACCCCGGCACCTACACCTTCCAGATTACCCATACATGACATTCTATTCCAATCAGAGAGAGTTCAAAGAAGGGCTACTAAACTGGTTCATGGATTGCAGGATAAAACTTACCAGGAAAGGTTAAAGGATCTTAACATGTATAGCTTGGAGGAAAGACGAGACAGGGGGGATATGATAGAAACATTTAAATACAAATACACTATCACCGTTTGAGACTCGCACAAATCAGGTCATCAAAACAGCCATATACTTGGCATTCTATGGGTTCCTTCGGCCCAAACTTCATTACAAGAGCTGACCTAGTCAAAACACACGACATCTATACACTGCTCCTACACCATACGAAAACTAGTATGAAGGGACAGACGGTCACCATACCCTACTACCCTACTGACAATAAATGGTGTCCCGTGGTAGTCTTCGACCAGTACCTTTTATCCATACCAATGACACCACATCAACCACTACTAGCCTTGTACGGTAAAACACTCACCATTAGTAAGTTCATGCTTTACGTAAGAACGTTGTTAATACGTTTGGGGCTAAACCCGTCCAAATATTCTGGTCATTCATTTCGCATAGGAGCCGCGACTACCGCTTCAAAAAAGAATATCCCTGCACATATCATTAAGATCATGGGCCGCTGGAAGTCCACAGCTTATACACGATACACCCCCTAGCCAGTTCAGGAAGTACGCTTAGCATTCAAGAACATGATTGTGTGATAATCTTATATGTATTGTAGGCTGAATAAACTGGTTTCATCTTTTTGCCCTCTTTTATTTCAGGCCTACTACATCGTCAGTTTCGGCACACCACAACTGACTTTTCATATCTTATTGTTTTTAAGTTACTAACTCTACGGCTTTATGCCTTGACCACAAATGGAAGGCAGGGCCTGAAGTTGTGGGAGGGGCTTGAGTCCCCTTCTTAAGGAGCTCCAGCCCTTCACCTGCTACCGGCTCAGGTCTTGAGATTTATCCCACCCACCTCTCCTCCTTTAAAGCAATTCTTGAGGTAGGCCCTCTTTTATTTCAGGCCTACTACATCGTCAGTTTCGGCACACCACAACTGACTTTTCATATCTTATTGTTTTAAGTTACTAACTCTACGGCTTTATGCCTTGACCACAAATATATATATATATATATTTTTAAAATTATTTTTATTTATATATAGATATATATTTCATTCTACATGTTTTTGTTATCTCAATAAGTGGGGGGATGTGATTAACAGCCAAACTGTATGCCAATGAAGTGTTATTGTGTTCTAATACAGGGATTCAAACCCCCATTCTACCCTTAGGCAATAATGGAGTCCTCTGTGAAGCACATGGCCTTTCACCAGGCAAAATCAGTTGGGTTGTTGATAAACTCCTCCTCCATTCCCTTCCAGTGCAATCCCCCTTCCCCCAGGAGGCACTCTGGTTCTGTTACATCCTAAGGGATTGACTAAGGGAGGTGTGTCCAGCAGAAGGAGGGGCTTACCTGTTTAAAGCCCTGTGAATAGCACATTTTCTGTCTCTTTGGAATTACCTCTCTTTGAATTCACCCTCCTCACCTTCTCTCTCTCTCTCCCCTCTACCCACTATACACACCCTCTCTCTCTCTTACTCTCAGCTGACGATCAATGGAGTGGTAACTGTATCATGTGTCTATGCCTGTTTTGTTATGTTAATTTAGTCTACTTTCCATTGAGTCAATGATTAGTTTTTAGTAGCAACATTTACTAGCCTATTTCAAATGTATATGTATTGTTTATTTGTTTAATTAGCCTCTCTTAATAAATATTATTGAATTGCCGAAAGCAAGGAGTGTGGACTCTGACTTTACACTCGGTTTTTAAGTTATTATTTTAAGTTATTATTTTTAGTTATTAATTCCAAGTTTATTCCAACTTGCGAATTAAACGTTTATTACAATATATATTTAATCAATATCATTCTACGTGTATTTTGATATTAATATATATATATATATATATATAATTATATATTAATAATAAAATACACTTAGACAGTGTATGTGTATTTATGTGTATGTATGTGTGTGTGTGTATATATATATATATATATATATATATATATATTTAGATCATATATATATATATATAACACATATATATATATATATATATATATATATATGATCTATGATTCGGGGGGCCGAAACAGACGTAAGGGGACTCCCTTGGCTGCCAGGTGAGTCCCCACACCGCGATCGCCGGTGTGGGATCGCCGGCGACCGGGTAAGTAGAAAGGACGGCGGGGATGTTCTATGCCACCCCCGTTTAGAGCTGGGTCCCCATGGACGGAATAGCACGCCTGCCGTCCTTAAGGGGTTAAATACCTTTGTTTATGCAACCAAAACCATATCTCCCCTTACATTGATTCACTCAGCCTCAACGAAAACATGTTTAATTTTTACAGCCCAGTGTGTTTACGTTAGACGTTCTTATCTGGTGCTGAGTTGATTGATCTTTAACCCCTTAAGGACACATGACATGTGTTACATGTCATGATTCCCTTTTATTCCAGAAGTTTGGTCCTTAAGGGGTTAATCAGAAAGTGGGTAGGGAGGTTGTGTGAGTCACAGTTAGGGTATTATTATTATTATTATTATTGCAATTTATATAGCGCCAACAGATTCCGTAGCGCTTTACAATATTATGAGAAGGGATTTAACTATAAATAGGACAATTACAAATAAACTTACAGGAACAATAGGTTGAAGAGGACCCTGCTCGATCGAGCTTACATTCTATAGGAGGTGGGGTGTAAACAAAGCTCTTAAATGCCAGAGAATCAAGCAGTGAGAGTGCAGTGACTTTGTCTATAACCAAAAACTGCATTATTAACATAATGCTTTTTGTAAATGATTATTTTGACATGTTTATCCTTCCATTACTAGCTGCCCAGCCTAAGAAGAAAAAAATAAACAATTTGTCATTGTTACTCTTATATTTAGGTTTTAGTATCGTCCTTTGGATTACATGCTAGACATTATGTGATCAAATAGTAACCAGCTATGGGTAGTTAGATGCTTGTGCATCCACTCACACCAACATACACCTTTAAGGAAGCAGAATCAAATTTCAGGTATTTTATAATCAACATGTTTTTAACTGGTTTTGATAGGATGCTGTAGTAATTAAATTGTAATACCTTCAATACCTATGACAGATGATTTCATGAGCTCTAGTCATATTAACAATACGTTTTCTTTTAAAATACTTTTTCTTTTAACCCCTTAACGCCGTTACGACGTGCTATGCCGTCACGGATTAAGTGGGCTTTAAAGCCGTTGTGACGGCATAGCACGCCGTAACGGCTGAAGCCCCTGGAGCGCCCGGTATACTCACCTTCCCGGCGCTCCTCTTCGGGAGGACTGCCTCACAGCCCAGGCAGCCCTCCAACGGCAAAGAGCGATCACATGGCCCCCTATAGCTGGCTGTGGATCTGCCAGCAGGGGGACTGTCTAAAATATTAGACAGTCCCCCTGCTGGTAGGAGGTGTAAAAAAAAAAATATTAGACAGGTTATAAAATAAATTAAATGCATTTTTATATATATAATATATGTATATATATTATATATATAATATATATGTATATTATATATATTTAACGTCATACAAAGTGTATTTTAATACTAATATAAGTATATATATTAGTATTAAAATACACTTAGAATGACGTTACATATATATAATATACATATATTATATATATAATAGATATATACACATATATTATATATATAAATATGTATAATTACAATAATAAATAAATAAAATAATAAAATTAATAAATAAAATATTGAAACAAAATTTAATATAAATTATATATACATATGTAATTTCATTCTAACTGTATTTTGTTATTAATATATATATATATATTGGTAACAAAATACACTTAGAATGACATTCTATATATATCTATCTATATATAAAATGCAAATAACCGCAAATATATATATATAGATAAATACATATAATTACATAAAAGATTACATTAGTATACACGTAGAATTTAAATACCTATAAATGCATATATATTAAAATTCTACGTGTATGTTTAAGTAATATTTTAACATAATTAGGTGATTTGATTAATTACAATTTGATTGACATACCTGACAACACAGGGAGAAAGTGCTGAGAATTTAATTTGCAAGCACTATATTTGACCCTGTAACTCTCCAAGACAACATAAAACCTGTACATGGGGGGTACTGTTTTACTCGGGAGACTTCGCTGAACTCAAATATTAGTGTTTCAAATTGGTAAATTGTATTACAACGATGATATTTTAAGTAAAAGTGACATTTTTTGCATTTTTAACAAACGAACGGCACTTTTATGGACTATATTATTGTTGTAATATGTTTTACTGTTTTAAAACACTAATATTTGTGTTTAGTGAAGTCTCCCGAGAATAACAGTACCCCCCATGTACAGGTTTCATGGTGTTTTGGAAAGTTAGAGAGTCACATATAAGGCTTGCATTTAATTTTTTTGACATTGAAATTTGCCAGATTGGTTATGTTGCCTTTGAGAGCGTATGGTAGCCCAGGAATGAGAATTACCCCCATGATGGCATACCATTTGCAAAAGTAGACAACCCAAGGTATTGAAAGTGGGGTATGTCCAGTCTTTCTTAGTAACCACTTAGTCACAAACACTGGCCAAATATTTGTTTTTTGCTTTTTTAATACAAAAACAAATATGAACGCTAACTTTGGCCAGTGTTTGTGACTAAGTTGCTACTAAAAAAGACTAAACATACCCCACTTTCAATACCTTTGGTTGTCTACTTTTTCAAATGGTATGCCATTATGGGGGTAATTCTCATTGCTGGGCTACCACACCGTCTCAAAGGTAACATTACCAATCTGGCAAATTTCTATTTGAAAATGGAACGTTCTATATTTGACCCTGTAACTTTCCAAAACACCATAAAACCTGTTAATGGGGGGTACTGTTGTACTCGTGAGACATCGCTGATTACAAATATGTGCATTTTTGTGCAGTAAAACCTAACAGTATTATGACATTCACAGCTAAAATGTCAGACGGAAATACAAATTAAAAAAAAAAATCTTATTTTCTCACATTTTTTTTAAATTTTATTCATAATGAATTATGTTCCATATATGAATAGTTAATGATAAATTAAAGCCCTGTTTCTCCTGAACAAAGTGATATATAATAAGTGTGGGTGCATATAATATGAAAGAGGGGAACTACGGGTGAACAGACATATAGCGCAAATTCCAGTTTTTGTTTACGTTTTGTTTTGATCAGAACGTGCACTAGGATAGGAAACAAATGTTAGCATAAATAGGATTGCCCCATCAAAATTACAATGTTTTTTTCTTTATTCTATTTAGGCCAACTAAATGTCATCCTGTTTTTGCAAAATGCAAAAACCCAGTTTACAGCTCTATTGAACTGTCCCCAAAGTAAGTGTAACAAAAAGAGATAAATACAAGTGGTCAAATATCTTGCTTGTAGGGATTTGCAAGAACCCTGCAGGCATTGCTAGTACTATAGCTTATTAAAAATAGCAACAGAATGTATAACGGATGTCTCAATTTAAGCATAATGCCCACATGCAGTAAATATTGTCAACTCATGTATTTGTAAAATAAAGGTATTTAAAACTGCTATAGTATCTATAGGAATACTAATGTAATGCTAACAGTGAAATGGTAGAGTTAATTTAATCTCCCCTTTGACTGATAAGATTGATTTGACCCATTGAAATGCCCATGACTGTTTGGAAGCAGCAGGTAAGCTTACATTTTAAGAAAGCTTGCAGGAATTTTTATAAATCATCACTAACTTCTTGTAGAGAAATGTGTTCATCTACAGGTTGTTAATCATTCCAAGAGTATAAATTAGGGTAAGTAAGGAGGCTTAATGGACTACATTTTATTCTGCAAAGTACATAAATCTAAAAATGCTTGATTTTGGTGGTTAGTTAAAGAAAGTTAGTATTTGGTATTTCCAAAAAAAATTCCAGCCTCTCTCATTTTAAGGAACACAGTAACCAATCTGTTGAAGATCAAGACTAATAGGGTAAAGTCTCCCCTCAGTTTGTAAGTGAAACAGTCTTCATTAGTTGGCTTGGATATAGAAGAGTACGGTAGAAAAAGATAGGCTTCAATTTAATATCTTGGATATGCTTTTCAATATTTAAATTTTTTTGTTTTCAATATTTATTGAAGTCTTTATGGGTACAGAAAGGGGAAGGGTAATGTACATAATCAGCATATATACAGTAACATATACATCACAACAACTGATACAGACATAAGAGTGATGCATAGTAGGTTGTCGCCGCCCTTTCCAGAGGGGCACAGCTCACGCGTTATGGTCTCCACAGGTAAAAGGCGTTATGGTCTCCACAGGTAAAAGTTAACAACAATACTATGTGTGTAGTTAATGCATTTAGATCATATGGATGCTAAAGGCGGTACCAGTCCGCGCTTTGGGTGTTGGTTATGTGGCAACGGGCCGCTGGAGAGAGGGAAGGGGGTTACAATGTTATGAGTACATTTTGTGAGTTGTTGAGAAATTAGTAGATCGGTTTTTATTCAGGATTTGGTGCTGGTAATTGTATGTATATTTACCTAAACAGATATCTGTTTATACTGGTTACATAGTTACATAGTTGAAAAGAGACTTGCATCCATCAAGTTCATCCTTCCTCACATTTTTTTTTTGCTGTTGATCCAAAAGAAGGCAAAAACAAACAAACAGTTTGAAGCAGTTCCAATTTTATAGGATGCATCTGCTTTGTCCGATTTAAATGCTTTAAATGCCCTTTTCTTATTTTTAATCTCTTGTTTTACTTCTCTACTAAGCCACATTGGTTTCAATTTGTCTTTTATATTTATTACCCAATGGTACATACTGAGAAATGTACCTTTCTAATATATGTTGGAAGATGTTCCATTTATCCTCAGTATTCTTTTCACTAAAGAGTTTATGCCAGTCAGTATATTGTAAAGCTGCCCTTACCTTTTAGAAATTGGCCTTTTTAAAATGATATGTTTTAGTATACCCTATGTGCTTTTGTTTTTTTTTTTGAGTTTATTTCAAATGACACTATATTGTAATCACTATTTCCCAAGTGCTCACCTACTTGAATGTTGGTCAAAAGATCAACGTGGTTTGTAAGAACCAGGTCCAGACAAACCTCCTTTCTAGTTGGTGCTTGTATAAGCTGGTACTTATTAATTTATGTATGTATATATATGTATATACACACATATATATATAGACATATAGATACTTTATAGATGTTTTTAATATAGATACATACCTACACTTTTTTTCTGTCTTTCCTCTCTCCGCGACCAATCTCTGGAAACGCAACTTAACAGTATGGTGGGCAACAGGCCCGTTGTGAATAGTCTACCCTGTCTAAGGTATCTGTAGGTACCTGTGATAAGGAGTTGTCCCATATCTTCCTAGCTTCTGTAGTGGCCTGGTTATGTTTAATATGGTTGTGTGACATGGTTTTGTAGTCCAAGTTCTTGGTAACCTGAGTATGTAGTGTCTTCCTGTCTAGTGCCTTTGTAGCTTTCCATGTATTTGCTAGGAATTTGAGTTTGGAGTGTACACGGGAATCATGTTCTAAGCCTATGAACAGTAGGCATAGTTCTGGTGTAAGGCATTGTGGGGTCTGAAGAAGATAAGAAATATCTTGTTCGACCATATTCCAGAATTTTTTTATGGATGGGCATGTCCACCATATGTGGAGCATTATGCCTACTCCTGCCCAACATCTCCAGCAAGTGCTTGGGTACATGCGAGAATCTATCTGGTACATAGTACCATCTATAGCATAGTTTCCACACCAGTCCCAGGTGCGCCGCGCAGGTTGTGTTGCTCCTGTGTGCCACATAATCCCTCTCCCATTGTTTGTCCGTGAGTATGTATCTCAGTTCTTTATGCCATGCATCTCTATACTCCTCTCCCATGCGGTGAGGAAAGTATGAGTAGGTTATAGATTGTGGATAGGGTTTTCCTCGGCGGGGAGGCAGACAAGCACAACTTTTAAAACTTTTAGAGGACACCTTCGGTATGGGGCAATTTGCAGTTGCAATGTATATAGGCTTTCAATCGGAGGTAAGAGAAAAGTGTTTTGAGCGACAGATTGAATGTGGTTTGCATGTCTGGGTATGGTATGAGCCCATTCGTACCCCACAGTTGATGGAGGTGTGTGCTGCCATGCGTGACCCACGGTGTACTATGAAAAGTCGGTATGTGAATGTCAAGGCTAGACATTGAGGTAGCCAGCGAAATTGGTCTGACCACACACAGGGATGGCCGAGTCAGGTCCCATATTTGGAATGTTAGTTTCGAATTGTCTGAAAGATGGGACGGTCTGTCTTTGGGAGCCAGTATAGCGGCCACAAATCGTGGGCGCTCGCCCAGACCGTCTCTATATCTACCCATTGGGTTCAGTTCTCAGTCACTTGCACCATTACAACTGCCTATGCTATTGCTGCCCTTTAGTATAGCTTAACATGTTGTACCCCCAGAAAAGGAGACCCTTGAAACAAGGGGATCCTGAGGAGCAACTTTGAACACGGAAAAGGCACTTGAATGCCTGGTAACAGGAAAGAGAGAAAGAGTAGTGGGAGAGTGAGCAGGTAAAAATGACCTATGCCGTACCCCCAACTTCCTTAATAAACCATACTTGGACAGAATATAAAAATAAAACGAAGGAACCTCCAAAAACCTCTCCAATAGCTACCTAGTATAGTATTGCCTGTGAAGGCAATCACCTAAACTAAGGCAAACTCGCTAAATACCTGATACCATAAGCAAACCAAAAAAGGCCACCTAATAAAAAACTATAAAGGTGCTACCTAAGTAAAGTGTAAGACAAACATATAAAGTGAGGAAAACGCTCGACGCGCGTTTCAGCGTGGATACACGCCGTCGTCAGGAGCTAGTCAACCACTGTGTGCTCCCAAGGGTTCTTGTCAGTATTTTACATATGGTTATGTGAATTATTGCACCTACCCTATTCATCATCCGTTTCTCTGTTTATCTTATTTAGGTGTTATTTCACCATTTAGCCTACCATTTTATTTGTACCCATTATTATTCCATAATACAATCATCTCTACCAGAGGCACCGTATATAGCCTCCCTATATGGCAGGATTTCTGTCTAACAAACCTGATGCCCAACAGTGGTGCACCGATGCAGATGTGGTTTTTTCCAATAGTACCTCACTGTCATCCCCTTTTGCTCCCAATATTCATACAAGTTTCAACAAATTAACTAGGACTTTTAAGAAACAAATTAAGACAAGCTGGGAAATTTCGACACTTAATACATATATTTCCAAAAAGATCATCCCGAGGGGCCTGAGAGTTCTTGTGCCACCCTCTAGGAATATAGAGATTGACGGTTTTAACAAAGAGTGGGAGGAGGCAGCATCTAAATGCTCGACTACTTTTATGACTATCATCTGTGAATATGAGAACTTACAACTTGACAAAATACAAAAGGAACTAGACACTGAGATAGAGGCAATCCAGAATTTCAATGTGGATCCTCTATTTCAGAGCCTGGAAGTGAAACTTAAAAATAATCTTGACAAGTTCTCATATCAAATTAAGACTAAGAAACATCAGAAATTCCTAAGAGACACTAATGACTTTGATACCGGCAGAATATACCGTCATTTTAAGAAAAGAATAAGAACGGATTCTGACCGATTTAGCACCTCAGAATATGAGTCAACTGACAACGACGAATCAGACCCATCCACTTCCTCCAGTCAGACTTCACAACCCCAGGTTCCAAAAAGTATATTACGCAAAGGTGTGGATTTTTTAGGTCTAAGACAGGCCGAGGAACTCAAAGGTCCAAACACCAGACAATCTCAAAGGGGCAGGGGCCAACGGAGGTACCAAAATTAGGTACTGATGATCTTAAAGTTATCAATTTATCCTCCATTACTTTATCGCCAATAGAACTTTTTGTTTTACAGAAAGGCCTTACGTTTGTACCTATCCCTTCGTTCAATAAGTTTACTTGGACGAAAGATTTAAATCTTTTTGCCCGGAAACTAGCCTTATTTAAATATCACACTACTAGGAAAGAGCAAAAAGCACAGAATTTAGGGCTGACGGTAAAAGATTTAGAGTGTCTAGATATGTTGGTTGATTTGTTGCAGTGCAATGAGGAAGGTGGACAGTCTGACGTACCCCAGACGGACCTGAAACCCAGGAGTACCTTTACCCCCCATTTCAAGGATTATAAGAGCATAGAGGTTTTTTTGGAAATGGTATGCAGGGACATTGAACGTATTAACCCTAATGATTTGGATTTTAAAACAAACGGTAATTTAACATATGCCGAAATGAATGCCCTTAAATCTCTCCGCACTAACTCGCACATAATCATTAAACCTTCGGATAAGGGCGGTAACATTGTTATAATGGACCGCCCTTATTACATAGCCATGGTCAACCAACTACTGAGCGACACTAAAACTTATCGTACTTTACAGACGGACCCTACAGGGGAATATATCCTAGAGGTGAAAGGGCTCTTACATCAAGCATTCGATAACAAACTCATCACTAAAGATGAGCTTGACTTCATGTTTACGAGGCATCCCACGATATCAACGTTTTATAGTTTGCCAAAAATTCATAAATCCATGACAAATCCTACGGGACGACCAATAGTTTCCGGCACAGGAAACTTAACCCAAAACATGAGTATTTACCTTGACAAAGTAATGAGCCCTTTCGTCCTAGCACTCCCCTCATACGTAAGGGACACTAAACAGATGCTCCAGACTATGGAGAGTCTCACAGTCCCTAAAGATGCAGTACTATGCAGCCTGGACGTGGAGGCTCTCTATAGTTCTATTCCACACAACCTTGGTATTAAAAATCTAAGACTAATTCTACAACTACAGTCCAAATTCGCTCAAGAATACATTGATTTTGTTTGTGCTTGATTTTGAATTTTGTACTCACTAAAAACATTTTTTTGTTTAATGGGGCGATCTACCATCAAATTGTGGGCACAGCAATGGGCACATCCTGTGCCCCATCTTATGCTAATTTATATCTGGGCACATGGGAGCATCGTCTGTCAACCGATATACGTTTGACTCAATATATGACCCAGATATTCTGTTGGAAACGCTATATCGACGATGTGCTGGTAGTGTGGTTGGGGTCCACAGAAGACTTCAATAAGTTTGTACAACTGCTTAATGATAATGATTTAAATCTACACTTCACTAGCGAAATTGGGGGTAGACAGTTAAATTTCCTAGACATTACATTGTCCCTACAGGATGACCATGTATCTACCACTTTATTTCGTAAAAAGACTGCCACAAACTGTTTTTTAAACTGGCAGAGCCATCATCCCTACCCTTCAAAGGCTGGCATACCGACCGGACAGTACCTGCGTCTTCGCAGGAACTGTTCCACGGTGGAAGATTTCAAAATCAAAGCAGCCGACTTAAGGAAATCTTTCAAAGATAAGGGGTACCCTAACAGGGTATTAAAAAGGGCTTACTCAAGGGCCTTGCAGTCCGATAGAAGTGATCTACTTAAAGACAACAGTCCAATAAGTAGTCACCAAATCCGGTGTATTGGAACCTTTGATGCAGGCTGGCACACCATGCTGTCAATTCTCGGCAGATACTGGCCAATCCTGACGGCAGATGAACAGTTAAAATCGGTGGTCCCCCCCTTTCCGTCAGTCACGGCTCGGAGGGGAAAAAACCTTAGGGACCTATTGGTACCTAGCCATCTCGGACCAATTGGCAATCCAGCCAAACCATATCTCCCTAAAGGCACGTATAGGTGCGGACACTGTAGCGCATGTCAATTCATACCCAAAGAAACTAAGATGTTCTCAGACAGTTCCAATCAAGATTTCCATTGCGTACAATCTTTCTTTAACTGTCGTACGGAGGGGGTCATCTACCTTCTGACGTGCTCATGCGGAATTAAATATGTTGGGAAGACTTTCCGCCCCTTCAAATTCCGCATTAGGGAGCATGTGAATTCTGTCAGAAGGAGATTGGAAACCCCTATCTCTAGACATCTGAAGATACATCACGCCAACTCATCTAGCAGGCTACGTTTTATGGGTATAGAATTAATACCTCAGACCCAACGTAAAGGTGATTGGGACCGTAAACTGAGACAAAGGGAGTCCTATTGGATTTATAAATTAAAAACAATCTCCCCCAAAGGACTCAACGAAGGGTTCTCATTTACGTCATTTTTATAATTTATAGGGTACCTAACATCCACGGGTCATAGGCTGGTCACCTTTTTCTGACTATTTTTAATTCCTAATTTGCTGATTGTGCAATTGTGTATTTATGTAAATAATAAAGTTTTTTTGTTTTTTGTCTTTTGTTCTTTGGAACAACACTGTGTGTAATCGATAGCCCTGCCTGACTAATATAGCATTCCTCTCTGACTATCCCTTTAAATTCGGATCGTTATTGAACGCAGTCCAACTAATAGCCCCTCTCTTTTCCTCTGTCCTATGTTTGCAGCATATGGGGTTGACTTTTTAATCCTTATTAAGCATCAGCATAATTTGTCTGGACAGAGGATATATAGAGTTGGCTTTGCAGTGTATGCTTTATTAAACTCCAATTTCGGGGATATGCCGAAATCACTTTGATCTTCTACCCATGGGCACTGGCAAGGGATCCACACATTAGCCCTCGCTAAACACCTCATAAGGTGTATATGTGGTATGCTACTTTGGTGTATATTTCCCACTGACCGGTCTATAGTGAGCGATGTTAAGCCCCGCCCTCCAGACGGTGCTTCACATTCCCACTTGTTTGCCCAGTATTAGAAGACACACGGCGAACAGCTTGCCAGTAATTGTATCCCTCCTCCCTCTCCGCCCACACCCGACGGATGGGTCGTTTAGCCTATGACCACCGCCGAAAGTGTGCTGTAACTAGGAGAGGCGGATCCTCCGTGGGCTCACCTTTGATTGACCCACTCAACCACCAATGTACAGCCACAGGCTGGCTATGACGTGGCTTAGGAGGCGGGATAGAACGGCATCCACACACGCCCCTCTAATTTGCTCCGATCAGCTGTAGGCTGTTCGGCTACGATATGTCAGGTATTTAAGAAGCTTGGGAGCACACAGTGGTTGACTAGCTCCTGACGACGGCGTGTATCCACGCTGAAACGCGCGTCGAGCGTTTTCCTCACTTTATATGTTTGTCTTACACTTTACTTAGGTAGCACCTTTATAGTTTTTTATTAGGTGGCCTTTTTTGGTTTGCTTATGGTATCAGGTATTTAGCGAGTTTGCCTTAGTTTAGGTGATTGCCTTCACAGGCAATACTATACTAGGTAGCTATTGGAGAGGTTTTTGGAGGTTCCTTCGTTTTATTTTTATATTCTGTCCAAGTATGGTTTATTAAGGAAGTTGGGGGTACGGCATAGGTCATTTTTACCTGCTCACTCTCCCACTACTCTTTCTCTCTTTCCTGTTACCAGGCATTCAAGTGCCTTTTCCGTGTTCAAAGTTGCTCCTCAGGATCCCCTTGTTTCAAGGGTCTCCTTTTCTGTGTATCTTTTCTGGGTTATCCCCTATTTTGCAGCTTTGAGGTAGGCTATGTATAGGGTTCTTGTCAGTATTTTACATATGGTTATGTGAATTATTGCACCTACCCTATTCATCATCCGTTTCTCTGTTTATGTTGTACCCCCAACCCGCCTTCTGTTGTGGCCCTAGTTAGCGTAGAAGATTTTATTCTGGTTTTGTGATTATTCCTTATGAATCGGTCTATGATGCTTTGCAGTTTGGCTAGGAACGTTTTGGGTAGCTGAATTGGCATTGTTCTCAAGAGGTATTGATATTTAGGAAGCAATACCATTTTTATCGCTGTAATTTTTCCCAGCCACAATAGGTATACCCCCTGCTAATGCTAATGCTCTTAGCTTGAGTCTTAGCCAGATTCAGTTTGTAGTATGAGTGTTTCCCATATTCTTTTATAGTGGCTAACAGGTTAGGGAGAGAAACTTGTGGCTGTGACAAAGTTATTAATATATTGTCTGCAAACAGATTGGTGGTGTAGACACAACTTTTAAAACTTTTAACCCCTTAAGGACCAAACTTCTGGAATAAAAGGGAATCATGACATGTCACACATGTCATGTGTCCTTAAGGGGTTAAAGAACACCTTAGGTATGGGGAAATTTGCAGTTGCAACTTATGTGCTTGCAATATAGTGGCATAAGAGGTATCCTGTGTTTTGTTTTCGTAGAAGTATTGTGTCATTTGTGTCTGTAGGTCTCAGGTGAACTCAGCATCTCGTAGGAGAGACTCATTGAGTCTCCAGGGGCCATGGTGTCGAGTGTCAAAGAGGTATTTCAGCGTTAATCTCATGGCGCATGATTGGACCATCCTGCCAACCCTACCTCGCATTGCAATATTTGATAAAGGTCCCCCCCACCCCCTTATTAAGAATCCATCTTTTCTCTGTGGACAGAGAAAAAATGTGTATTCTCGATCGCTTCTATATTGGACTCTCCATGCATCATATAGGTGTTGTTCATGGAGTTTTTGTATTGCTGGACGTTTTAGGGGCTGGAACCTGGTATAAGTCCACGCATATGATTGTTATACCCATCTGCATGGTGTATAGTGTGTGTAGAATTTTGTGCAGGAAGTTTCTTTGTTCTTTGTTTGGGGCATATACATTGGCCACGGTATATTGAATTTCTCTAAACTTGCCTGTAACGATAGTGTATCTGCCTTCCCCGTCGAGGAGTTGGGAATGAAGCCTAAAGGCAACATTTTTGCTTATGAGTATCGAGGCCCCTTTGGTTTTTGTGGGGGCAGTGGCATGGAACTAGTCCTTTTGGAGAGTCTGTTTGAAAGTGCATTTCCTGGAGGCATAATATGTCTGCTCTGTGGGAGCTTGCGTCTCTGCTCAGTGTGTGCCATTTTAGTGCGGAGTTCAGTCCCCTCACATTGTGTGTGTATATTTTTATGGTGGTTTGGTCATGGAAAAAGTTGGAAGATTATGTAAGGGTGCTGCAATTACCAGCTGGGTCAAGTCTTGCAGGGTATCCCTCTGGTGTCTGTCTAAACTCAATTACATTGCTGCTAGCAAAATCGGTGTATAAGCTGTTCTTATACACCAATTTCGCTGGTCCAAGGTATGAGGTCATGTATTGGGAGAGGGAAACAAAGAAGGAGACATAGGGAGGGGAATGCAAATGATAAACTTGAAATAAAGTATATACAAGCAACCTGAATGATGTACGTTGGTATTTAGAGCACTCCATTCGGTGCTGGGGGGGTGGAACTACGAGTCTTCTGTTGAGAAAGGTTGATGACCTCGAAGGTCGGCTGATAATGGATATAGAGCGTAACTATGATATGGGTGCACGACCCAGTACTTGTGTGAGAGAGTTCCAGAAATTGGAGAAAAAAAATAAATAAATATATATATATATATATATATATATATATATATTTGTGTACGGGATTATGGAAGGGGGCGCACATTTAAAGTGAGTGTAGTTTTGATAAATAAGAGTCGGTTGAGGTGTGCCGAAAACGACGAGAGGTTAAGAAAAAAGAGGGGGTAAGAATAAAGAGGGGGGTAAGAAGAGAAAGGGAGGGGGTAAGAAGAAAGAGGAAGGGGGGTAAGAAGAAAGAGGGAGGGGGGTAATAAGAAAGAGGGAGGGGTAAGATGAGAAAGGGAGGGGGGGTAAGAAGAGAAAGGATAGAAAGCCAAATTTTAATTTGCCTAAAAAGATATCTTATCTTATTTTAGAGCAAATCAATACACCTGGATAAAAACAGCGGTATGCTAACACCTGATAATATCACATTCATATATAATTATTCTTAATTCCACCTGCAGAATGGAATGTTTATAACTATATATTCTTTAGTCAACGAAGATTTCTAAATATTGAAATCTGACCGTGATTTATCCAGTCATATATCATGCCATTAGAATTTAATTAATTTAGATTAATTAAATAAAACCAGCATAATTACCATTTATGTTTATCTCCGGAAAATGTTATATTCTTTCATGTAATTTATATCAAATAATGTATTTGTACAATACACAAATGTATCATTGGCAATTAAGGCAATGTGTATTTAAAGAATGACTGAAGCAATGGACAGCATCACGTCTCTGATGAAGTAGGACACATTCCCTACAAAACGCGTAAGACAGATTTCCACAGCAGTTTACAGAATCAGACGCGTTCACCAGCAGCAGCAGCAGCTTATTCTTCAACGCAGGACCTGTTTGGTAACAACCGCAACCGGAATTGTCTGCTCTGCACGTCCCCCGAAGTGAGGCTCTTGCTCGGGACGTGCTCTCAGACCAACGCCGTCCTCACCGGCAGCCGGAATACAGACCAACACAATCCATATCCATCCTCAACTAATCCGAAGGTCCTTGCTGTTATTTTATTCATATAAGTCTGGCGATGCACTCATGAACTATTTCTGACCTGTATTTTTGCAACTTTTAACCATTTTAAGTTATATTTTTAAGTGTGAAATAAACTGGCATTTTTGATGAATAGATCCAGTTTTTTTGCTTCAGTCTACAAGCGATACATTGTATACATTGCCTAAGCTAACAGTTCCATATTCTGTGTTGCTTAATATTTAGACACTTATCTTTGACTATACAAAGTATATTATTTGGAACAAGCATCATTTACCCCACACTTTATTGGGGATTAAGATACCTGTTCTATACATATTCGCTGCATATCCATTTAGGAGCTCAGTTTATTTGTATCTTCATTTTTCATCAAACTTTATATTTTTATTTCTTATTATATTTATTCTCTCTATTTTGTTATTACCATTCTGTCCCATGTTTTAGGTTTATATCCATACTTATTTATTCCTCTCTTTATATTTATTTCCACTCATCACTTATCTGTTTTTTATCCATGATCCCTCATTTAAAGGGACACTACACATACTGAGTATTTAAAGGTATAGCATTAGCTATTATATTTCCATATTTTATCGTTATCTTCCACACATAGTGCTTTAGCCATTAGTCACTTAGCTAGCTCCTGGATTTTATACTCTTCATTTAGTTTCCTTACTTATCTTCTATATAGGTTTTTAGTGAATCCCTTTTTGTTCCAGTTTTCGAGCAGCTTAGTGCTAGTCTGTCTCCCTCTCTCCTGTGTGTTAAATTAGGTACACCAGAATTTTTCTCGTAATATGTAACCTGCTCAAGTGCTCCAAAGTGGAACACGGACGCATCAAAACCCTCCATGAAAATTCACACTTAAAAACCTGAACTTGTCACGTCTCTTTTACAGCACTGTAACTTCACAAAATAGTGCCAAAGACATACAATGGGGGTGTCATTTTACTCAAAAGACTTGGCTGAGCATAATTTGAGGGGTTTGTACTTAGTGACACATATGAAATATACAAAATGCCCAGCAAAAATGTAATCCGTATGTAAAAAATGCCCAAAATAATTTTTTACCACATACTTTGGCATATATTGGTGAAAAAATGGGGGCATGGTAAGGCACAATATGCACCATATGCGATACCCTGGAGTGTCTACTTTTACAAATGGTAGGCCTTTGTGGGTTGTTTTTTTTAGAACAGTCAAACTGTTATAATACCCCAAATGGAAGCATAGGCTCATTAAATCCGTCTCTCAAAATTCTGAAAAGGACAGGTCTCCTATATGGCACTGTAGCTTCACAAAATAGTGCCAAATACATACAATGGGGGTGTCATTTTAATCAGCAGATGTAACTGAACACAAAATAAAACTGTGTACAGGAATAGCACACACCAACTTTACAAAATACACAAGATAATTTCTTTGTTATAGGTTTGTGTGCTAAAAACCAAACAATGTTACTCCAATATTTAGCAGAGGTTGGCGGTGAAATGGCAATGAAGAAAGTGTCAAAACAACCTGAGGTAAATAGCCTGTGATGTCTACTTTATATAAATATATTCTTTTGTGTGGCAATTTTGTTTTCTTTTATGGCTATTAAGCTTACAAGACTAACATACCAAATTCTAAAATCGCTCCACATTAAAAGTTTATTTTACTCCTTATGCTTTGTGACCTGTAACTACCAAAAAAAAAACTTAAAATCCTAGACACATGATATATTTTGTAAATCAGAACAACTAAATGAATTTATTTTTAATTACTTTCTTTAACCTGCACTAATTATGCACACATTATTGCAAAAACTGTAAAAAACACAACATTTTTAAATAAGCATATATATATATATATATATATATATATATATATATATATATATATATATATATTACATTAAATTAAAGCTCTTTCTGTCCTTTAAAAAACAGTATATAATATGTGTCGGTGCAATAAACGAGAGATGCAAATTACAGTTGAACGCAAATAGCAAGAAAAGACAAGCTTCTGAAGTTGTGTCCTTAAGGGGTTAAGTAATAGCTCACACAAAAATACACTTTTAAATTTTACAAGGCTACTTAAATTTACCAGCTCAGCAAACAAATATAGTGATTCAGTTCTGCCATATAATGTTATACTCACCATATGCCACAGTACAGAAATTGAAAAAAAAATTGTGCTTAAAGTGCTTATCGAAAAATGCACTATTGAATTTAAAGTGCACTCAATGACAATCGAAAGTGCAATTCACCGTGTATAATTGTGCAAAATGAGTGCAGATTGAAATATGTAGAAAAGCCTTACAATATATGATGAAAATCTTCTCTACTTCAATTCATAAAATACACACTCTATGTGACAGGAAAAAAAAGAAACAAAAACGAAGTAATATTGTAATACTGTAAGTAGTAATATTGGTATGTGCCAATATGGAATAACACTCATAAGTGGAGAGCAGTTGTAGTTTGCTCTAACTATATTAGCTGCAAAGCGCCACAATGTGAAATTCCAGCTTGCAAAGTGAAGCAGGTAGCAATACTTCCAAGAATTGACTGCAGGTGTTCATCAAAATCCCCTACCGCATGAAAATCCCCTACCCTCGTCACTTCCGGTGAGGGAAATCAGCTGGATCCTGTGCTTCACATGTGTGCTAGCACTCCTGCTACTCCACCACAGCATTTTTACCAAATAAATAAAAAAATACATGAACTCTATAAAACTGCCCACATACTATGGACCCTGTGGAAAATAATCTTTGTGCAATTGTAATTATATGGCTCGTTTACCAAACAACCGCATGAACAGAGACCACCCTGGAGCATGTTAACACCTATTAAGAACTTAGAACGTTTCTCACCACAGTGTTCAAATTCTTCATCTGGGTGGCCGCACTTCCTGTAAGCAACCACGAGGTGGTGGCCATCTTGTTCGCATGAACGCAGGCAGCGGTGTTTGGGCATGAATCTCCTGGAACTAAAATAAGCTACAGAAACTCCCGAACACCGCTGGACTTCCATCATCGCATGTGTTCGGTTTTATACAAGTTACAAGAGCACTGTTCGGTGGGATCATTCGTCTGGATGAAGGGAACAAGCTCCAGGGTAAGACTATTGACTCTGTTTGGTAGTTTGTTAATTTTCAAACTACCGAACTAGACGGACCACAAGCCCTGATTCTCTGGAACTGTTTTGGGCATGGGGCCATGCTTGCGGTCGGTCAAATAAATGACTTCCATGGAATTTCTGAACCTTTGAACTGATCTAGGTTATTTTTGGATATGTTGTTCACCTATATCAGGGCTATCAGGGGATGTGTTGTGTTTTGGGGTACTTTTGGGACTTTTGTGTGTTTTTGCTGCTTGGAGATAATTGAGTTGATACAGTAATTAACTAAATTATCTCCCAAGCAGAGGGGAGGGACTGTTTGCCTTGTGTGGGAGTGCCTTACATTGTAAATGTGTTATTGGTTTGGAACTTTTTGTCCCTGTGCCGAACAAGGTCCACCTGGGTGTCATCCTTGTTGGGAAACTTGCATAAAAGGCCAGTGTGCCTCATTAAAATGCTATTCCAGCGTACACTCCAAACCTGTGTGTCGTCCTGTTATTGGAGGGAAATAAGATTTACTCCTGTGTCTGCTATTCCAGCTTGAAGGGGATTCTACAGGGAAAGTCCTTGTAAGGACTAGAGCTAATTCCCTATTCGGCTCCAGGAAGGAGCGGTTCCAGGGCCCCAGTCAAGACATGGCTACTGTGGGCAGAAGTGTTGCGGTTTGTCCCCTGTTCCAGCTAGGAAGTGGTTCTTGGTGGAGGTACCCAGCCAGGGGTACAGGGAGCTCTGTTTCAGTAAGTAAAGCTAGTTTTACAATTTCATTATAGTTAGTGCATTCACTAAGCTAAGGCACACGGGAAATTTAGGGTTAAGTGAGGGTTCAAATTTTTAACATCTCTCACACTCTATTCTAACCCTAACCCTTGGGGTAAGAGTTAAAATAAAGTGTGAAAAATCACAATTTATAGATATTCCCCTGTAACGGCTACCCCAGTTGGAGAGGGGTATCAGCTGTTGGAGACGTCCTTCCGAGCAAGATGCTGTGCTGTAGTGAAGTTGCGCTATCCCATCTGCTGGATCCAAATAGAGAGTAAAGCAGAGCTCTTAAAAGAGCTAGTGATTATGCTGAGCAGGTTCCCTTTCAATAACGAGACAAGGCTACGTTTTGAAGGGTTAAGCAGAACTGATTTAATGATCACAAAGCAGCTGATTTTATGCAGGTTTGAGAATGTTAACACCCACTGGACCTTGTTGGGCGCTGATAATGGGAATACAACAGCCAATCAGTTACAATTGTACAGTAAAAGCACACCCATTAATTACAGTACATTCCTCCCCTCTGCTTAGAAGATAATTGAGTTAATCATTATATCAGCTCAATTATCTCCAAGCTAAAAAATATACTTTCATGCATTTTTCATAACTTTAAAACTATATATAGGATATTAATAAAAGTTACATTTTAATAAACAATCAATTCAGGGGAACAACATTTCCAAAAATGGCACGAATTGGACCAGTGGTTCGGGAGTTAGTAAAAAGGTGGTTGTGACCAACCACTCGCACATTTCTCTGCCCAAAATAGTTCCACAATTTCAGTCTATGCGATCGATCTATCTTCCCGTTGTAATAGATGTAAAGTGCACAAACGGAACCGTTTGTGCCTTGCATCATTGGATGCAGATTGTTCGTATGAAGAAACCCACAAATTAGCGCTTTGTTCGTATGTTTCTAGTCGAACGCATTGAAGGTAGAAGTTCAGCGGTGTTCGGGGAAAAAGTTAGCCGAAATCAGTTCCACGAGGTTGACGACACCGCTTAGTGCGTTCGACTAAATAAAATGGCCGCTGCCACGTGTTCGCACAAACGAATGCCAACCACCCTGTTAAACCATTAGAATGTTAAGGTGTTTGCATTTTGTACAGGTCAAGAGGGTTAATTGGTGCCACACTCCTGCTCTGGGTGGTCTGTCATTCTACAGAATATTTAGTAGACAAATGATAATGGCCAAATACACGATTGATCCATTTTAGGGAAGGCAAACAAACGAATAGTCTGTTCTCAGTTCCATGCAGCAAATATACTGTGGCGAAACCAACCTCGCCACTGGGCCCTGGAGAAGCCTGTTTGCCCGCCTCCTACCTGCTGACTATGGCCCCTGGGTTATTTGGGGCATATTGTATTTTATTGTGCGACTGCTGGCCCTTTAAGCACAGTGAATGGTATTTTATTGTACTGCTGCTAGCCCTTTAAGAACTGTCTGGGGACATATTGAGAATTTGGGTAACAATACCCTTTAAGACTATGGCCCCTGAAAACGAATGGACTTTTATTCGGTGTGTATGGCCCTTTAAGAACCGTCTGGGGACATCTTGTAACTTTGGTGAACAATGCTCCTTTAAGACTATGTCCCCAGACCTGTAAAATAACTTGCCCTGGCTTTCTGCCACTTGGTTCAGTAAATGGGGCTTACTGAACCAAGTACCACACAGGCAGACCACCCAGAAGTTAAAGTGTGCAGGCAATTTACCTCCTAGGCTGTGAGGTTACTGCAGGTTAATTGCACGTGGTGGCGGCCATCTTTGTTCAGTCGAACGCGGTCAGCGGTGTATGCTAAAGATTCTGTGGAACTGAAATCGGCTACACATTTTACCGAACACCGCTGACCCTTACCTTCTCCTACACTTCGTTTTTCAGCTCCAGAGACTAAGTCCCGTTCGAAATGGGACTTAGTCGTTTTTCTGCATGAAATTGACCGACCGCACAGCCCATAATCCAAAGGCAGCAGGCGGGCAACCAGGCTCCTTCAATGCAATGTGGCGAGATTGGTCTCGTCACATCACTGTTATAGATTGAATAGCAGTTAGTTGTCTTCAAGCGGGTGTGTCAGGCCTACTGCGTGTACTCTGCCAACCTCTGCCACTGCACAGTGCCACTAAAATCTGGTCTCACAGTAGCTTGCACGCATAGTACCACTAATCCCAAAAAAATGACAGGCAGAGGCAGGCCACCCCGCAGGGGCCATCGTGGTCGTGGTGCTGTGATTCCCTTTTGCCCTAGAATAATGCCCAGTTTTCAGAGGCCACGTACCCTGAACTTGAAAAGTTCTGAGGACATAGTTGACTGGTTAACACAGGACACCCAATCTTCTACAGCTTCCGCTCGGAACCTTGACGCACCATCCTCCTCGAGCTTAGCTTCGGGCACCTCTCAAGATACCACTCATCCGCCTGCCGCCACCACCAACAATAGCAACACAGCCGCTTCACTTTATCTGTCAGAGGAGTTATTTACACATCTGTTTGAAGAAATGAGTGATGCACAACCATTATTGCCAGAGGATGTAGATAACAGGGATATGTCAGGCAGCATTACACACATGGTGTGATGATGATGATGTTGTACCCGCTGCTGCTTCCTTTGCTGAGTTGTCAGATACAAGTGAAGCGGTTGATGATGACGATGCGTCCATGGATGTCACGTGGGTGCCCACTCGGCAAGAAGAAGAACAGGGCGAAAGTTCAGATGGGGAGACAGAGAGGAGGAGGAGGAGACAAGTTGGAAGCAGGGGGAGGTCGTCACAAGGAGCTAGTGGCACAGTCTGACAGCATGCATTGGCACCCGTGGTCAGCCCGACAGCACGCCAATCAACGCATGCTGTGTCCACCACAAGAATGCCGTCATTGCAGAGCTCAGCAGTGTGGAATTTTTTTTGTGTGTCTGCCTCTGACAACAGCGATGCCATTTGCAACCTGTGCCAAAAGAAACTGAGTCGTGGGAAGTCCAACACCCACCTAGGTACAACTGCTTTGCGAAGGCACATGATCTCACATCACAAACGCCTATGGGATCAACACATGAGTACAAGCAGCACGCCTACTCTAAGCCGCCATCCTCCTCCTGGTCCAGCATCTTCAGCCACGTCAACCACTGCTGTCCTCCTTGCCCCCTCTCAACCATCCGCCACTCCGTCTCCCGCCTTGAGCAGTTCCCACTCATCTGCCCACAGTCATGTGTCTGTCAAGGACATGTTTGAGCGTAAGAAGCCAATGTCACAAAGTCACCCCCTTGCCCAGCGTCTGACAGCTGGCTTGTCCGAACTATTAGCCCGCCAGCTTTTACCATACAAGCTGGTGGAGTCTGAGGCGTTCAAAAAATTTGTAGCTATTGGGACACCGCAGTGGAAGGTACCCGGACGAAATTTCTTTTCACAAAAGGCAATCCCCAACCTGTATTCGATTGTGCAAAAGGAAGTAATGGCATGTCTGGCACACAGTGTTGGGGCAAGGGTCCATCTGACCACTGATACCTGGTCTGCAAAGCATGGTCAGGGCAGGTATATCACCTACACTGCGCATTGGGTAAACCTGCTAACGGCTGACAAGCATGAAATGCGTGGCTCTGCAGAGGAGTTGGTGACACCGCCACGACTTTCAGGCAGTCCTGCTGCCACCTCCTCTACTCCTCCTACTCCATCCTCTTCCAAAACCTCCTCGGCTAAGTCCTCTTCTGCTGCTGCGTCTTGCTCCACATCAACGGCACCCCTCCAGCTCCCCAGGTACTATTCCACATCCCGGATACGGCAGTGTCACGCCGTCTTGGGTTTGACTTGCTTGAAAGCAGAGAGTCACACCGGACAAGCACTCCTGTCTGCCCTGAACGCACAGGTGGAAAAGTGGCTGACTCCACAGCAACTGGATATCGGCAAAGTGGTTTGTGACAACGGAACAAATTTGTTCGCGGCATTGAAGTTGGGCAAGTTGACACATGTGCCGTGCATGGCACATGTGTGTAATCTGATCGTACAACGCTTTGTGCATAAGTACACAGGCTTACAGGATGTCCTGAAGCAGGCCAGGAAGGTGTGTGGCCATTTCAGGCGTTCCTACACGGCCATGGCTCACTTTGCCGATATCCAGCGGCGAAACAACATGACAGTGAGGCGCTTGATTTGCGACAGCCCGACACGTTGGAATTTAACACTCCTAATGTTCGACCGCCTGCTCCAACAAGAAAAAGCCAATAATGAATATTTGTATGACCGGGGTGCTAGGACAGCCTCTGGGGAGCTGGGAATTTTTTTGCCATGTTACTAGACGCTCATGCGCAATGCCTGTAGGCTCATGCGTCCTTTTGAGGAGGTGACAAACCTAGTCAGTCGCACCGAAGGCACCATCAGCGACATCATACCATTTGTTTTCTTCCTGGAGCGTACCCTGCGAAGAGTGCTGGATCAGGCCGTAGATGAGCGTGAAGAGGAAGAGGAAGAGTTGTGGTCACCATCACCACCAGAAACAGCCTTATCAGCATCGCTTGCTGGACCTGCGGCAACACTGGAAGAGGATTGTGAGGAAGAGGAGTCAGAGGAGGAATGTGGCTTTGAGGAGGAGGAGGAAGACCAACCACAACAGGCATCCCAGGCTGCTCGTTGTCACCTGTACTGGGTGTCCACGCTACTAGACCCCCGGTATAAGCAGAAAGTGGTGGAAATGTTACCGAATTACAGCAAGTCGGAAAGGATGCAGCATTTGCAAAATAAATTAAAAAGTATGCTTTACACAGCGTATAAAGGTGATGTCACAGCACAACAGGAATCTAACAGGGGGAGAGGTGGAAGTCATCCTCCTCCTCCCACGACCACGCCGGCAAGGACAGGACGCTTTAAAGACGTGTTGTTGATGGAGGACATGCGGACCTTTTTAAGTCCTACGCATCGCCACAGCCCTTCGGGATCCACCCTCAGAGAGCGACTCGACCGACAGGTATCAGACTACCTCGCCTTAACTGCAGATATCGACACTCTGAGGAGCGATGAACCCCTTGACTACTGGGTGTGCAGGCTTGACCTGTGGCCTGAGCTATCCCAATTTGCGATAGAACTTCTGGCCTGCCCCGCTTCAAGTGTCCTGTCAGAAAGGACCTTCAGTGCAGCAGGAGGTATTGTCACTGAGAAGAGAAGTCGCCTAGGTCAAAAAAGTCTAGATTACCTCACCTTTATTAAGATGAATGAGGGATGGATCCCGAAGGGACTGACACTAGGCGATACATTCGATTAAAAAAGGCCTGATGAGATGAGCTGCCTTGGGCTAAAAATGGTCCACACGCTGCTGTATTTTAGCTCTGAATGCCGGTTGACTTGCGTGACTTATCCGCCACCAAATAGGGTTCAAGCCGCCATGTTTTAGGGCACTTTCTGCCTGTGAAACAAACATCACTTTTTCTCGCCGCTGCTACAGCAGCGGCTGCAACAGTACCACATTTTTCAGGCATGTGTACATGCCTAATTTTTAGACCCTCTGGTGCTGCACTGTGGCTTCAAAAAACAAACCAAAAAAAAAAGGCACGTAGTGACCCTATGTAGGGGGAACAGTCCCTATTCTGCTCTGTGTCAGTGTGTATCATGGTCTCTGAGGACGAATACTAAACACACCACTCCTATCTGGTGGCAAATTAGATTGCCCGCGCAGTGCCCCAAATTTACAGAAATCGCTGCCATATCCATACAAATTGTACATAATGTCCAGGATAGTTTTCCAGGGACAAATGTTGTCGCCTGTTGAACGAGGTAATCTTGCTCGGGTCCCAGGTGTGCGGTTCCTAAAATGGCTGCCATATACACGTCCACTGATAGGAGACGCGGAAGGTATTAAACTGATAAGAATAATACTAAACACACCACTCCTATCTGGTGGCACATTAGATTGCCCGCGCAGTGCCCCAAATTTGAAGTAAGAGGACCGACCAAGCATCTTCTTCCGTCTCCCTGTTACAGAAATCACTGCCATATCCATACAAATTGTACATAATGTCCAGGATAGTTTTCCAGGGACAAATGTTGTCGCCTGTTGAACGAGGTGACCTTGCTCGGGTCCCAGGTGTGCGGTTCCTAAAATGGCTGCCATATACACGTCCACTGATAGGAGACGCAACAGGTATTAAACTGATAAGAATAGCACACCACTCCGATCAGTAGGTCCCCCCCATTGTGATTTATGCCCCCCACCCACCGCGCAGGGGTGGGGGCCGGGGGGGAGGACAGTAGGTCCCCCCAGTGTGTATCAGGGTCCCTGAGGACGGGGAACAGTCTCTATTCTGCTCTGTGTCAGTGTGTATCAGGGGCTTTGAGCACAGGTGTCAATACACAACTGCCAAGTGACCCTATGTAGGGGGAACAGTCTCTATTCTGCTCTGTGTCAGTGTGTTTCAGGGATCCTTAGGATAGGTGTCAATCCATATCTGCCAACTGACCCTATGTAGGGGGAACAGTCTCTATTCTGCTCTGTGTCAGTGTGTTTCAGGGATCCTTAGGATAGGTGTCAATCCATATCTGCCAAGTGACCCTATGTAGGGGGAACAGTCTCTATTCTGCTCTGTGTCAGTGTGTATCAGGGATCATTAGGACAGGTGTCAATCCATATCTGTCAAGTGACCCTATGTAGGGGGAACAGTCTCTATTCTGCTCTGTGTCAGTGTGTATCATGGGCTTTGAGGACAGGTGTCAATCCATATCTGCCAAGTGACCCTATGTAGGGGGAACAGTCTCTATTCTGCTCTTTGTCAGTGTGTATCATGGTCTCTGTGGACAGGGAACAGTCTCTATTCTGCTCTGTGTCAGTGTGTATCAGGGATCATTAGGACAGGTGTCAATCCATATCTGTCAAGTGACCCTATGTAGGGGGAACAGTCTCTATTCTGCTCTTTGTCAGTGTGTATCATGGTCTCTGTGGACAGGGAACAGTCTCTATTCTGCTCTGTGTCAGTGTGTATCAGGGATCATTAGGATAGGTGTCAATCCATATCTGCCAAGTGACCCTATGTAGGGGGAACAGTCCCTATTCTGCTCTGTGTCAGTGTGTATCAGGGGTTTTGAGGACAGGTGTCAATCCATATCTGCCAAGTGACCCTATGTAGGGGGAACAGTCCCTATTCTGCTCTGTGTCAGTGTGTATCAGGGATCACTAGGATAGGTGTCAATCCATATCTGCCAAGTGACCCTATGTAGGGGGAACAGTCCCTATTCTGCTCTGTGTCAGTGTGTATCAGGGGTTTTGAGGACAGGTGTCAATCCATATCTGCCAAGTGACCCTATGTAGGGGGAACAGTCCCTATTCTGCTCTGTGTCAGTGTGTATCAGGGATCATTAGGATAGGTGTCAATCCATATCTGCCAAGTGACCCTATGTAGGGGGAACAGCCTCTATTCTGCTCTGTGTCAGTGTGTATCAGGGGTTTTGAGGACAGGTGTCAATCCATATCTGCCAAGTGACCCTATGTAGGGGGAACAGTCCCTATTCTGCTCTGTGTCAGTGTGTATCAGGGATCATTAGGATAGGTGTCAATCCATATCTGCCAAGTGACCCTATGTAGGGGGAACAGTCTCTATTCTGCTCTGTGTCAGTGTGTATCAGGGGTTTTGAGGACAGGTGTCAATCCATATCTGCCAAGTGACCCTATGTAGGGGGAACAGTCCCTATTCTGCTCTGTGTCAGTGTGTATCAGGGGTTTTGAGGACAGGTGTCAATCCATATCTGCCAAGTGACCCTATGTAGGGGGAACAGTCCCTATTCTGCTCTGTGTCAGTGTGTATCAGGGGTTTTGAGGACAGGTGTCAATCCATATCTGCCAAGTGACCCTATGTAGGGGGAACAGTCTCTATTCTGCTCTGTGTCAGTGTGTATCAGGGGTTTTGAGGACAGGTGTCAATCCATATCTGCCAAGTGACCCTATGTAGGGGGAACAGTCTCTATTCTGTTCTGTGTCAGTGTGTATCAGGGATCATTAGGATAGGTGTCAATCCATATCTGCCAAGTGACCCTATGTAGGGGGAACAGTCCCTATTCTGCTCTGTGTCAGTGTGTATCAGGGGTTTTGAGGACAGGTGTCAATCCACATCTGCCAAGTGACCCTATGTAGGGGGAACAGTCCCTATTCTGCTCTGTGTCAGTGTGTATCAGGGGTTTTGAGGACAGGTGTCAATCCATATCTGCCAAGTGACCCTATGTAGGGGGAACAGTCCCTATTCTGCTCTGTGTCAGTGTGTATCAGGGGTTTTGAGGACAGGTGTCAATCCATATCTGCCAAGTGACCCTATGTAGGGGGAACAGTCTCTATTCTGCTCTGTGTCAGTGTGTATCAGGGGTTTTGAGGACAGGTGTCAATCCATATCTGCCAAGTGACCCTATGTAGGGGGAACAGTCTCTATTCTGCTCTGTGTCAGTGTGTATCAGGGATCTTTAGGATAGGTGTCAATCCATATCTGCCAAGTGACCCTATGTAGGGGGAACAGTCCCTATTCTGCTCTGTGTCAGTGTGTATCAGGGGTTTTGAGGACAGGTGTCAATCCATATCTGCCAAGTGACCCTATGTAGGGGGAACAGTCTCTATTCTGCTCTGTGTCAGTGGGTAACAGGGCTGGGCTTTGAGGACAGGTGTCAATGTTAGGTGATTTCTGCCCTTTATGGATTAAAAGCAGACTCTGCATCAACTGTGCAATTTTCCATGGGAGTTTTGCCATGGATCCCCCTCTGGCATGCCACAGTCCAGGTGTTAGTCCCCTTGAAACAACTTTTTCATCACTATTGTGGCCAGAAAGAGTCCCTGTTGTTTTTAAAATTCGCCTGCCCATTGAAGTCAATGGCGGTTCGCGCGGTTCGCGAACATTTGCGGAAGTTCGCGTTCGCCGTTCGCGAACCGAAAATTTCGGGTTCGCGACAACACTAATAAAAAGAGATTCAGAGGGGGGGAGAAGCCTTAAAACACTTTCTCAAAGGGCTATAAAATAGCTTCCTCTTAATTGGAAACGGGGTGACAGTATTGAACATCTTAAAGAGGTATGAAATCAAGAGGAAAGGAAGACTTTCAATAGATGGGGAAAATTTATGGCAAGAAATGGCATAATTCGAAATCTGAATTTAATCCATGTGGAGCCATAGTATTAAAATTAAAAATAAAAGTCATTTCTTCAATGCCAATTTTTTTTATGAAATCTCCACCCCTCCAGTTATTTTTAACCAGTTTAAAAGCACAAAACTTAAGACCCTGTGGATTTTGATAGTGACAGTGCTTAAAGTGTTGAGAGACACTATGTGTTTCAACCCCTTTCTTGATATTTCTCACATGCTCAGAAATTCTGTTATGGAGACATCTAATGGTCCTCCCTATATACATTTTGTTGCAAGGACAAATTAATAAGTAAATAACATTCTTGGAAAAACATGTTAGTTGGTCTCTTATTGCAAACTCTTTATTAGAGATTTCATTTATATTTTTTATGTGTCTTTTTTATTTGCTGTTTCCCTACATGCAAGGCACGTACCGCACCCAAAAAAGCCTTTACTTTTCGTTAAAAAATTACCATTTCCATTTTGCTGTTGCTTTAAATTACTGTTTACTAAAAAATTCTTAATATTTTTACATCCCCTATGAACTATCTTAGGTCTCTCTGGTAATATTTCTTTGAGAATGGGGTCATCTTGCAGTAGGTGCCAATATTTACTAATGGCAGACCGCACTCTCTTATTGTTGGCGGAGAAATTGCAGATAAAGGGAATACTAAATTTTTTATCTCCTATCCTTGTTTCTTTCTTTTTATAGGTTAATAAATCTTTTCGTTCTAATCTTTTTATTCCCTCTATACTTTTTTGGAGATCTTCCTCTTTGTACCCTTTTTCTAAAAATTGTTTCTTAATTATCTGAGTTTGTCCTAAAAAATCATCGTCTTTTGTGCAATTTCTTTTCAACCTCATGAACTGACTCTTAGGTGCATTCGTAAGCCACGGGGGATGATGACAACTGGTAAGGTCAATATATCCATTGCAGTCTACTTCCTTAAAATAATTTTTCGTAAAAATGTTTCCTTCCTCTATAAAAACAGTGAGATCTAAAAAATTAATTTATTTTTTGCTTATAGTGGAAGTAAGACTGATCCCCCAGTCATTACAATTTAGAAAGCTTAAAAAATTAGTCAAACTCAGATCATCTCCTTTCCAGATAAAAAATATGTCATCTATGTAACGGCGATAGGTGACCAAGTTTGCAAAAAACTCGCTATGTAAAATAAACACCTCTTCCCAATACGCCATAAAAAGGTTTGCGTAACTAGGTGCGAACTTGGTCCCCATCGCCGTTCCGTTACAGTGGTGGCAGCGGTGGGATGGTGTCCTAGTACGAGGAGAAGCAGCTCGGAAACACAGTTCGTTTGGAATTACAATTTGAGGGCAATGCTAGCATTCGTACAGCGCCTCTGTTCACAGCAAACATGACTTATCGCTTTGAGGGCGACGCTTACAGGAAGGAGGTAGAGAGGCGGTTAACCAGGTATGGCCCGAATATTTCGGTAGAGATGCTCCTTGCCACCGTGCGCAAGTTGGATGAGGAGAATAAAGCGGCATGGGAATTGGAGCTCCGATTTCGGAGATTGGGGCTGTGGCCAATCGGTCTCTCCTCCCTGCAGCAACCAGCATCCCAGGGAGAGGAGATTATCGGTCCCTCGTCCCTGCAGCAACCAGCGTCCTAGGGAGAGGATATTGTCGGTCCCTCGTCCCTGCAGCAACCAGCATCCCAGGGAGCCGAAGATGTCATCCTTCCTCTCCAGCGGCAGTGTGAGTTCCAGGGAGCTGAAGGTGTCATCCTTCCTCCCCAGCGGCAGTGTGAGTTCCAGGGAGCTGAAGGTGTCGTCCTTCCTCCCCAGCGGCAGTGTGAGTCCCAGAGAGCAGAGGGTGTCGTCCTTCCTCTCCAGCGGTAGTGTGAGTTCCAGGGAGCCGAAGGTGCCGTCCTTCCTCCCCAGCGGCAGTGTGAGTTCCAGGGAGCCGAAAGTATTGTCCTTACTCCCCAGCAGCAGAGTGAGTTCCAGGGGGAGGAGGCAACCAGTCTTCCTTCCCAGTGGCAACTTACCCCACAAAGGGGAGACCCTAATCCCCCAGAAGGTGCAGATGAGACCGTAGTCTATGCACCCGACATACAGGGATGCTGGACGGTCTATCCAGATCCCCAACTTTTTTAATAAATGTCATTTTATCATGTATAGTTTTATGCTGTCATTCTGGGGCTATCCTATTCATAGTTGTTACCTACGGCATTATAGTCTAGGATACCCCCATACCCCCAACCTGACCACATTATCACCAGTATGCACATTAAAATATGTGCATCATTAATATATATGTCCAAATGTGCTTATTTTATGCACTTTAATGGAAGCCTAATACATATGGCTTCCACTACTGTTAACTCTCCATATAGCTTTCCTATACTCATATAAGATGTGTCTCTTTGCTTTTATTTATTTATCTTATAATTATCTCTATTGCTACTCTCTCTATTGCTACTTGTTTTTTAAATGTTTTTTAAATGTTTATATATGTCATGTTTATTTTCATATTTTATGACGGTTATATATTCATTTCATTTTAATTCCCCTATCTGTACTATCTCTTTTAGATGTATTATATATGATGTGCCTAAACCTGACAGTGCATGTTTTATTCACTTATTTCCTCTGTTTTTCTTAAACCATATCCCTATACATATATAACATGTCAACTAATCCCCTCATATTGCTTCTATGGGGAATTATTAGTTAATAATGATCTATAGACGAAAGGGCGCGCTAAACTACATCTCCCATGCGCCCTTTCGCCGATTTGCGTACCATCTTCCTATTGGCCGCGGGTCACGTGCTGTTTTATGATCCGCCCCTCATGCAATGCATGCCGCCCACTATCAGGATGTCAGCATTGTCATATCAGACCTCCCCACTCTGCATAGGCCGATCACGTGACTCGCGCACTACATTCCCCATGGTGCTGTGCGAGTCACGTGAAATCTATTTTATTGAAGGTTTAAAACCTCGTTTTTAAGTAAAACCTTTCTGATAAGATTAAGACATACGGTTTATTAAGGATACATACCTTTGGTTAAAGTTTTAATTTCAATGTACAATGTATGATTTTGATTGGCCACCAAGCAATGATGTCATGTTGCCGCCATTTTTTTAAGTACTAGTGTACCTATATATACTGTGGTGGAATCTCGGTAAAAATAAATTTAGTAGGCCGAGATTACCACGTGGCATGTGTACGTGCATATGCTGACGTATCGATCAGTTGGTTGCACGAGGCAAGATACGATCAGTAGTGTACGGAGCATGTGCAAGAATACAGAATATAGTATTCCCCCTCCTCCATTGTGCTGGACAAGCCATGCGGTCAAACAGGAAGTTAATTCTTATTTGTGTTGATTGGTTAAGAGAATGTGCGGGTGGAGCTTAATATGGGAGGAGTTATATGCCTATATAAGGAGCCTGCACTATTGTCCGGGGCTCAGAACTTGCTGTATTTTGGTGACATTAGTCCCTCTGAGTCCCGATCGGTGATCCAATAAAGAATCTCTTCCTTCCTGAAGAAACCTGTGTCCATCTCTCTGTGCTTGGCTTCCGTCAGTTTCTCCGGTATCATTTGGTGCATTGGCCGGGAAGCTCATCGTTCAACGGTAGCTGAGAGGCAGAGGCGTGAGACGGTCTATCTTTGCCCACGTTCTCTACGGCTGCACCCCTGAACTTCTGCGTGGACCTCCCTTCGTCTCGGCGCCACTGGTCTGTTGTCCAGGAGATCATCGGCCTCTACGTGAGAAGTGCTGGGGTGTCCCCGTCGATGAGTGTGAACTCAGGTTCAGGAACGAGGAGGTAAGACAACTGCTGTTTTAGACGGCAGGACCCACTAGGGGTATACCGATTGTGCGGTAGGCCCAAAGGGGTTTTGAATCTGTGTATCTGCCCCCTCTGTCGGAGGGAAGGAGCGAAGGCGCACCGCTCGATCGAACGCTCTTTAGTCAGACCGTTTGATTTGGTTAGTCAGGCGGGGTCCTGGTGTAAATAGCCCTAGCCGGACACCGGTGTCTTGTCTAGACTAGCGTTCTAGGGTGTATATTACGTTCGCTAGGTCGGAGGGACCGGGAGACTAAGCGGCGCCTGTGTAAATTCGGTTCGCTAGTTCTCATCCTATCTGGGCTAAGTGGGAAGGCGTGTAAATTTGGAACCCACTAGACTTTTGATAGTGCGACTAAGAGGCGCCTGTGTAAATTCGGTTCTCTAGCTCGCTATATATGTGGTGATTGGGCAGTGTGGCTAACCAAAACGGGTGTATATAGTTTTAGGTAGTCCATCAAGGTACTGGCCAATAGTTTAGTTGGGAATTGTAAATGTGTTAACGATTGTTTAGTAAAGTGTATATCTTGTTAGATAGCGCGAGCTCAGCCGTCTAGCGAGAGTGTTAATAGTGTGTTGCTGTATTATAGTGCACGGTACCATAACCCTGTATATTTACTGACACTGTATATAAGTACTAATCATTGTCGTCCATTGAATGTTTAACACCATAACCACTAATAATTGTATTGTGACCTTAACTTGTGCTTTGACCTATGCTAACCGTACTGTAACCGCTATTTGTAAAAGACGATGTTACTGGGGTGTGTTATAGACGGGTAATTCGTATATAGAGAATTATAGCGTGGGTGACTGTATAGTTACGCCAAAGGGCATAATATTGATTATATAGTGACTGGTGTAGCAGCTGTGTGTGTACGGGAATTCCCTGAGTGATTATTGTTATTGTGTACGTTTCACTTGGTAACCGTACCACGTGGTGCTGTTGCCAGAGGAAACGGGTGTGACTGTTGAAAAAGTACGCGTGTATAGTATTCGTTGTCGACGACGTTCCATTATTAAGTATGGGTGCGTCGCAGTCAACGATTCCGGATCCCTTAGGATGTATGGTGAAGAATTTTAAAAAGGGATTCAAAACTTGTGATTTTGGGGTTAAAATGTCTCCTGTACGTTTGGTCACTTTGTGTACTAGGGAGTGGCCTACTTTGGTTGCGGCATGGCCGCCACGTGGCAGTTTGGATCCAACTCTGGTACAGCGCTTACACGTGGCTGTATCAGGTAGGCCTGAACTTTACGGCCAGTTTCCTTATATTGACTGTTGGAGACAGGCCGTAAATGACTCGCCAAAATGGCTCCGGACATGCCACGAGGAGCAATGTCGCCTCATGGTAGCTAGGACTTGTTCGTCCACTAGGACTGGTGTTAGGCCCATTTTGGACACGCCCCCTGAGTCCGAGATCCCTTTGCCGCCCCCTTACTTTCCGTTAAGAAGAAGTGACGCAAACGCAGGAAGTCCTGCAGCCCTCCCCTCATTACCCCCATCCACTTCCGCTTCCTCCTCCAGTACAGGATCCACCCCCCCTCGTACTAAATCTCCCCTTCCGGAATCAGAACCAACCCCCATTAAAAACGAATATCCTGATTTGGCGCCACTTCAGACTTCCGGTCAAGCTTCATCTAGCTCGACCCGAAGTGTTCTATTTACAACCTTTTCCCAAAACCAAGCTCCCACATCCCCATACCCTATTTCTCCCCGACTGGAACCCATGACTGACGCCCCTCCACGTAGCCCCATACAGACCCGACAGTTGACCGGTGCCCAACAATTAAGACACTATCAGATGCCTCTTCGTCTGAATCCCGGGTCAGCCTATATCGATGCCGCAGGTCAAATGGCACACGCTGACCCTGTCTTCGTATATGTCCCATTTACTACAACCGATCTTTTAAACTGGAAGACCCACAATTCCTCGTATACCGAGAAACCACAAGCTATGACTGATCTGTTCACCTCAATAGTACAGACACATAACCCGACATGGGCTGATTGCCAGCAGTTATTAATGACTTTATTTAACAATGAGGAAAGGACAAGGATTAATCAAGCAGCCATTAAAGCACTAGAGGATAAAGCCCGTACTTTAAACCAAGCCAATCCATCAGCATGGGCCGCAACACATTATCCCAACACCGATCCCGATTGGAACGTAAATGGTGCTGATATGGTTCAACTCAGAGCCTATAGAGACGCTATAATTGCTGGCATGAAAGCCGGAGGAAAGAAAGCCATTAACATGTCGAAGACAGTTGAGGTGATTCAGAAAAGCGATGAAGCGCCCAGTGTCTTTTATGACCAATTATTGGAGGCATACCGCTTGTATACCCCCTTTAATCCGGAAGACGCAGATAATTCCCGAATGGTGAACTCCGCCTTTGTCAGCCAAGCTTACGGAGATATTAAGCGCAAGCTACAAAAGTTAGAAGGGTTTGCAGGTATGTCAATCACCCAACTAATGGAGGTAGCGAATAAGGTTTATATGAATAGGGAAACAGAAAGCAAGAAAGAGGAGGAGTGCAAGATGCGTAAAAAGGCTGATATGCTAGCGGTAGCGATCGCAGGCGTAGATAAACGGGGCCCAGATAGAGGCAATAATAGATGGAGTAGGGAGCCTTTGAGTAGGGATCAGTGCGCGTATTGCAAGGAAGAAGGGCATTGGAGGAACGAATGTCCGCAAAGAGAGCAGTATGAGAGAGACCAACCTAGGGCAGGCTACGGAAACTTTAGAGGCAGAGCGAGAGGTAGAGGAGGCCCCGGAGGGAGTAATGGTTATAGAGGGAGTAATGGGAACAGAGGAAGTGTTAGGGAAGACAGGTATATTCCAGCAGCGCAAAGGTCCCGCGATAGAGAAGGTAGGGACTTCGTAGGATTGGCTGACACGGTCATGGAGGACTATTGATACCGACCGGGCTCCATCCCCCTTGGTCGAGCGGAGCCTATGGTCGATGTATCAATAGGGGGAAAAAGGAGTGCGTTCATGATCGACACTGGTGCTGAACATTCAGTGGTGACTAATCTAGTTGCTCCTCCATCTGGAAGGACTATTACTGTGATAGGAGCAACTGGAAGAAGTGCTGAAAGACCGGTTCTTAAAAGTCGACTCTGTACATTGGGAGGCCACGTAATCAAACATCAATTCCTTTATATGCCTGAGTGTCCAGTCCAATTGCTGGGACGTGATATGCTATCAAAATTACAAGCGCAGATTACGTTCCTACCAAATGGAACAACATCTTTAAAGTTTAATGGACCTTCAGGTATTATGACATTATCTGTACCAAAGGAAGAAGAGTGGCGACTTTATACAGCGTTGACTAGCCAAAACCCTAGGAGTGATGAGACATTATTTAACATACCAGGAGTTTGGGCAGAGAACAACCCACCAGGACTGGCCCGCAATATTCCACCTATAAAAATTGAACTGAAACTTGGGGTATATCCAGTGAGCCTAACACAATACCACATCCCGCAGAAGGCTAAGAAGAACATTCAATCCTATCTGGATAAGTTCATACGGTATGGTATCCTAAAATTCTGTACTTCCCCCTGGAACACCCCATTGCTGCCTGTTCAAAAGCCCGGTACAGATGAGTATCGACCTGTGCAGGACTTGAGAGCAGTCAATGATGCGGTTGTTAGTATACATCCAGTTGTACCCAATCCATATAACCTGCTTGCTTTAATTCCGGGCGGGGCTACTTACTTCACAGTCTTAGATCTCAAAGATGCCTTCTTTTGCCTCCGAATTGCCGCAGAAAGTCAATGTATTTTCGCTTTCCAATGGGAGAATGCTGTAACGGGCTCAAAACGCCAAATGACTTGGACAAGACTACCCCAAGGGTTTAAAAATTCACCTACCCTATTTGGTTCAGCCCTAAGTCAAGATCTACTGGATTTCGAGTCCATCCCAGGAGAGTGTGTCTTGTTACAATATGTAGATGACTTGTTGATAGCAGCAGTTACAAAAGAAATCTGTCAGCAAGCAACGCACGATCTACTACACATTCTCTGGAAGGCAGGATACAAGGTGTCTAGAAAGAAGGCTCAGTTGTGTTTGCCAACTGTCAAGTATCTGGGATTCCATATCTCTGAAGGTCAAAGAATTATGGGGCCAGAGAGAAAAGAAGCTGTCTGCCAAATACCAATACCCAAGAATAGAAGACAAGTGCGAGAATTCTTGGGGGCAGCAGGCTTCTGTAGGATATGGATTCCCAGCTATGCGATACTAGCAAAACCTCTGTACGCAGCTATCAAAGGTACAGAGCACGACCCCTTCTTATGGACCCAAGAACAGCAAACGGCATTTGAAGATGTGAAGAAGGCTTTGATGAGTGCCCCAGCATTAGGTCTACCTGATCACACACGACCATTCTGCTTATATGTACACGAGCAAAGAAGAATGGCTGTGGGAGTATTGACACAGTACTTGGGATCATGGCAAAGACCTGTTGCCTACATGTCTAAGCAATTGGATGCAGTGGCCAGCGGACTTCCACCTTGTCTAAGAGCCGTAGCTGCAGCCGCCCTGCTAGTAGCTGAAGCCGATAAACTCACTCTGGGTCAAGAACTTTATGTACGAGTCCCACATGCAGTACAGACGTTGTTGGATTAC
The DNA here is from genome assembly GCF_036172605.1 of Pelobates fuscus. NCBI lineage: Eukaryota > Metazoa > Chordata > Amphibia > Anura > Pelobatidae > Pelobates > Pelobates fuscus. The sequence continues at coordinate 273,026,716 of NC_086318.1, read as the reverse complement.
AAAGGAAATCATTGGTTTAGTAACAGCCGTATGACCAAGTATCAAGCAATGTTGTGTGAAAACCCAAGAGTGCATTTAGAGACTGTAAACACCTTAAATCCAGCTACCCTTTTGCCACAACCTACTGAAAGTCAACATGATTGTTTGGAAGTAATGGATGAAGTATTCTCAAGTAGACCAGATCTTCGTGATTTTCCCATCCAGAACCCCGATGTTCAATATTATACCGACGGCAGTAGTTATGTGAAAGAAGGTATCCGCTATGCAGGATATGCAGTAACAACAATAGACAAGGTGATAGAAGCTCGGCCACTGGCGAAAGGAACATCAGCACAAAAGGCAGAATTAATAGCACTAACACGAGCGTTACAATTGGCTGAAGGTTTAAGAGTGAATATCTATACGGACTCTAAGTATGCGTTTTTAACCACTCATGCCCACGGAGCTTTGTATAAAGAAAGAGGACTACTGAATTCAGAAGGCAAAGAAATCAAATACGCAGCTGAAATCCTACAACTATTGGAAGCAGTGTGGGAGCCGAAAGAAGTCGGTATCATACATTGTCGAGCGCATCTGAGAGGAGATGGTGATGTAACCAAGGGAAATCGGATGGCAGATAGTGCAGCTAAGCGTGCTGCTGAATCAGGAAGACAGGAGTATGTGGGGCATATAGCTGCTCTTATACCAACTCCACTGTCCCAATGGACTCCAGTTTATACAGCTCAAGAAGAGGAGTGGTTAAAGACTGAACCGGGAAAGTATCTGGAGAACAAGTGGTATCAGCTAGAAGATGGAAGAATAGTCATACCAGCATCACTAGCAGTAGAAATTGTCCAAAATTATCATAACGGGACACATTCTGGGAGAGACAGTACTGAAGAATCTCTCAGAAAACATTTCTACATACCAAGATTGTCCAACTTGACTCAGGCCATTGTACAAAGATGTGTAACGTGTGCTAAAAATAATGCAAGACAAGGACCAGTAAAGCCACCAGGAGTCCAGTTTATGGGGGGACTCCCCATGTCCGATCTACAAATAGACTTTACAGTGATGCCTAAATCGGGTGGACATCGTTACCTGCTGGTAATTGTGTGCACCTATTCAGGCTGGGTAGAAGCATGTCCTACTCGTACAGAGAAAGCAGGAGAAGTTGTGAGATTCCTGCTACGAGAAATAATACCCCGATATGGACTACCCTGTTCTATAGGATCGGACAATGGTCCAGCTTTTGTTCATCAGTGCCTACAACAACTGACTCATATGCTTGGTATAAAGTGGAGGCTTCATACTGCATATAGACCCCAGAGTTCTGGTAAGGTAGAGAGAATGAATAGAACTATAAAGAACCAGTTGGCTAAAATGTGTCAGGAAACCCAACTTAAGTGGAACGTTCTCTTACCCATAGCTCTATTGCGAATTCGCAGTACCCCTACCAGAAGGATGGGTCTCTCTCCTTTTGAAATTATGTATGGGCGACCACCTCCCGTACTTGGTAACTTAAGGGGGGATTTGAGTCAGTTGGGAGAAGGAATTACCCGGCAGCAGGTTGTAGAGTTGGGTAAGACTATGGAGGAGGTACAGAAATGGGTACAAGATAGATTACCTGTGAATATTTATCCCCCTGTTCATAGTTATCATCCAGGAGATCAAGTATGGATTAAAGAGTGGAATAATGTACCGTTAGGGCCCAAGTGGAGAGGTCCTTATGTTGTTCTTTTGTCTACCCCTACAGCGATAAAAGTAGCAGAAGTGACTCCGTGGATACATCACTCCAGGGTTAAACCAGCAGCAGTCGATTCTTGGCAAGTTACAGCAGATCCAGAGAATCCCTGCAAGATCCGGTTAAAACGCACTACTCAGTCGGAGTAACGAGGAATCGTGTGGATTACAAATTTTATTGTTACAGGTGTGAGTGAGAAGGCCATAATAAAGCCTGTCCTCTTACCAACACATAGTGTATAAGCCAGGAAAGTCTCGAAGGGACACCTGTGAAGACGAGCAGAACTCCATTCCCTGCAGCCCTCACATCCTGGAAGCTGAGGCTCCATCGCACGGACGAAGACTGAGGATGACGGCGAAAGATGTGCTTTTGATATTGTTTATTTATATGTGTTTTTATATTCAGGAAGGTAGAGGTACCGACACTCCTAGCTGTGAGGTATGCATTAAGACTACGAGAACAGGTAACCATATTTCCCAAACCCTAATTTGGCATTCACAATACGAGTGTAAAGGAGATGTATCGAGATGTAGATACTTAAATATAGACTATAGTGTGTGCCATTTAGGAGTAGGAGAACCTAAGTGCTTCAGTCCAGAGTATCAACCTCGTACAATTTGGTTGACTCTCAGGAATGGAGATCCTCAGGGGACCCTAATTAATAAGACGGTGTTAGAATCCGTACATTCTTCGGGTGTTCTGCTATTTGATGCGTGTAAAGCGATATCAAGTGGTAGAAAGCCGTGGAATGTATGTGGGGATCTTAGATGGGAGAGGACGTATGGGTCTAATGATAAATATATTTGTCCCAGTAGTAAAAATAAATATGTAAGTCCTAGATGCCCAAATAAAGACTATAACTTTTGCCCATATTGGTCTTGTGTGGGCGACTTGGGGACAGACAGTAGATAAAGACATGATAGTGTATAAGTTGCCGACTAGCCCATATTGTAAGTCTATGGAATGTAATCCCATCCATATACTTATAAATAACCCCGACAAGTTCTTAGACAAGTATGGCAATTTATTTGGGTTTCAGATATACGGGACGGGTTTAGATCCTGGGACATTATTGTTTATAGGGATAGAGACTGATACGGTATCCTCCCAAACTCATCAAGTATACCATTCCTTTTACGAAGAGATGAGTATAGATAATAAGATCCCCCATAATGCTAAAAACCTGTTCATCGATTTAGCTGAAAGTATTGCCGGTAGTCTTAATGTTACCAACTGCTATGTGTGTGGAGGTACTAACATGGGAGACCAATGGCCTTGGGAAGCAAAGGAGGTAATGTCCGGTTCTGAGGCGATTGACCAACTAATATCTACACAAGCCGATTATCATATGAGTGTTAGAGGTAAATCTGAGTGGAGATTAAAGACCTCCATCATAGGTTATGTTTGCATAGCAAGGAAAGGAATAATGTATAATACTTCTGTAGGAGAATTAACTTGTCTAGGGCAAAAAGCTTATGATGATGATACAAAGAATACAACTTGGTGGTCGGCTTCAAATGTCTCAGAACCATCAAACCCGTTTGCTAGATACGCCAATTTAAAGGATGTGTGGTTTGATCTATCCATCACATCTACCTGGAGAGCCCCAGCAAATTTGTACTGGATCTGTGGTAAGAAAGCCTATTCGGAGTTGCCACAGGACTGGGAAGGGGCATGTGTGTTGGGTATGCTCAAACCATCCTTCTTCTTGTTACCGATTGAAACAGGTGAGACTTTAGGTGTTAAAGTGTATGATGTGAATCATAGGAAGAAAAGGGGACCCATAGAGATAGGCACCTGGGAAGATAATGAATGGCCTCCCCAGCGTATCATAGATTATTATGGGCCAGCCACGTGGGCTGAGGATGGTACCTTTGGTTATAGAACCCCTATTTATATGCTCAACCGAATTATAAGGTTACAGGCGGTGGTTGAGATTATCACTAATGAGACATCACAAGCGCTCAATCTTCTAGCGAAGCATAACACCAGGATGAGGACAGCAGTCTACCAAAATAGATTAGCCTTGGATTACCTTTTGGCAGTAGAGGGAGGTGTATGTGGGAAGTTTAACCTAAGCAATTGCTGTCTTCAAATAGACGACGAAGGGCAAGCAATAGCTGAGCTTACTAGCCATATGGTTAAACTAGCGCATGTGCCTACTCAGGTATGGAAAGGGTATAATCCAAGTAGTTGGTTTGGTAGCTGGTATGAGTGGTTTGGAGGGCTTAAGGCAGTGGTAGGTGGAGTCCTACTAATTTTAATGTTGTGTCTACTCCTACCGTGTCTTATACCCTTAGTAGTCAGGTCTGTGCAAAGCCTGATAGGAAGTATAGCAGAGAGGAAGGCTGCTGCACAGATAATGGCGATTTATAAGTATAAGGCTTTAGATCAGGGAGAACCAATGCAGGAAGATGAGTGTTAAAAGATTCACATCATAAGATAAGTCTGGTCTGGTTCAAGGTAACTTGCGGTGTATGCAAACCAAGGTTAAGTGATGCCTCAAGTAATTGTAAAATATCAAGAGGCATCAAAGGGGGGAATGTGGTGGAATCTCGGTAAAAATAAATTTAGTAGGCCGAGATTACCACGTGGCATGTGTACGTGCATATGCTGACGTATCGATCAGTTGGTTGCACGAGGCAAGATACGATCAGTAGTGTACGGAGCATGTGCAAGAATACAGGATATAGTATTCCCCCTCCTCCATTGTGCTGGACAAGCCATGCGGTCAAACAGGAAGTTAATTCTTATTTGTGTTGATTGGTTAAGAGAATGTGCGGGTGGAGCTTAATATGGGAGGAGTTATATGCCTATATAAGGAGCCTGCACTATTGTCCGGGGCTCAGAACTCATTAACCTTTCTGACCTTATTAACATTGTGGTTAACCAAAGCCACTTCCAACTCCTGAACGGTCGGCTGGGTGGTCGTCGTTTGTATGAACTAACATATGACGGCGGCCATCTTGGACAGTCGAACACCCAGCGGTGGTCGTCAACAAATACATGGAACTCATTTTGGACACTGTTTCCCTTGAACACCGCTGAGATCACCAACCATCCATCTCTTTGTTCTAGTTCATACGAACGCCTTGCCGTACAATGACAATCCATGAATGGAACTGTCCCAGATAGCTAAACCCATGGAGCTCATGCTTTCTGGTGAACGCACAATGAACACACTTTCAGCTCCATTGCGATTGGACTGTATGTATGAGATCTGAGTGCTGTTCTATTATATTGAGTGCTCAGATCTAAGCTATGTGGGGATATGTCGAACGTGGGGGTTCCGTTCGGTAAAATAAGACATAGATTGTTATGTGTTTTACTGTATCTGAGAGATAATTAAGTTAGAGTTTTCCCACTTAATTATCAATCAGAAACTGAGGCTCCTGGGAGGAAAGCCCTTGTATTTTTGATGTGGAGACCCCATGCTAGAGATCGGTGCATAAAAGCTGTGTGTGTCCAAAATAAAATCAGTTGACTCCCAGAACTATGTGTCATCTAGTTGCTGGGGGGAAAGGGTCTTGGATTATTACAGTGCTTCTTTCAGCTTTGAGGAAGGAATAGTGGAGATACCTAGTCGTGGTATTGGAGCTCCACTATAGTACAGTTAGCCGGAGAGAGAGGAAGTGTTAGCTGACACAGGGACAGATGTAGAATGTGTGTTTTTGATGTATGTTGAGTGTGTCAAGACACACCTTTCCTATCTCAGGGCATTGGTCTTATTTCCTGTTTGACGTATTTCCTGTTTTCTACTTCTGTATTTCTAGCTGCGTAGTAACATATCTATTTGTAAGTTTGTACTTACCTCTCTATTTCTAACTGCTTAGTGCAAGGCAAGATTACTCCCCCATTGCTCCTGCAAGCTAGCTATAGGCTATTGGATAATGCTCATAAGACCACCACCCATGTTTCCTCTTAAATATATAATCTGTTGTACCACCTATTAAATGTCAGAACAACCTTGAATTGGAAATTTAATTGGATATTAAGTTGCTTACACAAGAGTCTGGTGCAAGGATTTTCAGCTAAACAGGTGACAATACAATTTGCTAATAGTCTTCTCTGACATTGAAAGCCATGTATCAGTGTTTGCAGATGACACCAAACTTTGTAAAGTAATAAAATGTGAGCAGGATATTGCCTTGCTGCAGAGGGATTTGGATAGATTGGGGGACTGGGCACTAAAATGGCAGATGAAATTTAACGTAGAAAAATGCAAAGTTATGCACTTCGGGGTTAAGAATGCACAAGCAATTTACACCCTAAATGGTAGTGAACTAGGGATAACCACACACGAGAAGGATTTGGGAATTGTTATAGACAACAAATTAGGTAGCAATATGCAATGTCAATCTGCCGTTGCTAAGGCCAGTAAGGTTTTGTCATGTATAAATAGGGGCATAAATTCTCGAGATGAAAATATAATTTTGCCTCTTTATAAATCGCTGGTAAGACCACACCTTGAATATGCTGTGCAATTTTGGGCACCTGTTCTAAAGAAGGATATCATGGCACTAGAAAAAGTGCAGAGACGAGCTACAAAATTGATAAAAGGAATGGAGCATTTTAGTTATGAAGAAAGGTTAAAAAATTTAAATCTCTTCAGTTTGGAAAAACGGCGCCTTAGAGGGGATATGATAACATTATACAAATATATTCGGGGCCAGTACAAACCATTATCTGGAAATCTATTCATAAACAGGGCTATACATAGGACACGAGGTCACACATTTAGGCTTGAAGAAAGGAGATTTCATCTAAGGCAAAGAAAAGGTTTTTTTTACAGTAAGAGCAATAAGGATATGGAATTCATTGCCGGAAGAGGTGGTTTTGTCAGAGTGTATACAGATGTTTAAATTGCAATTGGATAAATACTTGCAAAAACATAACATACAGGGATACAATTTCTAATTAGTGGGATAATAGCTGCTTGATCCAAGGAGACATCTGACTGCTATTTTGGGGTCAAGAAGGAATTTTTTCCTAGTTGCAAAATTGGAAGCGCTTCAGACTGGGTTTTTTGCCTTCTTTTGGATCAACAGCAAAAGCATATGTGAGGAAGGCTGAACTTGATGGATGCAAGTCTCTTTTCAGCTATGTAACTATGTAACTATGTAACTATGTAACTATGTAACTATGATTGTGCCTCTTCCACAAAATGACCTCTCATCCTGGCTCCTGGCATCCCAGATTGCTTGATAGGCTGAGTAGGCCTTGAGAGGCTGACTAGGTGCCCATAATAAAAGCACTTAAAGCAATTTTTGTACCTCTTCCTGAAGTACTCTAAGGTGGCTGTTCACACTGGCCTTGCTTACAATCAGTTGTCTACTTTCATTCAAGAGAGTACTACATGTACTACCACTACCTGTTTGTCTGTATAATATGATGTCAGGGGCTGAGCTGTATACATACACTGGTAAAGGAAGTATTTCTGGAATAAGAGCAACATTCTACAAAACATTTATTTTTTTGTGCAAAAATTATAAAGAATCAAACATGGATAAAAATATAACATCATTGTACAGCGCTATGTAACTTGCTGGCGCTATATAAATAATAAGATAATAATTATATTAATGAGGCTTAAACCTATCAATTGCTTTGGTACCCAGAGTGTCCCTTTAAATATCATATCTTGTTATTTATCTATTTTCTACACTTATGTGTTATCTTCTACACACAAAATGAATTTGCTTAATGTTTTAATGAGTTTGTCTACTATGTGTTCCTTTGGGGAAATGGCTACTTGTGTTTCTCTTTCTTTTGGATCAACAGCATAAAAAAGTGGGGTTGAACTTGATGGACCCTTTTTAACCTAGATTACTGTGTCACTATGAATTGTAGATTATGCTAGCTTTAGTGTACCTATAATCTTAATTTTATTAATGACAGGAGGCGAGTATTTGCCTAAGTCTCTCTTTACTAGAACTCCACAGCAGCACAGAAAAACAACCAATCAGAAAAAAGTTAGGTACTATAAAACTCCCCTCCCCATGCATCATTTCCTCTTTCAAGCTGCGACAAACAGAACAAGAGGCAGAAAATATAATCGGGAAGAAACTAAGTCCTAGATACAATGAATACAACGATGTCCACCCTCTGATAAGAGCTGTCAAACTAGATAGCGTTGATGGACTGTAAAATGAAACGAGAGAAACAACAGAATCGAACAGGTTGATTATCCAATGAAATGTACTCTGAATAAACATGTAGGTATCCAACATAGCAACCAAATTATCTTAATAAGTAGATATCCCAACCCTACTTATGAAAAACAGACATAAGAAACAAGCGACAGGTAGCAGAGACAACAAGCAGAGTTGCATACGTACCTGATTAATCTAAACTATAAAATAAAACAAGGGAGGGATAAGAAAGGGTGGGAAATACTCGCCTCCTGTCATTAATAAAATTAAGATTATAGGTACACTAAAGCTAGCATAATCTACAATTTTATAACATGACAGGAGGCTTCGTATTTGCTGTTTCAACGCTCAGATCTCCAATCCAACACTGTTTGTGTCGCTGGTACCTATTCCAAGGGATATTATGGTAAACCTAATCGGACTTTCCGGTTGCGATAAATGACAGTAGACGGGTCAATGAAGATGTCAGCCAACGAAGCATCCCAAACACGGAAAAAAACACCATCCGCCGATAGATCCATTGTACGTGGTGTTGCGACCAGATTCCTAGCAGACGTTCCATGAGCTGGCAAGCTGACCTATCAGCCCGCTTCCTGTAGTTGTAAAATATCGAATGCCGTTTACAGACGTAGGGCCACGAGAAGAAACTGCCACCATGTCTCAACTCTGATCTTCAAGGAGGCACCTCCGATCGTGCCAGGGTCATCCGGCGATGTGGCCTTGCAGGTAGACCTCCACTCTCAAGGAATGCACTCAAGTCCACCACCAAGTCACAATAGAACCGAGTAGGATCTTTCGTTCCCACCTGGCCTACCCAGTGAGATGTCTCACCCGAGAATAAATTTATAATGCAGGCAAGAGTGTGGTCAGACTAGCCGTATCCTAAGTGATTCCAATATTCCAAATGGTCTGTGTAATCCTCGGACGTGGTAGAGAAAAGACTCCAAAAGGACGTCCATTCAGGGTTCCGAACTGCACTTGTGTGGAGGAACGGTGGTCGACTATTCAGGGAATAGTGGATCCCAGAAATATTCAAAGGGATGGGAAGTGCAAACCGGAGCGCAGATTTCCATCCGGATATGTCCTCGTCTAAGAGTGAAAGATGTTTGTGTAGGAGTCGGGGCACACCAAGTACCCCCATAAAGTCTCGTAGGTCTCCTCGACGGTAGTTGAAAAGTAGGTTAGCGCGAATCCAACAAAACGGCTCCCGTGAGGGATAACAGAATATAGACGGAGGGTCCACCATCTCCGAACCCTGTTCACCAGGTATGCGCTCTGAGGAGACGGGGCAGTCCTGCCATCTTATCCCAAGATCGTAATGACCGGGGAGGTCAAGACAACCGGGGTTTCCGCTCTTACCCTGTGACCCCTACATACGGTTTTACCTTCAGACCGGATGATAGGCCATCCTTAATCTTGTTACCCGAGCAAGGCAGTGCCCGTTTGCTACATGAAGGTCTCCGTATCTCCTGACTTCTTGACATGGGAGAAACTGTCTGTGCAGTTTGTTCGTAATGGTCTGGGTATCCAAAACAGAAAGCAATCTCTGTATTATATGGTGCAGAATATGCCAAAAAACTGCACTCTCATAATACCGGAAGACCACCCGTTAGCCGTACCATCTCCAGGAGTGTGTGTAAATAAGTGGGAGACTCCCCCTGTTATACCTCCGAGTATTTCTCGCGTGTTTTACAGCGGTCCGGATCCCATAGATCCATTACAAGAGATAGAATAGAGGGATCTAGTCTAAACATGTAATTCTTGCATAACCAGGCAGTCCTCTAGAACGAAGTCAGTAGCGTGGATGTCAGCTCTAATTGAATGCAGGAGGGACGCCCCTCTATGTAGTCATCAATGTCTATCGCAGGTACAAGCCTGTGTGATGAACAAATGGCTGGTACTGTAGAGCGTCGAGTGTATGAGAGGGCCGCGCTCTCTACTACTGTGGTCACATACCGAGATAGCGTCCGGCTGCTAGCCTGAGCGGGCCGCACCCATTAGTAACCAACAGCAGAGTCTACATCCGTGACCGGTTCTCTCTATGAGAATGGGTCCTCCCAACCTGTCCTCTGTATCCAGCCCAGTATCTGGTAGAGGTCGAGTGAGGGGCTGCGCCCTCTAATAACAAATCAGTATCCGGTTCTGTATGAGAGGGTTCGCCCTCTGTTCCTGAAAATACACCAATTCTATCTCAGATAGAAGGCAAACAGCAGGCCGGAAGGTAAGAAAAGTAAGTCCCACTGGACAGGGCCAGAAGCTCACCGAACGCGGGAAAAAACTACCGAACCTATAAGGACTCCGGGAGGCAGATACAGAGTAGCTGGTAAAGACAAGGAAAAAACACCGCTTTCTCCTGTAGGAGTCTGAGTACCGGTCCTTGCCTGTGCGAAGTTCTACTTGGAGATGTGCCATCGCCGGTTTGGAGTAAACCGTGGATGTGTCCGGGGTCTTCATTAGAAACTTTGCCCTTAAGGCAGCAGGTTTAGGGCCTTCACCCTTCCCACCATATTCAGATGGCCGTATATGGGTGTCCTCTTGAACACTATGGCAATGGTGTTTGTCTGGACACCTGCCCATCTCCATGTCCCTGGTTGGCACTGGGCTTTCCTCAGTGATATTACCCCAGGCCTGTGGCCAAAAGGGGTTCGGTACCAATAGTGTAGGCCCATCAGTAGGGCACAGGCCCATCAGTAGGGCACAGGCCCAGCAGTCCAAATGAATGGACACAGAAAGGTTAGCCAAGCAAATAGTCACAGACCTAGCAGGCCGTTCAAGTAGGCACCAACATAGCAGGCTATTCAATGGGGCACCGACATAGCAGGCCAATCAATGGGGCACAGACATAGCAGGCCGTATTAATGGACACAGACATAGTAGGCCGTTCTTATGGGCACAGACATAGCAGGCCATTCTTATGGGCACAGACATAGCAGGCCATTCTTATGGGCACAGACATAGCAGGCCGTTCTTATGGGCACAGACATAGCAGGCCATTCTTATGGGCACAGACATAGCAGGCCGTTCTTATGGGCACAGACATAGCAGGCCGTTCTTATGGGCACAGACATAGCAGGCCAATCAATGGGGCACAGACATAGAAGGCCAATCAATGGGTTGTGTATTACCATAATATGATTATTAACATGTATTATATAGCGCCTTCCAATTCCGTAGCGCTTTACAGTGGGTATTGAATGAGTAACGGGGACCTCTGAGTTCGGGTAGAGGTCCCTAAAAATTGTAGATCCTCAGGGCATCTTGTGACATAGGACCCTTAGACAAACAACCCTTTTAGACAGCGTAATGCTGTGTGAGTAACTTGAACCGGGACTGGTAGTCCCTAAGTGCCCAGCAGTCAAATAGTGGTATTCCAGTTGTATTGGGTATAAGCGGAAGTATTCCAGTGACCATCATGTCCATGAATGTAAGGTACACTGAGCACTACTGTCCATGAACTGTGGATAGGTATGCGCATGCACACACAGATCTGTTAAATATCTTAGCATATTATAGATTACCATCCTCCTACCACCTGAAGGGTATTGTAATCACGGACACCTCAAGGAGTAGGGTTAAACACAATGAATTCCCCCAAGAACCTTATAAAATTGTATCGTATCGGTGTAGACTGGTCTCCCATACCAGTTAGAGTCAGAGCCAAGTCTGTCAGCTTATATATATGCCATGGCCAGAGAATTCATACCAGAGTAGTCCCATCTGAGATCTCATAGCTGAACCAGAAAAAAAATATATATACTGAGAAAGGATATGAATCCTAGAGCTAACTTTCACTGTATACACCCTGTACACCCTGTACAGAGCCTGTATAACCGAGTTCATATACACCTGTAATTCACAGTAAACTAATATACCCTGTCGGGAGAACTCAGTAACCTGTGATATATCCTGCCAGTAGAACGTACAGTAATCAGCGATATAGACTGTCCGCAAAACTCTCAGCAATCTGTGATATACACCGTCAGCAAAACTCTCAGAAATCCGTGACATACACTGTCAGTAAAACTAAATCCGTGACATACACTGTCAGTAAAACTAGATTCGTGACATACCCTGTCAGTAAAACTAAATCTGTGATATACACTGTCAGTAAGACTAAATTCAGAAACACACAGTCAGTAAAATTAAATCTGAGCTATACACAGACAGTAAAAACACACAGCATCTGTGAAATACCCTGTTAGCAAAACCCAACAGTATTCTGTGATATACATTTGACAGCAAAAATCACAGCACACTTAGGTATATATGCCAACAAAAACTTTGTCATAGAAACTCAGAAACTGACAGGTAAAAAACTAGAAGACTCGGGGGCGGAGCTTGACCGCCGAGCCGTGCGGACGCAGCTGAAATGGGCTCCTGCCGAGCGGGCACAACCCGGGGCAAAAACGCCGACCATTTCACCCAAAGCCACTCAGGGGTGCGCCACCCACGTAGGGGGTGCCCCCCGGAATCCAGTGATACCACTCTGGGACCCGTAGAGGCTGGGAATGCAGATACACAAATGCGGCCTACTGAGGCTGAAACCGGGGAGAGACGGGCGCTCTCTCCGAAGCAAAAGCCACAAAGCGACTTCTCTGCAACCAACCCCCCCCCCCCCCCTTTGGACCGGCGGGGGATATCCCGGTCCACAATGGCAGCAAGCAGGCAACCCAGACACAAGCCAAAACGGGGAAACTGTCCCACAGAGCAAACCCACAATGGCAGCCCGGCGCAAACAGGGAAGGCAGAGCACACGTACCCAGCAACCCATGTCACCTTTGGAGACATTTGACCACCTCTGCGCAAAATTCAGGTATGCCCTGCAGAAGAGGGGAGCTACCTATCGTCAAGCCGAGAGAATGGTGACCTCGTGGATACGGCCCGCAGCACGACGGAGCTACTATAAGCAGACGCCACGAGGCTCCAAAATGGCCGCCCGATTGCGCAGGTACAAGCGGGCCCAGAGACGGAAAATGGCGGAAAGCCTATCGGGCGCAACCCCCTACCCGCAACGGACACCACCGCTGCAAACAGGCCAGTCACCTGATCAAAATCATGGCGTACAGCACAGCTTACACCGACCCCATGCACAGATCAAGACGACCCGAGCGACTGTGCAGATGGCGCCACTAAACACCGCCGGAGCCGACTACCGACACAACGTTAGCAAGCTAAGGGGCGACAAGGGAGAGACCCAGAATGAAAACGCCCAGCTCTTACCGGCAATAGGCATCGGCTGAAGCACCCAACACGCTGCCCCCCACAGGTATTCTTAGCCTGGACAGTTTCATGCTAGCATATCAGCGAAGCACCCAGACTCTGATGCCCAGTGCATATAAGGGAGACTACTATCAGCACTAATCTGTGCTCCTCAGGACTTTTGTGACTACATTTGTTCCCAGCGGTTTTGCCTTAAATAATGTTTGGCTCTACCCCAGGCCGCCCATGGTTGGAATGCAAGAACCCTTTTGATCAGAGGATGTTACAATCTTGTTTTGTATAAAAAGTCCTATCTAGACCTAGCTTAACCTGCAGTTACATATAGTGCCACATGCCCAAACACTACATTAGATATGTGACATCGTATAGGTCAGCCTCATAACAATTAACTCATTAACTGTTTGACGCTAGGATGCAGATGCATGCCATGTTTTCCCCCTTTGTCACTCCTCTGTTTTCGACCTTATGACAGGTCCTTCCTACTATCTGTACAAGCGAGAACCTACACCGTTATATATTGTCTTTCCTAATATAAACATGTACCTAGTTAGCAAACGCCAAGATGAATAATGCCATGTTTAACTATCTATACAAGCCAGAACCTACACCGTTATATATTGTCTTTCCTAATATTCACATGTACCTATTTAGTAAACGCCAAGACGAATAATGCTATGTTTAACTATCTATACAAGCGGGAACATACGCCGTTATATATTGTCTTTCCTAATAGTAACATATACCTATTTAGCAAACGCCACGACGAATAATACTATGTTTAACTGTCTATACAAGCGAGAACCCACACCGTTATATATTGTCTTTCCTACTATTAACATATACCTAATTAGCAAATGCCAAGACGATTCATGCTATGTTTAACAAAGTTTCAAAAAAAAAAAATATGTGCTCTTACCTCAATGCCACATATGTATAAACCTGTGAACTTACTGTGATTATGTTTGCTGTTGTGGCTACGTACATCATTTTGTCAAACCATGCACGACAAAAATAAAGAATTCAAAAAAAAAAAAAAAACTAGAAGACTCACAGAGAGCTGTGAGACTTACCTGCAAGAAAAACTATTATACAGATCTGAAAGAAAAAACCTGACAAAAACTGAAGCACTCCGCCGGGGAATCCCAGCAGGGTGACATAGCCGATCTCCGAACCGTGGGCGTGGGAGGAGCCACGAGTAGGCGCACTCTCCTCCACCCGGTCGGCTGCCCGCGGCTCTGAGAAGAAGCTGAGCGCGGTTGCCGATAAAGTACAAGGGATTCGGGGAAATCAGGATACAGCCAGAGGCTAGTGTCCTGAAACCCCAAAACAACTCCTGCAGCCCGCAGAAAGAAATGGCGGGACAAGGAGAGAGGGGTAGTGAAGGGAGGGGGCAGAAGGCATACTGGAAAGAAAAAAAAACAAGAACTCCCCTAAAACCATCACAGAAAGGAAAAGTCTCCCCAAGAAGACGGGGGAAGCAAAAAATATAAAAGGCAGGAATCCCAATCATAAACAAACTATCCAAATACAATGCAAATAACATACATAAGCAGTAGGAAGGAAAATATAACAGAAAAATAACCAAACGCAAATAATATATAACATATAAATATAAATAAATATATAGAAGTAGAAAATATGATGTTAAATAAATAACTAAGTAAATATATGAAGATATAAAAAATATAAATCCAAGAAATCATAAATAAATCCCAAAGCCACACACTATAAGCAGGAGGCAGTGGTACTCTGACCTGTACTGTCTGCGGAGCAGCAAAGAAAGAGGAAATGATGCATGGGGAGGGGAGTTTTATAGTACCTAACTTTTTTCTGATTGGTTATTTTTCTGTGCTGCTGTGGAGTTCTAGTAAAGAGAGATGTAACGGAGCTCCGTGTACCCCGACCGAGTACCCTCCGTTGATGGATGCTCCTAGCGCTCTCAGAGGACTCCAAGCACTGCAGACGACACCACAACCACCGCAGGCTCCACAACCGCCGTAGCTTAACTGGAGCCGCGCCGTCTTCCGTCCACCCTGGAATGAACCTTCAGCATTCAGGAACGTGTGGGGAAGATCTCTCCTCCTGGAGAGCGTATCCGGAACAAGCTCTTAAAAGAGCCAAGTGATTAAGAGCTCAGGGGAATATGCAGCGCATAGCAATCCCCAGTATGATATAGCAGTTCCCTCCAATAACGAGACAAGGCTACGTATTGAGGGTCAGAAGAGGTCTGAGGACTGGAACACCCAGCCTGCTTTTTATTAGGATCAGGTACATACAGGACACTCCCAGGGGGAGGATGAAATTGACCAATCACATGCATGGTAACACCCCCACGTCTCCTCCCCTCAGATAAACACATAACCCAATTAAAACATACATTATTTTACCCAAGTTCTGGATGTACCCCAAAAACAGGGGGTACAGCTTTAAATCTGGTATCCCCAAATAGCCCTTGTTCAGGGGAACAGTCTGTCCAAAAATCAGCCCATTCGGATGGATGGTTCGGGAGATACAGGGCTCCAAAGTTTTGACCGACCGCACAGACCAACTAGCCGAAAATAGTTCCATGAGTTTTGGCCTTGCGGTCGGTCTCCGTTCGCACGGTAAAATAGACGAAATTCTTGCCATCCATTCGCATCTTTGTGGTCGCTAGAATCCCCATACTAAGTTAAGTATAACTACCGAACGGCCGGTCGTTCGGTAGTTTCCGTGCGAAGTTCTGGATGTCTGGAGGTCTTAGCGGTATTCGCCTGTTTGCGCTGCCGATTTCAGTTCCATGCGTTCACAGGCAAACACCGCTGTTCGCACGCAAGATGGCCGCGAACACGTGGAAAAGTCCCGAAATGGCGGCCACCTATTCAGAGCACAAAGAATTCGCATGAAATCATGCGAACGGCTGTATTCTCCAGTAATGTGATTCTTATGCAATATATTCGCCTAAATCTCCTGGCTGTTAGGTTATATTAGTAGTCCAAACCTACAGCATAGATAAAGGGAAAAAGACAGTCTAATACAAGTCCATATGCCTGA
Source organism: Pelobates fuscus (assembly GCF_036172605.1). Taxonomy (NCBI): domain Eukaryota; kingdom Metazoa; phylum Chordata; class Amphibia; order Anura; family Pelobatidae; genus Pelobates; species Pelobates fuscus. The sequence goes on along the minus strand of NC_086318.1, from coordinate 273,010,591 downwards.
ATACAGGGTTTACAGTGCAATATAGTCCAGGACCATAGTCGCAGGGGAGGAGGCAGGCAAGCAGGCCTCTCCAGGACAAAGTGGCGAAGGGCACTTCGTCACACATCTCCCCTTTGGGGGGAAGACTAACCAGGCACCTGACCTTCTGTCGGTCAGTGCCTCCGTTAGTCGATCCACCAACCCACAATAAACAGATGTCCGAGTGGCCCCCCCACAACATCAAAGTACAGGAACAGCCCACCCACAACACACAGTCACTGCACCTGGGTATTTGGCTGTGGTAATGAGGCCACATGCCGAGGGTACTTGAAGGGCAGAGGCCAACTGCACTCTGCCCAGATGCCAGCTCTTCTGCTGGGGTAGCCTGCAGGACATCAGGCTCTGGACCAGGGACAAAGGTAGGGCAGAGGCCGACTGCACTCTGCCCAGCTGCCAGCTCTTCTGCTGGGGTAGCCTGCAGGACATCAGGCTCTGGACCAGGGAAAAAGGTAGGGCAGAGGCCGACTGCACTCTGCCCAGCTGCCAGCTCTTCTACTGGGGTAGCCTGCAGGTCATCAGGCTCTGGACCAGGGACAAAGGTAGGGCAGAGGCCGACTGCGCTCTGTCCAGCTGCCAGCTCTTCCGCTGGGGTACTGAGACCATAATCCGGCTCAGTAGTTAAGGGAACCTGGACGTCAGGAGGGGTTAGCATCGCCTCCGTTAACCCTGGTGCCACGCTAGGAGTTAGCTGGGGAGGGGAATTTGTACTTACCCCCTCCTCTGGGTGTCCCGGTGAGGGTAGTTGGGGATCTGGAAAGGCTGTCCAGCATCCCTGTAGGTCAGGCACAGAGACCACGGTCCCATCTGCGCCGTCTGGAGGATTGGTGTCTCCCCTTGTTGGGGAAAGCTGCCGCTGGGGAGAGGGGGGGCTGTGCTCCTTTCCTGGAAACACAGGCTGCCGCTGGAGAGGGAGACCGCCTGTCTCCACTCCCTTACCATGGTCCTGTTGCTGTAGAGAGGGACCAACTGTCTCTGCTCTCTGTAGGACACACGGCTGCTGGGGGGGAAGGACGGCACCTTCGGCCCCCTGGGGTACACACTGCCGCTGGAGAGGGAGACCGCCTGTCTCCACTCCCTTACCATGGTCCTGTTGCTGTAGAGAGGGACCAACTGTCTCTGCTCTCTGTAGGACACACTGCTGCTGGGGGGGAAGGACGGCACCTTCGGCCCCCTGTAACTCACGCTGTTGTTGGGGCGCAGGGACGGAATACTTTGCCCTCACTGCCCGATATTCTGCTTCCATCTGCAGATACTCCGCCAGTTCTCTCCTCACTATTGGTACAATTTCCTCTGTTAGGAGGGGCCCGTAGATAGCCAACCGCCGCTTCAGCATAGCGTCAAACTGTACGTGACTATACCAATAGTCCAGTTTTGCTTGGTGTTCCCAGGATGCTGTTCCTCGCACTAGGGAAGCCATCCTGTTGTAGCCAGGGGCGCTGCCCAATGGCTAGCGTTGCCCTCAATTGTAACTCCAAACGTTACCCGTGTCTCTGAGCTGCTTCTCCTCGCACTAGGACGCCATCCCACCGCTGCCACCAATGTAACGGAGCTCCGTGTACCCCGACCGAGTACCCTCCGTTGATGGATGCTCCTAGCGCTCTCAGAGGACTCCAAGCACTGCAGACGACACCACAACCACCGCAGGCTCCACAACCGCCGTAGCTTAACTGGAGCCGCGCCGTCTTCCGTCCACCCTGGAATGAACCTTCAGCATTCAGGAACGTGTGGGGAAGATCTCTCCTCCTGGAGAGCGTATCCGGAACAAGCTCTTAAAAGAGCCAAGTGATTAAGAGCTCAGGGGAATATGCAGCGCATAGCAATCCCCAGTATGATATAGCAGTTCCCTCCAATAACGAGACAAGGCTACGTATTGAGGGTCAGAAGAGGTCTGAGGACTGGAACACCCAGCCTGCTTTTTATTAGGATCAGGTACATACAGGACACTCCCAGGGGGAGGATGAAATTGACCAATCACATGCATGGTAACACCCCCACGTCTCCTCCCCTCAGATAAACACATAACCCAATTAAAACATACATTATTTTACCCAAGTTCTGGATGTACCCCAAAAACAGGGGGTACAGCTTTAAATCTGGTATCCCCAAATAGCCCTTGTTCAGGGGAACAGTCTGTCCAAAAATCAGCCCATTCGGATGGATGGTTCGGGAGATACAGGGCTCCAAAGTTTTGACCGACCGCACAGACCAACTAGCCGAAAATAGTTCCATGAGTTTTGGCCTTGCGGTCGGTCTCCGTTCGCACGGTAAAATAGACGAAATTCTTGCCATCCATTCGCATCTTTGTGGTCGCTAGAATCCCCATACTAAGTTAAGTATAACTACCGAACGGCCGGTCGTTCGGTAGTTTCCGTGCGAAGTTCTGGATGTCTGGAGGTCTTAGCGGTATTCGCCTGTTTGCGCTGCCGATTTCAGTTCCATGCGTTCACAGGCAAACACCGCTGTTCGCACGCAAGATGGCCGCGAACACGTGGAAAAGTCCCGAAATGGCGGCCACCTATTCAGAGCACAAAGAATTCGCATGAAATCATGCGAACGGCTGTATTCTCCAGTAATGTGATTCTTATGCAATATATTCGCCTAAATCTCCTGGCTGTTAGGTTATATTAGTAGTCCAAACCTACAGCATAGATAAAGGGAAAAAGACAGTCTAATACAAGTCCATATGCCTGAATACAGGGTTTACAGTGCAATATAGTCCAGGACCATAGTCGCAGGGGAGGAGGCAGGCAAGCAGGCCTCTCCAGGACAAAGTGGCGAAGGGCACTTCGTCACAAGAGACTTAAGCAAATACGAAGCCTCCTGTCATGTTATAAAATTGCTTGAGAAAAAATGCCTTCTAGGGATGCCATTTAAATTAATTTTTTAAAATAAACAATTCAATGATGTTTTTGCCATAAAAAATTAAACACGGATAATATTTATCTTTTTTATATTCAGAGGTGGATGTAAAAACAAGAGTAAAAAAAAAAGTACCTGTGATGTCTGATTTCCAAATATGGCTGCTGGACACATTGCAATGTTCACACTACTAGATGACAGCGTGTCAATTGTATTTTCTCCATCTGCAGCTGACAATCCAGATATAACTAATGCACTTGAAAAGCTTCTCTTCCCAAACAAAAAACTTAAAGTGGAGCTTGATGAGGAAGCTTGACTTGTCTGTTGAATTTTGCATGTTCTCTCATTAACATTTTTGTGTGCAGCAACAGAAAGCACAGCAGTATGGATAAAAGGTGACCAAGAGGAGTTATTTAAAGATTGTTGACTCACAGAAAGCCTTTTTGCAGTACTAAAGTCATTTGTGAAAGCTTCACCATTAAGCTGCAGTTTTTGAAGATTTGGACCTGAGCAGCTTGGAACTGGAGTTTTTTGGTTTGATTGTGAATCTGTTTGCATTGAACGACTCCTCTGTTTTGTTTTCTCTACAAAAGAAAAAATTAAAAAGAAAAAAAACCACACTTTTAATACTCATTTCTAAATGTAATATGTACTGTATGAAATTATACTTTCAGTCTTCTATATAAAATACATTAACTGCTTCTATTCTTCAACGTAAGGGCACCACAGACTTAAGGGCACCACAGAATGGAATTGATCCCTTCATGTTAATGTATTATATACGTAATGAAGTAAAAAGATGTGCAAAAGCGATGCACTGAAAACATCCTTGCATTTGCTGCAAATCCCAAAGCTGTGTGGCTTTTGCTACAAACCGTAATTCGATCAGGACATGACTCAACCAGTAATATTGCTCACTCAACTTTCAATATCAGTGGTAAACAAATAGATAGTGGTATAGAAACAAAGAATGTGACGGAAGATAAGTACCATTTGGCCCATCTAGTCTGCCCAATTTTCTAAATATTTTCATTAGTGCCTAGTTTTATCGTATATACTATAGGCCTTATGCCTATCCCGTGCATGCTTGATCTCCGTCACTGTGGAATAGTCTTCATCTGGAAGACTATTCCTTGCATCCACTACCCTCTCAGTAAAGCAATATTCCTGATATTATTTTTAGCCCCTGTAATTTAAGACTATGACCTCTTGTTGTGGTAGTTTTTCTAATTTTAAATATACTCTCTTTTACTGTGTTGATTTCCTTTATGTATTTAAATGTTTCTATCATATCTCCCTGTCTCGTCTTTTCTTCAAGCTATAAATGTCAAAATCCTTTAACCTTTCCTGGTAAGTTTTACCCTGCAATTCATGAACTAGTTTAGTAGACCTTCTCTGACCTGTCTCCAAATAATCAATATGCTTCTGGAGATACAGTCTCCAGTACTGCATATAATATGCCAAGTGTGGACTCATCATTGTTAACTGATGGAATCTCAATTACATATTGCATCTGTTCTCTCTGCACTCTTCATTCACAAAGTCTTTATCTGTCTAGAAATTATGGTTAATGCTAAGTGCAGGATGAGAGTTTTAATTGGCTGTGTTTATTAGTTAATGGCTGAGATCAGTCACCCATGGTGGCTCATCCATTGAGGAATCAAGGAAGCCTCTGTAACGGATCACCTGGCACCCCGACTGGGTACCTTGAAGGATGCTCCTAGCGCTTACAGAGGGCTCCAAGCGCTCTGCAGACACCACAACCACCGCATACCCCACGAACCGCCACAGCTTGGTTGAGGTCTCGCCGTCTCCTACCCACCCTGGACCCTACGACAAGGCTCCAGGTTCCAGTGGGTTAACCTCTCCTCCAAGAGAGTGAAGCAGGAGCAGGCTCTTAAAAGAGCTTAGAAGTGATTATCCAAGGGAGCATGCAGAGCCTGGCAATCCCTTGTAGTGATATAGCAATTCCCCCAATAAGAGACAGGACTCTAGATTGAGGGTGAAGAAGAACTCTGGTTTAATGGCACACACTCTGCTTTTATGCAATTCTCCCCTGCAAGGGAGACACCCACATACAAGTATGCATTACCCAATCACACAATGGTTACATCCCACAGATTCCCTCCCCTTAGCCTGAGAGGTAACACAATTATACGTACAGTTAAAACATACTGTTACGACACTCACCACCAGATAGATGAAGCCGCCGTTTAGTAAATAATCCCCTTTCCTAGAAATGCAGGTTCTGTACAGCCGACCGTCAAACTCCCGAACAGAGAATACGCGAACGAGGCAACTCCCGAACATCAAATCAGCCGAACTCCTTTCACAGCTAGAAATAACAAAAGCGCTGTCCCAGTAATAATCTCCCCCACAAACGAGACCAAGCTCCGTCTTGAGGGTCAAACAGGAATGTGTTTAATGGGGGCTACCTGCCCGGTATTTATGTAGGCCTCCCACAAGGTGGACACTCCCCTAGGGGACCTTGTGGAAGACTGTAAGACATATTGGACAGTAGCCAATCGCAGTGGCTTCAGTATAAGCCCTTCCCATCTTACCCATAATTCCTTCTTCTCTATCCCGGAGATAATTGGGAAGAAACCCAATTATCTCCAAGGATAGAGACAAATCGCCATTTTAAATACAGTAGGAAAAATACATTAAAATACACAAATGAAGAAATACAGAATAAATATGGTTTGTGTAACGTATCCCCAGATAGCCTGGATCTGAGTGCATATTTCTACCGAATAGCGCTCAGATCCGATGTACATAGTTCAATCGCCATGGAGTCAAAGTCTCTCACAAGTCCATCGGTATACAAATTACTCCATGGGACGGCTATCTGGGTGAAGTCCATACGTATGTTACAAAACTCCCGAACTGACCGGTGTTCGTACGCCTCAACGAAATAGAAGGCGGACGGCAGCTTCCAGCGGTGTTCAGTAGATAAAGTGTACGTTTTTAGTTCCATAGGATCGACACCAAACAACGCTGATCTTCCTCGTGTCCCAAAATGGCCGCCGCCTCATGGTCAGCATACGAACGACGACCACCCGTACGGATGGAATGGAGAGGTGTCTGCGGTTAACCACAACGTTCTAATTGGGGCCAAGAGGTTAACCAGCAGCACACTCCAATCCTGGGTGGCCATCTGTTCGGTAGTTTCAATCGGTATTCCAGAATCACACGAACAGGGGCATACGGACAGGAAATCCAGCGAAAATAAAGGCAAACAGACGAACCAGCATTACTAGACTGTACAGATGGATCTGTCACACATACTTTTTACCCAACTTTCATAACTCTAAAACCATACATCAAATATTAATAATATTAGTCACATATTCTTAATCAGCACATTCCAAATACAAACATACCCAAAAATCATTTGAATCCGTTCAGCCGTTCGGGAGATAGGTATAAGTCACTTTTGACCGACCGCAAGCACATTTTCATGCCCAAAACAGTTCCATGGATTTGGGCTGTGCGGTCGGTCTATTTTACACCGAGAAATTGACTAAATCCAATTCGAACGAGCGTTCGAATCTTTGAACGGGACTTAGTCTCCAGCCTCGGTGTCGAAGTAGGTACGGGTCAGCGTTGTTCGTGCAATTGGGTAGCCGGAAACAGTTCCATAGATTTGGCTGCACACACCACTGACCGCATTCGAATAAGTTACAATGGCCGCCGCCACGTGTTCGTTTGTCTGAATGGCGGCCACTTCGACAACTTCGGCACTTCGACGACTTCAGCACTTCGACTGCATCCGAAGTGCCAGTTTAAAAGTTGTAACACTGCTCCAAAGTATTTAAAGGGCCAGGAACAGCATTATAAAAATCCATTATGCCCAAATGCAGTTCTTAAAGGGCAATACATCCCAGGGCCATAGTCGCAGGTCAGGAGGCTAGCGATCAGTCCTCTCCAATGCCCAGTGGCAAATGGCAGTTTGTCACAGCCTCCACCAGCAAAATTATATGCTAAAAATATAAAACCCTTTTTGTTGCCTATAGTCAGTGGTCAAAAGATTACTTGTCAAATATTGTCAATTATTACTATTCTAAAAAAACTCACAAAAGTATAAAGTATCCCATATGGCCAAAAAAAAATTATATCCAAATTCCTATTCCTTATGTTAATTCCCCTTGCAAATGATGTGGAGTCTAACCTCCCTGCCGCTTCTGTCTTTACATATTACAAGGAGGGAGCAGCACGCCGGTAGCTCCCTCCTTGTAATAAACTGAGCGAACAAACGAACACTGATACACAGTGTTTGTTTGTTCGTCTGATTTGTCTATTCATTCGTTCGTCTGTCTGATGAATGAATGAATAGATGAAATTCCCGTTCGCATGTCCAGGTGTTTCACTGGGCATGTGCGGGAATCTCACAGGCTATCTGGTGTGGGCAGATGACGTGTCCCACAGGGACTTCACCTACCCACACAAAGATGGCGGCGCCCTGAATATAGATCGGGGCAGAAAATACAGATGAATAATTAGGTAATCTGGGGGGCTTAGGGGCATTTGGGGGTGACTAAGGGGTCAAATGGATGTAGTGGAGGCGGGAGGGGTGTTAAAAAAAAAAACAGGATTCGGCATGACAGTGCCGCTTTAAATTCAAAGATGTTCTTAAATGATCTAAATGTAGATATATATACTCACGCACTGCTTAATATAACGTATTCTTTATGACATAAGCTTAAGCCTGTTTAAATTCAAAGATGTTTTTAAATTGTCTAAGCCTGTCTAAACACTACCAAGTTGTTGAAACTGACTGACAAACCTCATAATAATTTAACATATAAAATGTGCACGTATTAACATATACTACCCTATTGTTACAATTATTACTTGAAAAGCATGAGGAATGCCGTTGGGGTACCACATGCTCATTTGTTATACCTCCATGCACTACAAAAATAAATAATAATAATAAAAAAAAAATATATAAAATGTATGCAGCTTCCGAATGAATCTAAAATGGATGCTGTCCAGGAGGTGGGAGGGACTGGGAGGGAGGGTCTGCTGCTGATTGGCTGGAATGTGTCTGCTGACTGTGAGGTACAGGGTCAAAGTTTACTCACTGATGACGAATAGGGGGCGGACCGAACATTTATTACTCTTTGTTTTAGAGGCATCATTAGTACTATAGCACATGTAATTCCCTTTTATATTTGGGGCTTATTCACCATGGTTTCACCATGAGTCTATATAGATTTATTTATTTTTCTATTTCCTTTTTTTTTGTGCATAGAAATAAAAAAAAAAAAATATTGTAGAGATGATGCTCTTAATATAAAATATTTTTTCTGGGTTCAGTACCCTTAAAATAATTACAAATCATTAAAAAATAATTAAATATAATTAAATATAATTAACATAGAATAAATAATATAATTAACATAGAATAAATAAGTATATGGTTTGTCAGGAACAGTTCACAAACATTTCATATAATCTGTTGCTTGTTTAGAAATCTGTGAGTTACATAAGTATATAATGTTTATCTGATAATGTTTTTAGCCCCATTTGTTGCAGTTGCAACATATATTTGTATTATTAACACGTCTGTCATGTATATGTACACATGGTAGGCTGTTTTTGATGTCATAATGCACATTAGACATAAATTATACACCCCCAGCGTGACTATACATTTAGATGCACCTATTGTTCACCCTCTATGAGTGCTCACACTGCTACTTTCTATGTTTGTTTCACAGTGGCTTTTTTAACTTCTAAATATAATAGCCGTCGATCTGGGTGCAAGATATTATATCTTTAAATCTTGTTATACTGCCCTCCATACAGTACCAATTAATTAATACACTCTCTTCTGATCACCACACTATGTGATTATTATATTGCACGAGCATCACCGTGTTTTCATATCACTGGTTATATTTAGAACACAATGAATATGTACACGTGTTGCTTAGCAACGCCGTTCACTTGCGTCAGCACGTTGGTCACGTGGTGTCTTGGTTACACTTCCGGGTATCGGACGACCGGCGGCTTTTTCCACGCACCTTTTGGTAATTTCTCATTATGATTTATGTATATATACTTACCTCACACATTGCATTATTGATCTTGAAAAACGCCCTACAGGGGTCGAAACGTCGATCACAGAGATTGTTTTGCACATGTAATTTGCAACTTTGAATAAATAGAATTGCTTAACAAGACCTGTGAGTGCACCTTTTACACAATTTTGTATATATATATATATATATATATATATATATATTTATATATATGTGTTTGTATATTGTATTTTTGTATTGTGACAATGAAATGTTTTGTGGACCCAGGACATACTTGAAAACAAGAGAAATCTCAATGTATCCATCCTGTTAAATATTTTATAAAGAAAGAAATACAATTTTTGAAAAGGTGGCTTTAAGAAATAACACATTTTCCAAAACTGTCATTGAGCTATCTGATGCAATACTTAGATCCCAGGAGGCTCAGGGCAGTTGTGCTGCTATTGTTAAGGATTATTGGTCTCTTCTATGACCCCCTCTAGCTTTGGTGCTACTCAATTGGTGGGTGGAAACACTCTTATCTTAGAAGACTTGGCCTCCATGCTTCCCTGGACACCACTACAACTTTAGCATTTACTTGTGCATTGTCTGAAAATAGCGGTTCCCCCACACACCTGTCCCCAGGGCCGGACTGGCCATCTGGGATACTGGGAAATTTCCCGGTGGGCCGCGGCACCTGGGGGCTGCAGAACTCTTAATCCCTATAGAGAGGGAGCCCTGCAGCCGTTTTTAATAATAACACGGCCGCCAGCCGCATGTCGGTGCACCTGGGTGGCCGGTCCGGCGGCACACTCTGACTGGGTTATACTTACCTTGCAGCTGGCGACCCCCTCTCCTGTGCTATATGACTGCTGTCAGTATCAGTGAGTGTGCCGGGTGGCCGCATAACAGGTCCAGCGGCACACTCACTGATACTGACAGTACAGCTGACAGCACAGGAGGACTGAAGGAGGGGGCAGAGCTAACTACCATGCTCTCTCGCGGTTCCCATAATTCCCAGCACAGCCACATCAGAGTAGTGCCCTCCCTCAGTCCTCCTGTGACAAGGTCGGCAGGGACACAGAAAAAGAGGGGTAATAGAACCACAGGGGAAGGGGGGACAAATAGAGGGAAGGGGGGGGGGGCCAAATAGAGAGACACAGGGGATGGGGGAACAAAGACAGGGGTAATAGAGAGGCATAGGGGAAGGGGGGACAAAGAGACTGAGGGGTAATAGAGAGACACAGGGGAAGGGGGGACAAAGAGACAGATGGGGTGATAGAGAGACACCAGGGAAGGGGGGGACAAAGAGAAAGAGGGGTAATAGAGAGACATAATGGGTTGGGGGGACAAAGAGAGGGGTAATAGAGAGACACAGGGGAAGGGGGGACACAGAGCCAGGTGGGGTAATAGAGAGACACAGGGGATGCGGGTACAAAGAGAGGGGTAATAGAGTGACACAGAGGAACGGGGGACACAGGGACACATGGGATAATAGAGAGACACCAGGGAAGGGGGGACGAGACAGTGGGGTAATAGAGAGACACAGGGGATGGGGGACAAAGAGACAGAGGGGTAATAGGCTGGGGGAAAGAGACATACAGAGGCTGGAGAAGGGTAAAAAGAAACACATAGGGGTTGGGCTGAAGTAAAAGATACACAAGGGTTGCTGTAAGAGACAAAAAGGAGACAATTGGAGACAAGATACACTAAACAAGGTACATACAATAGACTAAATTGATGTGATCCTGACAGTAATACATATATATATCAATATATGCAAGTATATTGATGTGTATATTAGTAACATATATAATTATGCCTATAATATTTACACATACATTAAAATACATTTTTATATGCATAATACACACATAAATGTCATTAATATATACATATATGTAATGAGCATGTATTGGCCCAGTCTTGTTGCTAGTTGCATACTCATGCACAATAGCAAACTGAAGAGCGCACCCATAGGACTTCCCCTACCTCCTCTTTTCCAGTTAGAAACAGACATCCCTTAGCCCATTTAACTCCTCCATGCTCATTTATTGGATGAGCCAGAGCCTTTCCTTTTCCTGTTTTCCCTCATTTCCTTCTACCCTTTCTTTATCTCTTATACTGATAGAGGTCACACAGGCTGAAGTGCTTCTCCATCAATGCCAAATGACTTAAAACTACTATAAACAGACATAGCCTTCTTTGTTGAGCTATGCAAAGAAAAAGAAACAATAATGCCAGAAAAAGCAAGCACTCCAATTCTAAAAAGAAATGTTTATTCCACAAGGTACATAAACAAACAAGGGAAAACAAAAGGGCGGGTGGGGGCCCTGAAACTAACAATAAGGGGGGGACCTACTGTCCCCCCACGGCCCCCACCCCTGTGCGGTAGGTGGGGGCCCTAAATACAAAGGGGGCGGACCCTAGTTAACCCTCCCCCCAAAAAAAAATTATCTCCCTACCTACCCCCCTCACCCTAAAAATAATGAGGGGAGGACCTTTAGCTGCCCCCCCCTTATTGATAATTTTAGGGCCCCCACCCGCCGCACAGGGGTGGGGGCCGGGGGGGGGGCAGTAGGTCCCCCCCTTATTGATAATTTTAGGGCCCCCACCCGCCGCACAGGGGTGGGGGCCGAGGGGGGCAGTGGGTCCCCCCCCTTATTGATAATTTTAGGGCCCCCACCTGCCGCACAGGGGTGGGGGCCGGGAGGGGGCAGTAGGTCCCCCCTTATTTTTAATTTTAGGGCCCCCACCCACCGCTCAGGGGAGGGGACCGGGGGGGGACAGTAGGTCCCCCCCCTTTTGATAATTTTAGGGCCCCCACCCGCCGCACAGGGGTGGGGGCCGAGGGGGGCAGTGGGTCCCCCCCCTTATTGATAATTTTAGAGCCCCCAGCCGCCGCACAGGGGTGGGGGCCGGGGGGGGCAGTAGGTCCCCCCTTATTTTTAATTTTAGGGCCCCCACCCACCGCTCAGGGGAGGGGACCGGGGGGGGACAGTAGGTCCCCCCCCTTTTGATAATTTTAGGGCCCCCACCCGCCGCACAGGGGTGGGGGCCGGGGGGGGTAGTAGGTCCCCCCCTTAATGATAATTTTAGGGCCCCCACCCACCGCACAGGGGTGGGGGCCGGGGGGGGACAGTAGGTCCCCCCCTTATTTTTAATTTTAGGGCCCCTGCCCACCGCCCAGAGGTGGGGGCCGGGGGGGGGGAAGGAGAGTAGGTCTTCCCCCCCCTTCAACCACTATTGTGGCCAGAAAGAGTCCCTGTGGGTTCGGGCTTCAGATCCCACTCCCACAGCAGAGCTGACAGCCTCAGCATACAAAGCGCGTTCACAGTGCTTTGTGTGCTGATAGCCCGTCTGAAGTATTCACCCATGCGTGAATACGTCAGACGTGAGGCCTTTTTAGGGCCTCTGAACTCGGAAGTCCCTCTGGTGGCCGTCTGATTGACTGCAACAAGAGGTGTTCCAAGCTTCCAATGTAAACACTGCATTTTCTCAGAAAATACAGTGCTTACAAGAAAAAGGCTGCAGGGAGCTGTAGCACTCACCTAAACAACCTCATTAAACTGAAGTTGTTCAGGTGACTATAGTGTCCCTTTAAATAGGCACTTTAAACAATGTTTTTCAGCAAATACCCCAGTCACGAAAACTAAAGGAGTTGCTTTTGTCTTGCACGCATACTGATGTGCTTACATCTGCTGAACCGCAAGACCGCTTCCTATCGCTGATAGGGAAACTTGGAACAGTCAGTCTCGCTATTTGCTAGGGATATAATCACCCATACTACCCAAATTAGCATTTTGGCAGACATTCTCGGCCCACCACTTTACCCTCTCCACTGCACGTGGAGACGGTAAAGTTTATTATTTAGAAAAGAAATAAGAGAAAAACCCAGCAGGGTGGGAATGTCCCTAGAGATTACTTTTTATATATAAAAGCCTCTTTACAAAGGGGGAGGGAAGAGGAAAGGTTTAGCTAGTCCTGATCTAGTGCAGCCTAACAGATTTGCCTGTTTGAGTGAAGATGTTGGGAGCATCAGCTCAGGAGTAGCTGTACTGCAGGAAGCTGTTCCTTCTAACAGCCGTGGGAAAAGCCCCTCTAGTATGGGTGGGGTTGGGAGGGTAAGGAAGTCTAGGCAGGTTGTGGTGTAGGGGACTCTCTATTGTTAAGAGAGTAGATAGGGTAATCTGCCACTCTGATCGACTCAACCGGACAGTTTGCTGTCTCCCGGGTGCTAGGGTCCGGCATGTTGCCGACAGAGTGGAGGGATTATTAGGAGGGGCTGGGGATGACCCAGCTGTCATGGTCCATATTGGTACCAATGACAAAGTCAGAGGAAAATGGAAGGACCTAAAGAGTGAGTTCAGGGATCTAGGAAGTAAGCTAAAGAAAAGGCTTACCTGTGCTGCGTGCTACAGCAGAAAGGCAGCGGGAGATTAGAGAGGTCAATGCATGGCTGAAGTCTTTGTGCAGGAAAGAGGGTTTGGGGTTTTTAGAGCACTGGGCCAATTTTGTGCTTGGGTACAACCTGTATAGTCGTGATGGATTGCACCTAAACGGAAGAGAGTCTGTTGTGCTGGGGATAGGATGGCTAGAAGGTTGGAGGAGATTTTAAACTAGTAGTAGGGGGGGAGGGTCAAAGCAATCTAGGTTTTTGAATGTGTTAAATGACACCTTTATGTCACAACTGGTACAAGCACCAACTAGAAAGGATGCTTGTCTGGATCTCATTATAACAAACAATGTTTAAGTAGGGGTGATACCGGAGAAACTGACGGAAGCCAAGCACAGAGAAGTGGACACAGGTTTCTTCAGGAAGGAAGAGATTCTTTATTCGATTCACCGACCGGGGCTCAGAGGGACTAATGTCACCAAAATACAACAAGATCTGAGCCCAGAACTGACTGTGTAAATGCATAATGTAGACATATAGCTCCTCCTATAGTTAACTCTACCCACATATACTCTTTACACAATCAGCTGAACAAAGCCTAACTTCCCTTACCTGTTAGACCACATGGCTCACCCAGAACAATGGGGGAGAGGAAGTGTTTTCAGTTTCTGCATTCCTGCACTTGCTCAATACAGTGTTGATTGTATCTTAGCTACGTGTAACTGACTAACTGATACACCAACATTTACACATATGCCACATGGCAATCTTGTCCTAGTAAATTTATTTTTACTGAGATTCCACCACATTCCCCCCTTTGATGCTTCTGATATTTCACAATTCCAGATGCATCACTTAACCATAGTTTGCTTACACCTCAGGTTGCCATGAATCAGAACAGACCTCATAAGCATCTTAGCATCATTACAAATTCCTTCAGCATTCTGAATATATTATCTCTGGGCTAAGGGCTCATACTTGCAAACAGCCATTACATGCACAGCTGTTTTCCTTTCTGTTGTGCTCTCTGTGACACTCTGTATGGACCTAATTACCAATGGAACCAAACATGGTAGAAAGAGACACACTATAATCAACATGACTCCTCCTACCAATGTCTTGATCCCTCCAAGCTGCTCGTACCTACTTCCAAACCAACTACTAGAATTGTACCCGTTCCAGGCTTAAGTCAGTACATGCGTCAGTTTAGCCATGTGGCTTGTGAGATCAGCCACTGCCTGCCCTTCATCATCTATGTGCAGACAACAGTTGCTGAGATTGAACTTTCCACATACACCTCCTTCTATTTGCACTGGAAGTGAATGGAGGACTTTATCAACAGCCCAACTGGTTTACCTGGTAAGAAGGCTATGTGCTTTACAGAGGAATCCATAATTGCCTAATGGTAGAATGAGGCTTGAATCCCTGTATTAGAATACAATAACACTTCATGGGCATACAGTTTGGCTGTTAACCAGTTCCCTCACATATTACATCCCACCTATTGGCAATGAAGCGCGCTAAGGTAGCCAGTGCCACTCATTATCTTCCCAGCTACCTACATTCAAGGATGCTAGCTTCTTTTTATGATTCACATTATAAACTTTAACTCTCAAGGTCTCTCCTGTTTCAATTGGCAACAAGAAGGATGGCTTGAGCATACCTAATACACATGCCCCTTCCCAGTCCTGTGGTAACTCCGAATAGGCTTTCTTACCACAGATCCAGTACAAATTTGCTGGGGCTTTCCAACTAGATAATAAATAAAAAGGAAAGAGACAGCGCTAGATAACTATTAGGCAGCAACCTTAAAAAAAGGGGATCCCTCAAACCCTTTGAAACAAGATAAATAAAAACAATAAAAAAGGCTGCGCACACGAAATAAAGTCCAATTAAAAGTAAAGAAAGTCCAACTGTTTTTTCTTACAAGTGTCCTTTGATAGATGAGGTATTCTACTATTGTAGTGGTTCCACTTATTATGAAAGATAAAAAGAGAAAGAGAGACGGCCAATGGTGTAGTATGTAAAATTCAAATATAGACGTAAAAAATAATAGTATAAAACTCACATTTACCAGAGCTAATGTCCAGCTCTGGAATGAAGCGCGTACAGCGGTTTAATCCCCGCTTATGGGATATAAAGCAGGTTCCTCTCCGTGAATGGTGTCCAATTCTCGGGATAAAAGAAAACAGCCAATAGTGCTCACTGTATGGCAATATTGATAAAATAATAAAAGAATGTACTTACAAAGCGAGAGCAGACCCACTGCTCTATGATGACAGCTTGGGTGGATTGATCCCCACCTAAGGATTTCTTTTAAGTACAGGAAACTTCCAGGAATTTTCAAGGTTTCTTATAAAACCAAATAAAAAATAAATAAAATAACAATAAAAAGCCAGGGTAAAAAAAGAAAGGTTATGTGTCTATAAAAAAGATAATTGGCACAAGCAAATGACCAAAAATACTTTAATATATAAAAAACACAATTTTTAAATATCCATAACGCGTTTCGTCACAAAAGGACTTTTTCAAATGGAATAACATGTAATACCTGGCACATAGATGTTATATAAGAACATAATTAATTAAATTTTGGCGCCAAAACTTGGTCCATCCAATCACAAATAAAAACATATTTAAAACTTTAAAATACATAAATAACTTAATAGGGACGTAGTTTATATTGATACAACTTGATTCTGATATATTTAGATCAAAAACGAAGGTGGGAAAGTATAAATGCAAACATTTGAAAAAAATCACCTGACCGGCGGCACTTCCGGTTTTTGGAAGTTTAGCAGCAATGCTGCATGGGAAATGTAGTTAAATTTAGCCGCGACCAGCGGCCACTTAGAAAATGAACTAAGCATAAATATCTTATTAGTTTATGATGGGTTGATGTGATTTCGGGGATTCATTAATTAAAACGAAGGTGTAAAACGAAGGTGTAAAACGAAGGTGTAAAATAGTAATATTTTGATAATGAAAAGAGGTGACCTCTTTTCATTATCAAAATATTACTATTTTACACCTTCGTTTTAATTAATGAATCCCCGAAATCACATCAGCCCATCATAAACTAATAAGATATTTATGCTTAGTTCATTTTCTAAGTGGCCGCTGGTCACGGCTAAATTTAACTACATTTCCCATGCAGCATTGCTGCTAAACTTCCAAAAACCGGAAGTGCCGCCGGTCATGTGATTTTTTTCAAATGTTTGCATTTATACTTTCCCACCTTCGTTTTTGATCTAAATATATCAGAATCAAGTTGTATCAATGTAAACTACGTCCCTATTAAGTTATTTATGTATTTTAAAGTTTTAAATATGTTTTTATTTGTGATTGGATGGACCAAGTTTTGGCGCCAAAATTTAATTAATTATGTTCTTATATAACATCTATGTGCCAGGTATTACATGTTATTCCATTTGAAAAAGTCCTTTTGTGACGAAACGCGTTATGGATATTTAAAAATGGTGTTTTTTATATATTAAAGTATTTTTGGTCATTTGCTTGTGCCAATTATCTTTTTTATAGACACATAACCTTTCTTTTTTACCCTGGCTTTTTATTTTTATTTTATTTATTTTTTATTTGGTTTTATAAGAAACCTTGAAAATTCCTGGAAGTTTCCTGTACTTAAAAGAAATCCTTAGGTGGGGATCAATCCACCCAAGCTGTCATCAAAGAGCAGTGGGTCTGCTCTCGCTTTGTAAGTACATTCTTTTATTATTTTATCAATATTGCCATACAGTGAGCACTATTGGCTGTTTTCTTTTATCCCGAGAATTGGACACCATTCACGGAGAGGAACCTGCTTTATATCCCATAAGCGGGGATTAAACCGCTGTACGCGCTTCATTCCAGAGCTGGACATTAGCTCTGGTAAATGTGAGTTTTATACTATTATTTTTTACGTCTATATTTGAATTTTACATACTACACCATTGGCCGTCTCTCTTTCTCTTTTTTATCTTTCATAATAAGTGGAACCACTACAATAGTAGAAGACCTCATCTATCAAAGGACACTTGTAAGAAAAAACAGTTGGACTTTCTTTACTTTTAATTGGACTTTATTTCGTGTGTGCAGCCTTTTTTATTCTTTCCAACTAGCTATAGCAGATAGGTCAAACCACACATCCTTTAAATTGGTATAACTTGCAAACGGGTTAGGTGGTTCTGAGACATTTGAAGCCGACCACCAGGTTGTATTCTTTGTAGTATCATCATAAGCTTTTTGCCCTAGACAAGTTAGTTCTCCTACAGATGTGTTAAACATTATTTATTTTCTTGCTATGCAAACATAACCTATAATGGAGGTCTTTAATCGCCACTCAGATTTACCTCTAACACTCATTTGATAATCGGCTTGAGAAGATATTAACTGTTCAACTGTCTCAGAACCGGAATACATTACCTCCTTTGCTTCCCATTGCCATTGGTCTCCCATGTTAGTACCTCCACACACATAGCAGTTGGTTACATTAAGACTACCAGCAATACTCTCGGCTAAATCAATAAACAAGTTCTTAGCATTATGGGGGATCTTATTTTCCACACTCATCTCCTCATAGAAGGAATGAAAAACCTGATGAGTCTGGGTTGCCACAGTATTGGTCTCTATTCAAACCTGTTCCATATATCTGGAACCCAAATAAATTCCAAAACCTATCTATGAATCGTTCTGGGTCATTGGTAAGTATATGGACTGGGTTACACTCCCTAGACTTACAATATGGCTTGGTAGGCAACTTAGTAACAATCATATCCTTATCTACTGTCTGTCCCCAAGTTGCCCACCCCACACAAGACCAATATGGGCAATAATTATAATCCCTATCTGGGCATTTTGGACTTACGTCCTTATTTTTACTACTGGGACAAATATACTTATCGTTAGACCCATACGTTCTCTCCCACTTAAGATCCCCGCATACATTCCATGGTTTTCTACCACTTGATATCGCCTTACATGCATCAAATAGCAGAACACCCGAAGAATGTACGGTTTCTAATACTGTTTTATTTATTAGGGTCCCCTGTGAGTCTCCATTCCGGAGGGTCAACCAAATTGTACGGGGTTGATACTCTGGATTGAAGCACTTAGGTTCGCCTACTCCTAAATGGCATACACTATACTCTATACCTAAGTATCTACACCTTGATACATATCATTTACATTCATATTGTGAATGCCAAATTAGGGTCTGGGAAATATGATTACCTGTTATAGTAGTCTTAATGCAAACCTCACAGCTAGGTGTGTCGGTACCTCTACCTTCCTGAATAATAAAAAAAACATAAAAATACACATTATCAAGAGCACTTCTTTCGACGTCTTCATCCTCAGTCTTCGTCCGTGCGATGGCACCTCAGCTTCCAGGATGTAAGGGCTGCATGGAATGGAGTTCTGCAGGTCCTCTCTTCCCTTCACAGAGGTCCCTTCGAGACACCCTGGCTATGTCACGTGGGTGAGTGGTCTAGCTTTATTATGGCCGACAAAACACTCACTTACTGATCTCTTTAAACACACGTGTAATCCCAATATCTCCTCGTTACTCCGACTGAGTCATGCGCTTTAACCGGATCTTGCAAGGATTCTCTGGATCTATGGTAGCTTGTCAGGAATCTGCCGCTGTTTTTTTTTTTTTTACCCTAGAGTGATGAATCCACGGAGTCACTTCTACAACCTTTACAACTGTTGGGTAGATAAAAGAACAACATAGGGACCTCTCCACTTGGAACCTAATGGAACAGTGTTCCATTCTTTTCTCCACACTTGATCCCCTGGATGGTAACTATGAACAGGGGGATAAATATTCACAGGTAATCTATCTTGTACCCATTTCTGTACCTCCTCCATAGTTTTACCCAACTCTACAACCTGCTGCCGGGTAATTCCTTCTCCCAACTGACTCAAATCCCCCCTTAAGTTACCAAGTATGGAAGGTGGATGCCCATACATAATTTTTCAGCAGTACCCCAGAAACAAAAGAAAGCATCTTTGAGGTCTAGGAAGGTGTAGTAGGTTGCCCCACCTGGTATTAAAGCAAGCAGATTATAGGGGATGGGTACCACTGGGTGTATATTGACTACTGCATTATTAACTGCGTTTAGATCTTGTACAGGATGATACTCATCTGATCCCGGCTTCTGAACAGGTAATAATGGAGTGTTCCAAGGGGAGGTACAGAATTTTAGGATGTCATACTTTACACACTTATCCACATAGGTTTGTATATTTTCCTTAGCCCTCTATAATATATGGTACTAACTAAGGCTAACAGGATACGCTCCAAGCTTTAATTCAATGTGTATTGGTGGAATATTGCGAGCAAGTCCTGGAGGATTATTCTCTGTCCATATTCTTGAAATGTCAAATAAGGATTCATCACTCTTAGGGTCTGTATTTGTTATTATAGAGTAGAAGTGCCATTCTTCTTCCCTTTGCATCGATACTGATATTATGCCTGGTGATCTATTAAACTTCAGAGACGTTGATCCGTTGGGTTTAAAAGTTATCTGGGCTTGAAGCTTTGATAATAGATCTCGTCCTAGAAGCTGAACTGGACACTCCAGCATATATAGGAACTTGTGCTTAACAAAATGGCCTCCTAGAATACAAGTATGACTCCTGAGAATTGGTCTAGCAGCGCTTTTCCCAGTAGCTCCTATCATAGTTATAGTCTTCCTGAAGGAGGAGCAACTAGGTTAGTTACCACAGTGTCAATCATGAAAGAGCAGTGGGTCTGCTCTCGCTTTGTAAGTACATTCTTTTATTATTTTATCAATATTGCCATACAGTGAGCACTATTGGCTGTTTTCTTTTATCCCGAGAATTGGACACCATTCACGGAGAGGAACCTGCTATTGATACATCGACCATAGGCTGCACTCGGCTAAAGGGGGATGGAGCCCAGTCGGTATCAATAGTCTTCCATGACAGTGTCAGCCAGACCGACAAAATCTCTATCTTCTCTATCCCTTAATCTCTGGGTAGGGGAATAGTATCTACTTCCCTGAACACCTCCTCTGTTACTACTGCCATTCCCTCCAAGACTTTCTCTATAGCCACCTCTGTAACCATCTCGTAACCTTCTCTCTTGTCTTATCTATAACTTGCTTTATATTCCCTCTGTGGGCAGTCACTTTTCCAATATCCTTCCTCTCTACAATACGCACAGTGATTCCTACTTCCTCCCTTACTCAGCCTATTCTCAACTCCTCTATTCAACTCCCTTCCCTGTCTCTCTACACTTATGATAGCTACAGCTAGCATATCTGCCTTCATCCTCATTTTACGTTCTTCCTCCTGCTTTGTTTCAATCTCCCTGTTCATATACACCTGACTTGCAATTTCCATTAACTGTGATATGGACATTCCTACAAATCCCTTTAACTTTAGCAATTTTCTTTTGATATCCCCTTGGGTCTGGCTGACAAATGCTGAGTTGTTCATTCGAGAGTTCTCAGGGGCCTCTGGATTAAAAGGAGTATATAATATATATGACTCCAGCAATCTCTCATAGAAAGCACTAGGTGACTCGTCTGCTTTCGTAAAGGAATTATGGGTCTTCCAATTAAACAGATCAGTCATGGTGAACGGGACATAAACAAATACAGGGTCTGCCAACTGTAATTGACCATTAATATCAATGTGTGGGGGACCAGGGGTGAGCTGCAGTGGCATTTGTAAATGTCAAAGTTGGAGGGCACCGGTCATTTGTCAGGTTAGGGTGGGACTTAGATAGGGTTGTTTAGTCATAGGTTCCGGTCGGGGAGTGGTGAGGTAGGTGGAAATGGATAAATTAATTTTACTGGTCAGTAACTTGGTTAACAAAATGTTTCGGACAGGGCTAGGAGGAGCTACCAGTAACCAAAAATGGTAAAAGTGTATTCCAGCGTCCTATACCATTGACCATTTCATCCAGTTGTATTTCAAAACTAATTTACTGTTACTAAAAGCACACAAGGCTCAGTAATTATAGTGTTATGTCAGTGGTTATGGTGTTATCGGTGGTTATGGTGTTTTCAGTGATTATGGTATTGTCAATGGTTATGGTGTTTTCAGTGGTTATGGTATTATCAGTGGTTATGGTGTTTTCAGTGGTTATGGTGTTTTCAGTGATTATGGTATTGTCAGTGGTTATGGTGTTTTCAGTGATTATGGTATTGTCAGTGGTTATGGTGTTTTCAGTGATTATGGTATTGTCAGTGGTTATGGTATTATCAGTGGTTATGGTGTTGTCAGTGGTTATGGTATTATCACTGGTTATGGTATTGTGTAATTGCTGAGAATTATCTGATTCAGTGGATCAGAGTTACTGTTATTAAGAATTCTCCTCACAATTTTGACTGCTAATAATAAAACTGAACAATAATAAAAACACACTAAAATACCCTTCCACCAAAAATGGCCTCAGGGTACAAGAACCAGTTGGGGGGGGGGGGGGGTAGGTAGGCACAGAGAGCACAGGTGGACATACCAGCTGCACCAGTTCTTGCTAAAGAATTTAGTTGAGGGATGGTCAGATGGGTCAGATTCCATTGGGGATGGACAAACCAGTTTTTGGTAACCATCTAGTAACACAACCTGTTTTAAACAGTCAAAATATGGAAACTGGTCATAGAATTCAAACATAATAGATACACATGTACACGCTGCACTAGATTTAAATCAAGACAGATTACCACAGAGGCCATTCTCTACTACATAAGGTAGCCAATTTAACCCCCAAATCACACACATTATATCCCTTTTTAAAGTTATGTAGCATACATTCTAAGGGATCAACAATCTTTGAATTCTGGCGCATCCATACTTAGCAACGGAGCGTCTAATTCAAAGAAACACAACAAACACACCTCCAACAGTCACACTCGTTTCCCTGGCAACAGCACCATGTGGCACAGTTACTAGGTCAAACTCATACAACAAAACATACAGGGAATTCCCGTACACACACAGCTGTTACACCAGTCAGTAAATAACTAATACTGTGCCCTTTGGCGAAACTATACAGTCACCGACGCTATAATTCCCTATATCTGAATTACCCGTCTATAACATACCCCAGTAACATCGTCTTTACAAACAGTAGTTATAGTACGGTTAGCATTGGTTAGAGTACAATTTAAAGTCACAGTTCAATTAGTAGTGGTTATGGTGTTAAACATACAACATAGACAACAGTTATTAGTAGTTATTTACAATATCAGTAGTTATTATACATGGTTATGGTACCGTGCGCTATAATACAATTACACACTATTCACACTCTCGCTAGACGGCAGAGCTCACGCTATCTGGCAAGATATACACTCTACTACAACAATCTTTAACACATTTACAATTCCCAACTAATCTATTGGCCAGTACCTTGATGGACTACCTAAAACAATTTACATCCGTTTTGGTTAGCCACGCTGCCCAAACACCACATATAGCGAACTAGAGGGCGGAATTTACACAGAACCCTCTTAGTCTATATACTCTATCAAAAATCTAGTGGGTTCCAAATTTACACGCCTTCCCACTTAGCCAAGATAGGTTGAGATCTAGAGGACCGAATTTACACAGACGCCGCTTAGTCTTCCGGTCCCTCCGACCTAGCGAACGTAATATACACCCTAGAACGCTAGTCTAGACAAGACACCGGTGTCCGGCTAGGGCTATTTACACCAGAACCCCGCCTGACTCCAAACCAAAATTAAACGGGCTTACTAAAGGGCGTTTAGTTGAGCGGTGCGCCTTCGCTCCTTCCCTCCACTGGAGGGGGCAGATTCCATACACAAATAACCCCTTATGGGCCTATCGCACAATCGGTATCCAATACCCCTAGTGGGTCCACCGTCTAAAACAGTAGTCGTCTTACCTCCTCGTTCCTGAACCTGGGTTCACACTCATCGACGGGGGGACCCCAGCACTTACTACGTAGAGGCCGATGATCTCCTGGACAACAGACCAGTGGCGCCGAGACGAAAGGAGGTCTACGCAGAAGTTCAGGGGTGCAGCCGTAGGGAGCGTGGGCAAAGATAGACCATCTCACGCCTCTGCTTCTCAGCTACTGTTGAACGATGAGCTTCCCGGCCAAATGCACCAAATGATACCGGAGAAACTGACGGAAGCCAAGCACAGAGAGATGGACACAGGTTTCTTCAGGAAGGAAGAGATTCTTTATTCGATTCACCAACCGGGGCTCAGAGGGACTAATGTCACCAAAATACAACAAGATCTGAGCCCAGAACTGACTGTGTAAATGCATAATATAGACATATATCTCCTCCTATAGTTAACTCTACCCACATATACTCTTTACACAATCAGCTGAACAAAGCCTAACTTCCCTTACCTGTTAGACCACATAGCTCACCCAGAACAATGGAGGAGGGGAAGTGTTTTCAGTTTCTGCATTCCTGCACTTGCTCAATACAGTGTTGATTGTATCTTAGCTACGTGTAACTGACTAACTGATACACCAACATTTACACATATGCCACATGGCAATCTTGTCCTAGTAAATTTATTTTTACTGAGATTCCACCACAGGGGAGCATTTGGGAAATAGTGATCACAATATGGTAACTTTTGAAATAAACTTAAAAAAGCAAAAGCACGTGGGGTATATTAAAACGTATAATTTTAAAAAAGCCAATTTTAATAAGATTAGGGCAGCTCTACAACATATCGACTGGCATAAACTCCTTAGTGATCAAAACACTGAGGAAAAATGGAAACTATTCAAACAAATATTAGAAAGGTACATTTCACAGTATGTACCATTGGGTAATAGAGATGTCCCGAACAGTTCGCCGGGAACTGTTCGCCGGCGAACATATGCAATGTTCGGTCCGCCCCCTATTCGTCATGGAGGTGGGAGGGAGGGTCTGCTGCTGATTGGCTGGAATGTGTCTGATGACTGTGAGGTACAGGGTCAAAGTTTACTCAACGATGATGAATAGGGGGCGGACCGAACATCGCATATGTTCGCCCGCCGCGGCGACCGCGAACAAGCTATGTTCGCCGGCGAACAGTTCCCGGCGAACTGTTCGGGACATCTCTATTGGGTAATAAATATAAAATAAACAAATTAAAACCAATATGGTTTAGTAGAGAAGTAAAACAAGAGATTAAAAATAAGAAAAGGGCATTTAACCCCTTAAGGACACATGGCATGTCTGACATGTCATGATTCCCTTTTATTCCAGAAGTTTGGTCCTTAAGGGGTTAAAGCATTTAAATCTGACAAATCAGAGGCATTCTATATAAGATATAAGGAAGCCAATACTACTTGCAAAAAGGCAATTAAAGTGGCTAAACTAGAAAATAAGAAATTGATAGCCAAAGAATGCAAAACCAACCCCAATTTTTTTTCAAGTACATCAATTCTAAACAAACAAAAAATGAAAGTGTAGGTACACTGAAAACAGAGATGGGTCTGTTAGTTAATGAAAAGGCAGAAATTTTAAATAACTATTTTTCTTCAGTATATATTAATGAGGATCCTATGGCAAGAGATAAGCAAATGATTGGATAACTCGAGACAAGGTGCTACAGCTATTAAAGAAAATTAATGTAAATAAAGCTCCGGGGCCTGACGGTATCCACCCACGAGTACTTAAGGAGCTAAGTGGGGAAATAAGTGAACCTCTGTATTTAATTTTTCAAGATTCTTTTGTTTCAGGTATTGTACCGTAGGATTGGAGGAAGGCAGATGTTGTTCCTATATTTAACCCCTTAAGGACCAAGCTTCTGGAATAAAAGGGATCATGTCATGTCACACATGTCATGTGTCCTTAATGGGTTAAAAAGGGTTCAAAATCCTTGCCTGGAAATTATAGACCTGTGAGCTTAACTTTTGTGACTGGGAAATTATTTGAACGGTTATTAAGGGATAATATTCAGGAATTCATTGGGAAGAACTGTGTTATTATCAATAATCAGCATGGTTTTATGAAACATAAGTCATGTCAAACTAACCTAATTGCATTCTACGAAGAAGTAAGTAGAAGTATAGATCAGGGTGTTTCAGTGGATGTGATCTACTTGGATTTTGCCAAGGTATTTGATACGGTTCCTCACCATAGGTTAGTTTTCAAATTGAAAAAAATTGGTCTAGATGAATATTCTTGTTCTTGGGTAGAACATTGGCTTAAGGATAGAGTACAACGAGTTGTCATTAATGGTAAATTTTCAAGCTGGACAAAAGTGGTAAGTGGTGTACCTCAGGGTTCTGTTTTGGGACCGCTTCTATTTAACATATTTATAAATAATCTTGAAATGGGCATTGAAAGCCATGTATCAGTGTTTGCAGATGACACAAAACTTTGTAAAGTAATAAAATGTGAGCAGGATATTGCATTGCTGCAGAGGGATTTGGATAGATTGGGGGGGCTGGGCACTAAAATGGCAGATGCAATTTAACATAGAGAAATGCAAAGTTATGCACTTCGGGGCACAGCAATTTACACCCTAAATGGTAGTGAACTAGGAATAACCACACACAAGAAGGATTTGGGAATTGTTATAGACAACAAATTAGGCAGCAATATGCAATGTCAATCTGCCGTTGCTAAGGCCAGTAAGGGTTTGTCACGTATAAACAGGGGCATAAATTCTCGAGATGAAAATATAATTTTGCCTCTTTATAATTCGCTGGTAAGACCACACCTTGAATATGCTGTTCAATTTTGGGCACCTGTTCTAAAGAAAGATATCATGTGTGACGAGACCAATCTCGCCACATTGCATTGGAGGAGCCTGGTTGCCCGCCTGTTGCCTCTGGACTATGGCCCTGGGAGATTGGGCCCTTTAAAAACAGTATTCGGCCATACCAGAGTGTATGTCACTCATTTTGGCCCTTTAAATACTGTGGGGAAGGATTGGTACTTTTTATATGGCACTTCGGATGCAGCTGAAGTGCCGAAGTCGTCGAAGTGGCCGCCATTCAACAAAGGAACACATGGTGGTGGGCATTTTAATTTAGTCGAACGCGGTCAGCGGTGTATGCTAAAGAATCTATGGAACTGAAATCGGCTACGCAAATACACGAACACCGCTGACCCTTACCGTCGCCTCCACTTCGACACTTTTTCTGCAGGAATTGTTGGTCATAATGGACTTCCATCTATCTTTTTATCCACTGGAGGGATTGGTATGATTTTTGAAAGTGTTTATGTGTTTAAAGTATACTGAGTTCAAATATGTAATTTTTATGGAGATTGGATGTATGGTTTTAAAGTTACAGGGTATGTGTAAAAACTGTACTGTCTGTGATAATTATGTTAAACCATTGTGTAACATAACTATATCACAGGCAGAGGGGAGGATTTTGTGTGTAATTGCTGGGAGTGTTTTCAGTAATGTACGTGTATGATTGGTTGTTTTGTAACACCCTGTGGGTGGTCCTATCTAAGGGAAACCGTCATAAAAGAAGGTTCTTTTGGTGCCAATAAACAGACCACTGCTTAACCCTCAACACGGAGCCTTGTCTCGTTCTTGGGGGGATTTACTGTTTGCTGTTCCAGTTTGACTGCTAGGAGTTTAAACCTATATGTATGGTTTTTCCTATTCGGCTGTTTACAGCATTCGTATGGTTCCGGTTCAGCTGCTTACGGCATTCATATGCTTCTCCAGTTCGGTGGATTGGTGTCTACAGTAGCTGTGCCTGTGTCTCTGGAAGGGAAGATCTACTCAACGGCTGTTAACCCCTTTTATGCCCGGGGTGCCGTAACATCATGGCACTAGAAAAAATGCAGAGACGAACTACAAAATTGATAAAAGGAATGGAGCATTTTAGTTATGAAGAATGGTTAAAAAATTTAAATCTCTTTAGTTTGGAAAAACGGCGCCTGAGAGGGGATATGATAACATTATACAAATATATTCGGGGCCAGTACAAACCATTATCTGGAAATCTATTCATAAACAGGGCTATACATAGGACACAAGGTCACACATTTAGGCTGGAAGAAAGGAGATTTCATCTAAGGCAAATAAAAGGTTTTTTTACAGTAAGAGCAATAAGGATATGGAATTCTTTGCCTGAAGAGGTGGTTTTGTCACTCTATACCAGTGGTAGTCAACCTTTTTCTACCTACCGCCCACTAATGCATCTTTTTGGTTGAAAAAATTTCCTTACCGCCCACCAGTTTTCGCGCAAATGTGGAATATTTTTAAGAAAGGAGGGTGTTTTTTAAAAAAAATAAATGTACGTACATTTATCTTTTTATTTCTACTTAATGCAGGTTTATAAGGTTTTTAACTTTATAACGTTTAATGAGAAAACAATAAAGTAAATTGAAATTAACTTTACTAGTGATTAATGAGATCCTTGAGGTTGATGCTGCGACACTAAATATTTGATATCTGGTTCGATTTTCGTAAGGAACAAACGAAGGTCTCTTTCAGTGATATTCAGACGACTTCTCTGTTTGCGCATAATATGATTTCTCATTTGTGCGTCAGCTCATCTCCTCTCCCTCCTCAATTCCCCTCCCCACCTTTTTTTCCCCTTTTTTCTATTTTTTAACCGTCCTTATAGCAATGCCCAGTAGGAAGGCTGAGCTAGGTAGCCCACTTACTATAGTCCACTATAACAGACAGGCACACATACACACAGACATGCACACACACATGCAGACACACATGCAGACACACACATAAGACATACATAGACACACAGACATGCAGACACACATACAATGACACATACATACAAAGACAAGACACACATACATACAGACAGACACACACACATATATATATACAGACAGACACATACACACACACACACAAGACATACATACAAAGACACATACAGACAGACACACACATTATATTTAAGTCACCCTCCTGTTTCCTACCTTTAAGGTGCAGGAGGGTGACTTTCCCTGGGGTCCAGTGGTGGCTCAGGTGGATGGGAGTCAGAGTTCCCACTCTGACTCCCTGGTGTTCCTCCCGCGCGGCTCTCAGTTTTAGCTGGGAGGAGTGACCGGGGAATCACTTCCTCCCAGCTCTGATGTCATCACAGGGGGCCCGGTCGCGCTGTTAAAGCGCCCAGCGCTGACCGGGCCCCCTTACAATCCGCATCCATCGGGTGGCCCTGACAGCATGGGCCACCCGATGGACACTTTGGAAGGCGGCCCCGGCGGTTTACTGGGCGGGCCGGAGCCGCAAATGGTCACAGCGGTACCCAGTCGCACGGGTACCGCCGGCTCGCACCCGCCCGCCCGATCAACCTGGAAATCCCTACCGCCCACCTGGAATCCTGAAACGCCCACTAGTGGGCGGTAGGGACCAGGTTGACGAACCATGCTCTATACAGATGTTTAAACTGCAATTGGATAAATACTTGCAAAAACATAACATACAGGGATATAATTTCTAATTACTGGGGTAATAGCTGCTTAATCCAAGGAGACATCTGACTGCTATTTTGGGGTCAAGAAGGAATTTTTTCCTAGTTTGTTGCAAAATTGGAAGCGCTTCAGACTGTGTTTTTTTGCCTTCTTTTGGATCAACAGCAAAAACATATGTGAGGAAGGCTGAACTTGATGGACGCAAGTCTATTTTCAACTATGTAACTATGTAACTATGTAACTATGTAACTATGTATTGGTGCTGGTGTGTGGATATGTGTGTGTGTGTATGTCTGTCTGTGTATGCTGGCTGGGTATAGGCCTTCATGCATATCCTGTAACTCTTGGATAGGAATTCATGCATTCTTAATATGAGTAATTATTTTGTTTTTACTCTCCCCTTTAGCACCATCTTCTGCATTGTTTGCTTGTTTTTTTCTCTCTTTCTCTCCCCCCTCACTCTGTGATCTCCACACAAGAAATGTATGCCCTTTTCCAAAAATGGTGTCTATTTTCTATTAAGCCTGTATCTTATCCGCACTCATGTCGTTTTAACCCCTGTATCACAACTTAAGTTTGAATTGTATGTGTCGTCTTGCTCAGAAATTCTTTAGACTTAAGAATGGGAGGTTCTCCCGAAAGCTTGTCATTAGTGATGTACCGAACTGTCCGTCGGCGAACAGTTCCCCGCGAACTTAGCGTGTTCGCGTTCGCCGCGGCGGGCGGACACATGTGCAGTTCGATCCGCCCCCTATTCGTCATCATTGGGCAAACTTTGACCATGTGCCTCTCGGTCAGCCGACACATTCCAGCCAATCAACAGCACTCCCTCCCTTCCACACCCTCCAACCTCCCTCCCAGCATCCATTTTCGATTCATTCTGAAGGTGCATGCTTAGTGAGAGGAGGGAAAGTTTAGCTGCTGCTGATTAGATAGGGAAATTGATAGCTAGGCTAGGGTATTCAGTGTCCACTACAATCCTGAAGGACTCATCTGATCTCTGCTGTAAGGACAGCACCCCAAAAAGCCCTTTTTAGGGCTCTAACATCAGGCTGCTTTTTTTTATTTTTTTTCCTGTGTAATGTAATTGCAGGTGCCTGCCTGCCAGCTTCTGTGTGAGGTTCACATTGGATACTGTGCCTACTTGCCCAGTGCCACCACTCATATCTGTTTTTACAATAGGTTAAGCTTTACATTTAAAAGAAATTTTTTTTTTCACTGTAATAGAAGAGCAGTTGCCTGCCTGCCAGCTTCTGTGTCAGGTTGGATGCCTTGCCCATTTGCACAGTCAGTGCCACCACTCATATCTGTTTTAACAATAGGTTAAGCTTTACATTTAAAATAAATATTTTTTTTTCACTGTAATAGAAGAGCAGTTGCCTGCCTGCCAGCTTCTGTGTCAAGTTGGATGCCTTGCCCATTTGCACAGTCAGTGCCACCACTCATATCTGTTTTAACAATAGGTTAAGCTTTACATTTAAAAGAAATATTTTTTTTTCACTGTAATAGAAGAGCAGTTGCCTGCCTGCCAGCTTTTGTGTCAGGTTGGATGCCTTGCCCATTTGCACAGTCAGTGCCACCACTCATATCTGTTTTAACAATAGGTTAAGCTTTACATTTAAAAGAAATATTTTTTTTTTCACTGTAATAGAAGAGCAGTTGCCTGCCTGCCAGCTTTTGTGTCAGGTTGGATGCCTTGCCCATTTGCACAGTCAGTGCCACCACTCATATCTGTTTTAACAATAGGTTAAGCTTTACATTTAAAATAAATATTTTTTTTTCACTGTAATAGAAGAGCAGTTGCCTGCCTGCCAGGTTCTGTGTCAGGTTGGATGCCTTGCCCATTTGCACAGTCAGTGCCACCACTCATATCTGTTTTAACAATAGTTTAAGCTTTACATTTAAAATAAATATTTTTTTTCACTGTAATAGAAGAGCAGTTGCCTGCCTGCCAGCTTCTGTGTCAGGTTGGATGCCTTGCCCATTTGCACAGTCAGTGCCACCACTCATATCTGTTTTAACAATAGGTTAAGCTTTACATTTAAAATAAATATTTTTTTTTCACTGTAATAGAAGAGCAGTTGCCTGCCTGCCAGCTTCTGTGTCAGGTTGGATGCCTTGCCCATTTGCACAGTCAGTGCCACCACTCATATCTGTTTTAACAATAGGTAAAGCTTTACATTTAAAACTAGAAAAGCTACAATTTCTGGGGAAATTGTGTGAAGTGTTCTTGCCTCCACCAGTAGTCTACAACTGGAGTGGGCGGAGTAACTGTTATCATTTATATAGCACATTTAATTGCAACTTTGTTGCACAGTTACATTAAACCATACATTTATAAAAACACTAGCAGGTGTACAAAAGGCTTTGTCTATGACATCACTTGCTGCTGCAGCCTGGCACAGGTCAGAGTATTTTGGCGGTTGCCATCTTCAAACGGTCATATTTTAAAAACTATAAATCCTTCTGTGAAGAGGTTTATATTGTGAGAATCACAAGACCCAGACCTACATTTTGATGTATAGCATGTCTCTGCAATATTAACAATGGAGGCACAGTTGCAGTTTAGAAATTGCCCTTCAAATGTGAGCTTTGCAGAGTGGAGTTTCAATGAATGTCAATGGACGGCGTGAGTTGCAAACAAATGGTCATATTGTGAAAACTATCAGGACTATGGCTTAGCTGTGGACATTTTTAGTGGCAGCAGGCAGGGGGTAGCTGAACGTTTTGATATAAGATTTGTGTAGGTGGGCCTGAAAATGAGCGAGTGGTGGCAGTTTAGAAATCATGTCCTGATTTTTCAGCTTTTGCCAGCTCCCACTCTAGCTTTGCCATTAATTCCTATGGGACAAATTTCGCCACAAGAACGACGATATTCCGTGAACCATTCGCCAAGACGTTCCACAAAGTAATAGCAATCCGATCGGGAACAATCTGCACGTTTTGGTATATTTTTGTCTATGTAGTGTAAAAACTGTGGGAGGAGTTTAAGTGGCAAATTTGGCTATAATAAGAATAAGAATAAGAATAATATATATGTGAGATAACATTAAGTGGTCTTGCTATGCAAGAACACTTAATAAATATTTTTTTTTCACTGTAATAGAAGAGCAGTTGCCTGCCTGCCAGCTTCTGTGTCAGGTTGGATGCCTTGCCCATTTGCACAGTCAGTGCCACCACTCATATCTGTTTTAACAATAGGTTAAGCTTTACATTTAAAATAAATATTTTTTTTTCACTGTAATAGAAGAGCAGTTGCCTGCCTGCCAGCTTCTGTGTCAGGTTGGATGCCTTGCCCATTTGCACAGTCAGTGCCACCACTCATATCTGTTTTTACAATAGGTTAAGCTTTAGATTTAAAAGAAATACTTTTTTTTCACTGTAATAGAAGAGCAGTTAGTTGTCTGCAAGCGTCTGGGTGTCAGGCCTACTTCAGCGTGTGCTCTGCAGACCTGTGCCAGCGTGCTTTGACAGTTGCCACTCATATCTGGTGTCTCTATAGCGTGCTTTTACAACCAAAATTTTGTTTCCACTGTAATAGAAGAGCAGTTGCCTGCCTGCCAGCTTCTGTGTGAGGTTCACAGTGGATACTGTGCCCTCTTGCCCAGTGCCACCACTCATATCTGTTTTTACAATAGGTTAAGCTTTAGATTTAAAAGAAATAAAATTTTTTCACTGTAATAGAAGAGCAGTTAGTTGTCTGCAAGCGTCTGGGTGTCAGGCCTACTTCAGCGTGTGCTCTGCAGCAGACCTGTGCCAGCATGCTTTGACAGTTGCCAATCATATTTGGTGTCTCTTTAGCGTGCTTTTCCAAAGAAAAAAGGTTTCTAGTGTAAGCTAATAGCAGCCAGTCAGTGTCCTTCAAGCGGCTCTGTCAGTCCTTCCTTCAGCGTGTGCTCTCCAGAACTGTTCCAGTGCACATTGCCAATCATATCTGGTGTCTCTATAGCGTGCTTTTAAAACCAAATTTTTTTTTTCACTGTTATAGATTGAATAGCAGTTACTTGTCTTCAAGCGGGTGTGTCAGGCCTACAGTGTGTGCTCTGCAGAACTGTTCAAGTGCACATTGCCAATCATATCTGGTGTCTCCATAGCGTGCTTTTACAAAGAAAAAAGGTTTCTAGTGTAAGCTAATAGCAGCCAGTCAGTGTCCTTCAAGCGGCTCTGTCAGTCCTTCCTTCAGCGTGTGCTCTCCAGAACTGTTCCAGTGCACATTGCCAATCATATCTGGTGTCTCTAAAGCGTGCTTTTAAAACCAAAATTTTTTTTTCACTGTTATAGATTGAATAGCAGTTACTTGTCTTCAAGCGGGTGTGTCAGGCCTACAGTGTGTGCTCTGCAGAACTGTTCAAGTGCACATTGCCAATCATATCTGGTGTCTCTATAGCGTGCTTTTACAAAGAAAATTTGTTTTTCACTGTTATAGAGTGAATAGCAGTTACTTGTCTTCAAGCGGGTGTGTCAGGCCTACAGTGTGTGCTCTGCAGAACTGTTACAGTTCACATTGCCAATCATATCTGGTCTCACAGTAGCTTGCACGCATAGTACCACTAATCCCCAAAAAATGACAGGCAGAGGCAGGCCACCCCGCAGGGGCCGTCGTGGTCGTGGTGCTGTGATTCCATTTTGCCCTAGAATAATGCCCAGTTTTCAGAAGCCACTGAACTTGAAAAGTTCTGAGGACATAGTTGACTGGCTAACACAGGACACCCAATCTTGTACAGCCTCCGCTCGGAACCTTGACGCACCATCCTCCTCCAGCTTAGCGTCAGGCACCTCTCAAGATACCACTCACCCGCCTGCCGCCACCACCAAAACTAGCACCACAGCCGCTTTACTTGGTATGTCAGAGGAGTTATTCACACACCCGTTTGAAGAAATGAGTGATGCGCAACCATTATTGCTAGAGGATGTAGATAACAGGGATATGTCTCAGGCAGGCAGCATTAAACACATGGAGGTACGGTGTGATGATGATGATGTTGTACCCGCTGCTGCTTCCTTTTCTGAGTTGTCAGATACAAGCGAAGCGGTTGATAATGACGATGCGTCCATGGATGTCACGTGGGTGCCTGCTCGGCAAGAAGAAGAACAGGGCGAAAGTTCAGATGGGGAGACAGAGAGGAGGAGGAGACGAGTTGGAAGCAGGGGGGGGTCGTCGCAAGGAGCTAGTGGCACAGTCAGACAGCATGCATTGGCACCCGGGGTCAGCCCGACAGCACGCCAATCAACGCATGCTGTGTCCACCACCAGAATGCCGTCATTGCAGAGCTCAGCAGTGTGGCATTTTTTTTGTGTGTCTGCCTCGGACAACAGCGATGCCATTTGCAACCTGTGCCAAAGGAAACTGAGTCGTGGGAGGTCCAACACCCACCTAGGTACAACTGCTTTGCGTAGGCACATGATCTCACATCACAAACGCCTATGGGATCAACACATGAGTACAAGCAGCACGCCTACTCTAAGTCGCCATCCTCCTCCTGGTCTAGCATCTTCAGCCACGTCAACCACTGCTGTCCTTCTTGCCCCCTCTCAACCATCCACCACTCCGTCTCCCTCCTTGAGCAGTTCCCGCTCATCTGCCCACAGTCATGTGTCTCTCAAGGACATGTTTGAGCGTAAGAAGCCAATGT
This sequence comes from Pelobates fuscus, assembly GCF_036172605.1. Lineage (NCBI taxonomy): Eukaryota > Metazoa > Chordata > Amphibia > Anura > Pelobatidae > Pelobates > Pelobates fuscus. The sequence goes on along the minus strand of NC_086318.1, from coordinate 272,976,270 downwards.
CACCAAGTCACCCCCTTGCCCAGCGTCTGACAGCTGGCTTGTCCGAACTATTATCCCGCCAGCTTTTACCATACAATCTGGTTGAGTCTGAGGCGTTCAAAAAATTTGTAGCTATTGGGACACCGCAGTGGAAGGTACCCGGACGGAATTTCTTTTCACAAAAGGCAATCCCCAACTTGTACTCGATTGTGCAAAAGGAAGTCATGGCATGTCTGGCACACAGTGTTGGGGCAAGGGTCCATCTGACCACTGATACCTGGTCTGCAAAGCATGGTCAGGGCAGGTATATCACCTACACTGCGCATTGGGTAAACCTGCTGACGGCTGACAAGCAAGGAATGCGTGGCATTGCAGAGGAGTTGGTGACACCGCCACGAATTGCAGGCAGTCATGCTGCCACCTCCTCTACTCCTCCTACTCCATCCTCTTCCATAACCTCCTCGGCTGAGTCCTCTTGTGCTGCTGCGTCTTGCTCCACATCAACGGCTACCCCCCAGCTCCCCAGGTACTATTCCACATCCCGGATACGGCAGTGTCACGCCGTCTTGGGTTTGACTTGCTTGAAAGCAGAGAGTCACACCCAGGGCCGGCCTTATGCATTTAGACGCCCTGTGCGAAAAATCTTCACAGCGCCCCCCCCCCCGTCATCCATGTATGCTCTAATGTTTGTGTTGTCTGTGTATGTGATAGTAGGTGTGATGACTGTGTGTGATATGTATGCTATGTGTGATATTTGTAATGGGTGTATTAACAGTGTGTGATATGCGTGTGTAACGGAGCTCCGTGTACTCCGACCGAGTACCCTCCGTTGATGGATGCTCCTAGCGCTCTCAGAGGACTCCAAGCACTGCAGACGACACCACAACCACCGCAGGCTCCACAACCGCCGTAGCTTAACTGGAGCCGCGCCGTCTTCCGTCCACCCTGGAATGAACCTTCAGCATTCAGGAACGTGTGGGGAAGACCTCTCCTCCAGGAGAGCGTAACAGGAACAAGCTCTTAAAAGAGCTAAGTGATTAAGAGCTCAGGGGAATATGCAGAGCATAGCAATCCCCAGTGTGATATAGCAGTTCCCTCCAATAACGAGACACGGCTACGTATTGAGGGTCAGAAGAGGTCTGAGGACTGGAACACCCAGCCTGCTTTTTATTAGAAATAGATACACACAGAACACTCCCAGGGGGAGGATGAAAACAACCAATAATACAGATGGTAACACCCCCACGTCTCCTCCCCTCAGATAACTACATAACCCAATTAAAATGTCCACATTTTTCCACCAGTTCTGGATGTACCCCAAAAACAGGGGGTACAGCTTTAAATCCGGTAGCGCTGGATAGCTCTCCTTCAGGGGGACAATATATCCAAAAATCACCCCATTCGGATGTACAGTTCGGGAGATACAACGTTCCAAAGTTTTGACCGACCGCACAGACCAACTAGCCGAAATTAGTTCCATGAGTTTTGGCCTTGCGGTCGGTCTCCGTTCGCACGGTAAAAAGGTATGATACTCTGGCCATCCATGCGAATCGCGGGGTTCGCTGGAATCCCCATAGATGATTGCATATAACTACCGAACGAGGGGACGTTCGGTAGTTTCCGTACGAACTTATGGAGGTCTGGAGGATTCAGCGGTGTTCGCCTGTTTGCGTATCCGTTTTCAGTTCCATGCGGTTACAGGCAAACACCGCTGTTCGCACACAAGATGGCCGCGAACACGTGGAAAGTCCCGAAATGGCGGCCACCTATTCAGAGCACAAAGAATTCGCATGAAATCATGCGAACGGCTGTATTCTCCAGTAATGGCATTCTCATGCACTATATTCGCCTAAATCCCCTGGCTGTTAGTTTATATTAGCAGTCCAAACCTACAGCATAGATAAAGGGAAAAAGACAGTCTAATACAAGTCCATATGCCGGAATACAGGGTTTGCAGTGCAATATAGTCCAGGACCATAGTCGCAGGGGAGGAGGCGGGCAAGCAGGCCTCTCCAGGACAAAGTGGCGAAGGGCACTTCGTCACACATCTCCCCTTTGGGGGGAAGACTAACCAGGCACCTGACCTTCTGTCGGTCAGTGCCTCCGTTAGTCGATCCACCAACCCACAATAAACAGATGTCCGAGTGGCCCCCCCACAACATCAAAGTACAGGAACAGCCCACCCACAACACACAGTCACTGCACCTGGGTATTTGGCTGTGGTAATGAGGCCACATGCCGAGGGTACTTGAAGGGCAGAGGCCAACTGCACTCTGCCCAGATGCCAGCTCTTCTGCTGGGGTAGCCTGCAGGACATCAGGCTCTGGATCAGGGACAAAGGTAGGGCAGAGGCCGACTGCGCTCTGTCCAGCTGCCAGCTCTTCCGCTGGGGTAGCCTGCAGGACATCAGGCTCTGGACCAGGGACAAAGGTAGGGCAGAGGCCGACTGCGCTCTGTCCAGCTGCCAGCTCTTCCGCTGGGGTACTGAGACCATAGTCCGGCTCAGTAGTCAAGGGAACATGGACGTCAGGAGGGGTTAGCATCGCCTCCGTTAACCCTGGTGCCACGCTAGGAGTTAGCTGGGGAGGGGAATTTGTACTTACCCCCTCCTCTGGGTGTCCCGGTGAGGGTAGTTGGGGATCTGGAAAGGCTGTCCAGCATCCCTGTAGGTCAGGCACAGAGACCACGGTCCCATCTGCGCCGTCTGGAGGATTGGTGTCTCCCCTTGTTGGGGGAAGCTGCCGCTGGGGAGAGGGGGTGCTGTGCTCCTCTCCTGGAAACACAGGCTGCCGCTGGAGAGGGAGACCGCCTGTCTCCACTCCCTTACCATGGCCCTGTTGCTGTAGAGAGGGACCAACTGTCTCTGCTCTCTGTAGGACACACTGCTGCTGGGGGGGAAGAACGGCACCTTCGGCCCCCTGGGGTACACACTGCCGCTGGAGAGGGAGACCGCCTGTCTCCGCTCCCTTACCTTGGTCCTGTTGCTGTAGAGAGGGACCAACTGTCTCTGCTCTCTGTAGGACATACTGCTGCTGGGGGGGAAGGACGGCACCTTCGGCCCCCTGGGGTACACACTGCCGCTGGAGAGGGAGACCGCCTGTCTCCACTCCCTTACCATGGTCCTGTTGCTGTAGAGAGGGACCAACTGTCTCTGCTCTCTGTAGGACACACTGCTGCTGGGGGGGAAGGACGGCACCTTCGGCCCCCTGGGGTACACACTGCCGCTGGAGAGGGAGACCGCCTGTCTCCACTCCCTTACCATGGTCCTGTTGCTGTAGAGAGGGACCAACTGTCTCTGCTCTCTGTAGGACACACGGCTGCTGGGGGGGAAGGACGGCACCTTCGGCCCCCTGTAACTCACGCTGTTGTTGGGGCGCAGGGACGGAATACTTTGCCCGCACTGCCCGATATTCTGCTTCCATCTGTAGATACTCCGCCAGTTCTCTCCTCATTCTTGGTATCATTTCCTCGGTTAGAAGGGGCCCGTAGATAGCCAACCGCCGCTTCAGCATAGCGTCAAACTGTACGTGACTATACCAATAGTCCAGTTTTGCTGGGTGTTCCCAGGATGCTGTTCCTCGCCCTAGGGAAGCCATCCTGTTGTAGCCAGGGGCGCTGCCCAATGGCTAGCGTTGCCCTCAATTGTAACTCCAAACGTTACCAGTGTCTCTGAGCTGCTTCTCCTCGCACTAGGACGCCATCCCACCGCTGCCACCACTGTAACGGAGCTCCGTGTACTCCGACCGAGTACCCTCCGTTGATGGATGCTCCTAGCGCTCTCAGAGGACTCCAAGCACTGCAGACGACACCACAACCACCGCAGGCTCCACAACCGCCGTAGCTTAACTGGAGCCGCGCCGTCTTCCGTCCACCCTGGAATGAACCTTCAGCATTCAGGAACGTGTGGGGGAGACCTCTCCTCCAGGAGAGCGTAACAGGAACAAGCTCTTAAAAGAGCTAAGTGATTAAGAGCTCAGGGGAATATGCAGAGCATAGCAATCCCCAGTGTGATATAGCAGTTCCCTCCAATAACGAGACACGGCTACGTATTGAGGGTCAGAAGAGGTCTGAGGACTGGAACACCCAGCCTGCTTTTTATTAGAAATAGATACACACAGAACACTCCCAGGGGGAGGATGAAAACAACCAATAATACAGATGGTAACACCCCCACGTCTCCTCCCCTCAGATAACTACATAACCCAATTAAAATGTCCACATTTTTCCACCAGTTCTGGATGTACCCCAAAAACAGGGGGTACAGCTTTAAATCCGGTAGCGCTGGATAGCTCTCCTTCAGGGGGACAATATATCCAAAAATCACCCCATTCGGATGTACAGTTCGGGAGATACAACGTTCCAAAGTTTTGACCGACCGCACAGACCAACTAGCCGAAATTAGTTCCATGAGTTTTGGCCTTGCGGTCGGTCTCCGTTCGCACGGTAAAAAGGTATGATACTCTGGCCATCCATGCGAATCGCGGGGTTCGCTGGAATCCCCATAGATGATTGCATATAACTACCGAACGAGGGGACGTTCGGTAGTTTCCGTACGAACTTATGGAGGTCTGGAGGATTCAGCGGTGTTCGCCTGTTTGCGTATCCGTTTTCAGTTCCATGCGGTTACAGGCAAACACCGCTGTTCGCACACAAGATGGCCGCGAACACGTGGAAAGTCCCGAAATGGCGGCCACCTATTCAGAGCACAAAGAATTCGCATGAAATCATGCGAACGGCTGTATTCTCCAGTAATGGCATTCTCATGCACTATATTCGCCTAAATCCCCTGGCTGTTAGTTTATATTAGCAGTCCAAACCTACAGCATAGATAAAGGGAAAAAGACAGTCTAATACAAGTCCATATGCCGGAATACAGGGTTTGCAGTGCAATATAGTCCAGGACCATAGTCGCAGGGGAGGAGGCGGGCAAGCAGGCCTCTCCAGGACAAAGTGGCGAAGGGCACTTCGTCACAGCGTGTATTGGTTGTATGTGACACACACACACACACACAGAGTCAGACGGCCATACACACACACAGGAAGACATACACACACACACACACAGGCAGACAGTCATACACACACACAGGCAGACAGTCAGTCATACACACAGACACAGACAGTAATACACACAGACACACACAGAGGCAGACAGTAATACACACAGACACACACAGTCATACACACAGACACACACAGAGGCAGACAGTAATACACACAGACACACACAGTCATACACACAGACACACACAGAGGCAGACAGTCATGCACACACACACACAGGCAGACAGTCATGCACACACACACACAGGCAGACAGTCATACACACAGACACACAGAGGCAGACAGCCATACACACAGGCAGTCATACACACAGAAGCAGTCATACACACAATCACACACACAGACAGTAATACACACAGTGGCAGACAGTCATATACACACACAGGCAGACAGTCTCACACACACACACAGACACACACAGGCAGACAGTCAGTCATACTCACAGACACAGACAGTAATACACACAGAGGCAGACAGTAATACACACAGACACACACAGTCATGCACACAGACACACACAGAGGCAGACAGTCATACACACACACACAGAGGCAGTAATACACACACAGAGGCAGACAGTCATACACACAGACACACAGAGGCAGACAGTCATACACACAGACACACAGAGGCAGTAATACACACAGGCAGACAGTCATACACACAGACACACAGAGGCAGACAGTCATACACACACACACAGACAGTAACACACACACACAGGCAGACAGTCATACACACACACACACACAGACAGTAATACACACAGACACACAGAGGCAGACAGTAATACACACAGACACACAGAGGCAGACAGTAATACACACAGGCAGAGAGTCACACTCACCTGACAATCCCACAGTTACCTGTGGAGTTCATTGTGGAGGCAGTGCAGCTCCTGGTGACTGTTTGGTGGGGAAGCAGGGACTCCTGCTGGGCAAGTTGACACATGTGCCGTGCATGGCACATGTGTGTAATCTGATCGTACAACGCTTTGTGCATAAGTACACAGGCTTACAGGACGTCCTGAAGCAGGCCAGGAAGGTGTGTGGCCATTTCAGGCGTTCCTACACGGCCATGGCTCACTTTGCTGATATCCAGCGGCGAAACAACATGCCAGTGAGGCGCTTGATTTGCGACAGCCCTACACGTTGGAATTCAACACTCCTAATGTTCGACCGCCTGCTCCAACAAGAAAAAGCTGTTAATGAATATTTGTATGACCGGGGTGCTAGGACAGCCTCTGGGGAGCTGGGAATTTTTTTGCCACGTTACTGGACGCTCATGCGCAATGCCTGTAGGCTCATGCGTCCTTTTGAGGAGGTGACAAACCTAGTCATTTGCAACGAAGGCACCATCAGCGACATCATACCATTTGTTTTCTTCCTGGAGCGTGCCCTGCGAAGAGTGCTGGATCAGGCTGTAGATGAGCGTGAAGAGGAAGAGGAAGAGTTGTGGTCACCATCACCACCAGAAACAGCCTTATCAGCATCGCTTGCTGGACCTGCGGCAACGCTGGAAGAGGATTGTGAGGAAGAGGAGTCAGAGGAGGATTGAAGCTTTGAGGAGGAGGAGGAGGAGCAAGACCAAACACAACAGGCATCCCAGGGTGCTCGTTGTCACCTATCTGGTACCCGTGGTGTTGTACGTGGCTGGGGGGGAGAACATACCTTCAATGACATCAGTGAGGAGGAGGAACGGGAAATGAGTAGCTCGGCATCCAACCTTGTGCAAATGGGGTCTTTCATGCTGTCCTGCCTGTTGAGGGACCCTCGTATAAAAAGGCTGAAGGAGAACGACCTGTACTGGGTGTCCACGCTACTAGACCCCCGGTATAAGCAGAAAGTGGCGGAAATGTTACCGAATTACAACAAGTTGGAAAGGATGCAGCATTTGCAAAATAAATTAAAAAGTATGCTTTACACAGCGTATAAGGGTGATGTCACAGCACAACGGGAATCTAACAGGGGGAGAGGTGGAAGTCATCCTCCTTTCCCACGACCACGCCGGCAAGGACAGGACGCTTTAAAGACGTGTTGTTGATGGAGGACATGCGGACCTTTTTAAGTCCTATGCATCGCCACAGCCCTTCGGGATCCACCCTCAGAGAGCGACTCGACCGACAGGTAGCAGACTACCTCGCCTTAACTGCAGATATCGACACTCTGAGGAGCGATGAACCCCTTGACTACTGGGTGTGCAGGCTTGACCTGTGGCCTGAGCTATCCCAATTTGCGATAGAACTTCTGGCCTGCCCCACTTCAAGTGTCCTGTCAGAAAGGACCTTCAGTGCAGCAGGAGGTATTGTCACTGAGAAGAGAAGTCGCCTAGGTCAAAAAAGTCTACCTCACCTTTATTAAGATGAATGAGGGATGGATCCCGAAGGGACTGACACTGGGCGATACATTCGATTAAAAAAGGCCTGATGAGATGAGCTGCCTTGGGCTAAAAATGGTCCACACGCTGCTGTATTTTAGCTCTGAATGACGTTTGACTTGCGTGACTTATCCGCCACCAACTAGGGATCAAGCCGCCATGTTTTAGGGCACTTTCTGCCTGTGAAACAAACATCAATTTTTCTGGCCACTGCTACAGCAGCGGCTGCAACAATACCAAATTTTTCAGGCATGTGTACATGCCTAATTTTTAGGCTCACTGGTGCAGCACTGTGGCTTCAAAAACCAAACCAAAAAAAAATCCTCCAAGATGGCACCAATATACCAGTGGTCTAAGCATCTTCCAACCTTGGCCTAAAAAGGGGAGGTGATTCAACAATTAAAAATCTCTGCCATTTACACGTCCACTGATAGGAGACGCGGAAGGTATTAAACTGATATGAACAATACTAAACTCACCACTCCTATCTGGTGGCACATTAGCTTGCCCGCGCAGTGCCCCAAATTTCAAGTAAGAGGACCGACCATGCATCTTCTTCCATCTCCCTGTTACAGAAATCAATGCCATATCCATAGAAATTGTAGAGAATATCCAGGATAGTTTTACATGACCAAATCATGTCGCCTGTTGAAAGAGGTGACCTTGCTCGGGTCCCAGGTGTGCGGTTCCTAAAATGGCTGCCATATACATGTCCTCTGATAGGAGACGCGGAAGGTATTAAACTGATATGAACAATACTAAACTCACCACTCCTATCTGGTGGCACATTAGCTTGCCCGCGCAGTGCCCCAAATTTCAAGTAAGAGGACCGACCAAGCATCTTCTTCCATCTCCCTGTTACATAAATCAATGCCATATCCATAGAAATTGTAGAGAATATCCAGGATAGTTTTACAGGGCCAAATCATGTCGCCTGTTGAAAGAGGTGACCTTGCTCGGGTCCCAGGTGTGCGGTTCCTAAAATGGCTGCCATATACATGTCCTCTGATAGGAGACGCGGAAGGTATTAAACTGATATGAACAATACTAAACTCACCACTCCTATCTGGTGGCACATTAGCTTGCCCGCGCAGTGCCCCAAATTTCAAGTAAGAGGACCGACCAAGCATCTTCTTCCATCTCCCTGTTACATAAATCAATGCCATATCCATAGAAATTGTAGAGAATATCCAGGATAGTTTTACAGGGCCAAATCATGTCGCCTGTTGAAAGAGGTGACCTTGCTCGGGTCCCAGGTGTGCGGTTCCTAAAATGGCTGCCATATACACGTCCACTGATAGGAGACGCGGAAGGTATTAAACTGATATGAACATTTACTAAACTCACCACTCCGAGTGCTGTTATTTATTTAATTTTTTTGTGGTGAGGCTTTACAGGACAGAGTGCTTCTCCACGGGACATGTTAACTCACGGGCAGCTGGCTCATCAAGGAACCAGAGCAGCTTGAACGAGGTGACCTTGCTCGGGTCCCAGGTGTGCGGTTCCTAAAATGGCTGCCATATACACGTCCACTGATAGGAGACGCGGAAGGTATTAAACTGATATGAACAATACTCCACTCCTATCAGTAGGTCCGTCCCATTGTGATTTATGCCCCCCACCCACCACGCAGGGATGGGGGCCGGGGGGAGAGGAAAGTAGGCCCCCCATTGTGATTTATGGCCCCCACCCACCGCGCAGGGGTGGGGGCCGAGGGGGGGAGGACAGTAGGTCCCCCCATTGTGATTTATGGCCCCCACCCACCGCGCAGGGGTTGGGGAGCACAGTAGCTCCCCCCAGTGTGTATCATGGGCTTTGAGGACAGGTGTCAATCCATACCTGCCAAGTGACCCTATGTAGGGGTAACAGTCCCTATTCTGCTCTGTGTCAGTGTATATCAGGGCAGGGCTTTGAGGACAGGTGTCAATGTTAGGTGATTTCTGCCCTTTATGGATTAAAAGCAGACTCTGCATCAACTGTGCAATTTTCCATGGGAGTTTTGCCATGGATCCCCCTCCGGCATGCCACAGTCCAGGTGTTAGTCCCCTTGAAACAACTTTTCCATCACTTTTGTGGCCAGAAAGAGTCCCTGTTGGTTTTAAAATTCGCCTGCCCATTGAAGTCAATGGCGGTTCGCGCGGTTCACCGGTTCGCGAACATTTGCGGAAGTTCGCGTTCGCCGTTCGCGAACCGAAAATTTCGGGTTCGCGACAACACTACTTGTCATTAAAAAAGTATGTTAGTCCAATAAAAAAGGTATTTAAAGATACAAATTCTATCTATTTTTTACATTAACATACATAGAAAATATTAAGTGCATGTAGAAAGTGAAATAAACCTGTATCTTATGTCAGGTCAGGAGATAATTTAGAACATAAACCTCAACAGATATTAGAATACACAGAAACTTCCACAGTTAACATTATTTGAATTGGAAGGGCATTCAGAGCACAATTATTAGATCATCCTTATTAGTAGTAGAAAAGGAAGATCAACCAAACGGTTATGGACCATAATCACTTCTTATTTAGAGGTTAGTTTTACCCTATGTTGTTTTGCTAAGTCCAATATATGTTGATTAGAGTTATATATCACCCAATACTTTAAATATTATTAATGGACTCAATTTTCTGATAAAAAAAACTAAAATCCATGGACTAACAAAAGTCAATTTCTACAATGAAAATTTGGCATGACAAAAGCTTGATTAAATTGAGTTAGATTGAATCGTAAAATAAAGATGCTTGGTTGTATAGGGAGAGGAATTAGCAGTAGAAAGAGGGAAGTGCTCATGCCATTGAACACTGGTGAGACCTCACTTGGAGTATTGTACGCACAGGGTTTTGGAAAACAACCAATAAACACGTACAATACACTCAGACACTCCCACACAAAATCCTCCCCTCTGCCTGTGATACAATTACCTTACACAATGGGTAATGTAATTATCACAAGCAGAGAAATACATTTTTTTCCACATTATTCATAACTTTACAAGTATGCATCACATTCACATAAACTTACATTTACAAACTTACATTTTGAGAATCAGCATACTCCAAATACAAACATACGTCAAAATCATACAAATTGGTCCAGTGGTTCAAAAGAGAGATTGTAGTCCTTTGTGACCAAATGAAGCATGGCTTTTCTGCCCAAAACCAGTTCCACATAGTCTTCTATCCTGGAGATAATTGGGAAGTAATCCAATTATCTCCAAGGACAGAGGCAAAACTCCATTGAACACATGGCAGCAAAAGACAATAAAATACATAAAAATATATAACTGCAGCCATTGCATAACATATATAGCTTGGTTGCTTCATCTAAGTGTTGCTTCTAAGTGTGGTTGGAGATATTCTGGAGAGTTTTACAGAAGCTTCAACTGTCTAAGCGTTGTGCTAAGAGTTTTTCTTTTCTACTGTTACAGGTAAGATTCATCTGTAGGAAAAGGTTACTGACTGCACAAGGTTTGATTTCCTGTTGGTAATTACAAGGCATTTGATTTGATTAGTTAGCTACTTGCTATTGATTGCTGTTTAATTAGTTATTGTGTGCAAATAAGCAGAGGCCTACCCAGGTGTTAAACATTCCTAGTGGGTGGTGATTATAGGAGTTATATAAGGGTTGTTGTCATTAGCTTGGCTAATATAGCTTGGTTGCTTCATCTAAGTGTTGCTTCTAAGTGTGGTTGGAGATATTCTGGAGAGTTTTACAGAAGCTTCAACTGTCTAAGCGTTGTGCTAAGAGTTTTTCTTTTCTACTGTTACAGGTAAGATTCAACTGTAGGAAAAGGTTACTGACTGCACAAGGTTTGATTTCCTGTTGGTAATTACAAGGCATTTGATTTGATTAGTTAGCTACTTGCTATTGATTGCTGTTTAATTAGTTATTGTGTGCAAATAAGCAGAGGCCTACCCAGGTGTTAAACATTCCTAGTGGGTGGTGATTTTAGGAGTTATATAAGGCTTGTTGTCATTAGCTTGGCTAATATAGCTTGGTTGCTTCATCTAAGTGTTGCTTCTAAGTGTGGTTGGAGATATTCTGGAGGTAATCTGAGGTATTCAGGAGGATAAATAAAAAGTTAAGATTTGTTTGATTTAAATTATTCACCTCATTGGAATGGCAGGCTTAGTTCAATGTAATAGTTGCTATGCATTTGTTTCACGTTCCACTTTTTGGAGGTTTGGTTGTTGTCTAATCTGTAGACAGTTCTCTATCTTGTGGCAGGAGATTGTATTTTTGAAGACTGAGATTTGTAAATTATCTGGTAAACAGGCTGGAACTGCTGCAAAGCCACTTGCCGCAGAGACATACTAGGAATGGCAGATGGATCACTGTAGTATCTGGTAGACTTAGAGTTGTGGATACAAGGCATATTGCACAGTCTGTTGCTCTACATAATTCATTTTCTGCACGTTCAGAGTGTAATGGTGATATGGAGACAGGCACTGACAGTAGTGGTGTTGTGGAGAGAGGCATTGAGGCTAGTGGTGTTGTGGAGAGAGGCACTGAGGCTAGTGGTGTTGTGGAGAGAGACATTGAGGCTAGTGGTGTTGTGGAGAGAGACATTGAGGCTAGTGGTGTTGTGGAGAGAGGCACTAAGGCTAGTGGTGTTGTGGAAAGAGGCTTGGAGACTATGGTGAGGCCCAATAGAAATCAGTTGCTGTTAGGGGGTTCCATCATAAGAGGTGTGGAGATGGACAATGGTGGTCTTGTGAGGTGTCTTCCCGGAGCTACTGCTCACAGAGACAGGAGACGTATCTGTAATATTGTTAAGCAAGCAAAGCAGGAAGGCAAATTGGATGTACTTGTCCATCTAGGGACAAATTACTTGGCTTGCAATGAGGTTTCAGAGGTTAAGGACGTTTTTAGTGTTTTTGCCAATGATATACGGCAGGTTGCTTCCACACTGTCATTCTCTGAAGTTCTGCCTGTGCAAAACACTCAGAACGACAGGCGGATGCGTATTAGGGACTTAAACTTGTGGCTTGGTGAATGGTGTCGGGAGCAAGGATTTGGCTTTGTTTCTCATGATAGCTCTGTTTGGAATGGAAATAAACTGTACAAAAAAAGATGGTTTGCATCTTTCTCAAAAGGGAACAAATGTTCTCAGTGAGCAGTTCAGAGGTTTTGCTAGGATGTATTTAAACTAGGAGGGGGGGGGGGGCAAAAGGGTGATAAAAAATCAATCCAATTGTCCCCCAAAACAAGGACAGAAGGTGCCTGTAGCAAGTGTGTTAAAAAATGATAAGCTTAGAGTCATGTCTACAAATGCTCGCAGTTTAGGGAATAAGATCCATGAACTTGTGGCAATAATGGCGACTGATAGTGTAGATTTATTCGCTGTTACTGAGACATGGTATAATGAGAAAAATGACTGGGACATAGCAATACCAGGGTACTCTTTATATAGAAAACACAGGGAAGGCAGGAAAGGGGGAGGGGTGGCCCTGTATGTGAAGGATAGCATAAAATCTAGCCTAATAAAAGTTAGTGAGGTGAACATAGAGTCCGTTTGGGTTACGTTAGAATTTGGTAACCACACAGTAACTCGTGTAGGTGTGATTTATAGACTTCCAGGACAAATTGAAGAGTTAGATAATCTAATAGTTGAGGAAATAGCTAAAATGACAATGAAGGGGAAAATTATCATCATGGGTGACTTTAATCTTCCTGATGTGAATTGGAAAACAATAATAACAAAAATAGCTGCTTGTGCCAGGAGCACACATATTCTAAACTCCCTACTGGGATTGTCTCTAAAACAAGTCGTTGAGGAGCTAACTCGTAAAGAGGCCATACTAGATTTAGTGTTAACAAATGGAGATTTGGTATCCGATATTACTGTAGGTGAAAGTTTAGGATCCAGTGATCATCAGTCAGTGTGGTTTAATATAAGAACAGTGACTGAGTCACACCACACAAAAACAAAAGTTTTAGGCTTTAGAAAAACAGACTTTTCTAAAATTAGAATATGTGTAAAGGAGTCATTAACAGACTGGAGCAATTTAAATGGAGTCCAAGAGAAATAGGATTATTTAAAAGTTGCACTACTGAAGGCAACAGAAAATTGCATTAGGTTTGTTAGTAAAAGCAAAAAATTCAAGAAACCACTGTGGTACTCCGCAGATGTGGCCAAAATAGTAAAAAACAAAAAGTTAGCATTTAGTAATTATAAAAAAACCCAGAGTGAGGAAGACAGAATGATCTATAAGATTAGGCAGAAAGAGGCTGAGCAAGTTATAAGAGCTTCCAAATCACACACAGAAGAGAAAATAGCACAGTCAGTAAAAAAGGGGGACAAAACTTTTTTTAGATACATAAATGAGAAAAGAAAAGTAAAACAAGGATTAGTAAGTTTAAAAACAAAAGAAGGAAGGTATGTAGAAGAGGATAAAGGTCTAGCTGACTGCCTCAATGAATATTTTTGTTCGGTATTTACAGATGAAAATGAAGGAAAAGGACCTCAGTTAAGAAAAAGGATAAATGAGTCATATATTACACGTGAGTTTACAGAGGAAGAGGTTCTACTTCAACTCTCAAAAGTAAAGACAAAAAAGTCAATGGGACCTGATGGAATACACCCAAAGCTATTAAAAGAGCTTAGTGGTGTACTAGCAAAACCATTAACAGATTTATTTAACCAATCATTGATAACAGGAGTAGTCCTAGAAGATTGGAAGTTGGCGAATGTTGTGCCCATTTACAAGAAAGGTAATAGGGTGGAGTCGGGCAACTATAGGCCAGTAAGCCTTACTTCAGTAGTGGGGAAAGTGATGGAAACCATGTTAAAGGATAGGATTGTTGAACATCTAAAAACACATGGATTTCAAGATCAGAGACAACATGGATTTACTTCAGGGAGATCATGCCAAACTAATCTTATTGATTTTTCTGATTGGGAAACTAAAATTATAGATCAGGGTGGTGCAGTAGACATTGCTTACCTAGATTTCAGTAAGGCTTTTGACACTGTTGCACATAGAAGGCTTATCAATAAACTGCAATATTTAAGTTTGGATTCCAATATTGTTGAATGGGTAAGGCAGTGGGTGAGTGACAGGCAACAGAGGGTTGTAGTCAATGGAGTATATTTTAAGCTTGGGCTTGTGGGGTACCTCAGAGATCTGTACTTGGACCCATTCTCTCTAATATGATGATAAGGTATGTCTTTTTGCTGATGATACTAAGATATGTAACAGGGTTGATGTTCCAGGAGGGATAAGCCAAATGGCAAATGATTTAGAAAAATTAGAAAAATGGTCAGAGTTGTGGCAACTGACATATAATGTGGATAAGTGCAAGATATTGCATCTTGGACGTAAAAACCCAAGAGCAGAGTACAGAATATTTGATAGAGTCCTAACCTCAACATCTGAGGAAAGAGATTTAGGGTGATTATTTCTGATGACTTAAAGGTAGGCAGACAATGTAATAGAGCAGCAGGAAATGCTAGCAGAATGCTTGGTTGTATAGGGAGAGGCATTAGCAGTAGAAAGAGGGAAGTGCTCATGCCATTGTACAGAACACTGGTGAGACCTCACTTGGAGTATTGTACGCAGTACTGGAGACCATATCTTCAGAAGGATATTGATACCTTAGAGAGAGTTCAGAGAAGGGCTACTAAACTGGTTCATGGATTGCAGGATAAAACTTACCAGGAAAGGTTAAAGGATCTTAACATGTATAGCTTGGAGGAAAGACGAGACAGGGGGGATATGATAGAAACATTTAAATACATAAAGAGAATCAACACAGTAAAGGAGGAGACTATATTTAAAAGAAGAAGAACTACCACAACAAGAGGACATAGTCTTAAATTAGAGGGGCAAATGTTTAAAAATAATATCTGGAAGTTTTACTTTACTGAGAGGGTAGTGGATGCATGTAATAGCCTTCCAGCTGAAGTGGTAGAGGTTAACACAGTTGTCAGGGTATTTATATCGGCAGACATTTTGTGCTATGATAGAAATTAAAATGTATATTGTCTGAATCATTCTGAACAGAGCAGACTCCATTTTGTTATCTTCAAGCTAACAAAAGACACACGATTTCAATCCCTTCTGTAAAACTAACCACTTTGCCAGAGCTAAGGATTGCTTAGTATATACAAACCTGTTGATAAGAAATGAGAACGGGGGATGGACAGACTGTCTAAATACTAATGAAATATAATTAATTCTAAACCCAGACATTTATGACAGAGATGATTAAATAATTTAATTTTACTTTCGATATTGTATAAGATTCCCATTGTAAGAGAAAGGTAAAACTTAGTTTACGAACTGTCATATTAGAAATTACAGCAGGAATTGGAGACACATAGTCTGAAGAAAGCCCAAAGAAACTCTTTGAACTGACAGAAAACTTAAATTATAAATAACCATAAAGATAAGCCAAATGACGTCAAAATAGCCACCAGTAAAAGTTAACTCTTTCCTGGATAGGAATGTTTAGTGGGACGAGGCTGCCCTCTATAGACCAAATACTTAAATTGCTATCTGGAAGGTAACCAGACCTCCAGTTTTCTATTGATCTATCACCTAGTGAATTTTGTCTTTAAAAAGTCAAGACAAAGGGAAGAGCAGGGAGGTATGCAAAGGAAGCAAAGAAGCAAGAGGCGAGCAGTCGGGGGCAATGCAGAAAAATCCATGACAGATATCCACTCCAGGGTACTCAGAATTTCTTACACACCAATCACACATCCATTCAGTTCCTGAGACTACCTACTAATCTGATGAAAATATCTACTCAACTGGTAATTATACTGGTTTCATTTAATTAATATAATTTTATTACATTTTTTCTAATAGCATGATATATGACTGGATAAATCACGATCAGATTTCGATGTTTAGAAATCTTAGTTAACTAAGAAGTATATAGTTATAACCATTCCATTCTGCAGATGATATTACAATAATTATGTATTTATGTGATTTATCACATGTTAGCATATCGTGATATTTATCCAGGTGTATTGATTTGCTCTAAAATAAGATAAAATATCTGTTTAGGCAAGTTAAAATTCTGCTTATAGAACATGGTAGATTACTCTTTTTGGATGGTTCCAGGAAATGACTAATGAGCTGGTTTAAATGTTATTTTATTTAAAATTGCATGAGAATAGGTCTTAATTACCTAGAAAGTCTAACCAGCATTGAAAGGGTTATTCTAACTGTTAGCTAAAGTTTTATGGCCCTGTGTGTGTAAGTTTCACTTTCGTTTCTCTGTGAAATACTATCATAAATCATTGTCAACCATTGGAATGTATTGCCATTAATTGCATACCATGTTATACTGAATATTCATTGATTATTGTCACGCATGTTACTTATTATAATTATTTAATTTGTCACAAAATTTTTTATCTATTTTTATAACAAATTGTGATTTTATTTATATGGAATACATTTCACTTACACGATAACGGTCTTTGGGATCTGAGAATTGAAATAGTGGGCAATTCTCAACTGTTTACTATTATTATCCCATAGATATCCTGTAACGGACCGTTTCACTTACAAGAGGATAAAACCCAGGTTAGGCGATATCCCCCTTTTCCATAGACTAGCAGCTACTGCAAGCACCAATCTCCCGGACTGCAAACTGTACAAATTCTGGAAACTCCCGAACTGGAAACACACGAACCCTGGAGTAGCTGAACAGGAAAAGCATATAATCCGCTTACACTCCTGGCAGTCAGCATACAATCCAATTCCCCCAAAAACGAGACGACACATCGGTTTAAGGGTCAATCAGAATCTCAGGACTGGCACATCCAGCCTGGCTTTTATTACAATTGTACACTTACAGGCCACACCCAGGGGGAGGCATAAAATAACCAATGACATAGATGTTACCTCCCACACATCCCCTCCCCTTAGTGTGACACATAATCCCATTATTCATACAGTTTAAAATATACTTTTTACACCATATTTATAACTTCAAAACCATACATCACATTCACACAACATTACATATCCACAATCAATCCATTCAGGGGAACAACATATTAAAAAATGGCATGGATCAGACCAGGGGTTCAAAAGTTAGTAAAGTATCTTTTGTTCCCCCTGGCTGGCAGTATTTTAATCAAACAGTAAAACAGCAAACAGTAAAAGTAAAAACATCCCCACAATGCACCCTGGCTTCCTCCCTTCTGCCCTGGAGATAATTGGAGAAGTAATCCAATTACCTCCCAGCACAGAGACAGACTCCATTGAGCACATGGGGACACAAAGACAGTAAAACACTTTAAAATACATAAATTCACCTTTTACACATAACACACAGACATTTCACCAGATAGCTGAGATCTGCGCGCAGAAAACTACCGAATAGCGCGCAGATCCTACTCACACAGTTTACTTGCCATGGAGCCGAAGTCTTTAACTACACGAATGGGCTCCATGGCATAGCTATCTGGGTTAACACATTCACATAAAGTCTGGTCCATAGTCCAAAGGCAAGAGGCGGGCAAGCAGCCCCTTCCAAGGACACGTGGCGAGGTCGGTTTCGCCACATATCCCCACACAGTAAAGGAGTTTAAGCATGCGTTGGATAGGCATAAGGCTATCCTAACTAAAAGATAAGGCCAGGGACTAATGAAAGTATTTAGAAAATTGGGCAGACTAGATGTGCCGAATGGTTCTTATCTGCCTTCACATTCTATGTTTCTATGTTTCTAAAACAGGTACATTCAACATATCCCCAGATAGCTTAGATCTGAGCGCATATTATTACTGAATGGCGCTCAGATCTCATACATACAGTTCAATTGCCCTGGAGCCAAAGTCTTTCACATAGTCTTTCATTATACGAATGGGCTCCATGGCATAGCTATCTGGGGTATCACTATTCAAATAGGGCAAGTACTAAAGAACCCGGCTTTCATGTCTTTGCAGGGGAAAATCAAGCTTGGGGCCATAGTCCAGAGGCAACAGGCGGGCAACCAGGCTCCTCCAATGCAATGTGGCGAGATTGGTCTCGTCACAATAATATTAAATGTATGCTTAGTAATGCAAGGAGCCTAAATAGCAAAATGGGGGAACTAGAGGCAATAGCATACACTAAAGAATATGATGTAATAGGCATAACTGAAACATGGCGGGATGAGACACATGCCTGGGCAGTTAACCTAAATGGGTGCACACTATTTAGGAAGGGTAGGAAAAACAGGAAAGGTGGTGGGGTATGTTCGTATGTAAACTGTAGCGGAGCACTATTTTAACATAGACTTTTCTCCGCTGGTATTCCAATACTTACTCAGGATCAAGTAGGTTATCATAGGAAGAACAGCATTAAATAAAGTAATCCATGAATATCTCATCACCTTTCCCAATAACTGGACAACACTCAGTATCAGGAGCAGAACTGATTTTTAATGACACACACTCTGCTTTTATGCAATCCTCCCATGCAAGGGAGACACCCACATAAATTAGGAATTATACAATCCCTAGCTGGTTACTGTACACTGGTATCCTCCCCTTAACCTGAGAGGTAGTGATGTACCTAACTGTTCGCTGGCGAATAGTTCCAGGCGAACATAGTGTGTTCGCGTTCGCCGCGGCGGGCGAACACATGCGCGGTTCGATCCGCCCCCTATTCGTCATCATTGAGCAAACATTGACCCTGTGCCTCACGGTCAGCAGACACATTCCAGCAAATTAGCAGCAGACCCTCCCTTCCAGACCCTCCCACCTCCCTCCCAGCATCCATTTTAGATTCATTCTGAAGCTGCATTCTTAGTGAGAGTGTAGCTGCTGCTCATTAGATAGGGAAATTGATAGCTAGGCTAGGGTATTCAGTGTCCACTACAGTCCTGAAGGACTCATCTGATCTCTGCTGTAAGAACAGCACCCCAAACAGCCCTTTTTAGGGCTAGAACATCAGTCTGCTTTTTTTTCTAATTGCAGTTGCCTGCCTGCTAGCTTCTTTGTCAGGCTCACAGTGGATACTGTGCCCACTTGCCCAGTGCTACCACTCATATCTGGTGTTACAATAGCTTAAGCTTGACATTTAAAAATATTTTTTTTTTCACTCTAATAGATTGAATAGCAGTTAGTTGTCTGCCAGCTTTTGTGTCAGGCTCACAGTGGATACTGTGCCCACTTGCCCTGTGCCACCACTCATATCTGGTGTCACAATAGCTTAAGCTTGACATTTAAAAACAAAAAAACCTTTTTCACTGTTATAGATTGAATAGCAGTTAGTTGTCTTCAAGCGGGTGTCAGGCCTTCAGCGTGTACTCTGCCAACCTCAGCAAGTGCATTTGCCACTCATATCTGGTGTGACTATAGCGTGCCTTTAAAAACAAAAAAAGTTTTTCACTGTAAGCTAATAGCAGTTAGTTGTCTGCAAGCGCCTGGGTGTCAGGCCTTCAGCGTGTACTCTGCCAAACTCAGCAAGTGCATTTGCCACTCATATCTGGTGTGACTATAGTGTGCCTTTAAAAAGAAAACAAGTTTGTCACTGTAAGCTAATAGCAGTTAGTTGTCTGCAAGCGTCTGGGTGTCAGGCCTTCAGCGTGTACTCTGCCAACCTCAGCAAGCGCATTTGCCACTCATATCTGGTGTGACTATAGCGTGCCTTTAAAAAGAAAAAAGTTTTTCACTGTAAGCTAATAGCAGTTAGTTGTCTGCAAGCGTCTGGGTGTCAGGCCTTCAGCGTGTACGCTGCCAACCTCAGCAAGTGCATTTGCCACTCATATCTGGTGTGACTATAGCGTGCCTTTAAAAAGAAAAAAAGTTTTTCACTGTAAGCCAATAGCAGTTAGTTGTCTGCCAGCTTCTGTGTCAGGCTCACAGTGGATACTGTGCCCACTTGCCCAGTGCCACCACTCATATCTGGTGTCACAATAGCTTAAGCTTGACATTTAAAAACAATTTTTTTTTTCACTGTTATAGATTGAATAGCAGTTAGTTGTCTTCAAGTGGGTGTCAGGCTCTGCAGAGGAGTTGGTGACAGCGCCACGACTTGCAGGCAGGCCTGCTGCCACCTCTTCTACTCCTCCTACTCCATTCTCTTCCATAACCTCCTCGGCTGAGTCCTCTTCTGCTGCTGCTTCTTGCTCCACATCAACGGCACCCCCCCAGCTCCCCAGGTGCTATTCCACATCCCTATTCTGCTCTGTGTCAGTGTGTATCATGGTCTCTGAGGACAGGTGTTAATCCATATCTGCCAAGTGACCCTATGTAGGGGGAACAGTCTCTATTCTGCTCTGTGTCAGTGTGTATCAGGGATCCTTAGGATAGGTGTCAATCCATATCTGCCAAGTGACCCTATGTAGGGGGAACAGTCTCTATCCTGCTCTGTTTCAGTGTGTATCATGGTCTCTGAGGACAGGTGTTAATCCATATCTGCCAAGTGACCCTATGTAGGGGGAACAGTCTCTATTCTGCTCTGTGTCAGTGTGTATCAGGGATCCTTAGGATAGGTGTCAATCCATATCTGCCAAGTGACCCTATGTAGGAGGAACAGTCTCTATTCTGCTCTGTGTCAGTGTGTTGCAGGGATTCTTAGGATAGGTGTCAATCCATATCTGCCAAGTGACCCTATGTAGGGGGAACAGTCTCTATTCTGCTCTGTGTCAGTGTGTTTCAGGGATCCTTAGGATAGGTGTCAATCCATATCTGCCAAGTGACCCTATGTAGGGGGAACAGTCTCTATTCTGCTCTGTGTCAGTGTGTTTAAGGGATCCTTAGGATAGGTGTCAATCTATATCTGCCAATCGACCCTATGTAGGGGGAACAGTCTATATTCTGCTCTGTGTCAATGTGTATCATGGTCTCTGAGGACAGGTGTCAATCCATATCTGCCAAGTGACCCTATGTAGGAGGAACAGTCTCTATTCTGCTCTGTGTCAGTGTGTTGCAGGGATTCTTAGGATAGGTGTCAATCCATATCTGCCAAGTGACCCTATGTAGGGGGAACAGTCTCTATTCTGCTCTGTGTCAGTGTGTTTCAGGGATCCTTAGGATAGGTGTCAATCCATATCTGCCAAGTGACCCTATGTAGGGGGAACAGTCTCTATTCTGCTCTGTGTCAGTGTGTTTAAGGGATCCTTAGGATAGGTGTCAATCTATATCTGCCAATTGACCCTATGTAGGGGGAACAGTCTCTATTCTGCTCTGTGTCAGTGTGTATCAGGGATCCTTAGGATAGGTGTCAATCCATATCTGCCAAGTGACCCTATGTAGGGGGAACATTCTCTATTCTGCTCTGTTTCAGTGTGTTTCAGGGATCCTTAGGATAGGTGTCAATCCATATCTGCCAAGTGACCCTATGTAGGGGGAACAGTCTCTATTCTGCTCTGGGTCAGTGTGTATCAGGGATCCTTAGGATAGGTGTCAATCCATATCTGCCAAGTGACCCTATGTAGGGGGAGCAGTCCCTATTCTGCTCTGTTTCAGTGTGTATCAGGGATCCTTAGGAGAGGTGTCAATCCATATCTGCCAAGTGGCCCTATGTATTGGGAACAGTCTCTATTCTGCTCTGTGTCAGTGTGTTTCAGGGATCCTTAGGATAGGTGTCAATCCATATCTGCCAAGTGACCCTGTGTAGGGGGAACAGTCTCTATTCTGCTCTGTGTCAGTGTGTATCATGGTCTCTGAGGACAGGTGTCAATCCATACCTGCCAAGTGACCCTATGTAGGGGGAACAGTCTCTATTCTGCTCTGTTTCAGGGATCCTTAGGATAGTTGTCAATCCATATTTGCCAAGTAACCCCATCTAGGGGTAACAGTCTCTATTCTGCTCTGTGTCAATGTGTATCATGGTCTCTGAGGACAGGTGTCAATCCATATCTGCCAAGTGACCCTGTGTAGGGGGAACAGTCCCTATTCTGCTCTGTGTGAGGAGGAGGAACGGAAAATGAGTAGCTCGGCATCCAACCTTGTGCAAATGGGGTCTTTCATGCTGTCGTGCCTGTTAAGGGACCCTCGTATAAGAAGGATGAAGGAGAACGACCTGTACTGGGTGTCCACACTACTAGACCCCCGGTATAAGCAGACAGTGGCGGAAATGTTACCGAATTACAAGTCGGAAAGGATGCAGCATTCTTAAAAAATATTAAAAAGTACTCTTTACACAGCGTATAAGGGTGATGTCATAGCACAACGGGAATCTAACAGGGGAAGAGGTGAAAGTCATCCTCCTCCTCCCACGACCATGCCATACCTGCCAAGTGACCCCATATAGGGGGAACAGTCTCTATTCTGCTCTGTGTCAGTGTGTATCATGGTCTCTGAGGACAGGTGTCAATCCATACATGCCAAGTGACCCTATGTAGGGGGAACAGTCTCTATTCTGCTCTGTGTCAGTGTGTATCAGGTATCATTAGGATAGGTGTCAATCCATGTCTGCCAAGTGACCCTATGTAGGGGGAACAGTCTCTATTCTGCTCTGAGTCAGTGTGTATCATGGTCTCTGAGGACAGGTGTCAATCCATACATGCCAAGTGACCCTATGTAGGGGGAACAGTCTCTATTCTGCTCTGTGTCAGTGTGTATCAGGTATCATTAGGATAGGTGTCAATCCATGTCTGCCAAGTGACCCTATGTAGGGGGAACAGTCTCTATTCTGCTCTGAGTCAGTGTGTATCATGGTCTCTGAGGACAGGTGTCAATCCATACCTGCCAAGTGACCCTATGTAGGGGGAACAGTCTCTATTCTGCTCTGTGTCAGTGTGTTTCAGGGATCCTTAGGATAGGTGTCAATCCATATCTGCCAAGTGACCCTATGTAGGGGGAACAGTCCCTATTCTGCTCTGTGTCAGTGTGTATCAGGGATCCTTAGGATAGGTGTCAATCTGTGGTGGAATCTCGGTAAAAATAAATTTAGTAGGCCGAGATTACCACGTGGCATGTGTACGTGCATATGCTGACGTATCGGTCGGTTGGTTGCACGTGGCAAGATACGATCAGTAGTGTACGGAGCATGTGCGAGAATACAGGATGTAGTATTCCCCTCCTCCATTGTGCTGGACAAGCCATGCGGTCAAGCAGGAAGTTAGTTCTTATTTGTTTTGATTGGTTAAGAGAATGTGCGGGTGGAGCTTAATATGGGAGGAGTTATGTGCCTATATAAGGAGCCTGCACTATTGTCCGGGGCTCAGAACCTGTTGTATTTTGGTGACATTAGTCCCTCTGAGTCCCGATCGGTGAACCGAATAAAGAATCTCTTCCTTCCTGAAGAAACCTGTGTCCATCTCTCTGTGCTTGGCTTCCGTCAGTTTCTCCGGTATCAAATCCATATCTGCCAAGTGACCCTATCTAGAGTCTCTATTCTGCTCTGTGTCAGTTGTATATCAGGGATCATTAGGATAGGTGTCAATTCATATCTGCCAAGTGACCCTATGTAGGGGGAACAGTCCCTATTCTGCTCTGTGTCAGTGTGTATCAGGGATCCTTAGGATAGGTGTCAATCCATATCTGCCAAGTGACCCTATGTAGGGGGAACAGTCTCTATTCTGCTCTGTGTCAGTGTGTATCAGGGATCATTAGGATAGGTGTCAATCCATATCTGCCAAGTGACCCTATGTAGGGGGAACAGTCCCTATTCTGCTCTGTGTCAGTGTGTATCAGGGATCCTTAGGATAGGTGTCAATCCATATCTGCCAAGTGACCCTATGTAGGGGGAACAGTCCCTATTCTGCTCTGTTTCAGTGTGTTTCTGGGATCCTTAGGATAGGTGTCAATCCATATCTGCCAAGTGACCCTATGTAGGGGGAACAGTCTCTATTCTGCTCTGTGTCAGTGTGTATCAGGGATCATTAGGATAGGTGTAAATCCATATCTGCCAAGTGACCCTATGCAGGGGGAACAGTCCCTTTTCTGCTCTGTGTCAGTGTGTATCAGGGATCCTTAGGATAGGTGTCAATCCATATCTGCCAAGTGACCCTATGTAGGGGGAACAGTCTCTATTCTGCTCTGTGTGTATCAGGGATCCTTAGGATAGGTGTCAATCCATATCTGCCAAGTGACCCTATGTAGGGGGAACAGTCCCTATTTTGCTCTGTGTCAGTGTGTATCAGGGATCCTTAGGATAGGTGTCAATCCATATCTGCCAAGTGACCCTATGTAGGGGGAACAGTCCCTATTCTGCTCTGTGTCAGTGTGTATCAGGGATCCTTAGGATAGGTGTCAATCCATATCTGCCAAGTGACCCTATGTAGGGGGAACAGTCCCTATTCTGCTCTGTGTCAGTGTGTATCAGGAATCCATATCTGCCAAGTGACCCTATGTAGGGGGAACAGTCCCTATTCTGCTCTGTGTCAGTGTGTATCAGGGATCCTTATAATAGGTGTCAATCCATATCTGCCAAGTGACCCTATCTAGTGGTAACTGTCTCTATTCTGCTCTGTGTCAATGTGTATCAGGGATCATTAGGATAGGTGTCAATCCATATCTGCCAAGTGACCCTATGTAGGGGGAACAGTCCCTATTCTGCGCTGTGTCAGTGTGTATCAGGAATCCTTAGGATAGGTGTCAATCCATATCTGCCAAGTGACCCTATGTAGGGGGAACAGTCCCTATTCTGCTCTGTGTCAGTGTGTATCAGGAATCCATATCTGCCAAGTGACCCTATGTAGGGGGAACAGTCCCTATTCTGCTCTGTGTCAGTGTGTATCAGGGATCCTTATAATAGGTGTCAATCCATATCTGCCAAGTGACCCTATCTAGTGGTAACTGTCTCTATTCTGCTCTGTGTCAATGTGTATCAGGGATCATTAGGATAGGTGTCAATCCATATCTGCCAAGTGACCCTATGTAGGGGGAACAGTCCCTATTCTGCTCTGTGTCAGTGTGTATCAGGGATCCTTAGGATAGGTGTCAATCCATATCTGCCAAGTGACCCTATGTAGGGGGAACAGTCCCTATTCTGCTCTGTTTCAGTGTGTATCAGGGATCCTTAGGATAGGTGTCAATCCATATCTGCCAAGTGACCCTATGTAGGGGGAACAGTCCCTATTCTGCTCTGTGTCAGTGTGTATCAGGGATCCTTAGGATAGGTGTCAATCCATATCTGCCAAGTGACCCTATGTAGGGGGAACAGTCTCTATTCTGCTCTGTGTGTATCAGGGATCCTTAGGATAGGTGTCAATCCATAGCTGCCAAGTGACCCTATGCAGGGGGAACAGTCCCTTTTCTGCTCTGTGTCAGTGTGTATCAGGGATCCTTAGGATAGGTGTCAATCCATATCTGCCAAGTGACCCTATGTAGGGGGAACAGTCTCTATTCTGCTCTGTGTGTATCAGGGATCCTTAGGATAGGTGTCAATCCATATCTGCCAAGTGACCCTATGTAGGGGGAACAGTCCCTATTCTGCTCTGTGTCAGTGTGTATCAGGGATCCTTAGGATAGGTGTCAATCCATATCTGCCAAGTGACCCTATGTAGGGGGAACAGTCCCTATTCTGCTCTGTGTCAGTGTGTATCAGGGATCCTTAGGATAGGTGTCAATCCATATCTGCCAAGTGACCCTATGTAGGGGGAACAGTCCCTATTCTGCTCTGTGTCAGTGTGTATCAGGAATCCATATCTGCCAAGTGACCCTATGTAGGGGGAACAGTCCCTATTCTGCTCTGTGTCAGTGTGTATCAGGGATCCTTATAATAGGTGTCAATCCATATCTGCCAAGTGACCCTATCTAGTGGTAACTGTCTCTATTCTGCTCTGTGTCAATGTGTATCAGGGATCATTAGGATAGGTGTCAATCCATATCTGCCAAGTGACCCTATGTAGGGGGAACAGTCCCTATTCTGCGCTGTTTCAGTGTGTATCAGGGATCCTTAGGATAGGTGTCAATCCATATCTGCCAAGTGACCCTATGTAGGGGGAACAGTCCCTATTCTGCTCTGTGTCAGTGTGTATCAGGAATCCATATCTGCCAAGTGACCCTATGTAGGGGGAACAGTCCCTATTCTGCTCTGTGTCAGTGTGTATCAGGGATCCTTATAATAGGTGTCAATCCATATCTGCCAAGTGACCCTATCTAGTGGTAACTGTCTCTATTCTGCTCTGTGTCAATGTGTATCAGGGATCATTAGGATAGGTGTCAATCCATATCTGCCAAGTGACCCTATGTAGGGGGAACAGTCCCTATTCTGCGCTGTGTCAGTGTGTATCAGGAATCCATATATGCCAAGTGACCCTATGTAGTGTCAATGTGTATCATGGTCGGGAATCTAACAGGGGAAGAGGTGAAAGTCATTGTAACGGAGCTCCGTGTACCCCGACCGAGTACCCTCCGTTGATGGATGCTCCTAGCGCTCTCAGAGGACTCCAAGCACTGCAGACGACACCACAACCACCGCAGGCTCCACAACCGCCGTAGCTTAACTGGAGCCGCGCCGTCTTCCGTCCACCCTGAAATGAACCTTCAGCATTCAGGAACGTGTGGGGAAGATCTCTCCTCCTGGAGAGCGTATCCGGAACAAGCTCTTAAAAGAGCTAAGTGATTAAGAGCTCAGGGGAATATGCAGCGCATAGCAATCCCCAGTGTGATATAGCAGTTCCCTCCAATAACGAGACAAGGCTACGTATTGAGGGTCAGAAGAGGTCTGAGGTCTGGAACACCCAGCCTGGCTTTTATTGAGGTTACATGCAAATAGGACACTCCCAGGGGGAGGCATAAAATCACCAATCACACATCTGGTGCAGCCCACAGGTTCCCTCCCCTCAGATAAACAGTTAAACCAATTATTACATACAATAAAAATACAGTTTTTACACACACACTGTAACTTTTAAACCATACATTCAATTTCAATAAAAGTTGCATATTCAGACTCAGCATACATCAAACATAAACCCTTCCAAAAATCAGCCAAATCCCTCCAGTGGATCAAAAGTTAGCTGGAAGTCCTTTATGACCGACCGCAAGCACAATTTCCTGCCCAAAACAGTTCCATAGATTTGGGCTGTGCGGTCGGTCAATTTCATGCCGAAAAAACGACTAAGTCCCATTTCGAACGGGACTTAGTCTCTGGAGCTGCAAGTTCCGTATGGGAGAAGGTAAGGGCCAGCGGTGTTCGGCAGAATGTGTAGCCGATTTCAGTTCCACAGAATCTTTAGCATACACCGCTGACCGCATTCGAATGACCAAAATGGCCGCCGCCACGTGCAATTGACCGGCAGTAACCTCACAGCCTGGGAGGTAAATTGCCTGCACACTTTAGCTTCTGGGTGGTCCGCCTGTGTGGTACTTGGTTCAGTAAGCCCTATTTACTGAACCAAGTGGGAGAGAGCCAGGAACAAGTTATTTTACAGGTCTGGGGACATAGTCTTAAAGGGGCATTGTTCAGCAAAGTCACAATATGTCCCCAGACGGTTCTTAAAGGGCCATACACACCCAATAAATGTTAATAAGTTTTCAGGGGCACAATATTCCAGGGGCCATAGTCATGAGGCAGGAGGCTGGCAAACATGCTTCTCCACAATCCAGGGAAGCAGGGCAATTTCTCATTTAAAGGGCCAGTTACAAATAGCGATTTGTAACAGTCATCCTCCTCCTCCCACGACCACGCCATACCTGCCAAGTGACCATATATCAGGGGAACGGTCTCTAATCTCCTCTGTGTCAGTGTGTATCAGTTATCCTTAGGATAGGTGTCAATCCATATCTGCCAAGTAACCCTATGTAGGCGAAATAGTCTCTATCCTGATCTGTTTCAGTGTGTTTCTGGGATCATTAGGATAGGTGTTAATCCATATCTTCCAAGTGACCCTATGTAGGGGGAACAGTCTCTATTCTGCTCTGTGTCAGTGTGTATCAGGGATCATTAGGATAGGTGTCAATCCATATCTGCCAAGTAACCCTATGTAGAGGGAACAGTCTCTATTCTGCTCTGTGTCAGTGTGTATCAGGGATCCTTAGGATAGGTGTCAATCCATATCTGCCAAGTGACCCTATGTAGGGGGAACAGTCCCTATTCTGCTCTGTGTCAGTGTGTATCAGGGATCCTTAGGATAGGTGTCAATCCATAGCTGCCAAGTGACCCTATGCAGGGGGAACAGTCCCTTTTCTGCTCTGTGTCATTGTGTATCAGGGATCCTTAGGATAGGTGTCAATCCATATCTGCCAAGTGACCCTATGTAGGGGGAACAGTCTCTATTCTGCTCTGTGTGTATCAGGGATCCTTAGGATAGGTGTCAATCCATATCTGCCAAGTGACCCTATGTAGGGGGAACAATCCCTATTCTGCTCTGTTTCAGTGTGTTTCTGGGATCCTTAGGATAGGTGTCAATCCATATCTGCCAAGTGACCCTATGTAGGGGGAACAGTCTCTATTCTGCTCTGTGTCAGTGTGTATCAGGGATCCTTAGGATAGGTGTCAATCCATATCTGCCAAGTGACCCTATGTAGGGGGAACAGTCCCTATTCTGCTCTGTTTCAGTGTGTTTCTGGGATCCTTAGGATAGGTGTCAATCCATATCTGCCAAGTGACCCTATGTAGGGGGAACAGTCTCTATTCTGCTCTGTGTCAGTGTGTATCAGGGATCATTAGGATAGGTGTCAATCCATATCTGCCAAGTGACCCTATGCAGGGGGAACAGTCCCTTTTCTGCTCTGTGTCAGTGTGTATCAGGGATCCTTAGGATAGGTGTCAATCCATATCTGCCAAGTGACCCTATGTAGGGGGAACAGTCTCTATTCTGCTCTGTGTGTATCAGGGATCCTTAGGATAGGTGTCAATCCATATCTGCCAAGTGACCCTATGTAGGGGGAACAGTCCCTATTCTGCTCTGTGTCAGTGTGTATCAGGGATCCTTAGGATAGGTGTCAATCCATATCTGCCAAGTGACCCTATGTAGGGGGAACAGTCCCTATTCTGCTCTGTGTCAGTGTGTATCAGGGATCCTTAGGATAGGTGTCAATCCATATCTGCCAAGTGACCCTATGTAGGGGGAACAGTCCCTATTCTGCTCTGTGTCAGTGTGTATCAGGAATCCATATCTGCCAAGTGACCCTATGTAGGGGGAACAGTCCCTATTCTGCTCTGTGTCAGTGTGTATCAGGGATCCTTATAATAGGTGTCAATCCATATCTGCCAAGTGACCCTATCTAGTGGTAACTGTCTCTATTCTGCTCTGTGTCAATGTGTATCAGGGATCATTAGGATAGGTGTCAATCCATATCTGCCAAGTGACCCTATGTAGGGGGAACAGTCCCTATTCTGCGCTGTGTCAGTGTGTATCAGGGATCCTTAGGATAGGTGTCAATCCATATCTGCCAAGTGACCCTATGTAGGGGGAACAGTCCCTATTCTGCTCTGTGTCAGTGTGTATCAGGAATCCATATCTGCCAAGTGACCCTATGTAGGGGGAACAGTCCCTATTCTGCTCTGTGTCAGTGTGTATCAGGGATCCTTATAATAGGTGTCAATCCATATCTGCCAAGTGACCCTATCTAGTGGTAACTGTCTCTATTCTGCTCTGTGTCAGTGTGTATCAGGGATCCTTAGGATAGGTGTCAATCCATATCTGCCAAGTGACCCTATGTAGGGGGAACAGTCCCTATTCTGCGCTGTGTCAGTGTGTATCAGGAATCCATATATGCCAAGTGACCCTATGTAGTGTCAATGTGTATCATGGTCGGGAATCTAACAGGGGAAGAGGTGAAAGTCATCCTCCTCCTCCCACGACCACGCCATACCTGCCAAGTGACCATATATCAGGGGAACGGTCTCTAATCTCCTCTGTGTCAGTGTGTATCAGTTATCCTTAGGATAGGTGTCAATCCATATCTGCCAAGTAACCCTATGTAGGCGAAATAGTCTCTATCCTGATCTGTTTCAGTGTGTTTCTGGGATCATTAGGATAGGTGTTAATCCATATCTTCCAAGTGACCCTATGTAGGGGGAACAGTCTCTATTCTGCTCTGTGTAAGTGTGTATCAGGGATCATTAGGATAGGTGTCAATCCATATCTGCCAAGTAACCCTATGTAGGGGAAACAGTCTCTATCCTGATCTGTTTCAGTGTGTTTCAGGGATCCTTAGGTTAGGTGTCAATCCATATCTGCCAAGTGACCGTATGTAGGGGGAACAGTCTCTATTCTGCTCTGTGTCAGTGTGTATCAGGTATCCTTAGGATAGGTGTCAATCCATATCTGCCAAGTGACCCTATGTAGAGGGAACAGTCTCTATTCTGCTCTGTGTCAGTGTGTATCAGGGATCATTAGGATAGGTGTCAATCCATATCTGCCAAGTGACCCAATGTAGAGGGAACAGTCTCTATTCTGCTCTGTGTCAGTGTGTATCAGGGATCATTAGGATAGGTGTCAATCCATATCTGCCAAGTGACCCTATGTAGGGGGAACAGTCCCTATTCTGCTCTGTGTCAGTGTGTATCAGGGATCCTTAGGATAGGTGTCAATCCATATCTGCCAAGTGACCCTATGTAGGGGGGACAGTCCCTATTTTGCTCTGTGTCAGTGTGTATCAGGGATCCTTAGGATATGTGTCAATCCATATCTGCCAAGTGACCCTATGTAGGGGGAACAGTCCCTATTCTGCTCTCTGTCAGTGTGTATCAGGGATCCTTAGGATAGGTGTCAATCCATATCTGCCAAGTGACCCTGTGTAGGGGGAACAGTCCCTATTCTGCTCTGTGTGAGGAGGAGGAACGGAAAATGAGTAGCTCGGCATCCAACCTTGTGCAAATGGGGTCTTTCATGCTGTCGTGCCTGTTAAGGGACCCTCGTATAAGAAGGATGAAGGAGAACGACCTGTACTGGGTGTCCACGCTACTAGACCCCCGGTATAAGCAGACAGTGGCGGAAATGTTACCGAATTACAAGTCGGAAAGGATGCAGCATTCTTAAAAAATATTAAAAAGTACTCTTTACACAGCGTATAAGGGTGATGTCATAGCACAACGGGAATCTAACAGGGGAAGAGGTGAAAGTCATCCTCCTCCTCCCACGACCATGCCATACCTGCCAAGTGACCCCATATAGGGGGAACAGTCTCTATTCTGCTCTGTGTCAGTGTGTATCATGGTCTCTGAGGACAGGTGTCAATCCATACATGCCAAGTGACCCTATGTAGGGGGAACAGTCTCTATTCTGCTCTGTGTCAGTGTGTATCAGGTATCATTAGGATAGGTGTCAATACATGTCTGCCAAGTGACCCTATGTAGGGGGAACAGTCTCTATTCTGCTCTGAGTCAGTGTGTATCATGGTCTCTGAGGACAGGTGTCAATCCATACCTGCCAAGTGACCCTATGTAGGGGGAACAGTCTCTATTCTGCTCTGTGTCAGTGTGTTTCAGGGATCCTTAGGATAGGTGTCAATCCATATCTGCCAAGTGACCCTATGTAGGGGGAACAGTCCCTATTCTGCTCTGTGTCAGTGTGTATCAGGGATCCTTAGGATAGGTGTCAATCTGTGGTGGAATCTCGGTAAAAATAAATTTAGTAGGCCGAGATTACCACGTGGCATGTGTACGTGCATATGCTGACGTATCGGTCGGTTGGTTGCACGTGGCAAGATACGATCAGTAGTGTACGGAGCATGTGCGAGAATACAGGATGTAGTATTCCCCTTCTCCATTGTGCTGGACAAGCCATGCGGTCAAGCAGGAAGTTAGTTCTTATTTGTTTTGATTGGTTAAGAGAATGTGCGGGTGGAGCTTAATATGGGAGGAGTTATGTGCCTATATAAGGAGCCTGCACTATTGTCCGGGGCTCAGAACCTGTTGTATTTTGGTGACATTAGTCCCTCTGAGTCCCGATCGGTGAACCGAATAAAGAATCTCTTCCTTCCTGAAGAAACCTGTGTCCATCTCTCTGTGCTTGGCTTCCGTCAGTTTCTCCGGTATCAAATCCATATCTGCCAAGTGACCCTATCTAGAGTCTCTATTCTGCTCTGTGTCAGTTGTATATCAGGGATCATTAGGATAGGTGTAAATTCATATCTGCCAAGTGACCCTATGTAGGGGGAACAGTCCCTATTCTGCTCTGTGTCAGTGTGTATCAGGGATCCTTAGGATAGGTGTCAATCCATATCTGCCAAGTGACCCTATGTAGGGGGAACAGTCTCTATTCTGCTCTGTGTCAGTGTGTATCAGGGATCATTAGGATAGGTGTCAATCCATATCTGCCAAGTGACCCTATGTAGGGGGAACAGTCCCTATTCTGCTCTGTTTCAGTGTGTTTCTGGGATCCTTAGGATAGGTGTCAATCCATATCTGCCAAGTGACCCTATGTAGGGGGAACAGTCTCTATTCTGCTCTGTGTCAGTGTGTATCAGGGATCATTAGGATAGGTGTCAATCCATATCTGCCAAGTGACCCTATGCAGGGGGAACAGTCCCTTTTCTGCTCTGTGTCAGTGTGTATCAGGGATCCTTAGGATAGGTGTCAATCCATATCTGCCAAGTGACCCTATGTAGGGGGAACAGTCCCTATTCTGCTCTGTGTCAGTGTGTATCAGGGATCCTTAGGATAGGTGTCAATCCATATCTGCCAAGTGACCCTATGTAGGGGGAACAGTCCCTATTCTGCTCTGTGTCAGTGTGTATCAGGGATCCTTAGGATAGGTGTCAATCCATATCTGCCAAGTGACCCTATGTAGGGGGAACAGTCCCTATTCTGCTCTGTGTCAGTGTGTATCAGGAATCCATATCTGCCAAGTGACCCTATGTAGGGGGAACAGTCCCTATTCTGCTCTGTGTCAGTGTGTATCAGGGATCCTTATAATAGGTGTCAATCCATATCTGCCAAGTGACCCTATCTAGTGGTAACTGTCTCTATTCTGCTCTGTGTCAATGTGTATCAGGGATCATTAGGATAGGTGTCAATCCATATCTGCCAAGTGACCCTATGTAGGGGGAACAGTCCCTATTCTGCTCTGTGTCAGTGTGTATCAGGAATCCATATCTGCCAAGTGACCCTATGTAGGGGGAACAGTCCCTATTCTGCTCTGTGTCAGTGTGTATCAGGGATCCTTATAATAGGTGTCAATCCATATCTGCCAAGTGAACCTATCTAGTGGTAACTGTCTCTATTCTGCTCTGTGTCAATGTGTATCAGGGATCATTAGGATAGGTGTCAATCCATATCTGCCAAGTGACCCTATGTAGGGGGAACAGTCCCTATTCTGCTCTGTGTCAGTGTGTATCAGGGATCCTTAGGATAGGTGTCAATCCATATCTGCCAAGTGACCCTATGTAGGGGGAACAGTCCCTATTCTGCTCTGTTTCAGTGTGTTTCTGGGATCCTTAGGATAGGTGTCAATCCATATCTGCCAAGTGACCCTATGTAGAGGGAACAGTCTCTATTCTGCTCTGTGTCAGTGTGTATCAGGGATCCTTAGGATAGGTGTCAATCCATATCTGCCAAGTGACCCTATGTAGGGGGAACAGTCTCTATTCTGCTCTGTGTGTATCAGGGATCCTTAGGATAGGTGTCAATCCATATCTGCCAAGTGACCCTATGTAGGGGGAACAGTCCCTATTCTGCTCTGTGTCAGTGTGTATCAGGGATCCTTAGGATAGGTGTCAATCCATATCTGCCAAGTGACCCTATGTAGGGGGAACAGTCCCTATTCTGCTCTGTTTCAGTGTGTTTCTGGGATCCTTAGGATAGGTGTCAATCCATATCTGCCAAGTGACCCTATGTAGGGGGAACAGTCTCTATTCTGCTCTGTGTCAGTGTGTATCAGGGATCATTAGGATAGGTGTCAATCCATATCTGCCAAGTGACCCTATGCAGGGGGAACAGTCCCTTTTCTGCTCTGTGTCAGTGTGTATCAGGGATCCTTAGGATAGGTGTCAATCCATATCTGCCAAGTGACCCTATGTAGGGGGAACAGTCTCTATTCTGCTCTGTGTGTATCAGGGATCCTTAGGATAGGTGTCAATCCATATCTGCCAAGTGACCCTATGTAGGGGGAACAGTCCCTATTCTGCTCTGTGTCAGTGTGTATCAGGGATCCTTAGGATAGGTGTCAATCCATATCTGCCAAGTGACCCTATGTAGGGGGAACAGTCCCTATTCTGCTCTGTGTCAGTGTGTATCAGGGATCCTTAGGATAGGTGTCAATCCATATCTGCCAAGTGACCCTATGTAGGGGGAACAGTCCCTATTCTGCTCTGTGTCAGTGTGTATCAGGGATCCTTAGGATAGGTGTCAATCCATATCTGCCAAGTGACCCTATGTAGGGGGAACAGTCCCTATTCTGCTCTGTGTCAGTGTGTATCAGGAATCCATATCTGCCAAGTGACCCTATGTAGGGGGAACAGTCCCTATTCTGCTCTGTGTCAGTGTGTATCAGGGATCCTTATAATAGGTGTCAATCCATATCTGCCAAGTGACCCTATCTAGTGGTAACTGTCTCTATTCTGCTCTGTGTCAATGTGTATCAGGGATCATTAGGATAGGTGTCAATCCATATCTGCCAAGTGACCCTATGTAGGGGGAACAGTCCCTATTCTGCGCTGTGTCAGTGTGTATCAGGAATCCATATATGCCAAGTGACCCTATGTAGTGTCAATGTGTATCATGGTCGGGAATCTAACAGGGGAAGAGGTGAAAGTCATCCTCCTCCTCCCACGACCACGCCATACCTGCCAAGTGACCATATATCAGGGGAACGGTCTCTAATCTCCTCTGTGTCAGTGTGTATCAGTTATCCTTAGGATAGGTGTCAATCCATATCTTCCAAGTAACCCTATGTAGAAGAAATAGTCTCTATCCTGATCTGTTTCAGTGTGTTTCAGGGATCCTTAGGTTAGGTGTCAATCCATATCTGCCAAGTGACCGTATGTAGGGGGAACAGTCTCTATTCTGCTCTGTGTCAGTGTGTATCAGGGATCCTTAGGATAGGTGTCAATCCATATCTGCCAAGTGACCCTATCTAGTGGTAACTGTCTCTATTCTGCTCTGTGTCAATGTGTATCAGGGATCATTAGGATAGGTGTCAATCCATATCTGCCAAGTGACCCTATGTAGGGGGAACAGTCCCTATTCTGCGCTGTGTCAGTGTGTATCAGGAATCCATATATGCCAAGTGACCCTATGTAGTGTCAATGTGTATCATGGTCGGGAATCTAACAGGGGAAGAGGTGAAAGTCATCCTCCTCCTCCCACGACCACGCCATACCTGCCAAGTGACCATATATCAGGGGAACGGTCTCTAATCTCCTCTGTGTCAGTGTGTATCAGTTATCCTTAGGATAGGTGTCAATCCATATCTTCCAAGTAACCCTATGTAGAAGAAATAGTCTCTATCCTGATCTGTTTCAGTGTGTTTCAGGGATCCTTAGGTTAGGTGTCAATCCATATCTGCCAAGTGACCGTATGTAGGGGGAACAGTCTCTATTCTGCTCTGTGTCAGTGTGTATCAGGGATCCTTAGGATAGGTGTCAATCCATATCTGCCAAGTGACCCTATGTAGAGGGAACAGTCTCTATTCTGCTCTGTGTCAGTGTGTATCAGGGATCATTAGGATAGGTGTCAATCCATATCTGCCAAGTGACCCTATGTAGAGGGAACAGTCTCTATTCTGCTCTGTGTCAGTGTGTATCAGGGATCATTAGGATAGGTGTCAATCCATATCTGCCAAGTGACCCTATGTAGGGGGAACAGTCCCTATTCTGCTCTGTGTCAGTGTGTATCAGGGATCCTTAGGATAGGTGTCAATCCATATCTGCCAAGTGACCCTATGTAGGGGGGACAATCCCTATTTTGCTCTGTGTCAGTGTGTATCAGGGATCCTTAGGATATGTGTCAATCCATATCTGCCAAGTGACCCTATGTAGGGGGAACAGTCCCTATTCTGCTCTGTGTCAGTGTGTATCAGGGATCCTTAGGATAGGTGTCAATCCATATCTGCCAAGTGACCCTATGTAGGGGGAACAGTCCCTATTCTGCTCTGTGTCAGTGTGTATCAGGGATCATTAGGATAGGTGTCAATCCATATCTGCCAAGTGACCCTATGTAGGGGAAAAGTCCCTATTCTGCTCTGTGTCAGTGTGTATCAGGGTCTCTGAGGACAGGTGTCAATCCATATGTCAAGGTGTCAATATGTCATATGTCAGGTGTCAATCCATATCCATTGTGATTTAGGAATGTTAGGTGATTTCTGCCCTTTATGGATTAAAACCAGACTCTGCATCAACTGTGTAATTTTCCATGGGAGTTTTGAAATGGACCCCCCCCCCGGCATGCCACAGTCCAGGTGTTAGTCCCCTTGAAACAACTTTTCCATCACTTTTGTGGCCAGAAAGAGTCCCTGTGGGTTTTAAAATTCGCCTGCCCATTGAAGTCAATGGCGGTTCGCCCGGTTCGCCGGTTCGCGAACGTTTGCGGAAGTTCCTGTTCGCCGTTCGCGAACCGAAAATTTTGTGTTCGCGACATCACTACTGAGAGGTAACTTAATTATCTATACAGTTTCAGCACACAATTTCCCCCAACTCCTGGATGTACCCCAAGACTATAACTTACACCCATAAATTACATATCCCCTGATAGCCCCGATCTGGGTGAGCAACATACTGAAAAATCCCCCAGATCGGTTCAGGGGTTCGTGAATTTCCTGGAGGTCTTCTTTTCACCGAGCACACACGAGGTGTTAGCCAAAGAGAGTTCCATGTGTTTTGGCCTTGCGGTTGGTCTCTGTTTGTGAGGTGAAAAGCACGAAATTGTTTAATATACCGGGCTTTGTCTGGGTTTGTATGATTCCCCTCGTTTGCATGATTTCTTTCACCGAACACCGTTCCGTTCGTATGTTTCCCCACGAACGGGTGGAAGTATGGAGGTCTCTGCGGTGTTCGCATGATCGAGTGTCTGATTTGGGTTCCAGGCACTCAATGACCAAACACAGCTGGTGCGTTCGTATGGAAAGATGGGTGCCGCCACGTGTTCGTATGCTGAACGGCGGCCACCCAGGGAATACACAATGCGTTCGTATAATTGTCAATTGAGGTAATGTGAAGAACGATAGGGGAGGTCAATTAGTTCCACGCTCCACTCGAGGGTGGACTGGTTGTTCAGTATCTTGTTCGTTTGTCGAATGGTACAACTTCAGATGGTTCAAAGCATATTTTTACCAAACAACCAGATGAATAACACAACAGATAGGAGGTTACTTGGTTCTTTTACCAGTGTATTTAACCGTGGAGAATAGAGTAAAATACTTCAACAATTAGGGGTAGAGACAATACAATAATGAGTAGCAACGCACAGTCCGCTACATCAACCATGAGTTAAAGACAAATCTTAAGCAAGTGGAATGTGATGGGGAAAATGGGGAAGCTTTATGGGTAAATATCAGCTTGGGGCAAAAGAAGGGAAATCAACTATAAGTTGGGGTGTGTTATAAACCACCCAATGTTAATATTGATGAGGAACAATAGCTGTTTGAGCAAATTGAGAAAGCTACAAATCTGTGTAACACGTTGATTATTGACGATTTTAATTACCTCAGAAAAACTAGTTACGGCGCACTCAGACATGTAAAAATTCACAACTAAGAAGGCTAATAACAAAAATGTGGGAGATAAATTAAATAGTTCTAGTGCTAAACATAAGCAACAGTGTATTAAATTAATTTCTTTGTAAGAGCAAAGTGAGTATACAATAAAGAGTGATAAAAGCAATTAAAAACAGTGTAACAACTAAACAATTAAAGTGTTGGTGCTTGAATGAGTATACTCACATTTGCAGATAATATCTGTGCTGCATGAAGAAAATAATAAAAGTGACATGACTATAAAACTCCTCCTATTTATACACACCTGTGGCCACCTCTAAAGAGGTCTCAGAAGCTGGGGGGCCTGGGCGGGGTGCTTAACCCCAAAGGAATCTGGTCTGGATTCCAAATATATTTGCACAAAGGAGAGATTGGGGGCACACCCGAAAGATGCATTATGCATGAAAGGTGCTGCCGCAGTGACCAAAATTCATACAGAAAAACTAGTTACGGCGCACTCAGACATGTAAAAATTCACAACTAAGAAGGCTACTCTAAAACGCCTATCTAAGAGAATAAATATGGGGATTTAGTTCCACCATATGGCCATATGATGTTAAGCCCACTACTGCTTCAAAGTACCCCAATATCAGTGGGTCCTACGCTAATAACAAAAATGTGGGAGATAAATTAAATAGTACTAGTGCTAAACATAAGCAACAGTGTATTAAATTAATTTCTTTGTAAGAGCAAAGTGAGTATACAATAAAGAGTGATAAAAGCAATTAAAAACAGTGTAACAACTAAACAATTAAAGTGTTGGTGCTTGAATGAGTATACTCACATTTGCAGATAATATCTGTGCTGCATGAAGAAAATAATAAAAGTGACATGACTATAAAACTCCTCCTATTTATACACACCTGTGGCCCCAATCTCTCCTTTGTGCAAATATATTTGGAATCCAGACCAGATTCCTTTGGGGTTAAGCACCCCGCCCAGGCCCCCCAGCTTCTGAGACCTCTTTAGAGGTGGCCACAGGTGCAGATTTTAATTACCTCGACATAAATTGGGACTCAGGGACTAGTAGTTCCGCAGAGGGGATATGATAGTATTATACAAATATATCCAGAACCAATACAAACCATTGTTTTGAAATCTATTCACAAACCGGACTTTACATAGGACACAAGGTCATGCATTTAGATTGCCTTAGATGAAATCTTCTTTCTTCCAAAGAAAAGTTTTTTCTACTGTAAAAACAATAAGGATGTGGAATTGTCTGCCTGAAGAAGTGGTTTTGTCAGAGTCCGTACAGATGTTCACAGACTGACTGGTCGGGCACTTCGGACATGGTCCGAGGGCCCGGCCGGGAGGGGGGCCCGCCATCAGGGGCCGGCCGCGTTCAGGGCCGGCCCTTTAAATGCTGCAGCCGCCTGAGCGCTCTCTTAAGAGCCTCAGGCGGCTGCAGCTTCTCACCTCCCCTCCCCTGTAGAGTGGCCGAGCTGCTCTGCGATCCGCGGTGCCCGGCCGGAGTGATAGGAAAGTGCACACTGAGTGTGCACCTTCCTGTCAGTCCGGCCGGGTACAGGAAACAGAAACTCCTGTTCCGCGCGGAGTTTCTGTTT
Organism: Pelobates fuscus; assembly: GCF_036172605.1. Taxonomy (NCBI): domain Eukaryota; kingdom Metazoa; phylum Chordata; class Amphibia; order Anura; family Pelobatidae; genus Pelobates; species Pelobates fuscus. The sequence continues at coordinate 272,936,796 of NC_086318.1, read as the reverse complement.
CCTGTACCCGGCCGGACTGATAGGAAGGTGCACACTGATCACCTTCCTATCACTCCGGCCGGGCACCGCGGACCGGAGAGCAGCTCGGCCACGCTACAGGGGAGGGGGTAAGAAGAGAGAGTGAGGGGGGGTAAGAAGAGAGAGGGAGGGGGGTAAGAAGAGGGAGGGGGTGTAAGAAGAGGGAGGGGGGTGTAAGAAGAGGGAGGGGGGGTGTAAGAAGAGAGAGGGAGGGGGGGTGTAAGAAGAGAGAGGGATGGGGGGTAAGAAGAGAGAGGGAGGGGGTAAGAAGAGGGAGCGGGGTAAGAAGAGGGAGGGAGGGGGTAAGAAGAGGGAGGGGGGATGTAAGAAGAGAGAGGGAGGGGGGTGTAAGAAGAGAGAGGGAGGGGGGTGTAAGAAGAGAGAGGGAGGGGTGTAAGAAGAGAGAGGGGGGTGTAAGAAAAGAGAGGGAGGGGGTGTGCAAGAAAAGAGAGGGAGGGGGGTGTAAGAAGAGAAAGGGAGGGGGGTAAGAAGAGAGGGAGGGGGGTAAGAAGAGGGATGGGGGTGTAAGAAGAGGGAGGGGGGTGTAAGAAGAGAGAGGGAGGGGGTGTAAGAAGAGAGAGGGAGGGGGGTTGTAAGAAGAGAGAGGGAGGGGGGTAAGAAGAGAGAGGGAGGGGGGTGTAAGAAGAGGGAGGGGGTGTAAGAAGAGAGAGGGATGGGGTAAGAAGAGAGAGGGAGGGGGTAAGAAGAGAGAGTGAGGGGGGTAAGAAGAGAGGAAGGGGGGTAAGAAGAGAGGGAAGGGGGGTAAGAAGAGAGAGGGAGGGGGGAAAGAAGAGAGAGGGAGGGGGTAAGAAGAGAGGGAGGGGGGTAAGAAGAGAGAGGGAGGGGGGTAAGAAGAGAGGGAGGGGGAGTAAGAAGAGAGAGGTGGGGGTAGTAAGAAGAGAGGGGGGAGTAAGAAGGGGGTAAGAAGAGTGGGGGGGAGGAAGAAGGGGGGGAGTAAGAAGGGGGTAAGAAGAGGGGGAGGGGGGAGTAAAAAGAGGAAGGGGGTGTAAGAAGAGGGGGAGGGGGGAGTAAGAAGAGGGGGGGAAGGAAGAGGGGGGAGTAAGAAGAGAGGGAGGGGGTGTAAGAAGAGGGGGGAGGGGGTAAGAAGAGGGGAGAGGGGGTAAGAAGAGGGGGGAGTAAGAAGAGAGGGGGGAGTAAGAAGGGGGTAAGAAGAGGGGGAGGGGGAGTAAGAAGAGGGGGAGGGGGGAGTAAAAAGAGGAAGGGAGGAGTAAGAAGAGGGGGGAGGGGGGTAAGAAGAGGGGGTAGGGGGAGTAAGAAGGGAGAGGAGTAAGAAGAGGGGGGTAAGAAGAGGGGGGAGGGGAGTAAGAAGAGGGGGAGTAAGAAAAGGGAGGAGTAAGAAGAGGTGGGAGTAAGAAGAGGGGGAGGGGGGAGTAAGAAGAGGGGGAGAGTAAGAAGGGGGAGTAAGAAGAGGGGGAGGGGGGAGTAAGAAGAGGGGGAGAGTAAGAAAGGGGGTAAGAAGAGAGTGAGGGGGGAGTAAGAAGAGGGGGGAGTAAGTAAGAAGGGGGGTAAGAAGAGGGGGAGGGGGTAAGAAGAGGGGGAGGGGGGAGTAAGAGGAAGGCAATTGCCCCCTCCCCTGTCCGCAGGCACCGTGCGGGCAGCCGGCAGGGGAGGGAGGAAGAGAGGACCCGGGAGCTCAGCCTACAGCTCCTCTGGGTCCTTCTTGCACGAGCACAGATCGTTGCCGCGGTTACCACTGCAACGTTACTGCTCTTGCGAGAGTAAACTCTAGCCCTGGAGCTACGGGCTAGAGTTCACTCTCAACACTGTGACCACCAGGGATTCCTGGTGGTCGCAGTGGTGAGAGTGAACTCTAGCCCCATAAACACACTGCCCCCACACACCATACACATTCACACACTGCCCCCCATACCCACACACACCATACACATTTACACACATTGCCTCACACACACACACACATACACCGCCCACCCATACACACACAGCCCCCATACTAAAATTGCCACACACATACACAGCCCACTCATACACCATTGCCCCACACACCCTACACATTCACACAATACACCCCCTCAAACACACTGAACCTTTCACACACACTGCCCCCCTTACATTATTGCCATTTATATAGCGCCAACAGATTCCGTAGCGCTTTACAATATTATGAGAGGGGACTTAACTATAAATAGGACAATTACAAATAAACTTACAGGAACAATAGGTTGAAGAGGACCCTTCTCAATCGAGCTTACATTCTATAGGAAGTGGGGTGTAAAACACATTAGGACAGGAATTTGCAGTCAAATAAGGTGGGCTACCCTTTAGGAGAGGGCAAGAGACAGGTATGTGAGGTAAGGGTTAGTCTTGGAGGCCATAAGCTTTCCTAGAGAGATGGGTTTTAAGGCACTTCTTAAAAGATGCAAGACTAGGGGAGAGTCTGGTGGCAGTAGGCAGGCTATTCCATAGGAAGGGAGCCGCCCGCGAGAAGTCCTGCAAGCATTAGTTGGCCGTACGGGTGCGGACAACGGACAGGAGGTGGTCACGGGCAGAGCGGAGAGACCAAGAAAGGACATACCTATGGATCTGTGAGGAGATATAAGAGGGGCTAGATTTGTTCAGTGCTTTATAGGTGTGAGTTAGTACCTTGAATTGAGTCCTATAGCATACAGGAAGCCAATGTAAGGACTGGCAGAGGGGTGAGGTGTGACAGAAACGACTAGAGAGGAAAATCAGTCTAGCAGCAGCATTCATTATGGACTGTAGGGGTGCAGTACGGCTTTTGGGAAGACCAATCAGGAGAGGGTTACAATAATCCATGCGAGAAATTACTAGAGCATGGACAAGCTCCTTGGTAGTATCTGGTGCAAGAAAGGGGCGGATGCGGGCTATGTTTTTAAGATGGAATCTGCAGGATTTAGCAACATGCTGGATGTGAGGCTCAAAGGTGAGACCAGAGTCACGTATGACGCCAAGACAGCGCGCTTGCAAGGATGGACTGATGTGGGTAGCACAAACTTGAAGGGAGAGCGAAAGGGGAGGATCAGTATTAGGAGGAGGAAAGACAAGGAGCTCAGGTTTAGATAGATTGAGTTTCAGAAAGCGGGAGGACATCCAGACAGAGATGGAACAAAGGCAACCAGTGACACGTTGCAGGACGGCAGGGGAGAGGTCCGGGGAGGAGAGATATAACTGGGTGTCATCAGTGTACAGGTGGTAGCGGAATCCAAAAGAGGTAATAAGTTTGCCAAGAGAGGCAGCATAAAGAGAAAATAGAAGGGGACCAAGGACAGAGCCTTGGGGGACTCCAACCGAGAAAGGACAAGGGGAGGAGGTATCATTAGTAAAAGAGTTCAGTTTTTCATTTTTCTTTTGTCAGTAACTTCTAGGAGACCTATACCATCTAAGACTCCCACAAGAATTCTATATGGGGTAAATATATGCAAGGAATTTCTTGTGTTTTCTCCTATTTTATTTGATGTACTGTTTTGCAATTTGTTATCTGTATGTCATTTATTTCTGTATTTTGTACTCAGCACTGTGAATCTTTTTTGTCAGATTAAATGTCTACTTAATCAGCTTGTGTCTCTGTTCTCTATGAGCTTCACTCCCCAAAAGAAAGCTCAGGTAAACACGTTACCAAAAAGGGTTATTTATATGGGTTTGATCAGTAAAAGTAGAACTGTGTTTCTATAACTCTCCTGTGTGTGGGGTAACCTAAGACGCCCGGGTTTAAAAGTCTTGGTGGTGGCAGTAAAGTGTGTACTAGGGGGTTAGTGTAGAAGGGATTGCAGGGGTTAATTTAGTCATTGCTGGGACTAGCAACAGGTAACCAGGGGTCTGGTGTCATTAACCCTGTCACTTCCACACTCTCCCCACTGTCTCGGCTGGGCCTATGGCCCACGCTCGTGACAAACTGTATACATACTGTGGTGGAACCAACCTCGCCACTGTGCACTGGAGGAGCCTGGTTGCTAGCCTCCTGCCCTGCGACTATGGCCCTGGGATGTATTACCACTTTAAGAATGGTATTTGGGCATAATAGATTTGTATAATGCTGTTCCTGGCTCTTTAATGACTTTGGAGCAGTGTTACAACTTTTAAACTGGCACTTCGGATGCAGTCGAAGTGCCGAAGTCGTCGAAGTGCCGAAGTAGTCGAAGTGGCTGCCATTCGACAAACGAACACGTGGCGGCGGCCATTTTAACTTATTCGAACGCGGTCAGCGGTGTGTGCAGCCAAATCTATGGAACTGTTTGCGGCTACCCAATTGCACGAACACAGCTGACCCGTACCTTCTTCAACACCGCGACTGGAGACTAAGTCCCGTTCGAAGATTCGAACGCTCGTTCGAATGGGACTTAGTCATTTTCTCGGTGTAAAATAGACTGACTGCACAGCCCAAATCCATGGAACTGTTTTGGGCATGAAAATGTGCTTGCGGTCGGTCAAAAGTGACTTATATCTATCTCCCGAACGGCTGAACAGATTCGAATGATTTTTGGTTATGTTGGTATTTGGAATGTGCTGATTAATAATATGTAACTGTTATTAATATTAGATGTATGGTTTTCCAGTTCCGAAAGATGGGTAAAAAGTATGTTTATGGTGTCTGCTGCCGTGCTTGGAGTCCTCAGGAAGCGCTAGGAGCATCCTTCAACGGAGGTACCCAGTCGGAATTGCCCATAGATCCGTTACATTGGTGGCAGCAGTGGGATGGCGTCCTAGTGCGAGGTAAAGCAGCTCGGAGACACCATTCCTGGATTACAAATTGAGGGCAACGCTAGTACCCGTACAGCGCCCCTATCTACAAAGGAACCAACGTCGGCAGAGCAAGCATGGGGCCATAAGCACTCAGGAGCAGTTTGACAGAGAGGTTGCCATACGGCTGGCTTTCTTTGGACCCAACCCCTCTGAGGAAACCATGCAGTTCGCGAGGAAATTAGCGGCAGAGTACCTACAGTTCATAACAGATCTATCCAAAGTTGTCGGCCGCCCTCCCCAGCGGCAGAATGCATTACAGGGAGCTTAAGGTGCCGTCCTTCCTCCCCAGCGGCAGTATGTATCCCAGGGAGCTGAAGGTGCCGTCCTTCCTCCCCAGCGGCAGTGTGTGTCACAGGGAGCTGAAGGTGCCATCCTTGCTCCCCAACGGCGGTGTGTATCCCAGGGAGCTGAGGGTGTCGTCCTCCCTCCCAGTGGCATCTCTAGGATTCATTTATAGGGGGGGCACATGGTGGGCCAGGGACAAAAGTAGGGGGGCACATTTAACCCCGCCCTCACTGCAGTTTGACCCCGCCCCTGCCGCATGTTAAGCCCCGCCCGACACAATGTGTTTTCCACCAAGGATTATTTAAAAAAACACATTTCCCTTGATACAGTCCATACACACACACAGACTGCTGAGTCCTTACACACACAGAGAGACAGACTGCTGACCATACTCACACACAGACTGCCGAGTCCATACACACACACAGATTGCTGAGTCCATACACACATACAGACTGCTGAGTCCATACACACTGCTGAGTCCATACACACATACAGACTGCCGAGTCCATACACACACACAGACTGCCGAGTCCATACACACACACAGACTGTCGAGTCCATACACACACACACTGCTGAGTCCATACACACTGCTGAGTCCATACACACTGCTGAGTCCATACACACATACAGACTGCTGAGTTCATGCCCACATACAGTCTGCTGAGTCCAAACACACACACAGACTGCCGAGTCCATACACACACACACACAGACTGCCGAGTCCATACACACATACAGACTGCTGAGTCCATACACACATACAGACTGCTGAGTCCATACACACTGCTGAGTTCATACACACATACAGACTGCTGAGTTCATACATACATACAGACTACAGAGTTCATACACACATACAGTCTGCTGAGTCCATACACACATACAGACTGCCGAGCCCATACACACACATACAGACTGCCGAGTCCATACACACATACAGACTGCCGAGTCCATACACACACACAGACTGCCGAGTCCATACACACATACAGACTGCCGAGTCCATACACACACACAGACTGCAGAGTCCATACACACATACAGACTGCCGAGTCCATACACACATACAGACTGCCAAGTCCATACACACATACAGACTGCCGAGTCCATACACACATACAGACTGCTGAGTCCATACACACTGCTGAGTCCATACACACATACAGACTGCTGAGTCCATACATACATACAGACTGCTGAGTCCATACACACACACATTGCTTAGTCCATATGCACACACTGCTGAGTCCATATACACACACTGCTGAGTCCATATACACACACTGCTGAGTCCATACACACACACAGACTGCCGAGTCCAGACACACACAGACTGCCGAGTCCAGACAAACACAGACTGCTGAGTCCATACACACTGCCGAGTCTATACACACATACAGACTGCAGAGTTCATACAAACACACAGACTGCCGAGTCCACACACACATACAGACTGCAGAGTTCATACACACATACAGACTGCCGAGTCCATACACACATACAGACTGCTGAGTCCATACACACATACAGACTGCAGAGTTCATACACACATACAGACTGCCGAGTCCATACACACATACAGACTGCCGAGTCCATACACACCCACAGACTGCAGAGTTCATACACACACACACAGACTGCCGAGTCCATACACACATACAGACTGCTGAGTCCATACACATACACAGACTGTCGAGTCCATACACACATACAGACTGCCAAGTCCATACACACATACAGACTGCCGAGTCCATACACACATACAGACTGCTGAGTCCATACACACTGCTGAGTCCATACACACATACAGACTGCTGAGTCCATACATACATACAGACTGCTTAGTCCATACACACATACAGTCTGCTGAGTCCATACACACACACATTGCTTAGTCCATATGCACACACTGCTGAGTCCATATACACACACTGCAGAGTCCATACACACATACAGACTGCCGAGTCCATACACACATACAGACTGCTGAGTCCATACATACTGCTGAGTCCATACACACATACAGACTGCCGAGTCCATACACACACACACAGACTGTCGAGTCCATACACACACACACTGCTGAGTCCATACACACTGCTGAGTCCATACACACTGCTGAGTCCATACACACATACAGACTGCTGAGTTCATGCCCACATACAGTCTGCTGAGTCCAAACACACACACAGACTGCCGAGTCCATACACACACACACACAGACTGCCGAGTCCATACACACATACAGACTGCTGAGTCCATACACACTGCTGAGTTCATACACACATACAGACTGCTGAGTTCATACATACATACAGACTACAGAGTTCATACACACATACAGTCTGCTGAGTCCATACACACATACAGACTGCCGAGCCCATACACACACACAGACTGCAGAGTCCATACACACATACAGACTGCCGAGTCCATACACACACACAGACTGCAGAGTCCATACACACATACAGACTGCCGAGTCCATACACACATACAGACTGCCAAGTCCATACACACATACAGACTGCCGAGTCCATACACACATACAGACTGCTGAGTCCATACACACTGCTGAGTCCATACACACATACAGACTGCTGAGTCCATACATACATACAGACTGCTGAGTCCATACACACACACATTGCTTAGTCCATATGCACACACTGCTGAGTCCATATACACACACTGCTGAGTCCATATACACACACTGCTGAGTCCATACACACACACAGACTGCCGAGTCCAGACACACACAGACTGCCGAGTCCAGACAAACACAGACTGCTGAGTCCATACACACTGCCGAGTCTATACACACATACAGACTGCAGAGTTCATACACACACACAGACTGCCGAGTCCACACACACATACAGACTGCAGAGTTCATACACACATACAGACTGCCGAGTCCATACACACATACAGACTGCTGAGTCCATACACACATACAGACTGCAGAGTTCATACACACATACAGACTGCCGAGTCCATACACACATACAGACTGCCGAGTCCATACACACCCACAGACTGCAGAGTTCATACACACACACAGACTGCCGAGTCCATACACACATACAGACTGCTGAGTCCATACACATACACAGACTGTCGAGTCCATACACACATACAGACTGCCAAGTCCATACACACATACAGACTGCCGAGTCCATACACACATACAGACTGCTGAGTCCATACACACTGCTGAGTCCATACACACATACAGACTGCTGAGTCCATACATACATACAGACTGCTTAGTCCATACACACATACAGTCTGCTGAGTCCATACACACACACATTGCTTAGTCCATATGCACACACTGCTGAGTCCATATACACACACTGCAGAGTCCATACACACATACAGACTGCCGAGTCCATACACACATACAGACTGCTGAGTCCATACATACTGCTGAGTCCATACACACATACAGACTGCCGAGTCCATACACACACACACAGACTGTCGAGTCCATACACACACACACTGCTGAGTCCATACACACTGCTGAGTCCATACACACTGCTGAGTCCATACACACATACAGACTGCTGAGTTCATGCCCACATACAGTCTGCTGAGTCCAAACACACACACAGACTGCCGAGTCCATACACACACACACACAGACTGCCGAGTCCATACACACATACAGACTGCTGAGTCCATACACACTGCTGAGTTCATACACACATACAGACTGCTGAGTTCATACATACATACAGACTACAGAGTTCATACACACATACAGTCTGCTGAGTCCATACACACATACAGACTGCCGAGCCCATACACACACACAGACTGCAGAGTCCATACACACATACAGACTGCCGAGTCCATACACACACACAGACTGCAGAGTCCATACACACATACAGACTGCCGAGTCCATACACACATACAGACTGCCAAGTCCATACACACATACAGACTGCCGAGTCCATACACACATACAGACTGCTGAGTCCATACACACTGATGAGTCCATACACACATACAGACTGCTGAGTCCATACATACATACAGACTGCTGAGTCCATACACACATACAGTCTGCTGAGTCCATACACACACACATTGCTTAGTCCATATGCACACACTGCTGAGTCCATATACACACACTGCTGAGTCCATACACACACACAGACTGCCGAGTCCAGACACACACAGACTGCCGAGTCCAGACAAACACAGACTGCTGAGTCCATACACACTGCCGAGTCTATACACACATACAGACTGCAGAGTTCATACACACACACAGACTGCCGAGTCCACACACACATACAGACTGCAGAGTTCATACACACATACAGACTGCCGAGTCCATACACACATACAGACTGCTGAGTCCATACACACATACAGACTGCAGAGTTCATACACACATACAGACTGCCGAGTCCATACACACATACAGACTGCCGAGTCCATACACACATACAGACTGCAGAGTTCATACACACATACAGACTGCCGAGTCCATACACACATACAGACTGCTGAGTCCATACACATACACAGACTGTCGAGTCCATACACACATACAGACTGCCAAGTCCATACACACATACAGACTGCCGAGTCCATACACACATACAGACTGCTGAGTCCATACACACTGCTGAGTCCATACACACATACAGACTGCTGAGTCCATACATACATACAGACTGCTTAGTCCATACACACATACAGTCTGCTGAGTCCATACACACATACAGTCTGCTGAGTCCATACACACACACATTGCTTAGTCCATATGCACACACTGCTGAGTCCATATACACACACTGCTGAGTCCATACACACACACAGACTGCCGAGTCCAGACACACACAGACTGCTGAGTCCATACACACTGCCGAGTCTATACACACATACAGACTGCAGAGTTCATACACACACACAGACTGCCGAGTCCACACACACATACAGACTGCAGAGTTCATACACACATACAGACTGCCGAGTCCATAGACACATACAGACTGCTGAGTCCATAGACACATACAGACTGCTGAGTCCATACACACATACAGACTGCAGAGTTCATACACACATACAGACTGCCGAGTCCATACACACATACAGACTGCCGAGTCCATACACACATACAGACTGCAGAGTTCATACACACATACAGACTGCCGAGTCCATACACACATACAGACTGCTGAGTCCATACACATACACAGACTGTCGAGTCCATACACACATGCAGACTGCAGAGTCCATACACACATACAGACTGCAGAGTCCATACACACATACAGACTGCTGAGTCCATACACACACACAGACTGCCGAGTCCAGACACACACAGACTGCCGAGTCCAGACACACACAGACTGCTGAGTCCATACACACTGCCGAGTCCATACACACATACAGACTGCAGAGTCCATACACACACACAGACTGCCGAGTCCAGACACACACAGACTGCCGAGTCCAGACAAACACAGACTGCTGAGTCCATACACACTGCCGAGTCTATACACACATACAGACTGCAGAGTTCATACACACACACAGACTGCCGAGTCCACACACACATACAGACTGCAGAGTTCATACACACATACAGACTGCCGAGTCCATACACACATACAGACTGCTGAGTCCATACACACATACAGACTGCAGAGTTCATACACACATACAGACTGCCGAGTCCATACACACATACAGACTGCCGAGTCCATACACACCCACAGACTGCAGAGTTCATACACACACACAGACTGCCGAGTCCATACACACATACAGACTGCTGAGTCCATACACATACACAGACTGTCGAGTCCATACACACATACAGACTGCCAAGTCCATACACACATACAGACTGCCGAGTCCATACACACATACAGACTGCTGAGTCCATACACACTGCTGAGTCCATACACACATACAGACTGCTGAGTCCATACATACATACAGACTGCTTAGTCCATACACACATACAGTCTGCTGAGTCCATACACACACACATTGCTTAGTCCATATGCACACACTGCTGAGTCCATATACACACACTGCAGAGTCCATACACACATACAGACTGCCGAGTCCATACACACATACAGACTGCTGAGTCCATACATACTGCTGAGTCCATACACACATACAGACTGCCGAGTCCATACACACACACACAGACTGTCGAGTCCATACACACACACACTGCTGAGTCCATACACACTGCTGAGTCCATACACACTGCTGAGTCCATACACACATACAGACTGCTGAGTTCATGCCCACATACAGTCTGCTGAGTCCAAACACACACACAGACTGCCGAGTCCATACACACACACACACACACAGACTGCCGAGTCCATACACACATACAGACTGCTGAGTCCATACACACTGCTGAGTTCATACACACATACAGACTGCTGAGTTCATACATACATACAGACTACAGAGTTCATACACACATACAGTCTGCTGAGTCCATACACACATACAGACTGCCGAGCCCATACACACACACAGACTGCAGAGTCCATACACACATACAGACTGCCGAGTCCATACACACACACAGACTGCAGAGTCCATACACACATACAGACTGCCGAGTCCATACACACATACAGACTGCCAAGTCCATACACACATACAGACTGCCGAGTCCATACACACATACAGACTGCTGAGTCCATACACACTGCTGAGTCCATACACACATACAGACTGCTGAGTCCATACATACATACAGACTGCTGAGTCCATACACACATACAGTCTGCTGAGTCCATACACACACACATTGCTTAGTCCATATGCACACACTGCTGAGTCCATATACACACACTGCTGAGTCCATACACACACAGACTGCCGAGTCCAGACACACACAGACTGCCGAGTCCAGACAAACACAGACTGCTGAGTCCATACACACTGCCGAGTCTATACACACATACAGACTGCAGAGTTCATACACACACACAGACTGCCGAGTCCACACACACATACAGACTGCAGAGTTCATACACACATACAGACTGCCGAGTCCATACACACATACAGACTGCTGAGTCCATACACACATACAGACTGCAGAGTTCATACACACATACAGACTGCCGAGTCCATACACACATACAGACTGCCGAGTCCATACACACATACAGACTGCAGAGTTCATACACACATACAGACTGCCGAGTCCATACACACATACAGACTGCTGAGTCCATACACATACACAGACTGTCGAGTCCATACACACATACAGACTGCCAAGTCCATACACACATACAGACTGCCGAGTCCATACACACATACAGACTGCTGAGTCCATACACACTGCTGAGTCCATACACACATACAGACTGCTGAGTCCATACATACATACAGACTGCTTAGTCCATACACACATACAGTCTGCTGAGTCCATACACACATACAGTCTGCTGAGTCCATACACACACACATTGCTTAGTCCATATGCACACACTGCTGAGTCCATATACACACACTGCTGAGTCCATACACACACACAGACTGCCGAGTCCAGACACACACAGACTGCTGAGTCCATACACACTGCCGAGTCTATACACACATACAGACTGCAGAGTTCATACACACACACAGACTGCCGAGTCCACACACACATACAGACTGCAGAGTTCATACACACATACAGACTGCCGAGTCCATAGACACATACAGACTGCTGAGTCCATAGACACATACAGACTGCTGAGTCCATACACACATACAGACTGCAGAGTTCATACACACATACAGACTGCCGAGTCCATACACACATACAGACTGCCGAGTCCATACACACATACAGACTGCAGAGTTCATACACACATACAGACTGCCGAGTCCATACACACATACAGACTGCTGAGTCCATACACATACACAGACTGTCGAGTCCATACACACATGCAGACTGCAGAGTCCATACACACATACAGACTGCAGAGTCCATACACACATACAGACTGCTGAGTCCATACACACACACAGACTGCCGAGTCCAGACACACACAGACTGCCGAGTCCAGACACACACAGACTGCTGAGTCCATACACACTGCCGAGTCCATACACACATACAGACTGCAGAGTTCATAAACACACACAGAATGCTGAGTCCATACACACCCACAGACTGCAGAGTTCATACACACACAGACTGCCGAGTCCATACACACATATAGACTTCTGAGTCCATACACACACACAGACTGCTGAGTCAATACACACATACAGACTGCTACGTCCATACAGACATAGAGAGTCCATACACACATACAGACTGCTGAGTCCATACACACATACAGACTGCTGAGTCCATACACACATACAGAGTCCATACACACACACAGACTGCCAAGTCCATACACACACAGACTGCCGAGTCCATACACACACAGACTGCTGAGTCCAGACACACACAGACTGCTGAGTCCATACACACTGTCGAGTCCATACACACATACAGACTGCAGAGTTCATACACACACAGACACTGCCGAGTCCATACACACACACAGACTGCAGAGTTCATACACACACAGAATGCCGAGTCCATGCACACATACAGACTGCTGAGTCCATACACACAGACTGCCGAGTCCATACACACAGACTGCCGAGTCCATACACACATACCGAATGCTGAGTCCATACACACTGCTGAGTCCATACACACATACAGATTGCTGAGTCCATACACACACACAGACTGCCAAGTCCATACACACACACAGACTGCCGAGTCCATACACACACACAGACTGCCGAGTCCAGACACATACAGACTGCCGAGTCCAGACACACACACACAGACTGCCGAGTCCATACACACACACAGACTGCAGAGTTCATACACACATACAGACTGCAGAGTTCATACACACATACAGACTGCCAAGTCCATGCACACATACAGACTGCAGAGTTCATACACACATACAGACTGCCGAGTCCATACACACATACAGACTGCCGAGTCCAAACACATATAAAGACTGCTGAGTCCATACACACATACAGACTGCAGAGTTCATACACACACACACAGACTGCCGAGTCCATACAAACATACAGACTGCTGAGTCCATACACACATACAGACTGCAGAGTTCGTACACACATACAGACTGCCGAGTCCATACACACATACTGACTGCAGAGTTCGTACACACATACAGACTGCCGAGTCCATACACACATACAGACTGCAGAGTTCATACACACACACACAGACTGCCGAGTCCATACACACACACAGACTGCCGAGTCCATACACACATACAGACTGCTGAGTCCATACACACATACAGACTGCAGAGTTCGTACACACATACAGACTGCCGAGTCCATACACACATACAGACTGCTGAGTCCATACACACATACAGACTGCAGAGTTCGTACACACATACAGACTGCCGAGTCCATACACACATACTGACTGCAGAGTTCATACACACATACAGACTGTAGAGTTCGTACACACATACAGACTGCCGAGTCCATACACACATACAGACTGCTGAGTCCATACACACAGACTGCCGAGTCCATACACATACACAGACTGCCGAGTCCAAACACACATACAGACTGCTGAGTCCATACACACACACAGACTGCCAAGTCCATACACACACACAGACTGCCGAGTCCAGACACACACAGACTGCTGAGTCCATACACACATACAGACTGCAGAGTTCATACACACACACAGACTGCCGAGTCCATACACACACACAGAATGCAGAGTTCATACACAAACACAGACTGCCGAGTCCATACACACATACAGACTGCTGAGTCCATACACACAGACTGCCGAGTCCATACACACACAGACTGCCGAGTCCATACACACATACAGACTGCTGAGTCCATACACACTGCTGAGTCCATACACATATACAGATTGCTGAGTCCATACACACACACAGACTGCCGAGTCCATACACACACACAGACTGCCGAGTCCATACACACATACAGACTGCTGAGTCCATACACACACACAGACTGCCAAGTCCATACACACACAGGGACTGCCGAGTCCAGACACACACAGACTGCTGAGTCCATACACACTGTTGAGTCCATACACACATACAGACTGCAGAGTTCTTACACACACAGAGACTGCCGAGTCCATACACACACACAGAATGCAGAGTTCATACACAAACACAGACTGCCGAGTCCATACACACATACAGACTGCTGAGTCCATACACACAGACTGCCGAGTCCATACACACACAGACTGCCGAGTCCATACACACATACAGACTGCTGAGTCCATACACACTGCTGAGTCCATACACATATACAGATTGTTGAGTCCATACACACACACAGATGGCCAAGTCCATACACACACACAGACTGCCGAGTCCAGACACACACAGACTGCTGAGTCCATACACACTGTCGAGTCCATACAGACTGCAGAGTTCATACACACACACAGACTGCCGAGTCCATACACACATACAGACTGCTGAGTCCATACACACAGACTGCCGAGTCCATACACACACACAGACTGCCGAGTCCATACACACATACAGACTGCTGAGTCCATACACACTGCTGAGTCCATACACACATACAGATTGCTGAGTCCATACACACATACAGTGATGTAATTCCAGTAAAATAAAAGTTTAGCAGGCTAAGATTGCCACAAGGCATACGTATGTACATGTGTTTGGAGTATCAGTTAGTTAGTTACACGTAGCTAAGATACTGTCATCACTGTACTGAGCATGTGCAGGAATGTAGGAACTGGAATTACGCGTCCCTCTCCTTTGTTTCAGATGAGCCACGTGGTTAGACCGGATGGATGAGTTTAGACTCTATTCATTGAATAGGTTAAGGGTATGTGTGAGCGTAGTTAATTGTGGGAGGAGCTACAGTGCTATATAAGGAATGTACTCTATGTATTCAGTGCTCAGATCTTTGCTGTTTTTGGTGACATTAGTCCCTCTGAGTCCCGATCGGTGAACCGAATAAAGAATCTCTTCCTTCCTGAAGAAACCTGTGTCCATCTCTCTGTGCTTGGCTTCCGTCAGTTTCTCCGGTATCGTTTGGTGCATTGGCCGGGTGTCAGGGTACCTGAAGTCTCTACCTCCGAGAGAGGTAGAGACTTAGACGTCCATCCGTCTGGACGGGCTGTTTCCTCTGTTCCTCGCGGTCCATCCGGTCACGTAAACACCGGCCGCGAGGGATTCACTCCCTTTTCTAGCATGACGTCCGGAAACCGACGTCATGACGCCAACCCGGAACGACCTGTCACTCAATCCTTCAGAGACTAATCAGGACTCGTCGGAGGCGTGTCTACCCTTCCGAGCCAGGGTATTTAAACTTGCTTCTCCCATTTGCTCATTGCCCTGTCGTGGTTCTAGTCTGCCTACTCACACAGTGCTCTTGTATTTCTGTTATCCCTTTGGTTCTGACCCGGCTTGTTTGACTTACTCTGTTTATCTCTGTTACCCTTGACCCGGCTTGTTCCTCGCTTACCTGTCTTCTCGTTCCCTCGACCTCGGCTTGTCTTTGACTATTCTCTATACTCTCCGTACGTTAGTCCGGCCATTCTAAGGTCCGGTATACGTATCCTGTACCTGTTTGTACTCTGCGTGTTGGATCCCTGTCCCGATCCTGACATTACGACAGGGCCAATGGATCCTGCAGGTACAAACAGTCAGCTTGGTCCTTCTGATCCTAGGTTCGAGGCCATGGAGCACAGAATGGATCAGATGGCGCTAGCACTACAGGCGTTATTGTCTCGTGCTAATAACCCGCCAGAGGAGACGCGTACTACTTCTATTTCTCCTGTGAGCTCAGGCCTAGAGGTAGCCACTGTAGGTGCCTCATCCCGTATTACACCACCAGTACGTTATGGTGGCTCACCTGAGAAGTGTCGTGGTTTCCTTAACCAGATCAGTATCCACTTTGAATTACAACCTCGCTCCTATCCTACAGATAGGGCGAGGGTTGGATTTATTATCACCTTACTCATTGAGAAAGCTCTGAGATGGGCCAACCCATTATGGGAGAATGATAACCCTTTGGTATATAATTATAATGCCTTTGTAGCTGCCTTTAGAAGAACTTTTGACCCTCCTGGTAGAAAGGTCAATGCAGCTAGATTACTGTTGCGCCTGAGACAAGAGAACCGAACTCTTGTGGATTATGCACTAGAGTTCAGGTCTTTGGCGGCAGAAGTTAAGTGGAACGAGCAGGCATATATAGATGTATTTTTGAATGGGCTATCAGATGTAATCCTCGACGAGGTTGCTACTAGAGAACTTCCTGAAAATTTGGAGGATTTAATTTCATTCATTTCTCGTATTGATGAGCGTTTAAGAGAGAGACAGAACACTCGAGAGAGGAACCTTAGACCTTCATTTAAATTAGCTCCCGCATTTCAAAGTCCTGATTCCACTACCTCACTATGTCCTGAACCTATGCAGATAGGCAATACTCGCCTCTCAGAGGAGGAGAGGCAATACAGGAGAAGGGAGGGATTATGCATGTATTGTGGAGTCAGAGGTCACCTACGCCTGAATTGTCCTAATCGTTCGGGAAACGCTCGCACCTAAGTTTCTCTAGAGGACAGGCCTTGGGTGTTTCTATTTTGTCCTCTACGCATAATTATAAAGATCACAGGCTTCTGCTACCAGTTTCTTTAACTTGGGAAAGGGGAATACTAAGGACCATGGCTTTGATAGATTCCGGTGCTGCTGAGAATTTTATCGATCAAGCCTTTGCTACTAAACACACTATCCCATCCCAGTTAAGGGATACACCCTTGGCCGTTGAGGCCATAGATGGTAGACCTTTACTTGAGCCTGTTATCTCTCGTGAGACCATCCCAGTTAGCTTAACTGTTGGTATCTTACACGAGGAAAACTTATCGCTTATGCTTATTTCCTCTCCTTCTGTTCCCATAGTCCTGGGTTACCCATGGTTAAAAAGACATAACCCTATTATTGATTGGGAGTTAGGGGAGATACTCTCATGGGGCCAGGGTTGCCAGGAGAATTGTTTACGGAGGGTTTCCCCATTGGGTGTAATTAACACACCAGGTAGTGCTACCCAGTCTACAGTGATACAGATACCGCCCCTGTACCTAGACTTAAAAGCAGTATTCGACAAAAAGAATGCTGATACTCTACCTCCACACAGGACCTTTGATTGTAAAATTAACTTACTACCTGGTACCATGCCTCCGAGGGGCAATGTATACCCCCTATCCACTAAGGAGAATTCAGTTCTAGAGGAGTATATTCGGGAGAATCTAGACAAGGGATTCATTAGGAGATCTTCTTCTCCTGCCGGGGCTGGGTTTTTTTTTGTTAAAAAGAAGGATGGTTCACTAAGACCTTGCATTGATTACCGAGGTTTGAATAAGATAACCATCAGAAATGCCTATCCGATTCCCTTGATTACCGAGCTGTTTTATCGTCTGAAAGGCTCTAAAATTTTCACCAAGTTGGACCTCAGAGGGGCATATAACTTGGTGAGAATCCAGCAAGGACACGAGTGGATGACAGCGTTCAATACCCGTTATGGGCATTATGAATACACGGTCATGCCTTTTGGTCTTTGTAACGCACCTGCAGTATTTCAGGATTTGATTAATGAGGTTCTTAGGGAATTTCAACATGATTGTGTTATTGTATACCTGGATGACATACTGATACACTCTAGAGAGGTTGAGACCCACCACAGACAGGTCAGAAGGGTATTACACAAACTCCTGCAGCATGGCTTGTACTGTAAATTGGAGAAATGTAGCTTTGACCAGTCTCAGATAGACTTTCTTGGATACGTGATTTCTGGGGAAGGCTTTAAGATGGACCCTGACAAACTCCAGTCCATTTTAGAGTGGCCTTTGCCTAAGGGACTCAAGGCTATCCAGAGGTTTATTGGTTTCTCCAATTATTATAGGCGCTTCATTAAGGGATACTCTTCTATTATTGCACCTATTACCAATATGACCAGACAGGGGGTTGACACTAAGACTTGGTCTAATGAAGCTCTCGCTGCTTTCAAGACTCTCAAGGATCTTTTTGCTTCTGCTCCAATTCTAGTCCATCCTGATACGACTCTGCCGTTCCTACTCGAGGTCGATGCCTCTGAGACAGGCGTAGGGGCTGTTCTGTCGCAAAGGTTAGGGGTGGATAAACCACTACACCCTTGTGGTTTTTTTCTAAGAAACTGTCTGGCCCTGAAAGTAGATATGACATTGGCGACAGGGAACTCTTAGCGGTCATTATGGCCTTAAAGGAGTGGAGACATTTATTGGAGGGGACCTTACATCCTGTTACTATTTTGACGGATCACAAGAACTTGTCTTATATTGGGGAAGCCAAGCGACTGTCCGCCAGACAAGCTCGTTGGTCCTTATTCCTGACTCACTTCAATTATGTGCTTACTTATAGACCTGATTCTAAGAACTCCAAAGCCGATGCTTTGTCTCGCCAATATGAACCTTCTACTATATCTGAACCGGTTCTTTCCTCTATAGTTCCGAAATGCACTATTATCGCCAACACGAATCTCAAGATTCACTCTCCGTTACTTGCCGAGATCATTAAACTGCAACATCTAGCCCCTAAACAGACTCCTGAAGGTCGACGTTTCGTTCCTCCTGTTCTACAACTGGAACTGTTGCAATGTTTCCACAACAGCAAGGTGGCTGGACATCCTGGTATTCGCAAGACATATGCTTTGATCTCTAAGGACTTCTGGTGGCCTGATTTACGGAAGGATATTAAAGATTTCATCGGTGCATGTGAGGTTTGTACCAAAACCAAGCAACCTCATACCCTTCCCTGTGGATTTCTGCATCCCTTAGAGGTTCCAGAGAAGCCATGGTCCTGTTTGGCTATGGACTTTATTGTCGATTTACCTATCTCTAAAAAACAGACTGTTATCCTCACCGTGGTTGACAGATTCACCAAGATGGCTCACTTCGTTCCTCTGCCTAAACTCCCGTCTTCTCCCGAATTGGCGGAGATATTCGCAAGGGAGATTTTTCGATTACATGGGATACCCTCCCAAATTGTATCTGACAGAGGTTCCCAATTTGTTTCCCGTTTTTGGAGGTCCTTCTGCTCTCAACTGGGTATCAAATTGAATTTCTCTTCTGCCTATCATCCTCAGTCTAACGGAGCTGCTGAACGCACCAACCAAAAGATTGAACAATATTTGCGTTGTTTTGTTTCCGAACACCAGGACGATTGGGTTGGTTTGATTCCTTGGGCGGAGTTTGCACACAACAATCTCGTTTGTGATTCTACTCGTTCAAGCCCCTTCTTCATGAATTATGGCTTTCATCCATCTATTCTTCCTTCGTCTTCTTCTTCCCAGGGGGTGCCATCGGTTGATGTTCATGTTGCCAATTTGAGGAAGTTGTGGGATCAGACTCAACAGATTCTTCTGCACAATTCTATGCTGGTTAAGAAACACGCTGATAAACGTAGAATGGCGGCTCCGGTGTTTGTTCCAGGTGATAGAGTATGGTTGAGTACAAGAAATATCCGTTTAAAAGTGCCTTCCATGAAGTTCGCTCCTCGTTATATTGGACCTTACAGGGTGCTAACGCGCATTAACCCAGTTGCGTATCGTCTAGCTCTTCCAACTGCCTTACGCATCCCTAACTCATTTCATGTTTCATTGTTGAAACCACTAGTCTGTAACAGATTTTCCTCCACATCATCCTCTCCTCGCTCTGTTCAGGTGGAGGGTCAGGAGGAGTATGAGGTTAACTCTATTATCGATTCTCGAATCTCCCGGGGGAGAGTACAATATCTGGTCGATTGGAAGGGATATGGTCCTGAGGAGAGGAGTTGGGTACCTCAGGAGGATGTTTATGCTCCTCGTCTCCGCAGGGCGTTTCACTCCCGCTTACCATCTCGTCCCGGTTCCTTCCGCCCGGTGGGCGTATCTGAGAGGGGGGGTACTGTCAGGGTACCTGAAGTCTCTACCTCCGAGAGAGGTAGAGACTTAGACGTCCATCCGTCCGGACGGGCTGTTTCCTCTGTTCCTCGCGGTCCATCCGGTCACGTAAACACCGGCCGCGAGGGATTCACTCCCGTTTCTAGCATGACGTCCGGAAACCGACGTCATGACGCCAACCCGGAACGACCTGTCACTCAATCCTTCAGAGACTAATCAGGACTCGTCGGAGGCGTGTCTACCCTTCCGAGCCAGGGTATTTAAACTTGCTTCTCCCATTTGCTCATTGCCCTGTCGTGGTTCTAGTCTGCCTACTCACACAGTGCTCTTGTATTTCTGTTATCCCTTTGGTTCTGACCCGGCTTGTTTGACTTACTCTGTTTATCTCTGTTACCCTTGACCCGGCTTGTTCCTCGCTTACCTGTCTTCTCGTTCCCTCGACCTCGGCTTGTCTTTGACTATTCTCTATACTCTCCGTACGTTAGTCCGGCCATTCTAAGGTCCGGTATACGTATCCTGTACCTGTTTGTACTCTGCGTGTTGGATCCTGACACCGGGAAGCTCATCGTTCAACGGTAGCTGAGATGCAGAGGCGTGAGACGGTCTATCTTTGCCCACGTTCTCTACGGCTACACCCCTGAACTTCTGCGTGGACCTCCCTTCGTCTCGGCGCCACTGGTCTGTTGTCCAGGAGATCATCGGCCTCTACGTAGTAAGTGCTGGGGTGTCCCCGTCGATGAGTGTGAACTCAGGTTCAGGAACGAGGAGGTAAGACGACCGCTGTTTTAGACGGCGGACCCACTAGGGGTATACCGATTGTGCGGTAGGCCCATAAGGGGTTTGAATTGTGTACGGAATCTGCCCCCTCCAGTGGAGGGAAGGAGCGAAGGCGCACCGCTCAATTGAACGCTCTTTAGTAAGACCGTTTAATTTGGTTTGGAGTCAGGCGGGGTTCTGTGTAAATAGCCCTAGCCGGACACCGGTGTCTTTGCTAGACTAGCGTTCTAGGGTGTACATTTTGTTCGCTAGGTCGGAGGGACCGGGAGACTAAGCGGCGTCTGTGTAAATTCGGTCCGCTAGATCTCAACCTATCTTGGCTAAGTGGGAAGGCGTTTAAATTTGGAACCCACTAGACTTTTGATAGAGTAGATAGACTAAGAGGGTTCTGTTGTAAATTCCGCCCTCTAGTTCGCTATATGTGGTGCTTGGGCAGTGTGGCTAACCAAAACGGATGTAGATGGTTTTAGGTAGTCCATTAAGGTACTGGCCAATAGATTAGTTGGGAATTGTATATGTGTTAAAGATTGTTTTAGTAGCGTGTATATCTTGTTAGATAGCGTGAGCTCTGCCGTCTAGCGAGAGTGTTAATAGTGTGTAGCTGTATTATAGTGCACGGTACCATAACCCTGTATATTTACTGACACTGTATATAAATACTAATAATTGTCGTCTATTGCATGTCTAACACCATAACCACTATTAATCGTACTGTGACCTTAAATTGTACTTTGACCTATGCTAACCGTACTGTAACTGCTGTTTTGTAAAGACGATGTTACTGGGGTATGTTATAGACGGGTAATTCATATATAGGGAATTATAGCGTGGGTGACTGTATAGTTTCGCCAAAGGGCATAGTATCTATTATTTAGTGACTGGTGTAACAGCTGTGTGTGTACGGGAATTCCTTGAGTGTTTTTATTGTGTGCGTTTCACTTAGTAACTGTACCACGTGGTGCTGTTGCCGAGGGAACGGGTGTGACCATTGAATAGAGTGCGTGTATAGTATTCGTTGGAAACGACGCTCCATTGCTAAGTATGGGCGCGTCGGACTCGACGATTTTGGATCCCTTAGGATGCAAGTTAAAGAATTTTAAAAAGGGATTTACAAAATGTGATTTTGGGGTTAAAATGTCTTCTGTACGTTTGATTACATTATGTACTAGGGAATGGCCTACTTTGGTTGCCGCATGGCCGCCACGTGGTAGTTTAGATCCTAATCTGGTACAGCGTGTACACGTGGCTGTATCAGGTAGGCCTGAACTTTACGGACAGTTTCCATACATTGATTGTTGGAGGCAGGCCGTAAACGACTCGCCAAGATGGATCCGAGTATGCCACGAGGAGCAATGTCGCCTCATGGTGGCCAGGACTCGTTTGTCCACTAGGGCCATGATTACGCCTATTTTGGACATGCCCCCTGAGTCCGAGACCCCTATGCCTCCCCCTTACTCCTCCTCCACAGGAAGAGGAAGAGGAAGTGATACAGGAAGCACTACACCCCTTTCCCCGTTGTCCCCATCTACTTCCTCCTCTAGTTCAGAGTCCATCCCCCTCATTACTAAACCTCCCCTTCCGGTACCAACCCCCGTTAAACCCACATATCCTGATTTGGCGCCATATCAAGCTTCCGGTCAGGCTTCCTCTAGCCCGGCCCGGAATATTTTATTCACCGACCTTCCCCACAATAAAGCTTCCACATCCCCATGCCTTACTACCCCTCGACTGGAACCCCTAACCGATGCCCCTCAACGAAGCCCTATACTAACCCGACAACTGACCGGTACCCAAAAGCCTAAACATTATCAAATGCCACTTCGTTTGGCTCCCGGCTCAGCACACCTTAATGATGAAGGTCAATTAGTATATGCTGACCCAGTCTTCGTATATGTCCCGTTCACAACTACCGATCTCTTGAATTGGAAAACCCATAATTCCTCGTACACTGACAAACCTCAAGCCATGACCGACCTGTTTACCTCGATAGTCCAGATGCACAATCCAACTTGGGCTGATTGCCAGCAATTATTAATGACATTATTTAACAATGAGGAGAGGACTAGGATAAACCAAGCGGCCATTAAAGCACTGGAAGAAGAAGCCCGTACATTAAATCAAGCTAATCCAGCAGCATGGGCCACAGCCCATTATCCTAACGCTGATCCTGAATGGAATGTTAATGGCGCAGATATGGTTCATTTAAAAGCCTACAGAGACGCTATAATTGCTGGCATGAAAGCCGGAGGGAAGAAAGCTATAAATATGTCTAAGACGGCTGAGGTGTTACAGAAAAGTGATGAACCGCCCAGTGTCTTTTATGACCGATTATTGGAGGCATACCGCTTGTATACCCCCTTTAATCCGGAAGCCCCTGAGAATTCCAGAATGGTAAACTCTGCCTTTGTCAGCCAAGCCTACGGAGATATTAAGCGCAAGCTACAAAAGTTAGAAGGGTTCGTAGGAATGTCCATCACCCAACTAATGGAGGTAGCTAATAAAGTTTACATGAATAGGGAATCAGAGAATAAGAAAGAGGAAGAGCGCAAGATGCGTAAAAAGGCGGACATGCTAGCGGTAGTGATTGCAGGTGTAGACAGACGGGGACCAGATAGAGGCGACAGTAAGTGGAATAGGGAGCCCCTGAGCAGGAATCAGTGTGCATACTGTAGAGAAGAAGGGCATTGGAGAAGCGAGTGTCCAAAAAGGGAGCAGTATGAGAGAGACCAACCCAGGGCAGGATATGGAAACTTTAGCGGTAGAGCGAGAGGTAGAGGAGGTCCCGGAGGGAGTAATGGTAATAGAGGAAGTGTAAGAGAAGATAGATATTATCCCGCAGCGCAGAGATCCCGCGATAGAGAAGATAGGGACTTTGTAGGATTGGCTGACACGGTCATGGATGACTATTGATACCGACCGGGCTCCATCCCCCTTGGCCGAGCGGAGCCTATGGTCGAAGTATCAATAGGGGGAAAAAGGAGTGCATTCATGATTGATACTGGTGCTGAACATTCGGTGGTGACTGACCTAGTTGCTCCTCCATCTGGAAGAACTATCACCGTAATAGGAGCAACTGGAAGAAGTGCTGCAAAACCGGTTCTTAAAAGTCGACAATGTACATTGGGAGGCCACGTAGTGAAACATCAATTGCTTTATATGCCAGAATGCCCAGTCCAATTGTTGGGACGTGATTTGCTATCAAAACTACGAGCGCAGATAACGTTCCTACCAAATGGAACAACATCCTTAAAGTTTAATGGACCTTCAGGTATTATGACTTTATCAGTACCAAAGGAAGAAGAGTGGCGACTTTATACAGCGTTGACTAGCCAAAACCCTAAGAGTGATGAATCCTTATTCAACATACCAGGAGTTTGGGCAGAGAACAACCCACCAGGACTGGCCCGCAATATTCCACCCATTCGAATTGAACTAAAACTTGGGGTTTATCCAGTGAGCCTACGGCAATATCATATCCCGCAGAAGGCTAAGAAGAATATTCAATCGTATCTGGATAAGTTCATACGGTATGGTATCCTAAAATTCTGTACTTCCCCCTGGAACACCCCATTGCTGCCTGTTCAGAAGCCCAGTACAGATGAGTATCGCCCTGTGCAGGACTTGAGAGCAGTCAATGATGCGGTTGTAAGTATACACCCAGTTGTGCCCAATCCGTATAACCTGCTACCTATTTTACAGTCTTAGACCTCAAAGATGCCTTCTTTTGCCTCCGAATTGCTGCAGAAAGCCAATGTATCTTCGCATTCCAATGGAAAAATGCTGTAACGGGCTCGAAACGCCAGATGACTTGGACAAGACTGCCTCAAGGGTTTAAAAATTCACCTACCCTATTTGATTCAGCTTTAAGTCAAGATTTACTGGATTTCAAGTCCATCCCAGGAGAGTGTGTACTATTACAATATGTAGATGATTTGTTGATAGCCGCAGTTACAAGAGAAATATGTTAGCAAGCAACATACGATCTACTACACATTCTCTGGAAGGCAGGATACAAGGTGTCTAGGAAGAAGGCTCAGTTGTGTCTGCCAACTGTCAAATATCTGGGATTCCATATCTCTGAAGGTCAAAGAATAATGGGGCCAGAGAGAAAAGAAGCTGTGTGCCAAATACCAATACCCAAGCATAGAAGACAAGTGCGAGAGTTCTTGGGGGCAGCAGGCTTCTGTAGGATATGGATTCCCAGTTATGCGATATTGGCGAAACCTCTGTATGCAGCTATCAAGGGTACAGAACACGACCCCTTCCTATGGACCCCAGAACAACAAAAGGCATTTGAAGATGTAAGGAAGGCTTTGATGAGTGCCCCAGCATTAGGTCTACCTGATCACACACGGCCATTCTACCTATATGTACACGAGCAAAGAAGAATGGCTGTGGGAGTATTAACACAGTACTTGGGATCATGGCAAAGACCTGTTGCCTATATGTCTAAGCAACTGGATGCAGTGGCCAGTGGTCTTCCACCTTGTCTAAGAGCCGTAGCTGCAGCCGCCCTGCTGGTAGCTGAAGCCGATAAACTCACTCTGGGTCAAGAACTTTATGTGCGAGTCCCGCACGCAGTACAGACGTAGCTAGATTACAAAGGCAATCATTGGTTCAGTAACAGCCGCATGACTAAGTATCAAGCAATGTTGTGTGAAAACCCAAGAGTGCATTTAGAGACTGTCAATACCTTAAATCCAGCTACCCTTTTGCCGCAACCTACTGAAAGTCAACATGATTGTTTGGAGGTGATGGATGAAGTATTTTCAAGTAGACCAGATCTTTGTGACTTTCCCAACCCTGATGTCCAATATTATACAGACGGCAGTAGTTATGTGAAAGAAGGGATTCGCTATGCAGGATATGCAGTAACAACGATAGACAAGGCAGAATTGATAGCACTAACACGAGCGTTACAATTGGCTGAAGGTTTAAGAGTAAACATCTACACGGACTCCAAGTATGCGTTTTTAACCACTCATGCCCACGGAGCTTTGTATAAAGAAAGAGGACTATTGAATTCAGAGGGCAAAGAAATCAAGTACGCAGCTGAAATACTACAACTATTGGAAGCAGTATGGGAACCAAAAGAAGTTGGTATTATACATTGTCGAGCGCATCTGAGAGGCGATGGTGATGTAACCAAAGGAAATCGGATGGCAGATAATGCAGCTAGGCGTGCCGCTGAATCAGGAAGACAGGAATATATGGAACATATAGCTGCTCTTATACCGACTCCACTGTCTCAATGGACTCCAGTTTATACAGCTCAAGAAGAAGAGTGGTTAAAGACTGAACCTGGAAAGTACCTGGAGAACAAATGGTATCAGTTAGAAGATGGGAGAATAGTTATTCCAGCATCACTAGCGGTAGAAATTGTCCAGAATTATCACAATGGGACACATTCTGGAAGAGATAGTACAGAAGAATCTCTCAGAAAGCATTTCTACATACCAAGATTGTCCAACTTAACTCAAGCCATTGTACGAAGATGTGTAAAATGTGCTAAAAATAATGCAAGGCAAGGACCAGTAAAGCCACCAGGAGTTCAGTATATGGGGGGACTCCCTATGTCCGATCTACAAATTGACTATACAGTTATGCCTAAATCTGGTGGACATCGCTACTTACTAGTAGTTGTGTGCACCTATTCAGGCTGGGTAGAAGCATGTCCTACTCGTACAGAGAAAGCAGGAGAAGTTGTGCGATTCCTGCTAAGAAAAATAATACCCCGTTATGGACTACCCTGCTCTATAGGATCGGATAATGGTCCAGCCTTTGTTCACCAGTGCCTACAACAACTGACTCATATGCTTGGTATTAAGTGGAGACTTCATACGGCATATAGACCTCAGAGTTCTGGTAAAGTAGAAAGAATGAATAGAACTTTTAAGAATCAGTTGGCAAAGATGTGTCAGGAAACCCAACTCAAGTGGAATGTTCTTTTGCCTATAGCTCTGTTGCGTATCTGAAGTACACCTACCAGAAGGATGGGTCTCTCTCCTTTTGAAATCATGTATGGGCGTCCACCTCCCGTACTTGGTAACTTAAGGGGGGATTTGAGTCAGTTGGGAGAAGGAATTACCCGGCAGCAGGTTGTAGAGTTGGGTAAAACTATGGAGGAGGTACAGAAATGGGTACAAGATAGATTACCTGTGAATATTTATCCCCCTGTTCATAGTTACCATCCAGGAGACCAAGTGTGGATTAAAGAGTGGAATAATATACCATTAGGGCCTAAGTGGAGGGGTCCTTATGTTGTTCTTTTGTCTACCCCTACAGCAATAAAAGTGGCCGAAGTGACTCCGTGGATTCATCACTCCAGGGTTAAACCAGCAGCAGTAGATTCTTGGCAAGCTACAACAGATCCAGAGAATCCCTGCAAGATCCGGTTAAAGCGCACGACTCAGTCGGAGTGACGAGGAAACCTTGTGGATTACAATTATTGTTGTTTCAGAGATTGGTAAGTGAGTGTTTAGACGGCCATAATAACGCCTGTCCGCTCACCAACATATTATTAAAAGCCAGGAAAGTCTCGAAGGGACCCCTGTGAAGACGAGCAGAACTCCATTCCCTGCAGCCCTTACACCTGGAAACTGAGGTGCCATCGCACGGACGAAGACTGAGGATGCAGCCGACGAAAGAAGTGTTAATGATAATGTTTATTTATATGTCTTTTTATATTCAGGAAGGTAGAGGTACCGACACTCCTAGCTGTGAGGTATGCATTAAGACTACAAGAACAGGTAACCATATTTCCCAGACCCTAATTTGGCATTCGCAATATGAGTGTAAAGGTGATGTGTCTAGGTGTAGATACTTAAATGTAGAGTATAGTGTATGCCATTTAGGGATAGGAGAACCTAAGAGCTTCAATCCGGAGTATCAACCCCGTACAATTTGGTTGACTCTCAGGAATGGAGATCCTCAGGGGACCCTAATAAATAAAACAGTGTTAGAAACCGTACATTCTCCGGGTGTTCTGCTATTTGATGCATGTAAAGCGATATCAAGTGGTAGAAAGCCGTGGAATGTATGTGGGGATCTTAGGTGGGAGAGAACGTATGGGTCTAATGATAAATATATTTGTCCCAGTAGTAAAAACAAGTATGTAAGTCCGAGATGCCCAGATAGGGAATATAACTTTTGCCCATATTGGTCTTGTGTGGGGTGGGCAACTTGGGGACAGACAGCAGACAAGGATATGATTGTTACTAAGTTGCCTACCAAACCATACTGTAAGTCTATGGAATGCAACCCAGTCCATATTCTTATAAATAATCCTGACCAATTCTTAGACAGATATGGTAACTTATTTGGGTTTCAAATATATGGGACGGGTTTAGACCCTGGGACAATATTGTTTATAGGGATAGAGACCGATACCGTATCATCCCAAACTCATCAGGTATTCCATTCTTTTTATGAAGAGATGAGTGTAGATAATAAGATTCCCCATAACGCTAAAAACCTGTTCATAGATTTAGCTGAAAGTATTGCTGGTAGTCTTAATGTAACCAACTGCTATGTGTGTGGAGGTACTAACATGGAAGACCAATGGCCTTGGGAAGCAAAGGAGGTAATGTCCGGTTCTGAGGCAGTTGAACAATTAATATCTACACAAGCCGATTATCAGATGAGTGTTAGAGGTAAATCTGAGTGGAGATTAAAAACCTCCATCATAGGTTATTTTTGCATAGCAAGTAAAGGAATAATGTTTAATACTTCTGTAGGAGAATTAACTTGTCTATGGCAAAAAGCTTATGATGATGATACAAAGAATACAACTTGGTGGTTGGCTTCAAATGTCTCAGAACCATCTAACCCGTTTGCAAGATATGACAATTTAAAGGACGTATGGTTTGACTTATCCATCACATCTAATTGGAGAGCCCCAGCAAATTTGTACTGGATCTGTGGTAAGAAGGCCTATTCGGAGTTACCACAGGACTGGGAAGGGGCATGTGTGTTGGGTATGCTCAAACCATCCTTCTTCTTGTTGCCTATCTATACACATAGATTAGCCTTGGATTACCTATTGGCAGTAGAGGGAGGTGTATGTGGGAAGTTTAACCTGAGCAATTGCTGTCTTCAAATAGATGATGAAGGGCAAGCAATAGCTGAGCTTACTAGCCATATGGTTAAACTAGCGCATGTGCCTACTCAGGTATGGAAAGGGTATAATCCAAGTAGTTGGTTTGGTAACTGGTATGAGCAGTTTGGAGGGCTTAAGGCATTGGTAGGCGGAGTCATGCTGATTTTAATGTTGTGTCTACTCCTGCCATGTCTTATTCCTTTAGTAGTTAGGTCTGTGCAGAGCCTGATAGAAAATATAGCAGAGAGGAAGGCTGCTGCACAGATAATGGCCATATATAAATATGAGGCTTTAAATCATGGAGAACCAATGCAGGAAGAGGAGTGTTGAGGGATTCACATCATAGAAAAGTCTAGTCTGGTTTATGGCAACTTGAGGTGTAAGCAAACTATGATTAAGTGATGCATCTGGAATTATGAAATAACAGAAGCATCAAAGGGGGGAATGTGATGTAATTCCAGTAATTCCAGTAAAATAAAAGTTTAGCAGGCTAAGATTGCCACAAGGCATATGTATGTACATGTGTTTGTAGTATCAGTTAGTTAGCTAAGATACTGTCATCACTGTACTGAGCATGTGCAGGAATGTAGGAACTGGAATTACGCGTCCCTCTCCTTTGTTTCAGATGAGCCACGTGGTTAGACCGGATGGATGAGTTTAGACTCTATTCATTGAATAGGTTAAGGGTATGTGTGGGCATAGTTAATTGTGGGAGGAGCTACAGTGCTATATAAGGAATGTACTCTATGTATTCAGTGCTCAGATCTTTGCTGTTTTTGGTGACATTAGTCCCTCTGAGTCCCGATCGGTGAACCGAATAAAGAATCTCTTCCTTCCTGAAGAAACCTGTGTCCATCTCTCTGTGCTTGGCTTCCGTCAGTTTCTCCGGTATCAATACACTCTGCTGAGTCCATACACACACACACTGCTGAGTCCATATACACACACTGCTGAGTCCATACACACACACAGACTGCCGAGTCCATACACACACACACAGACTGCCGAGTCCATACACACATACAGACTGCAGAGTTCATACACACATACAGACTGCCAAGTCCATACACACATACAGACTGCCGATTCCATACACACATACAGACTGCCGAGTCCATACACACACACAGACTGCAGAGTTCATACACACACAGACTGCCGAGTCCATACACACATACAGACTGCAGAGTTCGTACACACATACAGACTGCCGAGTCCATACACACATACTGACTGCAGAGTTCATACACACTTACAGACTGCCGAGTCCATACACACATACAGACTGCAGAGTTCATACACACATACAGACTGCCGAGTCCATACACACATACAGACTGCCGAGTCCATACACACACACAGACTGCCGAGTCCATACACACATACAGACTGCAGAGTTCATACACACATACAGACTGCCGAGTCCATACACACATATAGACTGCTGAGTCCATACACACTGCTGAGTTCATACACACACACAGACTGCCGAGTCCATACACACATACAGACTGCTGAGTCCATACACACAGACTGCCGAGTCCATACACACATACAGACTGCTGAGTCCATACACACAGACTGCCGAGTCCATACACACACACAGACTGCCGAGTCCATACACACATACAGACTGCTGAGTCCATACACACTGCTGAGTCCATACACACATACAGATTGCTGAGTCCATGCACACATACAGATTGCTGAGTCCATACACACATACAGTCTGCTGAGTCCATACACACACACACTGCTGAGTCCATATACACACACTGCTGAGTCCATACACACACACAGACTGCCGAGTCCATACACACACACACAGACTGCCGAGTCCATACACACATACAGACTGCAGAGTTCATGCACACATACAGACTGCCGAGTCCATACACACTTACAGACTGCTGAATCCATACACACACACACAGACTGCCGAGTCCATACACACACACAGACTGCCGAGTCCAGACACACACAGACTGCTGAGTCCATACACACTGCCAAGTCCATACACACATACAGACTGCAGAGTTCATACACACATACAGACTGCCGAGTCCATACACACATACAGATTGCAGAGTTCATACACACATACAGACTGCCGAGTCCATACACACATACAGACTGCAGAGTTCATACTCACACACAGACTGCAGAGTTCATACTCACACACAGACTGCCGAGTCCATACACACATACAGACTGCTGAGTCCATACACACATACAGACTGCTGAGTCCATACACACATACAGACTGCTGAATCCATACACACATACAGACTGCTGAGTCCATACTGTGGCGAAACCGACCTTGCCACGTGTCCTTGGAGGGGGCTGCTTGCCCGCCTCTTGCCTTTGGACTATGGCCCTGGGAGATTGGGCCCTTTGACAAAACGTATTCGGCCCTAACAGAGTGCATGTCACTCATTCTGGCCCTTTAAACACAGTGGGGCCATTCAGTACTTGCCCTGTGTGAGCAGTGATACCCCCCAGATAGCTATGCCGTGGAGCCTATTCATATAATGAAAGACTATGGGAAAGACTTTGGCTCCATGGCAATTAAACTATATTTGTGTGGTCTGCGTGCCATTCACCTAATAATGTGCACCCAGACCTGAGCTATCTGGGGATATGTAACATGTCTGTGTTTGGTGTAATAAAAGTAACTTTATATATTTTAAAATATAATCCTGTATTTAGGTCCCCACATGTGTAATGGAGTTTTGTCCTTGACCTGGGAGATAATTGGATTGCTTCTCCAATTATCTCCAGGGCAGAAGGGAGGAAACCAGGATGCATTGTGGGGATGTTTTTACTTTTACTGTGTGACCAGATTAAAATACTGCCAGCGGGGGGGAACAAAAGATACTTTTACTAACTTTTGAACCCCTGGTCTGATTCATGCCATTTTTTAATATGTTGTTCCCCTGAATGGATTGATTGTGGATATGTATTTTTATGTGAATGTGATGTATGGTTTTAAAGTTACAGAGTATGTGTGGAGACTGTATTTTTACTGTATGTAGTAATTATGTTAATTGCTTATCTGAGGGGAGGGGATGTGTGGGTTGTACTATTACTTGATTGGTTGTTTTATGCCTCCCCCTGGGTGTGTCCTGTATGTGCACAACTGTAATAAAAAGCAGGCTGGGTGTTCCAGACCTGAGATTCTGCTTGACCCTCAAAACGAAGTGTTGTCTCGTTATTGGGGGAATTGGATTGTATGCTGACTGCCAGGAGTGTAAGCGGATTATATGCTTTTCCTGTTCGGCTGATTCCAGGATTGTATGCTGACTGCCAGGAGTGTAAGCGGATTGTATGCTCTTCCTGTTCAGCTATTCCCGGGTTCGTGTGTTTCCAGTTCGGGAGTTGGAAGATTTGTACAGTTTGCAGTCCGGGAGATTGGTGCTTGCAGTAGCTGCTGGTCTATGGAAAAGGGGGATATCGCCTAAACTGGGTTTTATCCTCTTGTAAGTGAAACGGTCCGGTACAATTGGTGGTAAGCGGCGGGATCATTCCTACAGCCAGAAGGACAGCTACAGACAACACCAATTCCTTGGAGTTACAAATTGAGGGCAACGTTAGCACTCGTGCAGCGCCCCTGGCAGCAGAGGTATCCAGCGACTTGGAGCAGACAAGTATGGAAGGCTCTGACGCTGAAGATTATGGGCTGGCCGAGGTGAGGCAGCGTGTGGCCCAGTATGGGGGTTATGTATCCATGGAGATATTCCAGGGGATCTGGAACCAGGTCATGGCTAAGCGAAAATCAAGGATGGACGGAGAGTATGCTCAGCGGAAAGAGTGTTACAGCAGCAGAGTAGAGGCTGCATCCGAGGAGGTTAGCCGTCTTCCCCTGAGGCGGCAGTGTGTATCCCAGGGAGCTGAAGGTGCCGTCCTTCCTCCCCAGCGGCAGTGTGTACCCCAGGGAGCTGATGGTGTCGTCCGTCCTCCCCAGCGGCAGTGTGTAACCCAGGGAGCCGAAGGTGTCGTCCTTCCTCCCCAGCGGCAGTGTGTACGCCAGGGAGCTGAGGGTGCAATCCTTCCTCCCCGGCAGCAGTATGTACCCCAGGGAGCCGAGGGTGCAATCCTTCCTCCCCAGCGACAGTGTGTACCCCAGGGAGCTGAAGGTGTCGTCCTTCCTCCTCAGCGGCAGTGTGTCCAGGGAGCAGAGACCGTCAGTCTCACACCCCAGCAGCAGGACAAAATAATGAAAGGGGAGACAGCTGGTCCCCATCTCCACCAGCAGAGAGGGTGTCAGGGAGAGGAGCCTGTTAACCCCTCTCCCCAGCGGCAGTTGACAGTCCAGAGAGAGGAGCTTGTTACACCCTCTCTCCAGCGGCAGCCTATCCCACCAAGGGGAGATGTTGAGCCCTGCAACTGTGCAGATGGGACCGTAGTCTCTGCACTTACAGCCCAAGGGGTAGGGACAGTCTGTCCTGTCCCCCAGCCCCAGAGCTGTGTACCCAGAGGGGAGACGGTCGGTCTCCCCCTCCCACAACCAGGCTCCCATCAGGCTACTTCAGTGGTAGCGCTGGCACCAGGGCAGAGTACCGCTGGTCTCTGCCCACTCAGCAACCCACCAAGGCAGTCTACCAGCTCCCCGCACAGCCGTGGTGAGGAACCTGAACCTGGACAAGCTGCTACTTTATCCAGGTGGAGTAAACATTTATTGCGGGTGGGAGGTACTGCTGTTTGTGCTTCATGGGTGGGTTGCTGGACTAACCAGGGCACTGACCGGCAGGAAGTCAGATACCCTGTTAGTCTGGGGGGTAAAGGGGAGAAGTGTGGCGAAACCGACCTCGCCACGTGTCCTTGGAGGGGGCTGCTTGCCCGCCTCTTGCTTTTGGACTATGGCCCTGGGAGATTGGGCCCTTTGACAAAACGTATTCGGCCCTAACAGAGTGCATGTCACTCATTCTGGCCCTTTAAACACAGTGGGACCATTCGGTACTTGCCCTGTGTGATACCCCCAGATAGCTATGCCATGGAGCCTATTCATATAATGAAAGACTATGGGAAAGACTTTGGCTCCATGGCAATTAAACTATATTTGTGTGGTCTGCGTGCCATTCACCTAATAATGTGCACCCAGACCTGAGCTATCTGGGGATATGTAACATGTCTGTGTTTGGTGTAATAAAAGTAACTTTATATATTTTAAAACATAATCCTGTATTTAGGTCCCCACATGTGTAATGGAGTTTTGTCCTTGACCTGGGAGATAATTGGATTACTTCTCCAATTATCTCCAGGGCAGAAGGGAGGAAACCAGGATGCATTGTGGGGATGTTTTTACTTTTACTGTGTGACCAGATTAAAATACTGCCAGCCAGGGGGAACAAAAGATACTTTTACTAACTTTTGAACCCCTGGTCTGATTCATGCCATTTTTTAATATGTTGTTCCCCTGAATGATTGATTGTGGATATGTATTTTTATGTGAATGTGATGTATGGTTTTAAAGTTACAGAGTATGTGTGGAAACTGTATTTTTACTGTATGTAGTAATTATGTTAATTGCTTATCTGAGGGGAGGGGATGTGTGGGTTGTACTATTA
Organism: Pelobates fuscus; assembly: GCF_036172605.1. Lineage (NCBI taxonomy): Eukaryota > Metazoa > Chordata > Amphibia > Anura > Pelobatidae > Pelobates > Pelobates fuscus. The sequence goes on along the minus strand of NC_086318.1, from coordinate 272,901,288 downwards.
CTTGATTGGTTGTTTTATGCCTCCCCCTGGGTGTGTCCTGTATGTGCACAACTGTAATAAAAAGAAGGCTGGGTGTTCCAGACCTGAGATTCTGCTTGACCCTCAAAACGAAGTGTCGTCTCGTTATTGGGGGAATTGGATTGTATGCTGACTGCCAGGAGTGTAAGCGGATTATATGCTTTTCCTGTTCGGCTGATTCCAGGATTGTATGCTGACTGCCAGGAGTGTAAGCGGATTGTATGCTCTTCCAGGGTTCGTGTGTTTCCAGTTCAGGAGTTGGAAGATTTGTACAGTTTGCAGTCCGGGAGATTGGTGCTTGCAGTAGCTGCTGGTCTATGGAAAAGGGGGATATCGCCTAAACTGGGTTTTATCCTCTTGTAAGTGAAACGGTCCGGTACACATACACACATACAGACTGCTGAGTCCATACACACATACAGACGGCTGAATCCATACACACATACAGACTGCTGAGTCCATACACACAGACTGCCGAGTCCATACACACATACAGACTGCTGAGTCCATACACACATACAGACTGCTGAGTCCATACACGCATACAGACTGCTGAATCCATACACACATACAGACTGCTGAGTCCATACACACATACAGAGTCCATACACACATACAGACTGCTGAGTCCATACACACATACAGACTGCTGAGTCCATACACACATACAGACTGCTGAGTCCATACACACATACAGAGTCCATACACACATACAGACTGCTGAGTACGTACACACCTACAGAGTCCATACACACACACACAAGCTTCCTCACTAGCAGACAGACACACACACACAAGCACATTAAGCCTACCTGTCACTGGAGCCTGATGCTGGGAGTCAGGCAGCCATCTTCTATCCTTTCCAGCAGTAGCATGGGCTGATGCTTAACGACATGGGCAGGGCTTATGTGCGGGAAGCGGGACTTTGTTTGGGGGCGGGGCCTGTGCCGGGGAAGCTGTTGGGTGCTGAAAACATTCAGCACCGTTCCAGCTGCTCTGCCCTGCATTCCCTCGGGCTGTCACACACTGTTACAGCCAGAGGGAACAGAATGTAAGGACATGGCCAGCAAGTTGCTGGCATTTGGGGGTGCCCAAGGGGGGGACAGCATGATGTAGGGGGGGCATGGCCCCCTCTGCCCCCCCCCCTAGCGACGCCACTGCTCCCTCCCCAGCGGCTGAAAGTGTTCCAGGGAGAGGAATCGGTGAACACCCCTCCCCAGAGGCAGCTTAGTTTACAAAGGGGAGATCCTATTCTCCCAGATGGGGCAGCTGAGGCAGGCGGTCTCAGCCCCCAGCAGCAGGACGAAAAATTAAAAGGGGAGACAGTCGGTCCCCCCTCAACCGGCAGAGAGAGTGTCAGGGAGAGGAGCTTGTCATTCCTTCTCCCCAGCAGCAGAAAGTGGGTAAGGGAGATGAACTCGTTACCCCCTCTCCCCAGCGGCAGCCTAGCCCACCAAGGGGAGATGATAAGCCCCACACCCATGCAGATGGGACCGTGGTCTCTGCACATGCCTCACAGGGGCTAGGGATGGTCGGTCCTGTCCCCCGGCAGCAGGGAGGTTCATCCAAAGGGGAGGTAGCCTGTCAAGCCCTCCAGCAGCAGTACCGGGTCCAGAGTGAGGAGCCTACTACGACATTTCATCAACTGGGCTCCAACCAGGCTACTCCGAAGGTAGCGCTGGCAGCAGGGCAGGATACCGCTGGTCTCTGCCCACTCAGCAACCCACCGATCCGGTGCGCCAGTAACCCCCAGAGCCAAGGTGGAGTTCCGGGACATGGACAAGCTACCCACTACCCCAGGTGTAGTAACTCTATATTGTGGGTGGACTGTACTGCTGATTGTGTTCTGTGGGTGGGTTGCTGGACTAACCAGGGCACTGACCGACAGGAGGTCAGATACCCTGTTAGTCTGGATGGTAAAAGGGAGAAATGTGGCGGAACCAACCTCGCCACTGTAGCAGATTCCCCCAATAAGAGACGGCACTCCAAATTGAGGGTGAAGTAGAACTCAGGTTTAATGACACACACTCTGCTTTTATGCAATTCTCCCCTGCAAGGGAGACGCCCACATACAATTATACATTACCCAATCACACAATGGTTACAATTCGTGACAAGTAGTCTACAGATCTTGACATCCATGGTTACCAGTTCTTCTCATCACCAAGTTAGGGTAGGGCATATATGTTGAAAGCTTCGATCTTGTTCTTGTCATTGAGCTGGTACTTCAGGATCTGTTTGACTCGCAGGAGGTACTTGGATGTCGCTTTTCTCCTTGTTCTTCCTCATGGTTGCCATGTGTTTGTCGTACCTCAGCACTTTTTTCTACATGTCCTATTTGGCCTTCTATTTGGTACTTGAACTCCTTCTGTCCTGATCTACTTATGAGGTCTGTCCGGAAAACATCCAGCCATGTGATATATAAAATAGATACAAGAAATATTGAACACAGGAAAATGACGTTCAGTCATTCTCGCATAGTTCTCCCAGTGTCTCTTCCACTGTTCAAACCACTCTGCAAAATCCTCTATTGGAATTGCCATTAGCTGCCTAGTGGCAAGCTTTTGGGAGAATCTCCCTTTCTTAAGTCTAAAGCATTTCTGAGCAAAGATGACACATAGAATTCAGAGGTGAATTGTGATAGAGGGGTTAAAGTGACATGAGTGCAGATAAGGCACAGGTTTCATAGAGAATAGACACCATTATCACAGAGGGTTGTAGATAACTGTGTGAAGATCACAGAGTGAGGGAGGAGAGCGAAAACAAACAAACAATTAAACAGTGCAGAAGATGGTACTAAAAGGGAAAGTAAAAAAAAAAATACTTAGATTAAGAATGCATGAATTCACATTGAAAAGTTCCAGAATAAGCCTGAAGCTCCAGATTCCACCCCTCCAGGGCATCATCTACAACCAAGCAACTTGGTACCATCGCATATTCTCTGACCCTCATAGATTAGGAGAGTACATAAAGGCAACAAATCAAGGACTATTACCAAACAAATCCACTCTGCTGTAAGAATTCCACGTGCATGCCTGCTACAATATAAAGAAAATGTTTTTTTTTTCTTTACACTACTGTACTACTTGTAGTCACCTGCAACCTATATCTTGAGGAAATACAGAAAATCATTCTACAACCAATGTTAGCAGAAGATGAGACTCTGAAAAACATTTTCTCTGAAACACCCATTTTGGCCATTAGACAACCACCAAAGCTCCAACAAAAATGAATCAACAGGAAACTACCTATTGATGGGAAAAATAAAGAAAAAGGGACCAGACAATGCAAAAAACTTTGCTGCGAACTGTGCCAGCACATATGCACAGACAACAAAGCCACCCACAGTAAAACCTACAGCTGAAAGACCATACTCCTGCACATCCAGCAATCTTGTATACATTTTAACAAAAATTTGAGGACAAAAGAAAATGAGAATTTTGAACATGCTTTTATAACCAAATATAATGTCCACGCCAAAAAAAATTGAAAACATTGGCACATTTTAAAAAGTGATAACATATTAGGGAAAATCATTCCTGACTGTCCAACTGTCATTTACAGAAAGGCAGACAATGAAAAGCCAGCTTGTACCTAGTTTACTCCCAATAAAGATAAAAATTAAAATGGTATATCAAAAAAGGTTGCCAGGAAAAAAGTTTTTTTTTCGATGTGGCCATTGTTCAACTTCTATACATCAAACATAAAATACTAAAACCTTTATGGGCACATATACACAGAGGGAATATAGGATAATAAATGTATACAATTCTCTTCTTCATATCTAATTGACATGCTACAATACATCGGCAGAACAACATGTGGGCTGCACGTTAGAATACAAGAGCATTTTTATAATATTAGAAAGAAGAAGGTTCCTAGACACTGTAATTTGTGCCCTAAATTTCATTGGAACAATTTTAAAGCAATAGGGATAGAATGAGTAGAAATAAACTGGAGAGGAGGAAATAGATCTTTAGAATTTGCAAAAAAAGTAGCACAATCTATTTTTAATTTAAAAACCTTACAATTTGGCCTCAATATGGATATAGATCTAGCTGGTTTAATTTAGTTGATTTAGTTGATCGTGGCAATATTTAATATTTTCTCTCTTATCTAAATATGTTTTTTTCTTTTGGGTGAATTGCACACTGTTTTTGTATAGTTTTTTGTCTGATCTGGATTTGTACTGGATAAGCCAAAACATCTTTAAGGTTTCTTGGTTTTTATGCATAAGAATTAACCAGTGCTATGCATCCTATGTTTATATGTTTTATATATATTTTTCATTATCATTATTTTCATTATTATTTGTGATGAACTGAGCCTCGTCACGTGTTCTTGGAGGGGCCTGCTGGCCAGCCTCTTACCAAAATACTATGGACCCTTAACCCCTTAAGGACAGAGCTTCGGAAGATTGTCTTTCACTTTATGACAACGGCATTTTTTGCATTTTTTGCTGTTTGCGTTCAACTGCAATTTACATTTGACTAATTTATTGCACCGACGCATATTATATACCGTTTTTTAAAGGACAGAAAGGGCTTTAATTTGATGTAACATATATATACATAAATGCTTATTTATTATAAAAAAATACAGAAAAATGCAAAAAAATGAAAATTTTGTGTGTTTTTTTACAGTTTTTGCAATAATAATGTGTGCACAATTAGTGCAGGTTAAGGAAAGTAATTAAAAATAAATTCATTTAGTTGTTCTGATTTACAGAATATATAATGTGTCTGGCATTTTAAGTTTTTTTTTTGTAGTTACAGGTCACAAAGCACAAGGAGTAAAATAAACTTTTAATGTGGAGCGATTTTAGAATTTGGTGTGTGTGTCTTGTAAGCTTAATAGCCATAAAAGAAAACAAAATTTCCACACAAAAGTATATATTTATATAAAGTAGACATTACAGGCTATTTACCTAAGGTTGTTTTGACACTTTCTACGTAACCATTTCACCGCCAACCTCTGCTAAATATTGGAGTAAAATTGATTTTTTTTGGGTTTTTGGCACGCAAACTTATAACAAAGAACTTCTCGTGTATTTTGTAAAGTTGGTGTGTGCTATTCCTGTACAAAGTTTTATTTTGTGTTCAGTTACATCTGCTGAGTAAAATGACACCCCCATTGTATGTCTTTGGCACTATTTCGTGAAGCTACAGTGCCATATAGGAGACATGTCCTTTTCAGTATTCACAGTAGAATTTTGAGAGACGGATTTAATGAGCCTATGCTTCCATTTGGGGTATTATAACAGTTTGACTGTTCAAAAAACCCCCACAAAGGCCTACCATTTGTAAAAGTAGACACTCCAGGGTATCTCATAAGGTGCATATTGTGCCTTAACATGCCCCCATTTTTTCACCAATAGATGCCAAAGTATGTGGTAAAAAATAATTTTGTGCTTTTTTTACATATGGATTGTATTTGTGCTGGGCATTTTGTATATTTCACATGTGCCACTAAGTTCAAACCCCCCAAATTATGTTCAGCTAAGTCTTCTGAGTAAAATGACACCCCAATTGTATGTCTTTGGCACTATTTCGTGAAGTTACAGTGCCATATAGGAGACCTGTCCTTTTCAATACTCACAGTATAATTTTGAGAGACGGATTTAATGAGCCTATGCTTCCATTTGGGGTATTATAACAGTTTGACTGTTCAAAAAAACCCACAAAGGCCTACCATTTGTAAAAGTAGACACTCCAGGGTATCTCATAAGGTGCATATTGTGCCTTAACATGCCCCCATTTCTTCACCATTAGATGCCAAAGTATGTGGTAAAAAATAATTGTGTGCGTTTTTTACATATGGATTGTATTTGTGCTGGGCATTTTGTATATTTCACATGTGCCACTAAGTTCAAACCCCCCAAATGATGTTCAACTAAGTCTTCTGAGTAAAATGACACCCCCATTGTATGTCTTTGGCACTATTTCGTGAAGCTACAGTGCCATATAGGAGACCAAGCCATATCAGTTTTTACCGAACTTTGAATTTTGACGATGGGCCTATGTGCAATTTCCAAGCATCTTAGCAGGTTTTAAATTCAAACTACCCCACAAAGGCCTACCATTTCTTAAAGTAGACACCCTGGGGTACTTCAAAAGGTATATTCTAAACCTTAGTGTAGGATCATTTTTTTGTTAGTTTGTACCAAGTCTCGTTGCAATTAGCATTTTTGCCTGCCTTTTTGACACACACTTGGAGATGTTACTTTATATTTTGCTATCCTTATGTGTGCTATGGCAGTATAACACCTAATATGTTGCTTAGCTATGTCATCTTAGTGCAACGATACCCACATGTGTACCTTTTTCATGGTTATGTGGATGTTGAAGGGGCACATTGGAGACCAAGTCATATGAGTTTTTACCAAACTTTGAATTTTGACGCTGGGTCTATGTGCAATTTCCAAGCATCTTAGCAGGTTTTAAATTCAAACTACCCCACAAAGGCCTATGTCATCTATGTCATCTTAGTGCAATGATACCCCCATGTGTACCTTTTTCAGGGTTATGTGGATGTTGAAGGGGCACATTGGAGACACACCACTTCCATATTTTTCAAAAGTGGATGCTGGGCCCAAGTCTCATTTTAGCAGCTCAGGACTGCAAATTACCTCTCAAAGGCCACATATATTTTTAAGTATAAGCAGCTCATCAATTCAAATTATGAACAAGTGCATACTATTTGCTGTGAAAAGGGGGAATAGTTGAGGTAAACTTATCCGGGGGTAGTACCCAGTCATCTGCGTCCCGGGCAAAGCTGTCATGGATTCCGAAACCAAAACACAGACAGACCACAAAGAGAGAGAACACACAGAGAGAAACTTGTAATACCGGTCCTTAGAATGGCCGGGCTATACAAGCAGAGAATTGTCAAGGTACAAGCCGAGGTCAAAGGAGTAAAGAGAAACGGAACAACGATAGGACAAGCCGAGGTCAAGGATCAGAGAAGACAGGATAAACGGTAGACAAAGCCAAGATTCGGTAACCAATCAGACAGATAACTAAAATTACACCCCAAAACTGGTCTACTTATTCGGCCTGGGTGTGAAAATTTTTAAAACAATGGCCAATACATAGGCCGGGCTGAGAGGGGCAATCAGGGCAGTAATAGCTGGTCTCAACTCTTACGCCCCTCTTGTAACACACCCTGCACCTTTTCTGGGGGTTTTGTTTTTTAGGGGTTGGTGGAATCTTAAAGCAGAAGTGACCTGCCTCCATTATTCTGCTAGGCTCCACCGATGGTCTCCTTGTGAGGCATTCTAGCAGCTTAGAAATTAGCTCAAACTGGAAAGAAAGAAAAGTGCTTTTCAGCCCAGCATTTGCCTTTTTAAAAATGACAAAGGTATTGTGGATTGCCAACTGCACCAGGTATATGCCCACTTTTTTATACCATGCCCTGGTCTTTCTCATGATCAAATACGGCTGCATCAGTTGATCGGACAGGTCAACGCCCCCCATATGCCGATTATATTGCCGTATGCAGACTGGCACCCGTTTATATTCGTCTCTGCCACGAACTGCGACCCTCCGAGTGTTTTCACCATGGATGGTGGTTAAGATGAAAACATCCTTTTTATCCCTGTACTTGAGTGCCAGCAGTTCATTCTGGCAGAGAGCTGCTGTTTCCCCCCTTTTCATTTTTTTGTTCGCTAGAGCCTTTGGGAAACCTGTGCGACTCTTTCGAATAGTGCCACAGGCCACGGTCTCGAAGCAGTACAACATTTTTAACAGTGGGATGCTATTATAAAAGTTATCGATGTATAGATGATAACCTTTATTAAGTAGTGGCATTATTAAGTCCCAGACAATTTTCCCACTTGTCCCTACTATATCTGGGCACCCTGGGGGATCAAGGTGGCTATCCCTTCCTTCGTATACACGGAAGGTGTATACGAAGCCACTGCCACTTTCACATAGTTTATAAAATTTGATCCCATATCGGGATCTTTTGGATGGGATATATTGTCTAAACCCCAGTCTTCCCTTAAACTTCATTAAGGACTCGTCAATGGAAATGTTTTTATTGGGGGTATATATAGTGGCAAATTTACTGTTAAAGTGGGCAATTAAAGGGCGTATTTTGTAAAGAAGATCATACTGTGGATCACCTTTTGGGGGGCACTTGCTATTATCACTAAAGTGCATAAATCTTAGTATGTCTTCATATCTTTCCCTCGTCATTGTCTCGGCAAAAATGGGGGTATTGCAAATAGGATGTTTGGACCAATACATCCTAATTGTGGGCTTTTTAATTAGCCCCATTAACATGGTCAGTGCCCAGAATTGTTTTAATTCTGGCACACTGGTTGGGTTCCATCTCTGTTTCCTGGAGATAAGAGAGTCTGGATTGCGTGCCAGATATTGCTCCGCATAGAGATTAGTCTGGGTGACTATCTCCCCAAAAATCTCATCCCCCAAGAACAGCTGCATAACATCCAGCGCACTATAGGCAGACAGGTCAGCCTGTATGCCAGGATTGGCTGTAAACACTGGGATGTCTGGTGAAAAATTATTAGGGGGTACCCAGTCATCTGCGCCATGTTCAGCATTAGGGGAATCGTCGATTTCCCCTGATGGTCCTGCAGTATCTGGCACATAGTCCCTGTCCCCTGCGTCCCCTGCGTCACTCCCTGCTTCACTCTCTGAGGCAGTGTCAGTCGCCTCTGAGTCGGCCGCTAACAGGGCATAAGCCTCCTCTGCGCTATACTTCCTAAACATTGTTAATAGCGCTAACACAGCTAACAAAACTCTAACAAAAAATAATAATTTTTTTTTATTTTTTTATTTTTATTCCCTAATTCCCACTAAATTCCACCCACCAAAATAACTAAATCACAAATTAATAAAATCAAATAATAAAATTTAACCCCTTAGGGTTACAAAAAACAAAAAATTAACCCTTGAAAGTAAAAAAAAAAATAGATCACAGTAAAGTACTGTGACCTGTATATTGATCACTGCTAGCAGTGATCAAGCAGCAGGGAAAGGGTTATTTTTTATTTAAATAAAGGGTAAAGGGATTGGGAACTTTTTTTGAACCTTAACTATTCTTCTGGGACACAATGTAGCACTGATCCGTCTCTCTCCACTTCACAAACCCACACGAGGTGGAGGGAGGCGGATCAGATATCCCAGCAGCATTGTGACCGCTGTGACTGTCTGTCACAGCGATCACATGGGCTGGGATATCCGGATTTGCTGCTGCTGGTCTGCCCCTGACTCAGAGGGACCCAGCAACAGCATTAACCCCGCGATCGCCGGCACTGCGCGATCGCGGCGTTAATTTTAACACATGACGGACTAGGTCCGTCACTCGTCATTAACACTTTCCCCTGAGTGACGGACCTTGTCCGTCACTCGTCGTTAAGGGGTTAAAAAAAAACTATGTGAACAGACTTGGTTTGTGGGATTTTATATTTGGTGTGACGAAAGTAACCTTGTTACTGGCTTTTGGAGGGGCCTGATTGCCAGTCTCCTACCCTGTGACTATGGCCCCTGTGTAAAATCCTATTGGAAAACACCAATTGTGCCTCTTGGACTTATAACAGGCTCTGTTCATGCAATTGGGATATATGGTTCGTTTAACGAACAGCCGCACAAGACCCCTTGTTAAGCTTAATTGATACATGGTTGCCATTTCCACCTCTGTGGTCTAAGTGTTCGTCTTGGCGTCCACAATTCCTATGGATGACCACGAGGTGGCGGTCATCTTGTTCGCATAGACTTCATTCCAATGACGTGCATTATATCGTTACTTGATTCAGAAAGTATGGTTACTTTGGTAGCAGACTCTATAATATATTGTATAAAACCTGATCATGTTCAGAAAAACGAAATTATCTGTGTTCATGGTGATAAAAAAAGAATACTCCACTGCGGAAGTAAATATTGGAACCTAGTATGGAACTTTAAATTACAGAGTGATTGTAGTGCCTAGATTGGCCCATGAGGTAGTGATAGGTAGAGTTTTTCCATATTTTCTAGAATTAGGGTTGTGGCGGAACCAGCCCCGCCACTTGTGCCTGGAGAGGACTGCTTGCCAGCCTTTTGCCCTGCGACTATGGCCCTGGGATGTATTGCCATTCTAGGAAGTGATTTGGGCATATTGTATTTTATTATGCTGCTACTGGCCCTTTAAGAACCATCTGGGGACATACTGTGGAGTTACTGGGTGGCCACCATTTCATGTATCAGAGGCACATGGTGAGAACAATGGATGAGGCACATGGTGAGAACAATGGATGGCGGACATTTTAACTCACAGACACTGTTGTGACTTTTCTACACGGTGCCATCTCGCCGGTATTTGGTGCACAAAGACATCGTGCAGTAGTTTTAAACTATACAACAGGGGACACATTATACAGTAATTATTTTTTATATAATCTGTATATGTTATGCGGAATCTACATTAAACTGTATCTTCCAAACTACTGAATGGATCTGGCTGAATTTTGGATATGTGGCGCACCCAGATCCCCCGGTTCTGAGGATATACTTTATGTGGGGTTATTGCATGTTTCGGGGTCTCTGTAATATGTTTTATAAAACTGTATTTCTCTGTCTGTGATAATTATATTACCAATTGTGTTCAGTAATCGTATCACAGGCAGAGGGGGGGATTTTGTGTGGGAGTGTCTGTGTGTATTGTACGTATTGATTGGTTGTTCTGTAAAACCTTGTGGGCAGTACTATGTTTGTGGATTGGGAATAAAAGAGGCTGTATGTGCCAGTACAGTCAGTTCTGCTTTGACCTCAAAACGAAGTGTCATCTCGTTATTGGGGGAATTGGATTGTAAGCTGATTGCCAGGAGTGTAAGCTGATTGAATGCTTTTCCTGTTCAGCTGTCTACAGCATTCATATGCTTGAGAGCATTCGTATACTTTTCCGGTTCGGTGGTTGTGGTGTCTGCTGCAGTGCTTGGAGTCCTCAGGAAGCGCTAGGAGCATCCTTCAATGGAGGTACCCAGTCGGGGTGCCCGTTGATCTGTTACAATGTGCATCTATAGAAAAGACAGGCCAAAGTAAATCAGAAATTAGTTAGTCTGCCGAGGATTTGACTTGGATTTTGACCACTGTGACAGACAAATAGGGAAACGTTAAAGATACTGCCCTAAATCAGTATTAGTAGGAGGTAGACCTTCTCAAGCTAGTGATGAGCACTGCAGACAAGGATAATGACGTATTTGATGTGGGGATCAGTCTGGGTAACTTTATAAGCTCCCAGTGGTAAGATCCCACTTTAGTGACAGCTAGAAAAAGTTGTAAATGGTGTTGCTACTCAGCCAGGAGAAGCCCTGCAGTTCCCCTATTTTGAAGTACACAATGACTTAATTTATTGTGTAGAAAATAAAGATTCAGATATCATTAAGCAGCTGTTGGTTCCACAGACTTACCAAAACACAGAACTAAAGAAGAGGGGGGCACCTGGGAGTAAAAAAAAAAAAAAAAAAGAGAGTCCTTACAAGGTTTTATTGGCCTGGAATATTTGCTTTGATAACAAATTATTGCTCCTCATGTCCACTGGTAAAATCCGCTAGGGGGCATCAGTATATACTAGTCATCTTGGACTATGCAATTTGCTACCTTGAGGCCCTTGTGTAATACCTCTGCAAAATTAATATCTAAGGAACTTGTGTTTATGTTTAGTAGGGTGGGTATCTCTTAATGAATCCTTTACAGACAAGGGGACCCCTTTCGATGTCCAGGGTCACAAAATAGCTGTGCAGGCTCCGGCAGGTTAAACATCTTAAGACCTCAGTATATTATTATTATTATTATTATTTATATAACATCAACAAATACCACAGCGCTGTACAATGGATGGACTAACAAACATGTAATTGTAAGCAGACGAGTTGGATGCACAAGAACAGAGGGGTTGAAAGCCCTGCTCAATGAGCTTACATGCTAGAGAGAGTGCAGTAAAGTGGCAAAAAATGAAAGGTATATCTACACAGACTGATGGTTTAGTAGAGAGGTTCAACAATATCCTTAAGAGTATGCTACGTAAGATAATTGATGCCGATTGGAAAAATTGGGATTTTTTTATTGCCATGTTGTGGCGGCTACTCAGGTAGGGACACGAGTCTCGCTGCCAAGGATGTTCTTTCCCCTTCCCAGTATCTCAGTCAGCGCCGTCTTCAATGATTATAGAAGGATAAAGTGATATAGCTCTTTCCCCCAGACATTAGCTGATACTTAATGCTAGGAGTAATCTGGCACATTCAATTTATACACAGACACCCAGCATGGAGTCTCCATACAAAGAAATGCAAACCCCTCCCAGGCGTCCCTGTGTCTGGGAGATAATAGAGTCAGTTACAGGGAACCACATAGAAAATACCCCAAAACCACACTCAATGTCCACAGGATCCCCATAAGACTTATATCCCCGAATAGCCTGGATCTGAGTACCCAAGTTGTCCAAATAGTGCGTGGGTCCATTTGGTGGAACACAATCACCATTGGGGTAAATTGTTGCCTGGCTGGCCACGAGGTTGTAGCCCACAATAGCTCCATGGAGAAAAGGCTGCAGCCGGTCATCTTTCAGGAGTTCCTGTGCACATAAAACCGAATGCTCCTGCCTGACTCTAGGGAGAAAATGTTCCTCTTGTTTGCATGAGTCTTTTTCCCGATAAGTGCTCTCCTTGCTTATCTGGGAGGGAAGCAGGTGGCAGTCTTTGCGAAGGTAGCGTTTCCGTGTGACAGAACACCCTGTCACTGGAATACTGTGTTTCCTTACTATTCATTGTTTTCTTCGATAAATACCATGTACACATATTTTTTTTACCCAGACTACCCGCATGCTTATTAACCTCATTCACCCCTGTTAACACCTCAATAACGATTCACACCTCAGTGTTGTAAGGGGTCAGCTGGGTGGCCGCTGTTAGTATGCATGAACAAAGGGGTGGTGGCCATCTTGTTTGCACGAACGCAGGCAGTGGTGTTTGGTTGTCGAATGCATGGAACAAAAATGGACACTCATAGTTACATATAGTTCATAGTTATATAGCTGAAAAGAGACTTGCGTCCATCAAGTTCAGCCTTCCTCACATATGTTTTTGCTGTTGATCCAAAAGAAGGCAACAAACCTAGTCTGAAGCGCTTCCAATTTTGCAACAAACTAAAAGAATCCCTTCTTGACCCCAAAATAGCAGTCAGATGTCTCCTTGTATCAAGCAGCTATTACCCCCTTAATTAGAAATTATATCCCTGTATGTTATGTTTTTGCAAGTTGTGGCGAAAGTAACCTCGCCACTGGGTTTTGGAAAGGTCTGCTTGCCAGCCTCTTTCCCTGTGCCTATGGCCCCCGGGGTGTATTGCCTTTTAAAAACACTATTTGTGCATATTGGGACTTAGCACAATGCCCCTTTCAAACATGTGGCGGCGGCCATCTTAAATCGTCCAGCAGTGTTTTGTCGTTGAGTGTATAGAACTGTTTTGGGCATGGGACCATTTGCATGGTGGGGCAAAAATAAGACTTCCAGGAAATTCCTGAACCCCTGAACCGATCTGGGTGATTTTTGGATATGTTGTTCACCCAAATCGGGGCTACCAGGGGACATGTTGTATTTTGGGGTACTTTTTGGGGTTTGTAAAAATTTATGTTTTTTCTGCTTAGAGTTAATTGAGTTAGTCCATTGTCTTTGTTAATTATATCACAGGCAGATGGAAGGGATTGTGTACACTGCATGGGAGTGACTGAATGTAAAACTATGTTTTTATTGGCTTGTTGTTCCTGTGTCCTTGTGCCGCACAAGGTCCACCTGGGTGGTAACTGTGACAAACTACCCTTCACCACTGGCTTTTGGAGGGGCCTGATTGCCAGCCTCTTGCCCTGTGACTATTGCCCCTGGGGGTATTGCCGTTTAAAAACCCTATTTGGGCTTATGGGGTTTTAATACAGTATTTCTGCCCCAAGATTATGGGCCCTGCAAAAAGACATGCTAAAAAGGGTCTTCCATGGGGAAATGTGCCTCTTCCCCTCCCCCTTTTTCCTGTCCTATTGTTCTCCAGCAGGGCGTTGTCCCAGGTACACTGCCAGACCAGTTGAAACTGGCTGCTTTGTCCCTCCTTAATCTCCCATCAGCCCTTGCTATTGTCTGACCCCACCCTTATTTGTACTATAGTGCACTTTTAACATTGGACATATTGAGCACTCAGATCCAAGCTATCTGAGGATATGTTGGACCTATAGGTTAAACATGTTATTATAAGAATTATGTATTTTGATGTGGTTTATGTAACAGTTTTTTGACTTAGAGATATTTCCTGTACCTGGAGATAATTAAGTTACCACAGACACTTTAGCCAATTGTCTCCAGGATATAGAGCTGCACAGCCTAAATCTGTGGAACTGTTTTGGGCATGAAAGACAGGCTTGCGGTCGGTCAAATGTGACTTCCATAAAACTTTTGAACCCCTGCTCTGATCTGGGTGATTTTTGGATATGTTGTTCACCCAGATTAGGGCTATCCAGCGATTGATACACATGTTTGTGTTTTGGGGTGTTTCTGGACTTTGGGTAAAAGTGGATATTTTCTGCCTGTGGATAATTAGGTTATTCCATTAGCTAGCTTAATTATATCACAGGCAGAGAGGAGGGCTTGCTGACTGTATGTGGGAGTGTTACTGTGTTAATTATTGTTCCTATTGGTTTGGTAACTTTGTGTCCTGTGCTCTACAAGGTCCACGTGGGTGGTAACCTTGTGGGGAAAATGTGTATAAAAGAAATGCCTTTGTGCTCAATAAACAGATCATCTTGTACCTTCATGAAGTTTCGGCTCATGTTTGGGGGATTGGAGAATTACCCACACTCTGGGGATTGCTATATAAGAGCTTGTTCCTGTTCCTGCTCTCTCAATTTAGGAGTGGTCTACCTACTGGAAGCTGGTCCCTGGTCTTGGGCTCAGAGTAGGAGGAAGACGGTGAGACCCCAACCGAGCTGTAGCGATTCGGCGTGGTCTGCGGTGGTTATGGTGTCTAGTGGAGTGCTTGGAGCCCTCAGGAAGCACTAGGAGCATACGTCAAATGGAGGTACCCAGTCGGGGTGTCAGGCGATTCGTTACAGTGGTGGCAGCGGTGGGATGGCGTCCTAGTGCGAGGAGAAGCAGCAAAAGGGTGAATCATATTGAGGGCAACGCTAGTATTCATACAACGCCCTTGTTTACTACAGCCTTGGCGCAAGCAAACATGATGTTTTGAGGGCGCCACTTACCAGGATGAGGTAAAGAGGCTGTTATTTAGGTATGGTCCGAATCCTTCAATGGAGGCGATTGTGGCAACCATGTACAAGCTGGACGAGGAGAACCGAGTGGCACAGCTTTTCGAGCTCAAGTTATACGCAATATTGCAGGGCTGCGCCAAATAAGGGTAGATAGTCCAGTAAAGTATTGATAGGGTGCCAATAGATGGTCTAGGATACTTGATAGAGTTCCTCTGTGGATGCGTCTAGTGTAGACCGTTCCGTATATGAAAATACAAGAGAGGTAGAGGCGTCTAATGGTATAGTATGAAAGTTCAGGGTGTGATAGGTAACAAAATGTAGAGAACTCACATTCAAGAGAGCTATGGCCAGCTCTGGTGTGGATTGCGTACAGCGGTATAATCCCCACTTATAGGATATGTAGGGAGGGGGTCTCCGTCAACACCGTCTGGTAGTCCAGAACTCGGAAAGGAAAGACAGAAAGCGACAATAGTGCTCTCAATTTTGATGTGGTTCAGTGTGCAGATAAGAAGAGGTAAAAAAACTCACATTTGAGGGAGCTATGGCCAGCTCTGGTGTGGATAGCGTACAGCGGTATAATCCCCGCTTTGGGATTTAGGATTTGTAGCGGCGATACGTCCGTCAGCACCGTCTGGTGATCCAAGGCTCCAATATAGAAAAATAAAAAGCAGCAATAGTGCTCTCAATTGTGATAGGTTAAGAGAGTAGTAGAGGAAATAAAATAATACTCACAAAGATAGAGCAGAGGTACTGCTCTATGGATAGGCGCTGGTGGTATGATCCCCACCTAGGATTTCTTGGAGTACTGGAACTTTAAAATTGCCAGTGGAAGTAAAAGTAACCAGGAAAGGTTAAAATGCCAGGAAAAGGTAAAAACAAGTTTAAAGTGCATAGAGAGTGCAATAAAAAGAGGATTGGTACAATAAAGTTGCCAAAAAACCTTTATTGATCTAAAATACACAATAAAATACAGAATTAATAACCATAAACGCGTTTCACCATAAGTGGCTTCTTCAGAATGGGATCCCTATTCTCTACATTCAATTTCATCTGCCATTTTAGTGCTCAGTCCCCCAATCTATCAAAATCCCTCTGCAGCAAAGCAAATACCCTGCTCATATTTTATTACGTTACAACGTTTTTTGTCATCTGCAAACAATAAAACTTGACTTTCAATGCCTATTGCAAGATCATTTATAAATATGTTGAATAGAAGCGGTCCCAAAACAGAACCCTGAGGGTCACTGTGACAAACTGCCCTTTGTCCCAGGCTTTTTATGCAACAAACTGCCTTTTGCCCAGGCTTTTGGAGGAGCCTGATTGCCAGCCTCCTGCCTTATGACTATGGCCCTGGCATGTATGGCCCTTTAAAAACATTATTTGGGCATATTGGATTGTAACACACTTTTTCTGCCCCTTTAATACCATGAGAAAATGTGCCTCTTCCCCTCCCCCGTTTTCCTGTCTATTGTTTCTCCAGCAAGGCGTTGTCCCAGGGACACTGCCAGACCAGTTTAAACTGGCTGCTTTCTCCCTCCTCAATCTCTCATCAGCCCTAGCTAAACTTTAACCCCATGGCAATTTTATTCTGTTTGTGGGATCTGAACGCTGTTTGGATATATTGAGCGCTCAGATCCAAGCTATCTGGGGATTCTGTTCAGTTTAATAGGAATTATATATTTTTATGTATTTTTACTGTTGTTGTAAATGGAGATATTCCCTGTACCTGGAGATAATTAAGTTATCACACCCACTTAAGCCAATTATCTCCAGGGTAAAGGATAAGATAGACGGGCTGCAAAGCCTAAATTTGTGGAACTGTTTTGGGCAGGAAAGCCATGCTTGCAGTCAGTCAAATAGGACTTCCACCTAACTTTTAAACCACTGGACCAATTTGTATGATTTTGACATATGTTTTTATACTGCTTTTGTGAATTGCATGTATGGTTTGGAAGTTATGAATATTGTGTAAATCTGTATATTTTTCAGCCTGTGATAATTAAGTTAGCCCATTGTGTTTAGTAATTATATCACAGGAGGCAGAGGGAAGGGTGTGTGTGCCTTGGCTGGGAGTGTCTGACTATATTGCAATGTCTTTGATTGGCTGTTCCACAAGACCACGTGGGTGGTAACCTTGTGGAAAATATTGTATAAAAGAAAGTCCTTTGGTGCTCATTAAACAGACCTGCTTGACCCTTTCTTGAAGTCTTGGCTCATGCTTGGGGGAGGGGATAACTACACTCTGGGGATTGCTATAATCACAGCAGAGTAAGCTCTTGTAAGACCTGTTCCTGGTTCCTGCTCTCTGGTTTTAGGAGAGGTTTACCCACTGGAAGCTGGATCCTGGCCTTGGGTCCAAAATGGGTGAAGGACGGCGCGAACCCGGTCGCAGCTGCATCGCTGGAAGTGGGGTCTGCAGTGCTGATGGTGTCGGTTGGAGTGCTTGGAGTCCTCAGCAAGCACTAGGAGCATCGATTGGCGGAGGTACTCGGTCGGAGTGCCAGCGTTCCGTCACAGACACCACTTACCACTTTTGTCCAGCCTGAAAATTTACCATTAATGTTGTACTCTATCCTTAAACCTTGGAACACTAACCTATTGTGAGGAACCGTATCAAATGCCTTGGCAAAATCCAAGTAGATCACTGTGACGAGACCAATCTCGCCACATTGCATTGGAGGAGCCTGGTTGCCCGCCTGCTGCCTTTGGACTATGGCCCTGGGAGATTGGGCCCTTTAAAAACAGTGTTCGGCACCTAAACTATGGTACTATAAACGGACACTTATCTGCACGAACACCGCTGAGCCGTCCGTCTCCTGGTTCCCATTCGTGAGGATGTAGCCGAACAGCCATACCTTCGGTATTTCTATGTGAACTGTGATAACCCAGATAGCTAGGCCATGGAGCCTATTCGTGTGATTAAAGACTTTGGCTCCATGGCGATTAAACTGTATTTGTGTGGTCTGGGTGCCATTCACCTAATAATGTGCACCCAGATCTGAGCTATCTGGGGATATGTAACATGTCTGTGTTTGGTGTAATAAAAGTGACTTTATATATTTTAAAACATAATCCTGTATTTAGGTCCCCACATGTGTAATGGAGTTTTGTCTTTGACCTGGGAGATAATTGGATTACTTCTCCAATTATCTCCAGGGCAGAAGGGAGGAAGCCAGGATGCATTGTGGGGATGTTTTACTTCTATTTGAGCCAGATTAAAATACTGCCAGCCAGGGGGAACAAAAGATACTTTTACTAACTTTTGAACCCCTGGTCTGATTCATGCCATTTTTTAATATGTCGTTCCCCTGAATGGATTGATTGTGGATATGTATTTTTATGTGAATGTGATGTATGGTTTTAGAGTTATGAAAGTTGGGTAAAAAGTATGTTTTAACTGTATGTATAATGGGATTATGTGTCACACTAAGGGGAGGGGATGTGTGGGTTGCACCTGTGATACTATTGGTTATTTTATGCCTCCCCCTGGGTGTGGCCTGCATGTGTACACTTGTAATAAAAACCAGGCTGGGTGTGCCAGCACCTCAGACCACTGCTTGACCCTCAACACGGAGCCTTGTCTCGTTCTTGGGGGGATTCACTGTATGCTGTTGGAGATTGATTGCTAGGAGTGTAAGCTGATGTCTGCTTTTCCTGTTCGTCTGCTAGCAGCTATTCGTGAGGTTCCAGTTTGGAGTGCTATTTTGTATCCAGTTCGGGAGTTTGGTGTTCTGCAGTAGCTGTGCCTGTCTCTCAGAAAGGGGCATATTGCCTAAACGGATTTTAACCCCTTGTTTGCTGAAACGGTCCGTAACAATCACATCCACTGCAACACCCTGATCTATACTTCTTGAAAATGTAAATACAGAGGTCCACTTATTTCCCCACTTATCTCCTTAAGTACTCGTGGGTGAACACGGTCAGGCCCCGGAGCTTTATTTACATTAATTTTCTTTAACAGCTGTAGCACCTTGTCTCGTCCAATTACCAAGTTATCTGCAAATTTTTTGCAGCAATCATTTGCACATCTCTCGCCATAGGATCCTCATTAATATATGCTAAAGAAAAATAGTTATTTAAAATGTCTGCCTTTTCCTGGTCTTCATTAGCTAACAGACCAGTCTTTGTTTCCAGTGTACCTACACTTTAATTTTTTTTTTTTTTAGAATTGATGTACTTGAAAAACAATTTGGGGTTGGTTTTGCATTCTTTGGCTATCAATTTCACATTTTCTAGTTTAGCTACTTTAATTGCCTTTTTGCAAGCATTGTTGGCTTCCTTATATCTTATATAGGATGCCTCTGATTTGTCCGATTTAAATGCTTTAAATGCCTTAAATGCCCTTTTCTTATTTTTAATCTCTTGTTTTACTTCTCTACTAAGTCACATTGGTTTCAATTAGTTTCTTTTACAATTATGGTGAGAAATGTACCTTTCTAATATTTGTTTGAATAGTTTCCATTTATTCTCAGTGTTTTTTCAAGGTGTTTATGCCAGTCAATATGTTGTAGAGCTGCCCTAATCTTATTGAAATTGGCTTTTTACAAATTATAAGTTTTAGTACACCCTACTTGACCTTGCGAACACCGCTGAACTTCCATCCCTGCCTGCGTTTGTTTATTTGCAACCTGGATGAGCACTGTTTGGTGGAATCGCTCGCATGGATTAGGTGAACACTATCTGCCTACCAGCTAAAGCATACATTTGGTATTTTATTCGTTTTCGTACTCCCGAAAGAGACCGAAAAACTTTACCTCAAAACTTTACCCCAGTGGCGATTCGGCTGTGGTGGTGGGATCTGATCGCTTTTTTATATGTTGTGCACTCAGCTCCAGGCTATCTGAGGATATAAGACTTAAAGGAACACTATAGTCTCCTTAATTACTTTAGCTAAATAAAGCAGTTTTAGTATATAGATCATTCCCCTGCAATTTCACTGCTCAATTCACTGTCATTTAGGAGTTAAATCACTTTGTTTCTGTTTATGCAGCCCTAGCCACACCTCCCCTGGCTATGATTGACAGAGCCTGCATGAAAAAAAAACTGGTTTCACTTTCAAACAGATGTAATTTACCTTAAATAATTGTATCTTAATCTCTAAATTGAACTTTTAATCACATACAGGAGGCTCTTGCAGTGTAGCAAGCCATTAACATAGCAGGGGATAAGAAAATCTTAATAAACAGAACTTGCAATAAAGAAAGCCTAAATAGGGCTCTCTTTACAGGAAGTGTTTATGGAAGGATGTGCAAGTCACATGCAGTGAGGTGTGACTAGGGTTCATAAAAAAAGGGATTTAACTCCTAAATGGCAGAGGATTGAGCAGTGAGGTTGCAGGGGCATGTTCTATACACCAAAACTGCTTCATTAAGCTAAAGTTGTTCAGGTGACTATAGTGTCCCTTTAAATGGGTACCTGGTTGATATATGTCTGTTTTGGGTTTTTTCAGTACATGAGAGATTATTGAGTTATAGTTTTTTCTCACACAATTATTTCTACAAAATACCCTGTAATTTTCTGTAGGAAACCGTATGTAGGGGGTCTATGCATAACATGCTGTGTGTGGCCCCTAATAAAATCAGTTCACTCCTAGCATTCAGTCTCGATTAATGTCTGTGGGGTAAAGCTATACCTGCTCTGGAATTATACTTCTTGGGAAACTATACTCATTATTACTACTACTATTGGATTGTTTCTATCTGGGTGGCCGCCACAGTCCGATCAAGTTCCATACAGTTGACGTCCAAGTACCGCTACCTGCATTCACGAGACAAAATGGCTTCCATTCCACAAAACACGTGCGTTTGGTCATACGAATGGCGGCCACTCAGAAGAGCACTTAAGTTAATGTGTTCATTGAAGTTAATGAGCCAGGGGGTGGTCTGGTTTCGGGAGGTATAAGAGGGGAAAACAGGTCTTAATATTATAACCTAACAACCTGGGATATAAACGAAATGTAAGGCAAATAAGTGACACAGTGTTCTGTCACACTGCTTCCCCCTTGCATATTGCACTGGCAGACCCCTTTTGGGTCAACTTGGGGATGTCTGGGAAGTATTCTTTAGTTCGTGAGCTCTGTCTGCCGTGACAACACATTAGCGTTGCCATTTTGCTTTCTGTTCTGGTAGTGAAATCGTCCCCGGCCACCCGGTTAAGCCACACACATTGGGTTGTGATAAGTTATTATGAAAGCTCGTCCATACAGGTAAGGAGTTAGTTTCTTCAGAGCCCATACAAGTGCCAGGCATTCTTTTCTCTGGGTAGCAATTTCCTGTTGAGGTACGCGACAGGATGCTCTCCACCGTCTTCGTCAACTTGGCTTAGGACTGCCCCCAGTCCAAACATGGAAGCGTCTGTATGGACGATAAAGTGTTTGCTAGGATCTGGGGCAGCCAATATGTGGGCATTAACCAGTGCTTGCTTCAGTGACTGGAATGCTTGCTCACACCCTGGGGACCACAGTGCCTGCCTGGGTAGACTTTTCTTTGTCAAGTCAGTTAGGGGTTTAGCTAGGGTGCTGTAGTCTGGGACAAAGCATCTACAGTAGCCGGCTGTCCCTAAGAAGGCCATGACTTGTGTCTTGGGCAGTTTGCAACGGCTTCAATCTTAGCAGGCTCTTGCCGCTGCTTCACACACCCTACTCAATGTCCCAAATACTGCACTTCAGCCATAAAGAGATGACACTTGTCCAGCTTTAGAGTTAATTTAGCTGCTCTAATTTGGTTGAGAACCATCCCTACATGGGTCAGATGGTCTTCCCAGGAGTCACTATAGTTAGCTATGTCATCCAGGTATGCACATGAGAAATCCTGTAAGCCATCGAGGAGCCTATCTACCATACATTGGAACATGGCTGGGGCATTCTTCATCCCAAATGGCATGACCCGAAATGAAACAGGCCAAACAAGGTGACGAATGCTGACTTCGGGATAGTCTCCTTGGCCAGGGAAATCTGCCAGTAGTGTTTGCAGAGGTATATCGTGGTCAGATACCATCCCCTGGCTATGCAATCTCAACCATCCGGGACATAGGAGAAGCATCGATAACGGTCCGATCATTAAGTCACCTGTAGCCCACGCAGAAGCGAGTCATCCTGCTTCAGTACAAGTAATACTGGTGAAGTCTGCGTGAAGCCTCAATCAATCCTAGTTGGAGCATCTCTTGTATCTCCTTCCGCATCCCTTCCTAGAATGCATTTGGGATGCAGTAGGGGGGAAGTTTCAGGAGTGCTTGTCCCAGGGTCTCTACTTCGTGTACAGGTGACAAGGTCTGTCACTAAGCCTCCACTAGTTGGTGAGCCTGAGCTATTTTGTGGACAGTTAGTCGGTCCCCAGCAGTACTTGGGCTGTAGGGTTGGCTTGGGGGTCTTCCTCTAGTAGGTCAGGTAATGGGAGGCTGTCTAAGTCCTCAGAAGCTGAGGCACATACTGCAGCTACTTACTCCTGTCTCTCTTGGTACTCCTTGAGCATATTTATGTGGAAGGAGCATTTTACTCTCTCGTCTGCACAGCTGGCCACCACATAGTTGGTGTCACAAATCTGTTCTACCACCTTGTGAAGAGCTTGCCAAGCTGCCTGTAACTTATCGTGTTGGACCAGTTTCAGATCCAAGACCATTTATCCGACACAGAAGCTATGTTGTCGGGTACCATGATTGTCCCATTGTTGCCCCTGAGCCACCTGAAGGCTCTCTTTCACCATCTTGGCCAACTGTTCCATGTGATCACAGAGTTCCAGCACAAAGGGCACGATCCGAGTTCCCTCCCTCTCAGTCTCGTTTTCCCAATGTTCTCTGATGAATTTGAGTGGAACATGCATGAGTCGTGGTGACCAGTGGTGTATCCTGGGTTTTGTGCACCCCCCTGCCCTGCCGCGCCATCCCATACACCTACCCTCCCCCCTACTGCGCCCCCACCCCGCCTTTTAAATACACATATACACTCACTCACTGACAGACACATATACACTCACTAACAGACACATACAGTCACTAGCAGACACACACATTCACTAACAGACACGCACAAACTAAGAGTCACACACATAGTAACACACTCCCTAACACACACACACACTCACTAACAGACACACACACACTCACTAACAGACACACACACACTCAAACCTTTCTTCCTATAAATATCCCTGGATACTATTACCCTCTGTTTAGTTTCTCCATGCCCCTGATCTCACCCAATAAATATATCACCACACCTGGTATATGTGACAAAACGTGCATTTAGTACAGCTTGGCAGTGATGCTATCCTAGCACTACTCATGTTAACTCATGTTAATAAACTACAATTCCCATTACACTTACTCTGCCTAGGACATGTCAGATCATAATGTGAACTGAAACTCATCAACTTTGAGAAATGTATGAGTTAGTCAATAGCAATATACTATGTGTTCCATAGACCATATCAAAACTCACATAGGAGTCTTACTCTCATGACACTCAGCAAGCAGAATTCTCGGGCCTGTTGTGCTGAACGTGATGAGAGTTGGGTGCTAAGAATAAGTTAAAGATTCCATTTTGTAGCGGAAACAGATACAGATAGATTGTCATCAGCAAAGGAAGTCTTCTTGAAGGCAGCACACATTGTATGAGGTTTGTGTTGGGTCAGTGTCATGAAGGACGTGGTGCTTCATAGCATGTTAGTGGAAAAGACAGTCATGTTCCCCAGCTCGTGTACCACTTGCTGATTAATATTCTGTCACTGTGCCCCTCAGCATACAAATCATTGATCCCACCATGGGGCAGCTGACCTGCTGGGTGAGAATTGGGCCTCTATCTATAGAATTAGTTCACACGTCATAGTTCTAATGTCACCGCAGCCCTCCATATATTGTCTATACACCTACACATACACACACACACACACACACACACCCCTACACTCACACACACCCCTACACAAACGCTCACGTTTTCTTTTAAAAATACAATCCCCCCAGCCTCCTTACCTTTGGGAATGCTGGGGGGGTGGAGGGGGTTCTCCTTTTCTCTGGGGGTCCAGTGGCTGCTGGGCGGTCAGTCGGGTGGTGCTGGCGAGGGAGCACTTTCCCCTGAGCGCTCTGCTCAGCTCCCTCGCGCGCCGCAGAGTGATGCCAGGAGCCGGAATATGATATCAGGGGAAGTGCTCCCTCGCCAGCGCCGCCCGCCCAACAGCCCTCCCACCTGGCTTGTCAGTTAGCAGCCAGGCTAACAAGCAAATGCCTTGTTTGCCTCGCGGCTAATACGTCCCTGGTGGTGACCTCTTACCCTTCTCCCATATAAAGGTTCAAACGGAGTAAACCCCGTGGATCCCTGCTTGATAAGCAAATACAAGGTGCAGTAGGAATCTTTCCCAGTCTCAGCAAGCAAGGGTGAATGTCCTCAACATTTGCTTGAGCGTTCCATTGAACTGCTCGCAGAGGCTGTTTGTCTGTGGGTGGTATGGAGAACTCTGGATGGGTTTTATCCCACAAACCTTCCATAGCTGATGTGTGACCTCCGCTGTGTACTGGTTTCCCTGGTCCAAAAGAATCTTGTGGGGAAATCCAACTCGTAAAAAGATTTGTACCAGGGCATTCGCTACTGTCTCTCATGTATATTGGTCAGCGCGACCGCTTACAGGTAACAGGTGGCATAGTGGATAGACTTTTTACCCGACGGACTAGGCTTAGCTAGGGGTCCTACAAGCTGAATGGCTCCTCAATGATCGGCTTGGATTGTAGCCGAGACTTGGGGTGGTACCAGGGCAGCTGCAGCTCCGCTCATTGAATAGGCCCATTGATTTAATTAAAAAAAAAAACTACATTTTTTTACACAGTACTTTTAGGGTTGCCAGTTATTTCTCAGGTATTTCTTAGGGCTGCCAGGTATTTCTCAGAAGTATTTATCAGATATTTGAGGCTGCCTAGCCGGTGCCCGTATTGCAGTAATACCGGCAATACAAATGTCGGTCTCAGTATAAACTGAGATTATACTGGCACCGGCCAGTAGCTGGCGCTGTGTGTGTGGAGAGAGGCAGTGATAGGAAGTAACAGCATCTCCCGCCCTGCCTCTTTCTACTCACTGATCCGCGGGGGAGCAGCTCTTCCCAGATAGTCCAAACAGCAGCTCCCAGCCTGCAGAGACACCCAACAGCTCAGGTAAGTGAGGGATGGGGGAAAGGCTGCAGGGAGACATGGGGACACAGACACTAGGGAACACTGGGGGACACTGAGACACTAGGGGGCACTGAGACACTACCCCTACATTGGGAGGCATAGGGACACATGGCAACACTGAGACACTAGGGGGCACTGGGAGACCTGGGGTCACAGAAACTAGGGCAAACTGGGAGAGATGGGGATGGTGAGAGACTTGGGGACACTGGGAGACACAGGAACACTTGGTGACACTGAGACACTAGTGGGCACTTGGAGAACTGGGGACACTGAGACACTAGGGGAAATTGTGAGACATGAGGATGGTGAGAGACTTGGGGACACTAAGACATTGGGACACTGGGAGACATGTGGACACTGAGACACTGGGGAACATAGGGACCCTGAGACAGTGTCCCCATGTCTCCCATCAAGTGTCCCTAGTGTCTCAGTGTCCTCATGTCTCCCAGTGTCCCTGGTTTCTCTGTTTCCCCATGTCTGCCAGTGTCCCTGGTGTCTCTCAGTGTCACTAGTGTCTGTGTCCCTATTCTCTCAGTGTCCACATGTATCTCAGTGTCCCCATGTCTCTCCCAGTGTCCCCTAGTGTATCAGTGCCCCCATGGCTCACAGTGTCCCAATATCTCTAAGTGTCCCTTAGTGTTCTAGTGACAAGGGGACACTGGGAGACATGGCGACACAGACTCTAAGGGACACTGGGAGACATGAGGATACAAACAATAGGGGACACTGGGCGACATGGGGACACTGAGACACTAGGGAGCAATTAGAAACATGGGGACACTGGGGGACACAGGGAGACATAGGGACACTGGGGGACTTTGAGACCTGGGAGACATGGGGCACCCCCAGTGTCCCAATGTCTTACTGCCAGTGTCCTTAGTATCTCAGTGTCCCCATGTCTCCCAGTGTCCCTGGTGTCTCTCAGTGTGCGTAGTGTGCCAGTGTGCCTAGTGTTTCAGTGCTTCCTAGTCTCCCAAAGTCCCATAGTCTCCCAGTGCCTCAGTGTCCCAGTGTATCTCAGTGTCCCCTAGTATAAAAGAAAACATCTCAGGCTCTCACTGTAATAGATTTAAGCAGGATTATTGGACACCGCAACGTTTTGACCTGTACCTAGGTCTTTATCAAGTCTTCACTGTCCTCTATGTGTCACAGTGTCCCCTATGTATCCCAGTGTTTTAGTGCCCCATGTCTCCCAGTGTCCCTGGTGTCTCTCAGTGTCTGTAGTGTCTCAGTGTCCTTAGTGTCTCAGTGTCCCCTGGTCTCCCAAAGTCCCCTAATCTCCCAGTGTAGCGGAGAGCTGATATTCCACAGCTATTCTCCACTTAAGATCCCAGTGAGGCTCAGGAACAAGTATTAAAGATCCAAAGAGTAGTAATTCCAGCAGGCAAAATAATCCAACAATATCCCAACAGCACTCCCAATAACTGGACGACACACAGCATCAGGAGCAGAACTGAAATCTTTAATTACACAACTTCCTTATAAAGGGTTCTCCCTTGCAAGGGAGGGATTTACAGTAATTAGTACATTAGCCAATAGTACAGTAGTTACCTCCCATACCTCTCCTCCCCTCAGTGTGACACATAATCCACTTATGACATACACTTTTACCCCGATTCTGGATGTACCCCAAAACAGCCTGGTATAGTTATTTAAATGGTACCCCCTGGTAGCCCTGATCTGGGTGACTAACATATCCAAAATTCACCCAGATCGGACCAGGGGTTCGGGAGTTAGGTGGAGGGTGTAATTTGACCGACCGCACACAAGGTGGTATCCGAAAAGGGTTCCATGCATTTTGGCCCTGCGGTCGGTCTTCGTTCAGGAGATAAAATACATAGAAAATACTGCCATCCACGATTAACTTTCCCTTCATACGAATCCCCCCGTTCGGTACTTTAAAACTACCGAACGTGGTTTTGCTTAACCTTCTCGTTCGGGAGTTATGGAGCTCTGGAGGTCTCAGCGGTGTTCGGGTAATCGAGTGTCCAATTTGAGTTCCAGACACTCGACGACCAAACACCGCTGAGATTTTCAAGCATAAGATGGCCGCCGCCACGTGTACGCATACCGAATGGCGGCCACCCATATACATCCATAAAGTGCCTATTAACTTGCGGTCAGAGAAGTGTGAGCGCTTAATAGCCGACACACTTCTCTCTGGGGTGGTCCATTAGTTCGGTAGTTTCTATTTGTATAGAGCACGGATGGAAACTACCGAATAACATACGATTAATACATATAAGTACCCTAGAAATGGGGAAAAAAACACACAAATACAGTCACATAGGAATGTTACAGGACAGGCTTAATACATTCCGCTACACCCAGTGTCCCCATGTCTCACAGTGCCAGCAAGTGTCTCACTGTCCCCTAGTATAAAAGAAAAAAATTTCAGGCACTCACTGTGATAGATTTCAGAAGGTTTATTGGACACCACAACATTTTGACCTGTATCCAGGTCTTTATCAAGTCTCCAGTGTCCCCTATATATTCCAGTGTCCCCTTTGTATCACAGTGTCTCAGTGCCATATGTCTCCCAGTGTCCCCTCATGTCTCAAAGTCACCCAGTGTTCCCCTGTCTCCATTTATTCCAGTGTTCCCAAGTGTCTCAGTTTCCCCATGTCTCCCAGTGTCTCAATTTCTCTCAATGTCCCCTAGTGTCCTAGTAAAATGGGGACACTGGGAGACTTGGGGACACAGACATCAAGGGACTGGGAGACATGAGGATACAGACATGCCCCCTTTTTGGATATGTTCACCCTCTTTCGGCAGTTCTTGTTATGTGATTTGCATCAGTGGCCCATCCTTTTACCCGGTCCATAAACTGCTTTACTGGACCCTGCTGTTAATGGGTATGGATTTACTTGAAAGATGAAAGCGTGAGATTAGCATAGGGTATGTGTTTTCTCATAGCTGCATTCTTTGAGTTTCCCTCCAGCACCATCTCCATCAGATACCTGACGCTTGGTAGGTAGGACTGTTTTAGTGTTTTAGGTCGATAAGATTTTGTAATTAGGCCCATCATATTTGTCAGTACCAGGCCCACTGGGCTCTTAATCTGGCCCTGATAACACGTGTCACCAACAAACAGAACAGAGAAAGAGTTAACAAGTTATTAAATATGCTTGTGCTATGTTAAATGCAGGGCATTTTTTCCATATTAGTGATCTTCAGTAGAGCTCTGCTTATGGACTTTCTTGAGAGTGGCAACAAAGAACAAGCCTACATTGGGGTTGTCTTTGGTAATGACACAACATTCCCCACATCAGTCTGGCCCTGGTGCGGGATAAGGATTTATTATCTACTTTTGGTAGCCATGACCATGTAATAACCAAACAAAATGGTATTTACTCACCCATTGTGTGAAGATTATTTATATCTGATGATTTTATTTCATTGCCTGTACATTTGCGTTTCACATTGTATTGTTCTATGTTCTTTGCACACAGAGTTGAATTATAAGAACAATCTTCTTGGCAATTATTTTCTTCAGTATTTTCCCCTGTGTTATGACTTGAGTCACATTCTTTTGTCATTCTAAGGAAAAATATAATCTTGTATAACATCAGTAAATAATTGCTACAAAACAATGCATTACATCATTATTTCATTGTTCCATAGATTATATTCAAAATTAACTTTAAAAAATTTTATTTTAGAGAGAGTCAGACAATATTAATGTTATGCATTCCAAAATTAAAAGACACAGGCAGAATCTGCCCCTGACATACTACTCTGATATACTCTAAAGTATATATTATAATCTCTAAATATCTATCGCACTTATTTTACCTGCCCTCTACAGTATTATATTCTGTAAAGCTATTAGCACTACACTGATATTCAACTAAATATAAACTATTTCATCAGCAATGAAAAGGTAATAAGTCAAGACAGTTCAGCTTGTCAAACACTTTCTTTTCTAATAAAATGTCAGAAAACCTAATTTTCCCAGAGCTCCGAGCAATGTGTTGCAGTATAAAACAGAAATTCAGCTAAATAGACAAAAGTCCTTCTGCTGCACTGTTTGACTTTTCTCTATTTAATAAAACCAATGCTTCCAAATATAACAGTGTCCTCTTACACTGATAGCCTAGTGAGTAATCAGCTCAGTGAAATTCAGTTGAAGAAAGAAACAAAAATGTGATATCACAGGGTATATTGCATTGCTACTTGCTTCTTAAAATACATCTTTTTTTTTATCAAAAGTAGTTAAAAAATACCAACACATTGCAGCAAACACAGGCTCCCAAAACGCAAAATTTTCCAAATAAAGGCCACATAAAGGATCCACCCCTGGCAATGACACACGCCGATCTAGTAAGTGTGCATACTACCACTTATATTATCCTGAGAACCATCCTTTTTTAATTATATGCATTGTTAGCACCTTGTCTAGTGGGTATAAATAGGATAAAAAACATGAAGTAAGATTGAAATTTCCTTAAGAGGAATCAGACTGAAATGTTGGGGCTGTGGTTTCCACTCACCGGTCAGTGTACTTGAGGTAACATTTATACCTGGTAACATTTATGGGTTTATGATTTAACCACATTTGGTTTTGTTTTTACATTTATATGTCTATTATAATACTTAATAATAATGTACACCTATCAATGGATACATATTAAATGTCAGCTGCTTCAGCTCAGACATTTTTCTAGTTTACCTAAATCATTTGCCATTTGGCTTATCCCAGTTGGAACATCAACTCTTTTGCAAATCTTAGCATCATCAGCAAAAAGACATAGATTACCATCAAGACCTTCTGCAATATCACTAATACAAATATTGAAGAGAATGGGTCCAAGTACCCCATATTTATTTATTTATTTATTTATAAAATATTTTACCAGGAAAGATACATTGAGATTTCTCTCGTTTTCAAGTATGTCCTGGGTCCACAAATCATTGCATTGTTACAGTTAGTGTACAATAAAATACAAAATATACAATATATACAACATTTAACATAGAACAGGTAGGAAATATATAATCAACCATAGGTACCACACTGGCAACAATACCTTGCTTTAAAAATATACTCCATTGACTACAACACTGTATTGCCTGTCACTCAGCCACTTCCTAACCCATTCAACAATACTGGAATCCAAACTCAAAGATTGCAGTTTATTCATAAGCCTTATTTGTGTTCGGGGCATTCTCATATGATATGGAGTATTCTGGAGAAGAGAAATACAATAAAAGGAAATAGTCGGTTGAGGTGTGCCGAAACCGATGTATGCTGTAGGCCGGTAAATAAAGTGGGCTTACATAGAGAAAATATAGTTAATGGGAGTGGAGGGTGGGGCTGTTCGTCTAGACCAACAGAGGTAAGTGAGTGAAAGGGGGGAGTCCCTTAAGTAGGTCTATAGCCCCTCCCACAACTTCAGGCCATGCCTTCCAATTTGTGTTCGGGGCATTCTCATATGATATGGAATATTCTGGAGAAGAGAAATACAATAAAAGGAAATAGTCGGTTGAGGTGTGCCGAAACCGATGTATGCTGTAGGCCGGTAAATAAAGTGGGCAAAAAGAAAAAAGCAAGGTAATCATTATTCAGTAACATAAGTACATATACATTATTAAGAAGACATCTTAATGAAAGCCCTCCTAATCTCTTGGACTGTGTGCGGGATGTAAGTGGCATAAGCTGAGGACTTCCAGCGACCTAGTGTCTTAATAACCTGAGCTGGTATGTCTTGGCTAGAGGCCGTGGAGGCCGCTCCGATTCTGAAGGAGTGCCCAGAGTAGTTACTAGGATTTAAACCAAGTCTGGTGATAAGCATCCAGACGTAATGAGAAATTGGCGTGGTGAGAATTGCATCGTGTATCAATAGTATGGGTTTTGAGGGGTATGTCGGTGTTATGGCTAAGAAAACATCCAGTGCTTTCACCGGACACCAATTGTTCCCTGTGGGGTAGTAGGTTATGTGAACCGGTTCCCCCATCTGACTTGTTTTAGTCTTAGGTAGGGTCAGGACGTAGTAGTCTGTGTGTTTCGTGAGATACGACTTGAGGAGGCACCCTTGGCTATGGTGTTGGCCACTAATGGTGAATTCTCATGGTCTAAGAAACCCATAAAAAGCTAGATACATGGCGGTTTTTATAATGTTGTCAACATTTTAGAATGTTGTCAAGCAGTTTCTATTTCTGCCATGTCCAGAGCTTTAAGATCATGGATTCTGGACATAGAAGAGGATTTAGAAAAAGGTATTAGAAGACACCATACTGCAGACTCATTGAGGTATGTCAGATTAGCAAGTGAATGGCTCTTAGAAGCTTCCAACGACATGATTAAGATCATGTCAAAGGTTATGGCCTACTCTGTAGAAGCCAAAAGAGCCTTATGGCTAAGATCCTGGGGAACTGATATTGCATCAAAGCATATTGCATCTATTTTCTCTACCTTTTTCAGGAGTGATTTTATTTGGAAAACCTCTGGAGGAAGCCTTTAAGAAGGCACTAGATGTCAAAAAAGTATTGCTTCCCCAGGATAGAAGACCAAGAAGACCACCACAGGACTGTCATTCTTGCAGAGAACACACTTCTTATAGAGAGAACAAGGCATAAAGACCTGGTTGAGAATACCATCTACTTGGAGAAGTGGTCAAACCAGCAAGTCAACTAGAGGAAAAATTGCTTCAATTTCCTTTCATTCAAATAAACAGTTCTGAAGGTTACTATGGCTAGACTCCTTTGGTGGGAGCAAGACATATTCATTTCCAAAGGGTTTGGGCAGTGATCCCAGACATGTGGGTAAGATTAATAATTAGACATGGTTATTCCCTGGAATTCATGGATATTCCTCACTCAAGATTCATAAACACAAGTCTACCCTTGAATCCTCAAAAATCACAAAATAGGTAACCCAACACGCAGAATAATAACCCACATATAGGTATAATAAATGCCTAAATTGGTCCATAGAATAGTAATAATAGTAATAAGAATAGAATAGTCAAAAACAGGGCCAATTCAAAGGGAACCAGAGAATAACTAAAACAAATACCAGAGCCGAGGCAAGGGAAACAGAAATCAGAGTAGTCTGGAAAAAAGACAATAACTAAAAAAATAGCACTAAACCAGTAAGAAACGCACTCTTGGAAAACTAGTAAACTAGGGCACTGGAACACTGGCTAAATGTGCTTGTATATGTTTGGGGGCGTGATTGATGTAGTCACGCTCCAAAACTTGTAAGGACGTCTGTAGATCGCAACCTCAGTACTGCCCATCACATGACGACTGCATGCGTGCACTGCATCATAAAAAGGGGCATGCGCACAGTGGCCGGCATCCTATAGACTATCCGATCAGGCAGGTAAACTGGTGGAGGCAGTCCTCCCGATCGGAGAAACAGCTGATTGGCGGGCCACCAAGGTAAGTATAGGATTCCTTACATTACCACTGTGACGGACCGCTGGCACTCCGACCGAGTACCTCCGCCAATCGATCCTCCTAGCGCTTGCCGAGGACTCCGAGCACTCCAACTGACACCATCAGCACTGCAGACCCCACTTCCAGCGATGCAGCTGCGCCGGGGTCTCTCACCAACCCTGGATCCAAGGCCAGGATCCAGCTTCCAGTGGGTGAACCTCTCCTAAATCCAGAGAGCAGGAACCAGGAACAAAACAAGCTCTTGCAAGAGCTGACTCTGGGGAGTATGTGATTATAGCAATCCCCAGAGTGTAGTTATCCCTTCCCCCAAGGCTTCAAGAAAGGTGCAAGTAGGTCTGGTTTATTGAGGGCTACCTGTCCAGTATTTATGCAAGTGTCCACCAGGTGGACACTCCCCTAGGGGACCTGATGGAACAATGGGACACATATTGGATATTAGCCAATCACAGACAATACAAACAAAATACTCCCACAGTGACATCACAATCCCTCGTCTCTATCCTGGAGATAATTGGAAAGTAATCAAATTATCTCCCAGGACAGAGGCAAGACTCCATTAACCACATGGTTGCAAAAAGACATAAAATTACACAATGTTACAATTACTACATAAAACATATACCTGCAACGTATCCCCAGATAGCTTAGATCTGAGCACACATTATTACCGAATGGCACTCAGATCACATACATACAGTTCAATCGCCATGGAGCCAAAGTCTTTTCCATAGTCTTTCGTTACACAAATAGGCTCCATGGCATAGCTATCTGGGGTAGCACTACTCACATAATGAAAGTCCCGAATGCCCCAGCAGAAATACACGACTAAACCTTTCTGCGGGGTAAAATACAGCTATCAGCACAGGGGCCATAGTTACATGGCAGGAGGCTGGCAATTAGTCCTCTCCAGGCCCAAGTGGCGAAGGGCACTTCGTCACAACCACCCTCTTCAACGAGGAGCAGAGACGTCATGAACATCAATCCAGGAGCACTCCTCAGTGACATAACCCCTCCAATTCTCCAGATACTGTAGAGTACCCCTGGAGATACGAAAATCAATAATGGACTGAACTTCATGTTCCTCATGATCCTCTACAACCAGTGGTTCTCAAACCAGTCCTAATGGCCCACCAACAATCCAGGATCTATGTATTTCCCTGTTTTATTCCAATGGGGATACTAACAAAACCTGGACTGTTGGTGGGTCTTGAGGACTCGTTTGAGAACCATTGCTCTACAAGGACAGGAGGAGGAGACGGGACATGCCTTGTGTATTTGTTACAAACAAAAGGTTTCAATAAATAAACATAAAAGGAATTGAGGATACATAATGCAGGAGGCAACTGCAACTTGTAAGAAACATGATTCAAATGACATAATATTTTGTAAGGACCAATGAACCGAGGAGCGAATTTCATTGATTGGAACTTTCAAATGAATTTTACTGGTACTCAACTAAACCTTATTGCCGATTTGATATGTGGGAGCTGCTTGTGTACGTTTATCAGCATATTTCTTCGGAACAGAAGACTGATGTGTCAGGATGTGCTGGATTTGTTTCCATCTCTCTTGCAGGTTCTAATGTCACTTTTAATAGAACCAGAGCCTAGTCTGACTAAATGTATAAACATACTATTTAACTTACAATATACCAAATAGATAAATTGCCACAAAAAAATCTATATAAACAAATTATAGGTTAGTATGCAGCACCAACAATATACCCAGGTAATATGGTACAGAGTAGTTAGGAGGAGGGTTTACAATGTGCCTGTGGGAGTGTTTATCTCTGTAATGCTCTTATTGGTTACTGTTGTATTTTGTCCCAGTTTTCCACCAGGTCCCCTAGGGGAGTGTCCACCTGGTGGGAGACCTGCATAAATACCGGGCAGTTAGCCCCATTAAACCAGATCACTGCTTGACCCTCAATACGGAGCCTCGTCTCGTGCTTGGGGGGGATTTATTCGTATGGTTTTCCTGTTTGGCTGTTTGGAATGTAAATCTTTTTCATGGTTTTTCCTGTTCGGCAGTTTTGAGTACACACCTTTCGTATGGTTTTTCCTGTTCGGCGGATTGGTGTATTCGGTAGCTGCCTTTGTATCTGGAAAGGGAATATCTCCTAAATGGCTTTAACCCCTTGTATACCCGGGGTGCCGTTACAGGTATATATTTATCAAAATATTCATAGAAAAAATACATAAAAAATATATAAATAAAATATGACATAGGAAAATATATGTATATCTATATAATATAAAATGTAAAATGCATTAAATATATATATATATATATTACCAGTAAAAAGAAAGAGGAACGATGGACAAAAAAAGGGGGGAAGGAGTATTATAAGAAATTACATAATTTAAAATCCTTGTTAAGACCGTACGGGGATAGAGTGTCTAATAAAAAATCCAGCGCATCTCCTCCTGTCCGATCTTATGAAGAAAGTCACCTCCCCTATTAAAAAGGGTTTGGACTGTCATAGCGTCTCTGAGCACTTTAAGAAAAAGCACAACCAGGACCCCAGTGGGTTGGAATTTATTGGGATTAAACGGATGTTTAGGGACTGGAGGGGAGGTGATTTTCTTCATTAGATCGGACAGGAGGAGATGCGCTGGATTTTTTTATTAGACACTCTATCCCCGTCCGGTATTAACAAGGATTTTAGGTTTTTTTATTATTATTGTTTTATGTTTTATGCTTTTTACAGTTTATATTATATAGATATACATATATTTTTCTATGAATTTTTTAAATATATTTTTTAATGTATTTTTTCTATGAGTATTTTTTATATATATACCCTTCTAGAGTATATCAGATTTTTAGATATTCCTTGTGTTACACCTCCTACCCATCCCTAGACACACCTGTGAGAACCAATACTGTGGTCCTGGACACTTACAAAATATTTTATGATGGCTGTCTTTGGATTAGGTTTTAGGATTGTTTTTTGTTTGTTATATGTATTATTATTTTTTATCCTGAAGTATATGTATTTATCCACATTACATGACTTGTTATGTATGGGTTTCAGCCTTTTTAGATGCTATATTAATTTTTGATCTGAAAATTTGAGTTAGACGATCATCCTCTTTTTTAGAACTATTACACATAAGTCTTTTTTTATTTTTGATATCATAGACGGTTTGTGTATATATCATACATCCATTTATTTTTGTTTTAATTGGGGAAATGTCTGCATGTATAATCTATATGTTTAAATCTAGATTATGATCTATATAGATGAATGTTGTCATATTGAATATCTTCTATATCTTTGGAAAAATCTCTCTCTCTCTATAAATGTATTAGCATTTGCCCTTTGTACTAATGAATATGTTACCACTTTACCTACTACTTTACCTACTAATGAATATGTTACCACTTTTATGGATTAAGTATTTCTATGGACAATTCATTTTAAGAACATTATTGTTTGTTACTTGATGCTAGAGGTCGAGTGGATCACGGCCTTAGGACTCACTAAATAAAAGACGATCTCCAGTGGGAGGAGATAGTGCTTGTTTGAGAAAGCCCCAAGAGGAGGGGCGAAACGCGTCACGTGACCACGTGAGCGGGACACGCGGAAGTGATCCTAATCTACACACCGACAAGAAAGACCATTTCCAGAGGGAGGAAGACTGTGGTTTCTCTCTTCACGGCATCAGACTCCCTATGGTGTGGTGAGCTTGCGCTTGCTGTTCGAGGCTTTGTGTATATCAATAAATATTTTCTTACCGTTCACCTGGGTCACAGGAGCATTTATCAGATCCCACGCACCCAAGGGGATGATCCTCCCTGGGCGAGATAGCTTGGAGTGGGGCTTATACCACTCTTTTAATTTATTTTAGTAATTTTATTGTACTAGTAGTGTCTTCTTTGTTAACCCCCCCTTGTTTTTGTCTCCCTTACTACAGAAATCAGTTGTGCATATTGGCAGGCTATAAGTATACACGTTTGTATTTGGTATATAAGGTTCTTGTATGGGATTATACCATTTTCACTGTATGCACACTTTAGAGACACTTTGTAACACTTGAGGTGTATCCATTTTTGCGCACGAGCACTTTCCTGTTTTTTACACTATTTAACTTGCATGGAGTGATAAAACCACTTTCAAAAGCTCTATCTTTGAGCAGATTCTGTATCAAAGAAAAAATACTGACAGCTATTAAAGCCTGGAAAAAAAGAATTGAATATTTACATCAATTTTAGAAATTGGGGTTCCGCGATAGCAGAAGTAGCAAAAATTACACATTCATTAAACTTATTAGAATCTCATTATAAAGTGTTAAATAGATGGCATTTAGTTCCAGAAAAATTGAACAAAATGTATCCTACAACAGTCCATCTATGTTGGAGATGTGGACTAACCACTGGAATATACAAACATATTTGGTGGGAGTGTATTAAACTGAATAATTTGTGGGAGGCAATACAATTATTTATATTAAAAAAACTAAATCTTGAGTTGAAGCTGTCCCCAGAAGTTGTTAGGTTGCATTTACATTGGCCCATAATGTCCCCTGAGAATAAAATCATACTGACTCATTTGTTTTTGGCTGCCAAAATTGTTGAAGCAAGGAATTGGAAAAACAACAATCTTAGTCCTTGGGAAAAGGTTCAACTCAAGTTTCAAATCAAAATGGAACTTATGTTAAGTAAATGTAATATGTGCAAAAAAGTCTCTATGTGGAATAAATGTTGGAAATTGTTCACTGATAAAGCTGACCAATAGACTAACTGTTAATTTTACTCTGTATGAGGTCATGATAAACTCTGAAATATTGTTTATACTCTGGACAACTTACTTATAATTTTCCCTTTCTCTTCTTTTTGGCAATCAGTCCTCATTGTTGCATTGTCTTGTATTTGTATTGTGTTGTAATGTCAATGTTATAGTCTATGACCACAGGATATATTGTGTGGTGGTATATAAGCGGAATTTTACTATTTGTATGGTGTAATGTTTATACAAAATGCTTAATAAAAAGGAGATATTGAAAAAAAGGTTGGGCATGATATTCCCTTAGCCGGTCATCTAGCAGTGACTCGCGCACTGCATAGGATAACTCACACGTTCTTCTGGCGTGGAGTACATGCTGATGTGAGGACTTACTGTAATACGTGCATGTGACATCACAATGCCCCGCCCATATGCTCTGCCATATGGGCCAATGCAAGCCTGCACAAAGTGTCTTTTATCTGAAAAGACAGGGTGTTTACATTAAAAAGCCTACAGGAAGAGGTTATAGACACAAGAACCACTACACTAAGCAGTAGTGCTTCTGGTGACTATAGTATCCATTTAATGTGAGGTAAATTAGAGATTAGTGCCACTAATAATATATTGGATTGCCTACTTACCACCAGATGAGGACAAGAGGCTGATGATGGGCTCAGTCTGGCTCCACAGGTCTGGTGTAGAAGAGGCTCTCTGGAGACAGTTTGTAACAGTGCTCACAACAATTAACGAACAGGAAGCAGCTCCATTTTTTTGGGCCCCTTACACAGCTCAAGGTCTGGGCCCCCAGGGCTTGACAGTGAGTATGCCTACAATACCCACCCAAAAATCCACCTACATGGCCCACCCATGAGTTCTCTCACAGGGAGTGGAGTGTATGTGTGTAGCGGTTGTTTTATATGTTATTGTAGAGGATATAATGTGTGTGTGTTCTTATAGAATGTAGTGTATAGGGATACCAATTTTGTAAGGGATGTAGTGTGTGTATAGGGGATGCAGTGTGTGTTTGCATGTAAGGAATGCATTGTATGTTTATGGTTGTGTGTATGTATGTAATTAAATGCAGTGTGTGTCTGTAAGGGGTGCATTGAGTGTGTAAGAGATGCATTTTTTTTCTGTGTGTAAGAGAATGAGTGTTTGTGTGAGCGTAAGGGTTGCATTGTGTGTTTCAGGTGTGTCTCTGTGTGAGTAGGGATGCATTGAATGTTTCTGTGTGTGTGTGGGGATGCATTGTGTATGTGTGTAGTGTAAAAGAGAGCAGCTCTTTATTTTTTTTCATAGTGCTCACTTCTCCTGTCAATTAGTGGTCTCCCCTTCCCTCTTGTCCCTCAGTGTTCTCCCCTTCTGTCCCTTGGCCCCCCTGTACCTCTGCAGTCCCCCCGTGGTGCTCTTCTCACTCCCCCCATCTCCCCCTTAGTGGTCCTCCCTCACTCACCCTAGTGGTCCTCCCTCTCCCAAACCTCTTATTGGTCCTCCCTTAGTGGTCCTTCCCCTTTCCCCCCTCTCAGTGGTCCTTCCCCTCTTCCTTCCCTTAGTGGTCCTTACCCTCTCCCCCCCCCCTTTGTGGTCCTTACCCTCCCCCCCTCTACTTAGTGGTCCTCCCTCCTTAGTTGTACTTCCCCTCCCCCCCTTTGGTGATCCTTCCTCTCTTCCCCTCCCCCCCCCTTTAGTGGTCCAGCCACGCTACATTGAGAGAACGGCAGGAGGGACCGCTCTGCGGAAATGCTGATCACCAGCTCTGCTAAGAGCTCCATGAATACTCTACACTTGCAGGAATATTGCTAGATGCTGTTTGGAAACTTTCTACCGCTCTGCAGGATTGGGACAAGGACATCTAAACGGTCCAACTCTAAGCTAGCCTGATGCAACCATAACAAGTGGAATGATCCTAATGAGTAGAAAAAATAGGTAAGATAATCAAAATAGTGAAGGTTGAATATAAAGTATCAGCTGCAAAAAAATAAAAGATAAAAAAAAAAGATAATTTTTTTTAAAAGTACTTATAAATGCCAGAAAATGTCAAAATAATAATTGAAAAATGAATATAAAAATATAGAAATATAAGGATACCTATGGTAAGTACAAAAACATAAAAATAAATGTGTCTTAGAAAGCCCAACTCTGTATCAGAGGGGAATCATAATTCTAATGAAATCACAAAAAAAACAGAAAATACTATTGTGGCATATTTCTGGATTACTATTTAAAACCCTATTTCGTCTGTTTGTTCGGGGGTTGCTGGTTGATCGTATGTTTCCTGCTTGCATTCATCAAAAGACAAACAATCTACCGAATGGCAGGCCACCCAGCAGGGAAGTGTTCTGCTCGTTAACCTTTCTGCCCTCATTAACATTGTGGTTAACCGCAGACATTTCCAACTCCTGAATG
Source organism: Pelobates fuscus (assembly GCF_036172605.1). Classification (NCBI taxonomy): domain Eukaryota; kingdom Metazoa; phylum Chordata; class Amphibia; order Anura; family Pelobatidae; genus Pelobates; species Pelobates fuscus. Next base: position 272,861,327 of record NC_086318.1, on the reverse strand, counting down.
GTCGGCTGGGTGGTCGTCGCTCATATGAACGAACACGTGGTGGCGGCCATCTTGGACAGTCGAACGCCCAGCGGTGTTCATCGACAAACCCATGGAACTGATTTCAGACACTGCATCCCACGAACACTGCTGAACTCACCAAATGACAATCCACGAACGGAGCTGTACCAGATAGTAGACCCATGGAGCTTATTTACCTCCATGGCGATTGAACTACATGTATGGGATCTGAGCGCTGTTTGGTTATATTGAGCGCTCAGACCTAAGCTATCTGGGGATACGTTGAATGTGGGGGTTACGTTCAGTATATTGGGAATTATGTATTTGAATGTGTTTTTACCATTACTGTAAAATAGGGATATTCTCTATGCCTGGAGGTAATTGAGTTACTTCAAGCACTTAACCCAATTATCTCCAGGGTAGAGAGGAGGAGAGGAGGAGTTGTACTGTTTGTGTGCGAGTGTTTGCATTCTGTACTTGTACATGATTGGTTACTGTAAAAACTGTCTCAGTCTTCCACAAAGTCCCTATGGGAGTGTCCCTTGCTGGAAAACCTGCATAAAAGGCTGACATGTAGCCCCCATTAAAAAGATCCTGCTTGACCCTCAATACAGAGCCTCGTCTCGTACTTGGGGGGATAATTCGTATGATTCCTGTTCGGCGCTTAGGAGTGTTCGGTAGCTGACTTCGCATTCGGGAAAAAGAACAGCTTTGGCGGCGTTAACCCCTTCACCTTCTCGGGGTGCCATTACAACTATATTCTCATTCAATACTCTGGGTGTAACAGTGTCTAATCGGTGTATCCACTGTGCTTCTCGTTTTAGCAGTAGTCTCTATCTGTCACCTCCTCTGGGTATCGGGGGAATGTGATCTATGGCAGTGAAGCGTAAAGTTGGCAGTCTATGTTCCATATTCAAGAAACATTTAGCAACTGGTTTGTTGAAATACTGGTCTCGAAATGCAGTAGTTATGGTAGAACGATGTCCCTGGGGGGTTGAGGTGTGAGAGAACCGACTAGAGAGGAAAATCTGTCTGGTGGCAGCGTTCATTATGGACTGTAGCGGTGCAGTACGGCTTTTGGGAAGACCAATCAGGAGAGGGTTACAATAATCCATGCGGGAAATTACTAGAGAATGGACAAGCTCCTTGGTAGCATCTTGCGTAAGAAAGGGGCGGATGTTTTTAAGATGGAATCTACAGGATTTGGCAACATACTGGATGTGAGGCTAAGTATGACACCAAGACAGCGCGCATGCAAGGATGGACTTATGTGGATACCACTAACTTGAAGGGAGAGCAAAAGAGGAGGATCAGTATTAGGCGAAGGAAAGACAAGGAGCTCAGTTTTAGAGAGATTGAGTTTCAGAAAGCGGGAGGACATTCAGTCAGAGATGGAAGAAAGGCAAGCAGTGACACGTTGCAGGACGGCAGGAGAGAGGTCTGGGGAGGAGAGATATATCTGGATGTCATCAACTTACAGGTGGTAGTGGAATCCAAAAGAGGTAATAAGTTTGCCAAGAGAGGCAGTATAAAGAGAAAATAGAAGGGGGCCAAGTACAGAGCCTTGGGGGACTCCAACCGAGACAGGACAATGGGAGGAGGTGTAATTAGCTTGGGAGGTTGGTTTTACCAACATAGGATAGTCCACAGGGACATGTGATCATGTATATTACATGGTCAGTGGTGCTGATATAGATTATTTTAAGCAAACAAATACGTTTGAATGACTATCTGTTCCTGGCCAAATTAGAGATGATTAAAATTGCGTATACGCAGAAGTAAATTCACACTGACACAAGGTTCAGGTTAGATGAAAGAACTTCAGGAAATTTAATGGCATCTGTTAAAAAGTGGGTGCGCAGACCCTTTTAAAGGCATTATTACATCACTAGCATTGCCAGAGATAACATTGGTGTATGCATTAATAATTGGTCTATGTGTTAAGTGGTAAGTTAAATGCCCTCCCATCTATATTATTAATTGGCTTAGGGGTTAAGTGGTCAGTTGGGCATCCTCCCATCATGGGATGTCGTCATCTTTGACACGGGAGGACATTAAGATACAAGCGCCATTGTTGTTTAGCACGAGGCTCACTCGATGGGAGGGAGGATCTGGCAGCCAGCCATTTTGAGTACTTGGCACCATTTAGCTTCAAGGTTACTTTCTCAGGGCTTTTAGTGAATAGACATTTTATTAGTACCAAACTTATGATCTAACTATGGCATACAATGTTTCATACTACAGGAACTTCACTGTTCCGGTGCTGCTCATAACCTTCTAGAAAAGCATTTCCTTCTAATATTCTAAATACTGTTAGGAAAATCAATAATAGGCAATCAATAATAGGTAATTTAATAATTCTACAACAGTCCCCCCTATAAAATGTTAGTCACTAAAAGATAAACTATATATGTTAGTTCCAGAAGACATGTTAGCCCAAAGGCACAAAACCCTATGAAGTAACGGTTCCTAAAGTCTTTTTAGTTCTTCAGAGGGACATCATAAAATAGACAAGCTTACATTACCATATGGACCTGTGTTATCTGGAATATAGGCACAACAAGTCATGGTGACAGGTAGTATTTTACATACACCCCCCTTCTCAGCTAGAATCATGTCTAAGGCCATTCTGTTCTGGAAGGTCATCTGAGATGTGGCCTGCAACTGTTCGGCCAAGCCCTGCAGGGCATCTCTGGTGTAGTTGACAAAACGTTGTTGGTTGCAATAGATATAATAAATGCAAATCAAAATATTATTAGCAGTGACGGTTGGGAAAATGGACTCAAACTTTTCTTTAACTGCAAAATCATCTGGTACCCCCCTTGGCACACCTATGGCATCAATATATATGTATATATGTGTCAAACTTCCCTTTAGAGGGGTGCTCCTTTTTTTGTTCTGAAGCATGAATGTGGTGTGTCAAGAGTACCTTGTCATGTATTATGTGTATGGACATAATAACCTTGGCTAGGGCACATTTACTTATTCATCATAGTATTAAACCTGTCCCATGCTACATCAGTGTAGGTGGACTCGGATCATGTAGTCAATATTAATATCACCACAAACTCAGGATGGGCAGATAATCCTGAAGAAGCTTGGCGTTTGAATCTCTTTAGCTTCACGAGGTCTCCTTTTGGGGTCCTCGGCTTTCCATCGATGGCAGGTGGTCAGGCGTTATTATGGCCATCAAAACACCTACTCGTTGATATCATTTTAAGCAACTTTTCCTTTAGAATCAAAGGTTTGTCAAGATCAACAAATGTTACTTCCCATGTTGCAGAGAGAGAGTCTTGAATCTGGAATGGTGAATCCACTGAGTGATCTCTGCAACTTTCACGATGCATTACTGGGTATATGGTCTTGGTTGTCACATTGATGACCGACTAGGCCTCTGGCCATCATGGCAAAATGTCTATTATAACTAGTGCATATTTGAACCGGCAGCTCTTTGGCACCTGGATATAGTCACTTGGATTCTTGAAGGGATAGTGAGAGTTAGTTAGATGCTTAGGACTTTCCTCCTTTTCTGCCTGAGCTGTCCTTGGCACAAATGACACAGGATCGGCAGTAACTGATGATCAGAGGGGTAATTCTAGGTGCTTCAGAATATTTATTGATCAAAGCGTTCATGAGGGTCTTGGATAGGTATAAAACTCCATGGGCCCACTGCCCAGTACATGTTTCTGGGTAAACAGAACTTGAGAGTGTTGGAGTACAGCCCGTCTTCAAGGGTTTAAGGGTTGCCCCTTTCTGTTTCCAGCTTTGTGTTTCTTCAGGGTCAGCAGCTGCTTGTCATTCTTTCAGGATCTTGAGATCTGTGGATAGGATCTTCATGGTGAATATCGAAGTTTCTTCAGCGGACACTCTTCTGTCCACTTCCCTTAGTGCACTTGCGGCGTGTTTGGCAGGGTCACTTCTTCAGCAGGAGTAGTAGTGCATCCACCAACTTCTTAATAGCTGTGCTATGCTTAACTGGCGTGCCAGTCGCTGTGTGAAATCTTCTTGTCTTCCAGTTTGACATTTTGTATGCCACTAAGAAGGCTGTGAATTCGGCGTCTTGAGCAGATGTGGGTGAGGAAAGTGAAGATGCTTGATGTACCTGATCTTCTGTAGCAACAGCAAATCCAGTATGGTACCTTTCCTCTTCATCCGCAAACAGAGTGGTCAGGATCTGGCAAAGCTACTGCATGCCCTGTTGAGAGGTGTCTTGTTTCTTCTTTCATCTGTTCAAAGCAACCATGAGGAGCAGTAGGAGAGGTATCCTCACCTATTTCTGTGTGAGATGGAGGGTATTTGTCTTTCCATTTATAGTTCTCTTGCTGACCCCCCTCTGTAGAGAGCTGATATCGATTTTTAGTGTTTCATGTTTTTGTTCTAATGAGTCAGGTTCCTTTCATGAGATTTCTGGGGACTTAGTGAAGAAGAAAATGAGGGACAGCCACCTCCCAGTGATGACACATGTGTCTTACTTCCAGAGTCCCCAAACCAGGTCTGTCATGATGAGGTGTACCTCCACCAGTCTGAATAATTTTTCGTAGTGTGGTATTCCCCCCTGGGAAGTGGCAAAAGAGTGGCCGGAGTAACATTTCTTCAAAATATGATGTTGTCAGGTAGAGGCAGAGTTGTCTGTGGGCGGAAATGTCTTAGAGAAGTAAGGTGCTTTGGCTGGATACAGTAGGGAATAGAATTAATATCATGAGGAGCAAGAATTATTGGTTGAGGCAGGGTAGGCGTGATTGGGGTCGGGGGTGTGGCAATGGAAGTTACATGGGAAGTGGCTGAATAGGGTGGAGTTGCGGGGTAAGGGTAGGAGGATGGCCAGGCCATTTGGGCAGGTGCCAGGGCGGGGCACAGGTAGGGCGGAGGAGATGGGTAGGGATTAAGAAGGGAGGAAGCATATAAAGGATATAGATATGGTGGTGGGGAGATGGAGGAATGAGTAGCGGGTGGAGTAGGAGGGGGAAAAGGTGGGGTAGGAAGGCCATGAGATGAGGGAGGAGGAGGAGAAGGTGGAGTAGGAAGGACAGGAGGAGTAGGAGGAGGAGAAGGTGGAGTAGGAAGGATGGGAGGAGTAGGAGGAGGAGAAGGTGGAGTAGGAAGGACGGGAGGAGTAGGAGGAGGAGTGTCAGGGTACCTGTGGTCTCTACCTCCGAAAGAGGTAGAGACTTAGCTGTTCCTCCATCCAGACGGCCTGATGGCTCCCTTCCCCACGGTCTATCCGGTCATGCAAGGCCGGCCGCGAGGGAGTGACTGCCTTTTACAGCATCTAGGCAGGAAGTTGTCATCAGGACACTCCTCCGGAACGACCTGTCACTCAATTGCTGCAGGACCAATCAGGAAGCCTCGGAGGCGTGGTTACTGCTCTGAACAGGGTATTTAACAGAGCTTCTTTCATTAGCTCATTGCCCTGTCGTGGTTCTAGCTTGTTCTAGTCACTCAGTGCTTGTGTATTCTATTATCCCTTTTGGTTTTGACCCGGCTTGTTTACCTTACTCTGCTTATCTCTGTTACCCTTGATTCGGCTTGTCTCTCGCTTACCTGTCTTCTGTTACCCTCGACCTCGGCTTGTCTTTGACCATTCTTTACTGTACTACTTACGTTAGTCCGGCCATTCTAAGGTCCGGTATACGTATCTGGCTACTGTTTGTACTCTGCGTGTTGGATCCCTGTCCCGATCCTGACATTACGACAGGGCCAATGGATCCTGCAAGTACAAACAGTCAGCTTGCTTCTCCTGATCCTAGGTTTGAAGCCATGGATCATAGAATGGATCAGATGGCGCTTGCGCTACAGGCACTTTTATCTCGTGCCAATAACCCACCAGAGGAGATACATAATACCCCTATTTCTCCTGTCGGTTCAGGTCTAGAGGTAGCCACAGTGGGTGCTTCTTCTCGCATTACCCCCCCAGTACGCTATGGCGGGGCTCCTGAGAAGTGTCGTGTTTTTTTAAATCAAATTAGTATCCACTTTGAATTGCAACCTCGCTCCTATCCTACAGATAGGGCTAAGGTAGGATTTATTATCACCCTACTTATTGAGAAGGCTCTGAGATGGGCCAACCCATTATGGGAAAACGAAAACCCATTGGTGTATAACTATAATGCATTTGTAGCTGCTTTTAGAAGAACATTTGACCCTCCAGGTAGAAAGGTGAATGCAGCCAGATTACTGTTGCGCCTGAGACAGGAGAACCGAACACTTGTGGATTATGCACTAGAGTTCAGGTCTCTGGCGTCAGAAGTCAAGTGGAATGAGCAGGCATATATGGATGTATTTTTGAATGGCCTATCTGATGTAATCCTTGATGAGGTTGCTACTAGAGAACTCCCTGAGAATTTAGAGGACTTAATTTCGTTCATCTCTCGGATAGATGAACGTTTAAGGGAGAGACAGAACACTCGAGAGAGGAATCGGAGACCTTCTTTTAGGTTAGCCCTCGCTTTTCCCAGTCCTGACCCCACAGTATCTTTGCTTCCTGAACCTATGCAGATAGGGTATACCCGCCTCTCTGAGGAGGAAAGACAGTACAGGAGAAGAGAGGGTCTGTGTATGTATTGTGGAGCCAAAGGGCATTTACTCTCGAACTGTTCTAACCGTCCGGGAAACGCTCGCACCTAAGTCTCTCTAGAGGACAGGCCTTGGGTGTTTCTATTTTGTCCTCTACTCCTAATTATAAAGATCACAGGCTTCTGCTACCAGTTTCCTTAACTTGGGAGAAGGAAGTAGTCAGGGCTATGGCTTTGATAGATTCCGGTGCTGCTGAGAATTTTATAGACCAAGCCTTTGCTATTAAAAACAATTTCCCATCCCAGCTAAGGGAGACACCCTTGGCCGTTGAGGCCATAGATGGTAGACCACTACTAGATCCTGTTATCTTTCGTGAGACCGTACCCATTAATTTAAATGTTGGTATCCTACACGTGGAGAATTTATCTCTTTTGCTGATTTCGTCCCCTTCCGTTCCCATAGTTCTGGGGTACCCATGGTTGAAGAAACATAACCCTATTATCGATTGGGAGTTAGGGGAGATACTCTCGTGGGGCCAGGGCTGCCAGGAGAGGTGTTTAGGCAAGGTTTCTCCATTAGCTAACATTAACATACCGGAGAATCCTACTCAGTCCACAGAAGGACAGATACCAGACCTTTACCTGGACTTAAAGGCAGTATTTGACAAGAAGAATGCCGATTCTTTACCGCCCCACAGGTCATTTGATTGTAAAATTAAGCTTCTACCCGGGACTATGCCTCCGAGGGGTCATGTATATCCCTTGTCTGTTCAGGAAAACTTGGTTCTAGAGGAATATATTCGGGAGAATTTAGAAAAGGGATTCATTAGGAGGTCTTCTTCTCCGGCCGGGGCTGGGTTCTTTTTCATTAAGAAAAAGGATGGCACGCTGAGACCTTGTATCGATTACTGAGGCTTGAATAAAATAACTGTCAGAAATGCCTATCCTATCCCACTGATTACCGAGTTATTTGATCGTCTTAAGGGCTCCAAAATCTTCACCAAGTTAGATCTCAGAGGGGCTTACAATTTGGTGAGAATCCAGCAAGGTCATGAGTGGATGACGGCATTCAATACCCGGTATGGCCATTACGAATACACTGTTATGCCATTTGGACTATGCAATGCTCCTGCAGTATTTCAAGATTTGATTAATGAGGTACTTAGGGAGTTTCAGCAGGATTGTGTTATTGTTTACCTGGACGACATACTAATACACTCTAAGGAGATTGAGACTCACCATAGACAGGTCAGAAAGGTGTTACACAAACTTCTGCAACATGGTCTATACTGCAAATTGGAGAAGTGCAGTTTTGATCAGGCTCAGGTAGACTTCCTGGGGTACGTGATTTCTGGGGAAGGTTTTAAAATGGATCCTGGTAAACTCCAATCTATTTTAGACTGGCCTTTGCCCAAAGGACTCAAGGCTATCCAAAGGTTTATTGGGTTTTCCAACTACTATAGGCGCTTCATTAAGGGTTACTCCTCTATCATTGCGCCTATTACCAATATGACCAAACAAGGGGCTGATACTAAGTTCTGGTCTGAGGAAGCTCTTGGTGCTTTTAAGACTCTCAAGGAACTTTTTGCCTCAGCTCCCATTCTAGTTCATCCTGATACGACTCTGCCTTTCTTGCTCGAGGTCGATGCTTCTGAGACAGGAGTTGGGGCTGTTCTGTCTCAAAGGTTAGGGGTGGATAAACCGTTACACCCTTGTGGTTTCTTCTCTAAAAAATTTTCTGGGCCTGAGAGCAGATATGACATCGGGGAGAGGGAACTGTTAGTGGTCATTAAGGCTTTAAAGGAGTGGAGACATTTACTGGAAGGGACACTACACCCTGTTACTATTCTAACGGATCATAAGAACTTGTCTTATATTGGGGAGGCGAAGCGCTTGTCCGCCAGGCAGGCTCGCTGGGCCTTGTTCCTCACTCACTTTAATTATGTACTTACGTATAGACCTGGTTCTAAGAACTCTAAAGCCGATGCATTGTCTCGTCAATATGAACCATCCACTATAACTGAACCACTTCTGTCCTCCATAGTTCCTAAGGGGAATATCATCGCGAACACGAATCTCAGGATTCACTCTCCATTGCTTTCTGAGATCATGAAGTTTCAGCATTTGGCACCTAAACAGACCCCTGGGGATCGACACTTCGTTCCTGCCGCTCTCCAACTGGAGGTGCTACGCTGTCTCCATAACAGTAAGGTGGCTGGGCATCCTGGCATCCGCAAGACTTATGCGCTGGTCTCTAAAGATTTTTGGTGGCCTGACTTACGCAAGGATATTAAAGAATTCATCGGGGCATGTGAAGTTTGTACCAAGACCAAGCTACCCCATTCGCTTCCATGCGGATTTCTACACCCTTTAGAGGTTCCTGAAAAGCCTTGGTCCTGCCTGGCAATGGACTTCATTGTTGATTTGCCTATCTCTAAAAAGCAGACTGTCATCCTCACTGTGGTAGACAGATTTACTAAAATGGCTCACTTCATTCCCTTACCTAAACTCCCATCTTCGCCCGAATTAGCGGAGATGTTCGCCAGGGAGATTTTCCGTTTGCATGGGATACCTGCCCAGATTGTCTCTGACAGAGGCTCCCAATTTGTTTCCCGTTTTTGGAGATCATTCTGCTCCCAACTAGGCATCAAATTGAATTTCTCCTCTGCCTATCATCCTCAGTCCAATGGAGCTGCTGAACGCACTAACCAAAAAGTTGAACAATATTTACGTTGTTTCGTTTCAGAACACCAGGACGATTGGGTCGGTTTGATTCCTTGGGCGGAGTTTGCACATAACAATCTCATTTGTGATTCTACGCATTCTAGCCCTTTTTTCTTGAATTATGGCTTTCATCCTTCCATCCTTCCTGCGGAGTCTTCTTCTCAAGGGATACCGTCGGTGGATGTTCATGTTGCCAATTTAAGAGAGTTGTGGGATCAAACTCGACAAATCCTTCTGCACAATTCTACGCTGGTTAAAAAACACACTGACAAACGTAGAAGGGCAGCACCGGTGTTTGTTCCAGGCGATAGAGTATGGTTAAGTACTAGAAACATTCGGTTAAAAGTGCCGTCCATGAAGTTTGCTCCTCGATATATTGGACCTTACAGGGTACTGTCTCAAATTAACCCAGTTGCGTATCGTTTAGTGTTGCCTAATGCCTTACGCATTCCTAATTCATTTCATGTTTCCTTGCTAAAACCATTAATATGTAACAGGTTCTTCTCCACGATCGCCCCTCCCCGCTCAGTTCAGGTGGAGGGTCAGGAGGAGTATGAGGTCAATTCCATCGTTGATTCTCGAATCTCCCGGGGGAAACTGCAATATCTGGTCGATTGGAAGGGTTATGGTCCTGAGGAGAGAAGTTGGGTACCTCAGGAGGAGGTGCATGCTCCCCGTCTCCGCAGGGCGTTTCACTCTCGATGCCCTTCTCGCCCTGGTGTATTCCGCCCGGTGGGCGTATCTGAGAGGGGGGGTACTGTCAGGGTACTTGTGGTCTCTACCTCCGAAAGAGGTAGAGACTTAGCTGTTCCTCCATCCAGACGGCCTGATGGCTCCCTTCCCCACGGTCTATCCGGTCATGCAAGGCCGGCCGCGAGGGAGTGACTGCCTTTTACAGCATCTAGGCAGGAAGTTGTCATCAGGACACTCCTCCGGAACGACCTGTCACTCAATTGCTGCAGGACCAATCAGGAAGCCTCAGAGGCGTGGTTACTCCTCTGAACAGGGTATTTAACAGAGATTCTATCATTAGCTCATTGCCCTGTCGTGGTTCTAGCTTGTTCTAGTCACTCAGTGCTTGTGTATTCTATTATCCCTTTTGGTTTTGACCCGGCTTGTTTACCTTACTCTGCTTATCTCTGTTACCCTTGATTCGGCTTGTCTCTCGCTTACCTGTCTTCTGTTACCCTCGACCTCGGCTTGTCTTTGACCATTCTTTACTGTACTACTTACGTTAGTCCGGCCATTCTAAGGTCCGGTATACGTATCTGGCTACTGTTTGTACTCTGCGTGTTGGATCCCTGTCCCGATCCTGACAAGGAGAAGGTGGAGTAGGAAGGATGGGAGGAGTAGGAGGAGGAGAAGGTGGAGTAGGAAGGACGGGAGGAGTAGGAGGAGCTGAAGGTGGAGTAGGAAGCACGGAAGGAGTAGGAGGAGGAGAAGGTGGAGTAGGAAGGACGGGAGGAGTAGGAGGAGGAGAAGGTGGAGTAGAAAGGATGGGAGGAGTAGGAGGAGGAGAAGGTGGAGTAGGAAGGACGGGAGGAGTAGGAGGAGCTGAAGGTGGAGTAGGAAGGACGGAAGGAGTAGGAGGAGGAGAAGGTAGAGTAGGAAGGACGGGAGGAGTAGGAGGAGGAGAAGGTGGAGTAGGAAGGACGGGAGGAGTAGGAGGAGGAGAAGGTGGAGTAGGAAGGACAGGAGATGAAGGAGGAGGAGGGATCGGTGGAAGGAGTAAGAGGAGGTGGGCAGGTAAGGGAGCAGACAGGTGATGAAGCAGTGGAGGTGGGCAGGGTTGTGGATGGGTTTGAAGGGAGGAAAAGTGGACGGTAGAAATGGATTAGAGGGGGAGGGTGGTAAAGGAGAGGATGAGGGTGACGAGATCTATAGGACTGATGGGGGGGAAGAATAAGGATCCATCAGCATTCAAGACCAGGTAGAAAGCCGCAAATAGCCCATTTACAACAACTATTAACTGACCCTATGCTTTCCCTATAGAAAAATAATAAAAGGCTAACATGCTCATCTGTCTGAACAGGCCTTGAACGCTTCACTCCGTGGGTATCCTGCAGTGGCTAACCCACTACATCTCCCACACCAGACTTGTGCCCGTGGAGACATACGCTATCCCTGACTCTCCGTTCTTTATTTTATTTATTTATTTATTTCTAACATATCTCAAAATATAATTCTTACATACATCACAAATATACATTATCACAATTTTATGTCTCGCAAAAGGGATAAAACTTATTCTACTCTTCACTGATAATGTATTAAAACATACAAAATAGACAAATAACATTGTTTTCTGCGAAATAAATGAAAAAGATAATGGAGATTTTGTTAAGCTTTATAAATAGCTATACATTAATTTACCTTTCTTGTTTTCCAGTTTCTGGCTGTTAATGACAATGTACAATATAATAGAGCAGCAGGAAATGCTAGCAGAATGCTTGGTTGTATAGGGAGAGGTATTAGCAGTAGAAAGAGGGAAGTGCTCATGCCATTGTACAGAACACTGGTGAGACCTCACTTGGAGTACTGTACACAGTACTGGAGACCATATCTTCAGAAGGATATTGATACCTTAGAGAGAGTTCAAAGAAGGGCTACTAAACTTGTTCATGGATTGTAGGATAAAACTTACCAGGAAAGGTTAAAGGATCTTAACATGTATAGCTTGGCGGAAAGACGAGACAGGGGGAATATGATAGAAACATTTAAATTCATAAAGGGGATCAACACAGTAAAGGCGGAGACTATATTTAAAAGAAGAAAAACTACCACAACAAGAGGACATAGTCTAAAATTAGAGGGACAAAGGTTTAAAAATAATATCAGGAAGTATTACTTTACTGAGAGGGTAGTGGATGCATGGAATAACCTTCCAGCTGAAGTAGTAGAGGTTAACACAGTAAAGGAGTTTAAGCATGCGTGGGATAGGCATAAGGCTATCCTAACTATAAGATAATGCCAGGGACTAATGAAAGTATTTAGAATACTGGGCAGACTAGATGGGCCGAATGGTTCTTATCTGCCGTCACATTCTATGTTTCTATGTAATGCACTTGCTGCTAGTAACAGATCTGGAATCAATACACTATAATGCCCAAAGTCTCGACTTATATGTATATGCAATAATAAAATATCTGGGCTTACGTCAAAATTTATGTTAATCAGTCTTTAATCTTGGAGGCTATCATTATCCAATAAAGACAGATTGGAGCACACTCCCACCTTATCCATTCTTCATAGTTTATGCCAGTACCCAAATCCTTATTCCATTTGTAAATAGTTAGGCTTATAATGTATTCTGGTTTCTTTTCAATTAGATCAAAACTTTTTTTAGACCAAACCTTTAACTGTATTACCATTTGCTCATGAAATCTTTGTTTATTAGAAATTATTGAAACTCTCTAATTTTTCCCTTTAGTAATTATAACTTTCCTGTTCGAACAGCATGTCTTGAGATAGGATGAGCATAATAGGGGTAGGTCCCATGATGGAGGCAGCCATGACAGGGGCAGGGAAGGAAATGATGACAAGGTAAGGGCGGAAGTAAGGGCAGAAGTGATGTCACCTTAGGGCCAACCTTCTTTTGTACTAGGGGCCATTTTCTTTTAGGGCGTTTCAACATTACACTATATTATAGCTAATAAAATAAATCAGAGAAGCAACATTCTGTTCAGCAAAATGAAATACTAAACTATGGACAGACTTGACGGATTAAATAAGACAGTTGTGAATATTATACATTTAACAGCCCGTAAAGCTGTCTCTAGAAACATGTACTTTAAGATAACATGATGCAAAATAAACTCACGTAATTCAACCAATTTCCCTTATCATCCACCAGCCATTAATCACTTAACACGTCCAAATATTCCTCTATTCTTGTAGCAGATTCATTTTCCTAACCTCCGTAATCATATACACCAGTCCTTACTTTGCACCGCGAAAGAAAATACAGCGCCTCGTGAGCGAGTCTCCCCCACAATCCTCACTGCCTTATCACAAAACACAATATATATAAAGCGCTACGGAATCTGTTGGCGTCATATAAATGGCAACAACAATAACAATATACAAACCCTAGAAACCTCTTATACGACACATCACTCCTTAACCATCCTATCAACTTCTATGTAAATAACAAAATACACAATTAGAATGTCTTCTAGCAAAAATCCAATTTCTAACTCTTATCAGTAGCTCTGAATAACTTTCACTGAAGAGACAGACCCGCATGTCCCTCCTACCCCCTAAACCTCCATACAGAGACCAGAAAGCAAGAGAGGGAGGGGGGAGAGAGGGAGGGGGGGAGAGAGAGAGACGAGAGAAACTGCAGGCATGAAGGTTAACCATGTCACTGCTGTACAGTAACAAGACAGAAGGATAGTTACATTACAATTATTGCGAGCAAAGAGACACAAAAAACACAACATTTACCCATACTATAGCAGAAAGTAATATGGCCATGTACACATTAGAATAATGCGCATATAAACAGTAAAACACAGCAAATAACTCCTGATCCAGTCAGGTCAATCATAATATAGTAATAATCTCAGTGAAACTCAATACAAAACCCCAACCCTCTACTAGGGTGGTCCTCTGCCATCTAATGGCTAACACAAAATACAAAAACCCCACAGCATTTAAGATTGGGGTAGGGTGGGGACCAGGGATGGTGACCGAGGTCAGCTACATTTCGGTCATTACTGACGGGATGTTGGGCGTGGTCACCTCCCGGACATAATAAGGTAATAATAGGGCGCTGGCTGGGAGAACTTCCCAGTAACACAATTATTATAATAAACATACAATCTTAAACCTTTGTGATCAATCTCCTCTCCTTCTCTATCTTCTACCAGATCACATGCCAACTAACCCTTATTAGGTTTATCTAAATTCTGTCCCATCCTTCCTATACAAGGCGTCCCAGATATAGAGAAAGAAAAAGGAACAGAATGTCTACAGTGCTCGACTGCTACGTAAGAGTGGGTTCCTACGTACATCTTCCCAAAACGTAGACTAGTCACTGATTCCGCCTACCCGAGGTAGCCGCGGATTGGAGCGTGGCGAGAAGTGTGTGACCAATCACTTCTCTCAACAGAAAAAGAGAAATAGGAGGGGAAAGTGCAAATAGTACAGAGAGTAAGATAAAGGTAAACACAGGAATCTGTGTGACAGACAATTAAGACAACATTACAATTAAAAAATACAGTGCATGCATCACAGTTCAAAATAAATTCAACAGTAATCCCTTTCCTTTACTCATGTGGCCAAAGCCACCTCCCTCAACCTCGTAGTGTCCCCGCTCGGAGAACGATTTTCGTAAATCTCACTACCAGCGGCCACAGGAAACAGCAACCAACTCCGACCCGAATCCTGTGTAGCCTCCCTAGTTACAGTGGTCTGCAACCACCTCTTCCCTCACTCCCGTAGTGCCCCTGCAGACCCACCTGCAAGTCTCACTACCACGTGGTGATGGAGACAGCAATGCCTGCCTGTAGCGGTACTTACCTTATCCGGGGGCCGGCCGCGGTCCTCTCTTCAAGCCGCGCGCGGTTCTGCGGCTGCACGAGCCGCGCGCGGCTCATCCAACTGCTCAAACAGGAAGGCGGGCAGTGACCGCGAGAAGCGGTCACGTGTCCCGCCTGCAGCTAAGAGCGCGCCGCGAATCTCGGGCGCGCTCTTAAAGAGACAGTGGGAGCCTAAATTGCAAAAAGGCTCCCATTGGCTCCTGTCACGCCAATCACCCCATACACTTACCTGTTGGGGGAGTGGAAGTGACAGGAGCCAATCACGTTAGTTTGAAGGCTACTTATACTTACCCTTTTCCCTTAGTTCCTTGCCCTATCGTGGTTTCTGCTACAGTTCCCTTTAGTGCTTGTTGTGTTCAGTTGTGTTTCTCCGTATTTGACCTTGGCTTTGTATTCTGACTTCGTTTTCGCTTTATCCTTGTCTGTACTGTTTGCCGGCTTGCTGATTCCTGTGTACCAGACCCCGGCTAGTTCTCGTTTACGCTGTCTCTTTGTGCCCTTGACCTCGGATCGCTCCTGACTCTGTACTTCTCCTTTACGTCGAGTCCGGCCACTCTAAGGTCCGGTAGACGTATCTCTCCTCTGTGCTGTCTTCTGTTTTGCTGGATCCTGCGTGTAGGGGTATATACTCGTTACATTACGATAGGGCCATGGACCCCGCAGATTTAGCTCAACAGATGGCGACCCATGAGGCTAGATTTGTAGAGCAGGATCACCGTATGGATCAAATAGCTCAGGCTCTCCAGACGCTCTTAGCTAGAACCATTCCAGCAACCTCACCTAACCCTCCTGCACCCCTGCTTCCTGAAGTATCGACTATGCCTAATGCTACAGCACATTTAACGCCTCCTCCTAGGTATGGAGGGGATTCTAAGACATGCAGAGGGTTCATTAACCAAATAGAATTTCATTTTGAAATGTATCCACGTTCATTTCCCACAGAGAGGTCCAAAGTTGGGTTCTTTATGCACCAACTTACCGACAAAGCACTTGAATGGGCAAACCCTATTTGGGAGGCTAATGGACCTATGGTGCATAACTTTCACAGTTTCCTAACAGCTTTTCGCAGAACTTTTGACACTATGAAAAGGTCTAAGAATGCCGCTAGAGCATTAATGAGGGTTAAACAGGGTTCTAGGTCTGTGGCTGATTACGCTATACAGTTTCGTACCCTTGCCTCACAGGTCGATTGGACCAATAATGGGTTAACTACTGCCTTCATGGAAGGCTTATCAGATTCTATATTGGATGAGGTAGCGGCTAAGGAACTTCCTGTTGCCTTAGAGGACCTTATTGACTACCTCATCGATATAGATAATAGGATTCGGGACAGGCTCTATACCAAGAACAGGAATAGACGTTTTGTTACGCCTATTCACCCCAGAGTTAATCCACCGGAGAGTGTAAAAGTATCTGAAGAGGAGCCAATGCAATTAGGGGTTGCCAAACTCTCTGATAATGAAAAATTACATAGGAGAAGAGAGGGACTCTGCCTATATTGTGGTAGGAGAGAACATATGGTAAAGGAGTGTCCTCTGCTCCCGGAAAACTCTCGCACCTAAGACCTTATAGGGGACTGGCCTTGGGTGTGATTTCTAAGTCTCCTACATTGCCTCCTAACCGACTGCTTCTCCCTGTTTCTTTACATATGGGAGAGAGTTGTATAGTTGAAAACATATACGCCCTGGTTGACTCTGGGGCAGCTGAGAATTTTATAGACTCTGGTTTTGTAAAGAAAAACAATATTCCCATCAGGGAGAAGGAGATACCCTTGGCCGTTGAGGCCATAGATGGTAGACCATTGATATCTCCAGTTGTTACTCATGAGACTGCACCGCTACACATGTACACAGGGGTTCTACACTATGAAACCATTCGGTTCCAGGTCATCACCTCTCCCTCTTCACAGTTGGTATTAGGGTATCCATGGTTACGTGCCCACAATCCCATTTTTGACTGGGAGACAGGGCAGATAAAATCATGGAGTGAAGCCTGCCATGAGTCATGTACTATTGAAGTCACGCCTGTGAATTCTATTAACGTTCCTACTGTTCCTCCTTTATCTACGGCTATACCCTCTCAGTATTTAACTTTAAAGACTGTCTTTGATAAAAGAGAGGCTGACAAATTACCGCCTCACAGACCCTACGATTGTGCTATTGATTTGTTGCCTGGTACTATACCTCCCAAGGGCAGGGTGTACCCCCTATCGGTTCAAGAAAATCGTGTCATGGAGGAGTACATTAAAGAATCATTAGAAAAGGGATTTATTAGGAGATCCTCTTCTCCGGCTGGAGCGGGGTTCTTCTTTGTATCGAAGAAAGAAGGTGATTTAAGACCTTGCATTGATTATAGAGGTCTTAATAAAATCACCATCAAAAATGCTTACCCTATACCGTTAATAACAGAATTGTTTGACAGGCTCAAACATGCTACGGTATTCACCAAATTAGATCTTAGAGGAGCATACAATTTGATACGTATAAAAAAGGACCACGAATGGAAGACAGCCTTTAACACTCGGTCAGGTCATTATGAGTATACCGTCATGCCATTTGGGCTTTGCAATGCCCCAGCAGTGTTCCAAGAATTTATTAATGATGTCTTAAGGGACTTTATTCACTCATTTGTTATTGTGTACTTGGATGACATTTTAATATATTCTACAGACATTCACACTCATCACAGACATGTTACGACAGTTCTGAAGACCCTTCTTGCTAATGGTCTTTATTGCAAATTAGAAAAATGTCTATTCGACCAATCCGAGGTCCAGTTTTTAGGGTATTTGATTTCCGCTGAGGGTTTTCGGATGGATCCCCAGAAGCTCGCTGCGGTCATAGAATGGCCTCTGCCGCAAGGTCTGAAAGCCATCCAGCGTTTTCTGGGTTTCTCTAATTATTATAGACGTTTTATCAAAGGTTTTTCGTCTATAGTAGCGCCTATTACTCGTATGACTAAAAAGGATGGCAATACACGTGTCTGGTCTACTGAGGCACTTCAGGCTTTTGACTTTCTTAAGACTACGTTCGCCTCTGCCCCTATTTTACAGCATCCTGTCCCCTCATTGCCATATATACTTGAGGTTGATGCTTCCGATATAGGGGTAGGTGCTGTCTTATCCCAAAGAGAGTCTCCTGACAAGCCATTGCATCCTTGTGGCTTCTTTTCTAAACAAATGTCCAAAGCAGAAAGGAATTATGATGTGGGTAATCGCGAACTCCTTGCTATCATTTTAGCACTCAAAGAATGGAGACATTTGTTAGAAGGCACTAAGGATCCCATCCTCATATTTACGGATCATAAGAACCTGTCCTACCTTAGCGAAGCTAAAAGATTGTCTTCAAGGCAGGCTAGGTGGTCACTGTTCTTGTCTCATTTTAATTATATAATCACCTATAGGCCAGGTGACCGGAACACTAAAGCGGACGCTCTGTCCAGACAATTCGAGACTATTGACAAACAGGAGATTGATGTCACTCCTGTCATTCCCCCAGACAGGATAATAGCAACTACTATATTGTCTATTTCCTCGTCCCTCTTGCAGGCCATACAAGCGAAACAGAGCATGGCACCTGGCGAGAGGCCTAATGATAAATTGTTCGTTGACGTTCCCGAGAGACGGGATATTCTGTCACTGTATCACGATACTAAGACTGCTGGACATCCTGGTATTTCCAAAACAGTGTCAGCCGTTTCTCGGTATTTCTGGTGGGATACCTTACGTAAGGATGTTACTGACTATATAAGTGCTTGTTCTACTTGTGCATGTATGAAAACCTCTCGTAGAGTTCCTTGTGGGCTGTTGCATCCGTTACCCGTTCCCGAGAGACCTTGGTCTAATCTATCAATGAATTTTATTGTTGAATTACCCCCTTCGAATGGTAACACAGTCATCCTAATGATAGTAGATCGGTTTTCCAAAATGGCTCACTTTGTGTCTCTTCGCAAGTTGCCCACTTCCAAGGAACTGGCTCTTATCTTCGCTAAAGAAGTGTTTCGATTACATGGTATTCCCTTATCTATTGTATCCGATAGGGGTAGCCAATTTATTTCCAGGTTCTGGAAAGCCTTTTGTTCGGAGATGGGTATTTCCCTCTCATTTTCTTCCGCTTACCATCCCCAGTCTAATGGAGCTGCTGAACGTGCCAACCAGTCTCTGGAGCAGTACCTCCGTTGTTTTGTGTCTCACCATCAGGACAATTGGTCTGACCTGCTTCCTTGGGCTGAATTTGCTCGGAATAACGCCACTCATGATTCTTCCGGCAAAAGCCCTTTTTACGTTGTCTATGGCCAGCATCCCGTTGTTCTTCCGGCTGCATTCTCCTCACAGGGCATGCCAGTTCTGGATGAGCATTTGGCTGGTTTGCGTAATACTTGGGAGCAGGTTCAGCGTTCTTTGGTGGACTCTGCTGCCCGCCAGAAGGCTCAGGCTGACAAGCATCGCAGAGCGGCTCCTTCCTATGTTGTGGGGGACAGGGTTTTGCTTTCCACACGGAATATTCGCCTCCGGGTGCCTTCTATGAAATTGGCTCCCCGCTTCATTGGTCCTTATCGCATTATACATAAGGTTAATCCCGTTTCTTATGCCTTGGGTCTGCCTAAAAATCTGCGTATACCCAATGTATTTCACACCTCGTTGTTGAAGCCTTACGTACGCAACCGCTATACCCGGAGTACACCCCCTCCCCCTCCTGTCTCTGTGGAGGGTCATGAGGAGTTCGAAGTGTCTGCTGTTATTGACTCTCGTTTCCTCAGGGGTCGGCTTCAGTACTTGGTACATTGGAAGGGTTATGGGCCTGAGGAGCGCAGTTGGATTTCTGCGGATGCTGTTCATGCTCCCCGCCTTGTACGTTCTTTCCATTCGCGTTTTCCTGCCAGACCTGGTCCTGCCCGCCCGGAGGGCGTGTCCTCAGGGGGGGGTACTGTAGCGGTACTTACCTTATCCGGGGGCCGGCCGCGGTCCTCTCTTCAAGCCGCGCGCGGTTCTGCGGCTGCACGAGCCGCGCGCGGCTCATCCAACTGCTCAAACAGGAAGGCGGGCAGTGACCGCGAGAAGCGGTCACGTGTCCCGCCTGCAGCTAAGAGCGCGCCGCGAATCTCGGGCGCGCTCTTAAAGAGACAGTGGGAGCCTAAATTGCAAAAAGGCTCCCATTGGCTCCTGTCACGCCAATCACCCCATACACTTACCTGTTGGGGGAGTGGAAGTGACAGGAGCCAATCACGTTAGTTTGAAGGCTACTTATACTTACCCTTTTCCCTTAGTTCCTTGCCCTATCGTGGTTTCTGCTACAGTTCCCTTTAGTGCTTGTTGTGTTCAGTTGTGTTTCTCCGTATTTGACCTTGGCTTTGTATTCTGACTTCGTTTTCGCTTTATCCTTGTCTGTACTGTTTGCCGGCTTGCTGATTCCTGTGTACCAGACCCCGGCTAGTTCTCGTTTACGCTGTCTCTTTGTGCCCTTGACCTCGGATCGCTCCTGACTCTGTACTTCTCCTTTACGTCGAGTCCGGCCACTCTAAGGTCCGGTAGACGTATCTCTCCTCTGTGCTGTCTTCTGTTTTGCTGGATCCTGCGTGTAGGGGTATATACTCGTTACACTGCCCGAATCCACACGCCACAAAAAAGAAAAATTGGAATGCCACCAGCCTCAGCACTCGAGGCTGGAGGGTACCAGCTAAAATTGGAATGCCACCAGCCTCAGCGCTTGAGGCTGGAGGGTACCACCTCTCTGCAAGCAGAGTAATGTGTGCACAATGAGGCTAGCTAAGCTGTCAAAGTGACACCATGGGAACCCCCAGGAAGCAGTGAGTCTACACTGACTTCCACAGGTCCCCCCTCCTCTTTTTCCTATCTGCTGTAGCCACTCAGCACCTAAAAGAGGTAAACAGGCAATAGAGGACCCCCAGGAAAACTTCCACAGGTCCACCCCCCTTTTTCCTTACTGCCAAAGCCACTTGGCACCTAAAAGGGGGTAAACAGGCACTCGCTCTCCCCGGGTACTAAGCTAAATACAAACCAATACAAACACACCCAGACAACAGATAGTCAAAAAAATGCAGGTAAAAGGTGGGTAACAATAACAATACAAGAACTCTGGGCAAGCTATTACCTGACTTTGATGTCCTCTCGGCAGCAATCACAGACACTGGGACAGGTAAATCACAGGGAAAGGAACATACCGGCTGGGTGCTGCAGCAGTCTCCACCATGTACTGAGAGGTGATCAATCTCTTTTCCTTCCCCCAGGATCCATCCCCCCAGCATCTTCTTGGACAGCTGACCGATAGGCCATAGCCCAGAGCCCCACGTTGATGCGCCAAACTGATATAGATTCTTTTAAGCAAACAAATAAGTTTGAATGACTATCTGTTCCTGGCCAAATTAGAGATGATTAAAATTGCGTATACGCAGAAGTAAATTCACACTGACACAAGGTTCAGGTTAGATGAAAGAACTTCAGGAAATGTAAGGGCATCTGTTAAAAAGTGGGTGCGCAGACCCTTTTAAAGGCATTATTACATCACTAGCATTGTCAGAGATAACATTGGTTTATGCATTAATAATTGGTCTATGTGTTAAGTGGTAAGTTAAATGCCCTCCCATCTATATTATTAATTGGCTTAGGGGTTAAGTGGTCAGTTGGGCATCCTCCCATCATGGGATGTCGTCATCTTTGACACGGGAGGATATTAAGATACAAGCGCCATTGTTGTTTAGCACGAGGCTCGCTCGATGGGAGGGGGGATCTGGCAGCCAGCCATTTTGAGTACTTGGCACCATTTAGCTTCAAGGTTACTTTCTCAGGGCTTTTAGTGAATAGACATTTTATTAGTACCAAACTAATGATCTAACTATGGCATACAATGTTTCATACTACAGGAACTTGACTGTTCCGGTGCTGCTCATAACCTTCTAGAAAAGCATTTCCTTCGAATATTCTAAATACTGTTAGGAAAATCAATAATAGGCAATCAATAATAGGTTAATTAATAATTCTACAACAGTGCAAGTTATATATTGGGGTATCTGGATTCTCAGTCCATTATGTGGATGTGCAAAAGTCGCACCACTGACCATGTGGCCATGACCATGCAGGATCCTGACAACTTCTTAGTTATGAAACTGTCATTTTGAGATCAGTTTTACATTTTCCATACAGATTATCTAGTGCTGATGTAACTGTTTTAGAGCTTATTGTGTTGCTTGCAGTATTGTCTCCTTCTATAGAGGTGGAGGCTATTAAATCTTCCAGTGAGATAGATGCTCTCTTAGTTTTGATATATATATATATATATATATATATATATATGTATATATATATATATATATATATATATATATATATATATATATATATATATATATATATATATATATATATATATATATATATATATATATATATTGGTATGGGGGGGGGGAGGGGGGGAATAAAAAGTGGTGATACTTTTACCCTTCACTTGTTTGTCCCCATCATTTTGTTAGTCTTTTTAGAGGGCCATTTTTTCTTTTCTTTTTCTTTCTTTTCCGTTCTGGTTTCAATCACATATTTGTAATGTCTTCTCGATATTATATCCAGATTTAAATAACATACAGATTCTTTAATGCATTAATCTTTACGCTCTCTGTTTCCTTTTCTTTTCCTTTTTTATCCTATACCTTCTTCACATGAGCTTCTTATGAGTTCACTTCAAAACTCAGTTCTTGTCGCTTTTTTTATAAAGTGCAATTTGGTTAACAATGTTTTATCAACTTTTGTATTCTTAGGGGATAATTATATTTTATGCAGACTGTTTTATAAATGTAGGCTTGTAATCTCCTAATATTTATGTCCAGGGGTTTTTGATGAATTATCAGAACAGGTTTATCCTGTTTGTTTTCCTGCTTTGCATGAGTTTCTGCTCCTTAATGCTATATTTAATTATGTTTCCGTTCTTCTCCTTCTGCTATCATTCAGCTTTTCTTTTACCTTCCCCCTTTGAGTCAAACTTTAGGGCACTTTGTAAGATATATATTCAGGGACCTGGCAGAAACCTGATTTGGGCTGGCTTTAATCACATATACTGTTATTGTGTTCTCTTTATACAAACAAATCAGCTTGAAATAGATATTGATTAATATGTAATTATGTATTTATATCCACTGATCTCTTTCAGTAGTTTGTCGCTGATACAATGATACAGTTTGACAGAGTCAGCTCTTTATTCCCACTGACCATCTGGCTGCTGCTGTACTGTTTACACTTTACTTCACTCCTATTTCTCAGACTCCGTGTCGTTGGGTGAATGAGTTATGCATGTGGCCGTAATGCTGTCTCCCTCGCTCGCTTTTACTTCCAGGTAACAATCACCTTCTGCTTCATGCCAATGCAGTTACAGATGCCTATTCCTCGCTAGGCATTGCTCGGCTGTGTCTATTTTTGTTCCGGGTTGGTTCCGCCGGCTTCCCCCAGTGCCTCAGCCCTGTGCATGCAACATTCGTTCCTAAACTCCCTACGTCATCCACACGTCACTGATTGAGATTTTACTAATTTTAAAGTGCAAAAGTGAGTTAATCTGACTTAGAAATAGATACAGATACCATGCCTAAAAGAATGTAGAGATAAATAAAGTAGAAATATTAAATGTGTATATTGATATAGAAAAAAAATATGATAATATCAGACAGAATACGTTATTAAAAACTAGATCTGAACCATAGGGATAGAATAAACCATAGGGATAGAATAAAATGTGATTATAAAGATAAATAATGTGTCAAGATAAGATCCCTTTTGTTGAGACCTACAGGGAAATTGTGTAAACATCCAAGACACAATGGTAGTCCTATATACAGGGCCGCCACCAGAAATTTTGGGGCCCCTGACAAAGCACTAGGTCTGGCCCTCTCCACCATCCTCCTACCCCTCCCCCCCAAATGAATGCAGTGTGTTAGTGTAATGAATGCAGTGTGTGTGTTAGTGCAATGAATGCAGTGTGTGTGTCAGTGCCAATGAATGCAGAGTGTGTCAGTGTAATGAATGCAGACTGTGTGTTAGTGTAATGAATGCAGAGTGTGTCAGTGTAATGAATGCAGACTGTGTGTTAGTGTAATGAATGCAGTGTGTGTTAGTGCAATCAGGGCCGGACTGGCCCACCGGGATACCGGGAAATTTCCCGGTGGGCCGCGGCACATGGGGCTGGGCTGCCAGCCCCATTCAAAGATCAGGCTCCTGTGATCCTGGCCGGCCATGTGTAAGCCGTGCGGCTGCACAGGGTCCCATGGGAGCAGGGGAGCCAGGCGGCCGGCACAGCTCACACATGGCCGTCCGGGATCATTTAAAAAAAATAAAAATAAATTGCGGCGGGGCGGAGCTTAACGTGCGGCGGGGCGGAGCTTGCTGTGCGACGGGGGCGGAGTTTGCTGTGCGGCCAGGGCCTGGTTAATGCAGCATGGGAAGCAGGAAGGAGTCCCTGCTTCCCCAACACCCAGCCTCCCGGAGCTCCAAGCAGGAGGTAAGAAGCAGGTCAGTGTGTCTGTGTGTAACTGCCTGTGAGTGTGTGTGTGACTGTGTGTGTGGCTGTCTGCCTCTCTCTGTATGTGTGGATGTTTGCCTCGGTGTCAGTGACTGCCTGCCTTTGTGTGTGTGCATCTGCTAGTGAGTGAGCGAGTGAGCGAGCGAGCTTCTGTGTGTATGTGCATGTGTGTGTAATGAATGCAGTGTGTGTGTGTAATGAATGCAGTGTGTGTGTGTAATGAGTGCAGTGTGTGTGTAATGAGTGCAGTGTGTGTGTGTAATGAGTGCAGTGTGTGTGTGTGTGTGTGTGTGTGTGACTGTCTGCCTGTGTGTGTGAGTGTGTGACTGTCTGCCTGTGTGTGTGAGTGTGTGACTGTCTGCCTGTGTGTGTGTATGTGTGTGTGACTGTCTGCCTGTGTGTGTGACGGTGTGTGACTGTGTGTGTGTGTGACTGTCTGCGTGTGTGTGTGTGACTGCCTGTGTGTGTGACTTCCTTTGTGTGTGTGACTGTCTGCCTGTGTGTGTGGCTGTCTGCCTGTCTCTGTATGTGTGGATGTTTGCCTCAGTGTCAGTGACTGCCTGCCTTTGTGTGTGTGCATCTGCTAGTGAGTGAGCGAGCGAGCTTCTGTGTGTATGTGTGCGTGTGTATGTAATGAATGCAGTGTGTGTGTGTAATGAATGCAGTGTGTGTGTGTAATGAGTGCAGTGTGTGTGTAATGAGTGCAGTGTGTGTATGAGTGCAGTGTGTGTGTGGTATGAGTGCAGTGTGTGTGTAATGAGTGCAGTGTGTGTGCGTGTGTGTAATGAGTGCAGTGTGTGTGTGTGTAATGAGTGCAGTGTGTGTGTGTGTGTGTGTGTAATGAGTGCAGTGTGTTTGTGTGTGTGTGTGTAATGAGTGCAGTGTGTTTGTGTATGTGATGCAGAGCCTTGGTGGGGGGTGGGCATTTTTATTATTATTCTTTATATTATTATTATAATTTTTTTTATATTATTATTATTATTATTATTATTACATATATATATTTTATATATTATTTAAATGTTTATGTTATTTATTTTCGTCCCCCCCCCTCCCTGCTTGATACATGGCAGGGAGGGGGCCTCTCACTCCCTGGTGGTCCAGTGGATGGACTGTGTAGGAGGGGGCCTGGCAGAGAGCGTTTACTTACCTTTCCTGCAGCTCCTGTCAGCTCCCTTCTCTCACCTCCGGTCCGGTCTGCTCCCGCTGCCAGTCTTGCTGTGTGAGTGCCGCACGGAGCTCTGACCCCGTGGCTCTCGCGAGACTTGCAGAGGGAGCTGACCGGACCGGAGGTGAGAGAAGGGAGCTGACAGGAGCTGCTGTGAAGGTAAGTTACAACTCGCTGCCAGCCCCCAACAGGACCGCTGGGATTGTAATGAGCCCGGCGGTCCTTGTCTGTATTATGGCAATGTAAGTTGCCATAATACAGACACTCACTCGAGTATAAGACGAGTGGGGGGTTTTCAGCACAAAAAATGTCTTATACTCGAGTATATACGGTATATATATATATATATATATATATATATATTTACATCCTACATAGCACAATGACTTATGGGGCTGGCATAGATTTTTTTCCAGGGCTGCTTCGTATCCCCAGTCCGGCCCTGAGTGCAATGAATGCAGTGTGTGTGTTAGTGTAATGAATGCAGGGTGTGTGTTAGTGTAGTGAATGCAGAGTGTGTGTTAGTGTAGTGAATGCAGAGGGTGTTAGTGTAGTGGATGCAGAGTGTGTGTTAGTGTAGTGGATGCAGAGCGTGTGTCAGTGTAGGGGATGCAGAGCATGTGTCAGTGTAGTGAATGCAGAGCGTGTGTCAGTGTAGTGAATGCAGAGTGTGTCAGTGTAGTGAATGGAGAGTGTTTGTTAGTATAGTGAATGCAGTGTGTGTGTTAGTGTAGTGAATGGAGAGTGTTTGTTAGTATAGTGAATGCAGTGTGTGTGTTAGTGTAATTAATGCAGTGTGTGTGTCAGTGTAGTGAATGCAGAGTGTGTGTCAGTGTAGTGAATGGGGAGTGTTTGTTAGTATGGTGAATGCAGTGTGTGTGTTAGTGTAATTAATGCAGTGTGTGTGTCAGTGTAGTGAATGCAGAGTGTGTGTCAGTGTAGTGAATGGGGAGTGTTTGTTAGTATAGTGAATGCAGTGTATGTGTTAGTGTAGTGAATGGAGAGTGTTTGTTAGTATAATGAATGCAGAGTGTGTGTCAGTGTAGGGAATGCAGAGTGTGTCTCAGTGTAGTGAATGCAGAGTGTGTGTCAGTGTAATGAATGCAGAGTGTGTTAGTGTAATGAATGCAGAGTGTGTGTCAGTTTAGTGAATGCAGAGTGTGTGCCAGTGTAATGAATGCAGAGTGTGTGTCAGTGTAGGGAATGCAGAGTGTGTGTCAGTGTAGTGAATGCAGAGTGTGTGTCAGTGTAATGAATGCAGAGTGTGTGTTAGTGTAATGAATGCAGAGTGTGTGTCAGTGTAGTGAATGCACAATGTGTGTCAGTGTAATGAATGCAGAGTGTGTGTTAGTGTTATGAATGCAGAGTGTGTGTTAGTGTAATGAGTGCAGAGTGTGTGTGTGTTTACTAGTGTATGCATGTAATGTAAATGTAATCTGTTATTCCCCCCTCCCTGTTTTTTACCTGGTTCAGGGAGGGGGGAGATTCCATGATCCCCGGTGGTCCGGTGGCATGGTGGGGCCCCCCGGCTCCCTATACTTGCAGAGGGGGCCCAGCGGACTGCAGCTGTACTTTACAGCATTTCCCTCACTCTAACTCCCGCGAGATGTGGTGTGCGAGCCTCGCGGAGCGTTGCCATGGTAACCCATGGCAACACTCTAACGGCGGCACGTCTCGCGGGAGTTAGAGAGAGGGAAATGCTGTAAAGTACAGCTGCAGTCCGCTGGGCCCCCTCTGCAAGTATAGGGAGCCAGGGGCCCGCGGCTGCACCTATATATAGTGATCATCGCTATATATAGGTGCAGAGAGTAATTGTGGGGCCTGGACTGCCAAAGCAGTCCAGGCCCCCCAGGACCGCCGGGCCGGTGACAACTCTCACGGTTGTCACCCCCTGATGGCGGCCCTCAGTGAGAAGTAGATAGTGGGATAAGGCTATATAGAGAAAAGTCAACTTTTCATTCAATCCCATTGGGGATATAGTGTTCATTTCACGAATCCAGAATTAATCTCATCTAAGAAAAAGAGTGGCACGGTCCCCTCCTCTTCTACATGTAGGAAAAATTATCAATTGCCACACATTTGAGAGCTGCAAGCAGATGTTGATGTTCCATATAGTATCTAGCCACTGGCTTATCCATATGACCATCTCAATAGGCAGTCCAGATGCTGGACCAATGTCCCTTAATTCTCTCGCATAAAGCTGTTTCGTTTTTACCAATGTAGCTTAACCTGCAAGGACATATCAACTTGTGTATCACATGATCTGTTTTACATTTGATCTGGTGATTGATATGGTATTTTTCTACCAATATGGGGTGGTACACACCCCAGATATCTTACACAACCCTTGGGTTTGATTATTTTCTTATCCGTGAATAAGCTAGCTGGATTCGTGCAGATGAGTAAACCTTGCAAATTTGTATTCAGTTTGTAACAATCCATGGATTTTTCTGAAAATGTATTGGTTAGTGAGAGGTCATTTGTCAAAAATGTTTTCTAACAGAATTAGCATAGGGAATGTCAATCTTGTTTGCTTAGTCATATGCTGATCCAATTGAGTTTCCAACATCTTTGTCCTTGTCTCGTGTAATGCCCCGTTCAATAAGAATTGGTTGTATCCACGTGCTATGCATTTATCATACATGTTGTTCAGTTAGATTTTGCATTGATCATTTAACCAGCTTTTTTATAAGACTCTCAAAAAACTGAGAGAGTGGAAGAGACTCCATTAGAAGGGCCGGATTAACATAGGGGCTGATGGAGCTGCAGCTCCAGGCCCAAACCCATGGAATAGACCCATTGATTTAATAAAAAAACAAAAAAAAAAAAACATTTTTACACACTGCTTTTAAGGTTGCCAGGTATTTCTCAGGTATTTCTTAGGGTTGCCAGGTATTTCTCAGAAGTACTTATCAGATATTTGAGGCTGCCTAGCCAATGCCGGTATTGCAGTAATACCGGCAATACAAATGTCATTCTCAGTATAAACTAGGTGGCGCTGTGTGTGTGGAGAGAGTCAGGGATAGTGTAACGAGTATATACCCCTACACGCAGGATCCAGCCAAACAGAAGACAGCACAGAGGAGAGATACGTCTACCGGACCTTAGAGTGGCCGGACTCGACGTAATAGGAGTAGACAGAGTCAGGAACGATCCGAGGTCAAGGGCACAAAGAGACTGCGTAAACGAAAACTAGCCGGGGTCTGGTAAACAGGAATCAGCAAGCTGGCAAACAGTACAGACAAGGATAAAGCGAAAACGAAGTCAGAATACAAAGCCAAGGTCAAATACGGAGAAACACAACTGAACACAATAAGCACTAAAGGGAACTGTAGCAGAAACCACGATAGGGCAAGGAACTAAGGGAAAAGGGTGAGTATAAGTAGCCTTCAAACTAATGTGATTGTCTCCTGTCACTTCCACACCCCCAACAGGTAAGTGTATGGGGTGATTGGCATGACAGGAGCCAATGGGAGCCTTTTTGCAATTTAGGCTCCCACTGTCTCTTTAAGAGCGCGCCCGAGACTCGCGGCGCGCTCTTAGCTGCAGGCGGGACACGTGACCGCATCTCGCGGTCACTGCCCGTCTTCCTGTTAGGAGAGTCGGATGAGCCGCGCGCGGCTCGTGCAGCCGCAGGACCGCGCTCGGCTTGAAGAGAGGACCGCGGCCGCCCCCCGGATAAGGTAAGTACCGCTACAGATAGGAAGTTACAGTATCTCCCTCCCTGCCTCTTTCTACTCACTGATCCG
The DNA here is from genome assembly GCF_036172605.1 of Pelobates fuscus. Lineage (NCBI taxonomy): Eukaryota > Metazoa > Chordata > Amphibia > Anura > Pelobatidae > Pelobates > Pelobates fuscus. The sequence continues at coordinate 272,832,116 of NC_086318.1, read as the reverse complement.
TGGGGGAGCAGCTCTGCCCAGAGAGTCCAAACAGCAGCTCCAAGCCTACAGAGACAGCCAACAGCTCAGGTAAGTGAGGGATATGGGGAAAGGCTGCAGGGAGACATGGGGACACAGACACTAGGGAACACTGGGGGACGCTAAGACACTAGGGACACTGTGAAACATGGTGACACTGAGACACTGGGGGGCACTGAGACACTAAGGGACACTGGGAGACATTGGGACACTTGGGAACACTGAGACACTAGGGGGCACTTGGAGAACTGGGGACACAGAAACTAGGGGAAACTGTGAGAGATGGGGATGGTGAGAGACTTGGGGACACTGAGACATTGGGACACTAGGAGACATGGGGACACTGAGACACTGGGGAACATGGGGACCCTGAGACAGTGTCCCCATGTCTCCCATCAAGTGTCCCTAGTGTCTCAGTGTCCCCATGTCTCCCAGTGTCCCTAGTGTCTGTGTCCCTAGTCTCCCAGAGTCCCCTAGTCTCTCATGTCCCCATGTATCTCAGTGTCCCCATGCCTCTCCCAGTGTCCTCTAGTGTCTCAGTGTCCCCATGTCTCACAGTGTCCTCTAGTGTTCTATTGACATGGGGACACTGGGAGACATGGCAACACAGGCTCTAAGGGACACTGGGAGACATGAGAATAATAAAAACACTGGGTGACATGAGGAGACTGAGACAATCGGGGGCACTGAGAGACACAGGGAGACTTGAAGACACTGGGCGACTTTGAGACTTGGGAGACATGGGGCACTCCCTGTCTCCCAGCCAATGTCCCTAGTATCTCAGTGTCCCCATGTCTCCCAATGTCCCTGGTGTCTCTCAGTGTCTGTAGTGTGCCAGTGTCCCTAGTGTGTCAGTGCTTCCTAGTCACCCAAAGTCCCCTAGTCTCCCAGTGTCTCAGTGTCCCAATGTCTCCCAGTGTCCTCATGTTTCCCAGTGTCTCGGTGTCCCCTAGTATAAAAGAAAATATAGCAGGCACTCACTGTTATAGATTTAAGCAGGTTTATTGGACACCGCAATGTTTCGACCTGTACCCAGGTCTTTATCAAGTCTTCACTGTCCCTTATGTATCACAGTGTCCCCTATGTATCACTATGTCTCAGTGCCCCATGTCTCCCAGTGTCCCTGGTGTCTCTCAGTGTCCGAAATGTCTCAGTGTCCTTAGTGTCTCAGTGTCCCCTAGTCTCCCAGTGTCCCCATGCCTCACAGTGCCACCAAGTGTCTCAGTGTCCCCTAGTATAAAAGAAAAAATCTCAGACACTCACCGTAATAGATTTAAGCAGGTTTATTGGACACCACAACATTTTGACCTGTATTCAGGTCTTTATCAAGTCTCCAGTATCCTCTATATATCACAGTGTCCCCTTTGTATCACAGTGTCTCAGTGCCATATGTCCCCCCCCGTGTCCCCTCATGTCTCAAAATCACCCAGTGTCCCCATTGTTACGGTTACCCTTAGTCTTGCTGAGAGCTGGACCTCTTAGTAGTCTGGATTCCTATTGCTGAAGAGGGGAGAAGCTGCTTTCCATAGTCCTGTAAATGTAGAATAATCCCACTAGCTATAGCACAGCTAGGATACACTTCTGCCCACAAAACGAGTCAAGGCTGCGATTTGAGGGTCAAACAAGAACTGAGGACTGGGATGCCCAGCCTGCTTTTTATTGTGGTTACATGCAAACAGGACACTCCCAGGGGGAGGCATAAAAGCACCAATCACACATTTGGTACATCCCACACATCCCCTCCCCTCAGATAAACAGCTAAACCAATTATACAGTACATATTTTCGACCAAGTTCTGGATGTACCCCAAAACCAGGGGGTACCCCTTTAAATCCTACGCCGCTGTATAGATCTTGTTCAGGGGAGCAACATATCCGAAACCAGCCCGTTCGGGTGAACGGTTCGGGAGTTAAAGGTTTCCAAAGTTTTGACCGACCGCACAGACTTCCTAGCCGAAAATAGTTCCACACGTTTTGGCCTTGCGGTCGGTCTCCGTTCGTACGTAAAAACTCCACGAACCTGTTGCCATCCATGGTTGTCCCGGGGGTCGCTGTTCTCCCCATGCGAAGGGTAATCATCCTACCGAACGGTGGGCCGTTCGGTAGGTCCAGCACGAAGTGGCGTTATCCTGGAGGTCTCAGCGGTGTTCGCCTGTTTGCGTCTCTGTTTTCAGTTCCATACGATTACTGGCAAACACCACTGTTCGCACGTAAGATGGCCGCGAACACGTTCAAAGTCCCGAAATGGCGGCCACCTATACGTTTACACAAAGGATTCGTGCTGAGCCATACGAACGGCTGCAAATAGGTCTGAAAGGCGAAAATAGTACTTAAAGGTACACAATTAAAACCAATGCTTCTGTAACACCCATGTTTCCATTTCTTCCAGTGTCCCCAAGTGTCTCAGTTTCCCAAGGTCTCCTAGTGTTCCCTAGTATCTCAGTGTCCCCATGTCTCCCAGTGCCCCCGTGTCTCTCAATGTCCCCTAGTGTCCTAGTGAAATGGGGACACTAGGAGACATGGGGACACAGACACTAAGGGACTGAGACATGCGGACACAGACATGCCCCCTTTTTGGGTATGTTCGCCCCTTTCAGCAGTTCTTGTTATGTGATTTGCATCAGTGCCCCACCCTTTTACCCCATCCATAGAATTCCTGCTTTACTGGACACTGCTGTCAATGGGTATGGATTTACTTGAAAGATGAAAGTGTGAGATTAGCATAGGCTATGTGTTTTCTCATAGCTGCATCCTATGAGTTTCCCTCCAGCACCATCTCCATCAGATACATGACGCTTGGGAGGTAGGACTGTTTAGTGTTTTTGGTCAATAAGATTGTGTAACTAAGCCCATCATAATTGTCAGCACCAGGCCCACTGGGCTCTTAATCTGTCCCTGTCCATTAGGTGTCTAGGATGCGGACTGGAGTATAGTAAGATTGTGTTTCTGTCTTTAGGTTTGGCATAGAGTTGGTATTTTATTTTACCCTCTATTAAGAGAATTTCCAGGTCCAGAAATGGGACAGTAGATGAATCAATATGTGATGGAACCTTAATTGGACTTGCCAACTAGTTAATGTCATGAACAAATTTATTTGCTTCTACCTCCATACCTTCCATTAAATCAGAGTATTGTCAATGTAATGTATATATTTCACAATTTTATTTGCATATTTTTGCAAAATGTGTCTCTTTTCAAAGAAATAGTTACATAGCTGAAAAGCGACTTGCGTCCATCAAGTTCAGCCTTCCTCACATTTGATTTTGCTGTTGATCCAAAAGAAGGCAAAAAAAAACCCAGTTTGAAGCACTGGCAACAAACTAGCAAAACAATTCCTTCTTGACCACAGAATGGCAGTCAGATTAATCATTGGATCAAGCAGCTATTACCCTACATTGAAAAATTATATCCTTGAATATTCTGTTTTTGCAAGCGTGCTGTTTGAACATCTGTTTGGACTCTGATAAAACTACTTCTTCAGGCAGAGAATTCCACATCCTTATTGTTCTTACAGTAAAAAACATTGTATTTGTCTTAGACTCTTTCTTCCAGTCTAAACGCATGACCTCGTGTCCTATATATAGATCGGTTTGTGAATAGATTTACATATGGTGTCACGGTTGCCGGCCAGCCGCGTGGCAGGGCTGTGCCCGACCGGCACAGCCTCACCGACAGCACGAGCTTACCTGCTCATCGGCGAGCCGACAACCGCTTCCCTGCATCCTCCGGTCGTCGCGCCCGGATCCAAAATGGCGCTGACCGCGTGGTCGCGCATAAATGTAGCTCCGCCCCCGAAGTTCATACTGACGTGCGCGTGACGTTATGACGTCAACGCGCACGCACGTTTTGGGGTCATAGGTGCCCTCTGACCAAGCAGACCTGAGAGAGGGATATTTAAATCCCTAGCTCACCTCAGTACCTTGCCCTGTCATGGTTTCCTGTTTCTGGTTTCCTGAGAGTGCTTTATCTTTGTGAATCTGATTTCCTGGTATCCAGATTTTGGCTTTTCCCTGGTTATTCTGAATTCTGGTTTCCCTGACTTGGCTTGTGTAAACGATTTTGTGTATTTTCTGGCTTCCGACCTCGGCTTTCCCTTTGACCATTCTCTGTCTCTAGTGTATTAGTCCGGCCATTCTAAGGTCCGGTTTACGCTCTGTCCTTTTATTTTCCTTTTCTTGCCTATGTATATGTTTACATAGTTTCTGCGTGCTGGACCACACTAGTAGTCGTGACATTACGACAGGGCCATGGATCCTGCAGAACTATGCAAACATATGATTGCCTGTGAGAATAGGGTGGAGCATATGAACCACAGGTTAGATCAATTTGCTCAGGTATTTCAGACCTTGCTCCAGAGAACTACCCATTTAGAGGCACCTCCTGTACCACCTGTGGTTCCGCCACCTGTAGTGGCTCCCGTGCCACATAAACCACCGTCCATAACCCTTTCACCTCCCCCTCATTATGGAGGTGATTCTAAAGAATTTAGAGTTTTTTTAAACCAAATTGAGTACTACTTCAAAGCTTCCCCCGGTTCATTCCCTACAGATAGATCGGAAATTGGCTATCTGATGAACCAATTAACAGGAAAGGCTTTAACCTGGGCTAACCCCTTATGGGAGAGTGGAAACGCCGTAGCCCGTGATTGCAGTGTCTTCCTAACAGCATTAAAGGCTACTTTTGAACCTAAAGGCAGAGAAAAGAACGCTGCCAAAGCCCTAATGAGGATAAAACAAGGCAGTCGCTCTGTAGCTGATTACGCCATAGAGTTCAGAACATTGGCGTCCGAGGTTGACTGGACCAATAGTGGTTTGGTGGCTGCTTTCTCAGAAGGTTTAGCTGAGAGTATACAGGACGAGACCACAGCTAGAGACCTTCCGGTTAACCTCAATGATTTTATTGCTTATTTGATAGATATCGATAACAGGCTCAGAGAAAGAGAGAAAAACAAACAACGTGATAGACGTCCTAACTTGTCCATGGCCCCTCTTTCTCTAACCCAGTGGTGATTAGCCAAGCTCCACCTCCAAAACCTGAACCCATGCAATTGGGTATTGCTAAACTCACTGAGGCAGAGAGACAACACAGACGTAATGAAGGGTTGTGTATGTATTGCGGCAACAAGGGATGTAGCGGAGGACAGTATTAAAGTCCACGATCTCCGCTGGTTTCACAGGTAAATCCACAGTCAGCGCTGAAAAGTAATGCAAGTCCCCAAATCCTCCCAATAACCGGACGAAACACAGTTTGGGAGTCAACTAACTCGCTTTATTCACAGACTTCCATATTTATGCAGTTCCCCTTGCAAGGGGTCTCCTTACAGATGTTACAGGGGATTTCTCCCAGCAGGCAGTGTAATTATCCCAACAGGCATTGCTGCACGAGAGGGATACTCCCACTAAAATGGACGATTAAGTGGATTATCCCCTCGTGCAGCAAAACTGACAATTCACATAGAAATCCATATTTCGCATAATATTACTCACTTTCATACGAACAACCGTTCGGTAGATAGCTGGGGTCTGCGGGCACATTTAGTGAGAATACCGCTCGGATCCCAGCTAAACTAACCGAACGCCGCACAAAATACACTTAACCATCGAGTTCGGTTTGAAACTACCGAACATCGATGGGGAACAGAATGTGGTGAACGCGGAACTCCCGAACGCTCTGGAAGTTCAGCGGTGTTCGGATCATTGAGTAGCCGTTTTTACTACCAGGCGCTCGACGACCGAACACCGCTGGAGAGACAAAGGATCCAAGATGGCCGACCGCCGCATGGTCGGTAGTCGAACGACGGCCACCTAGGAGAGCCTTTAATTACCGATTGCAACATTGTTGCAATCGGTTAATGAGCGCCACACGACTATAAGTGTGTGGTCTACCTGGGGAGCCCGTATTCGGTTGGCGAACGGCCCGGAGGACCGCAATTCGTCAAACGAAGGGTTTGCATGCTGGTAGCTTAGGGCTGCCAGCATGCGAACGGTCCTAGAGAATACACATACAAATATAAGATACAGTCCCCCCTTCCAGCCTCCGGACAACCTTGATATATTACAGTCCAGAAGTGGCTAGGTTTGCCACAAGGGACATCAAAGATTTTCATGTCCAGTTCGGCCGGAAAACTTGCGCACCTAAGGCACCTAGGTGTGATGTATATGTCCCCTAAATTGACTAAGAACTGTTTCCTTGTCAGAGTTACCTTGTCTTTTAAGAAGACCGCTGTACAGTGTGAGGCTATGATTGACTCTGGGGCAGCAGAGAATTTCCTAGACAAAGAATTCTCTGCAAAGTTTCTCCTCCCCTTAAGACAGAAAGAGAGACCCATAGCAGTAGAGGCTATTGATGGAAGGCCTCTTACCCAGCCTCTCATTACACACGAAACTCTGCCAATCACTGTCTCAGTGGATATTCTTCACTCTGAAGAGATGATTTTTCAAATCATATCTTCATCTACATGTCCGATAATACTCGGTTTCCCTTGGCTCCAGAAACACAATCCATGTTTAGATTGGGTTGAAGGAGAGATTGTGAGTTAGGGTGAGAGATGCAGAGGTGTTTGCTTAAAGCAGATGCCACAACCAATTGGTACCATCAATGTTCCCATTGCACCTCCCCTAACCACACAAATACCACCGCAGTATTTGGACTTAAAGGAGGTGTTCAACAAGGTCCAGTCGGAGGGGTTACCACCACATAGACCCTATGACTGTGCCATACATTTATTACCAGGTACTATGCCTCCAAATGGAGGAGTGTATGCTCTATCCCCCCAAGAAAACCTTTGTTTAGAGGAGTATATAAAGGAAGCTCTCAGAAAGGGTCATATCCGTAGGTCCTCCTCACCCGCCGGGGCTGGGTTCTTCTCTGTCTCTAAAAAAAGAAGGAGACCTACGCCCCTGTATAGACTATAGGGGTTTGAATAGGATTACGATAAAAAACGCCTATCCTAGTCCCCTTATATCAGAGTTATTTGACAGGTTGAAAGAAACTTGTGTCTTCACTAAGCTCGATCTCAGAAGTGCGTACAACCTAGTCAGGATTAAGGACGGTCATGACATCACAACGTCAATGCGCATGCACGTTTTGGGGTCAGAGGTCGCCCTCTGACCAATCAGACCAATCCCTAGCTCACCTCAGTACCTTGCCCTGTCGTGGTTTCCTGTTCCTGGTTTCCTGAGAGTGCTTTATCTTTGTGAATCTGATTTTCTTGCTACCTTGACCTCGGCTTTCCCTTTGACCATTCTCTGTCTCTAGCGTATTAGTCCGGCCATTCTAAGGTCCGGTTTACGCTCTGTCCTTTTATTTTCCTTTTCTTGCCTATGTATATGTTTATATCGTTTCTGCGTGCTGGACCACACTAGTAGTCGTGACAAATGGTTAGTATTGGCCCGAATATATTTGTATAATGTTATCAAGCGACGTTTTTCTAAACTAAAGAGGTTTAAATTTGTTAACCTTTCTTCATAGCTGATATGTTCCATTCATTTTATTAATTTTGTAGCCCGCCTCTGCACATACATATACATACATATAGGAGTTAGCATATATGGGAGCCATAGCGGCTCTCATGGATGTTCCAGAGCCCTGCATAAGCTATCTGGTTTCAAATCTGAACTAGTTCAACAGTAATATAATGGCCAATAATTCCAAAGTATATTCTACTGGGGGACAGTGATACTACAGGGAATTTGAAAACAATTCCCTCATAGCTTCTATCCACTCTTCGTGGGGAATAAATCTATACAAGCTTTGGACATCTAGTGTCAGTAATAGCAAATGATCCAAAATGTAATCCGCAGTCTTCAAGACTTTAATCAGAGTCTGTGTATCTTTGATGTACGTGTGGATTTCTTCTACCAGGCATTTGCACAATTGGTCCAAGTATTTTGCCATAGGTTCCAGTATTTCACCTGTTGCAGATACAATTGGGTGTCCAATGCTGATTTGTATACATTTTGGTAAGGTATCTAAGATCTGAGTTTTTGGACTTGTTTTCTTACACATATTAATATAATTCAGTGCTGATGTAGCCTGCTTGCATGCCCTGTTGTGGCAATGAAGGTCCAGTTTCTGTTCTGTTAGCGGTCTGTCTGAAAGTTTGAATACTGGATTCAACGTTGTACTGGAGGTTTACCACTTGATCCAGTGTACATGTCCCTTTTGGCATCTACTCTTGTTGCTTGCTTACGTTCCCTAATTTGCTTCTGGTTGTGGATCCCAGTGATGAGATCTTTTTTGGTGTTTCTGCCGATTCTAAAAAATGGACCGGTCTTTGAGGTTGTGGATTTTCCCTATCTGTACAAGATTCTTCAGACGTCACATCACATGGAGATGTTAGGTTTAACAATCCTTTTTTGAAACCTTATGGGGCTAGAGCGTCCTTTACCAGATAGCTATCTCTAGACTTGATGCCCCTTGAAATCTTGCTGAACTCTTTCATGTTGTTGCCTTTTAAATGTGATTAGTTGATTTTTGTACTTTATCAGATAACTTTAACCTTATATGTGGGCCATCCTGTGTATTAAGTAAAATGGCATGTTTTTTTTTTCTTTTATTCTTTATTTTTGCACTACATAGTTTGACAGGTAAGCTTGTATTAACATTTCACAGGATGACATATGACAATACATGAATGCTGCAGAAATATGAAATGTCAGGAGTGAGTTGCACTTTTTTGTGCTTTGGAGATCATATATATACACTGAACAAAATTATAAAAGCCCATTTTTCATTAGCTGAACTCAAAGATCTAAGATTTTTTTCTATGTACACAAAAGGTCTATTTCTCTCAAATATTGTTCACAAGTCTTGTCTAAATCTGTGTAAGTGAGCACTTCTTCTTTGCCGAGATAATCCATCCACCTCACAGGTGTGGCATATCTAGATGCTGATTAGATGGCATGATTATTGCACAGGTGTGTCCTAGGCTGGCCACAATAAAAGGCCACTCTAAAATATGCAGTTTTATCACACAGCACAATGCCACAGATGTCGCAAGTTTTGAGGGAGTGTGCAATTGGCATGCTGACTGTAGGAATGTCCACTAGAGCTGTTGCCTGTGAATTGAATGTTCATTTCTCTACCATAAGCCGTCTCCAAAGGCGTTTCAGAGAATTTGGCAGTACATCCAACCATCCTCACAACCACAGACCACATGTAACCACACCAATCCAGGACCTCCACATCCATCATCTTCACCTCCAAGATCGTCTGAGACCAGCCACCCAGACAGCTGCTGCAACAATCGGTTTGCATAACCAAAGAATTTCTGCACAAACTGTCAGAAACCGTCTTAGGGAAGCTCACCTGCATGCTTGTTTACCTCATCGGGGTCTCGACCTGACTGCAGTTTGTTGTTGTAACCGACTTGAGTGGGCAAATGCTCAAATTTGATGGCGTCTGGCACTTTGGAGAGGTGTTCTCTTCATGGATGATTCACGGTTTTCAATGAACAGGGCAGATGGCAGACAGCGTGTATGACGTCATGTGGGTGAGTGGTTTGCTGATGTCATCATTGTGGATCGAATGACCCATGGTGGCGGTGGGGTTATGGTATGGGCAGGCGTATGTTATGGACAATGAACACAGGTGCATTTTATTGATGGCATTTTGAATGCACAGAGATACCATGACGAGATCCTTAGGCCCATTGTTGAATCATTCATCCACGACCATCACCTCATGTTGCAGCATGATAATGCACAGCCCCATGTTGCAAGGATCTGTACACAATGCTTGGAAGCTGAAAACATCCCAGTTCTTACATGGTCAACATACTCACCGGACATGTCACCCATTGAGCATGTTTGGGATGCTCTGGATCGGTGTATACGACAGCGTGTTCCAGTTCCTGCCAATATCCAGCAACTTCGCACAGTCATTGAAGAGGAGGGACCAACATTCCACAGGCCACAATCAACAACCTGATCAACTCTTTTGCCTTTTGTGTACATAAAAAAAATCTTAGATCTTTGAGTTCAGCTCATGAAAAAAAAAAAGTAAGTGTTGCGTCTATAATTTTGTTCAGTGTGTATATATATATATATATATATATATATATATATATATATATATATATAAAATCGTTTTTATTATATATATAGCAAAGTAACAACGAGAGCACTCAATGGATTTGATGAAGAAAACAAAGTGTATTCGAATTCGCATGAAAAGTTCAACGTTCCGGCAGACAAACTGACCTTTATCAAGATGCAAAAAATCCCTCAGTGTACAGTTTTTATAAGAAATAACAAATAATACAAATAGACTTAACAAATACCAGTGATACAGAAGTGCCCCATACTTTCAGTTGATCTAACTAAGGGACCTCCCCTACAATTAGTCATGTATGTGCATTGCAATAGAGATTTGCTCAGCCAGATGGCATCCCATTACCATGGTGACGCTATCCACCAAACATAGAGTGAGATATGGACAAAATTAAAAGCATGCATGGAGGAAAAAAGAAAGAAAAGGAGTAATGAATAAACGAATATAGCCAGATTGAACCGCCAGAACTCTGAAAGCATACTACATAAGGAGCTCCAGAGTATGTGAGAAACATAGTCAAACGGGAAATAGATGATGGGAAGAGAGAAAGACGAAAGGAGTTTAGCAAAAGCACATGAATTCTACAAACTAACGAAATAAGATACAGATTGGGCTACCCAGTGAAATTCTTCATCTGAAGAGAGGGATCCTACCATCAGATTCACACACAGAATGTAGGTTTGCTATCAGTGGGAAAATGGCGACTATGTTCTCTATTCTCTTCTGTTACGCCTAGTGGATCTACCGAATCGAAGGTTTGGCAAGTTCGCTCAAATGGCGCCTCACCTTCAAACTCTACTAACACCTGATTTTACATCTTTAACCATTATTGTCAACTAAATTCAACTAACTGCATGTGATTTGCGAGCCACGAGGCTCATTTAACCGAACATTGATCTTTCGCATGTTTTAAACTACCGAATGCTTCATAATTCAGAAATGGATCCATTGAAATTTGGTATAAGCTTATTTCTACCAAACAACACATTGCTACAAACGCATATGAATGTAAATACCGATCACTACTTAGAAATTTAAGAGATTCCAAACCCACGAAGTTTCCCATAATTTAACATTAGTTCATTTTTGTCAAATAACTTACTTCAGTTGTTGCGTTATTATTGGAATCAATCAACACTCTCCTGCTCATATATTTATTAACTTTTACTGTTTTACCCTCTTAATACACAACAGACCACGAGAAATACTTTGTCGAAAACCATCTGTACGACAAAATACATCGTACAGTGTAATACATTAATACAGAGATTTGTGGATTTACAATTGAATCTTATCAACTTTCCGCAAGCAGACGATGTTGGATTCCAATTCGTATAATTCTCAACAAAAGGATTTATTCTCCACTGATGCAGTAACTGTTCAGGATGAGGGCTCCCCCGAAAGGTATCTTTCCAATGAACACTGTTTAACAAGCTATTCACCGAAACCAATAGTCTGTAAATGGGAATGCAAAAGAATTAGAAAGCTCTCAACACTTCTGTGACGAGACCAATCTCGCCACTGTGCATTGGAGGAGCCTGGTTGCCTGCCTGCTGCCTTTTGACTATGGACTGGCATTTAAATACTTTATTTTCCTAAAGCAGCCTGTATATCTGGAAGGGGAATATCCTGTAAACGGCTCAGATCCCCAGTGGCAGTGTGATTTGCAGGGAATAGAGAGCAGTGTCTCCTTTCCCCTGCAGCAGAGTGAAATGCAGGGAATGGAGAGCAGTGTCTCCCCTCCCAGCGGCAGTATCCCTCGCAGAGAGAGAAAAGCCCTGTCTCCCTCCCCCAGCGGCAGAGCGAAGTGCAGGGAGTGGAGAGCATTGTCTCCCCTCCCCAGCGGCAGTATCCCTTGCAGGGAGAGGAGCTTGTTACCCTCTCTCCCCAGCGGCAGCTTAGCCCACCAAGGGGAGACACTAAGTTCCCCACCGGCGTAGATGGGACCATGGTCTCTGCGCCCAAGCTACAGGGAGTACGGACAGTCGGTTCTGCTCCCCAGCGGCAGAGTCTTCTACTGGGAGGGGAGAACCTTGTCCCCCCTCCCCAGCGGCAGCCTAGCCCACCAAGGGGAGATGATAAGCCCCACACCGGTGCAGATGGGACGGTATTCTCTGTGTCCAAACCACAGGGGGTAGGGACAGTCGGTCCTGTCCCCCAGCGACAGGTCTGTTTAGCCAAAGGGGAGACAGTCGGTCTCCCCCCACAGCAGCATGGTGCTTTGTCCAATAGGGAGACGATCAGTCTCCCCCTACAGCGGCACAGCTATTTATCCAAAGGGGAGACAGTTGGTCTCCCCCTCCAGCAGCTAGGCTCCCACCAGGCTACATCCGTAGTAGTGCTGGCACCAGGGCAGAGTACAGCTGGTATCTGCCCACCTCGCAACCCACCAATTCAGTGTACCAGTCCCCCACACAGCTGTGGTGAGGCACCCGGACATGGACAAGTTTTCCCCGTACTCAGGTGTAGTAACCATTTATTGTGGGTGGCTGTACTGCTGTTTCTGTTTTGTGGGTGGGCTGCTGGACTAACCACCGGCAGGAGGTCAGATACCCTGTTAGTCTGTTTGGAAAAGGGGAGAGATGTGACAAGACTAATCTTGCCACTGTGCATTGGAGAAGCCTGGTTGCCTGCCTGCTGCCTTTTGACTATGGACCGACATTTAAATACTGTATTTTCCTATGCAGAAAGGTCTATTCATGTATTTCTGCCCTGGCATTCGGTAGATTCTCGGATTTACTGAATGAACTCATTTAACCCAGATAGCTATGCCATGGAGCCTACTCGTGTAATAAAAGACTTTGGCTCCATGGCGATTGAACTGTATGTGTGTGGTCTGAGCACCATCCAGTAATAATGTGCGCTCAGACCTAAGCTATCTGGGGATATGTTGCATGTCTGTATTTTATGTAATAAATGTAACCTTGTGTATTTTATTGTATTTTACTGTCTTTTTACTTCCATGTGCTTAATGGAGTTTTGCCTCTGTCCTTGGAGATAATTGGATTAATCATTCAACATTTCTATTGACTTCTTCTACTTCACCGAACCCAATAGGAACTTTATGATTGAAATTTCCCAAATATAAACACTACTTGTTACTGAAATAAGTTTATTCATATGTATCTATATTATATGTTAATTTACCTACTTCATCTGTTCGACAAGAGGTTCTCTAGTTATTTGCCGAACACATTGTGGAGTTATAAGCTACCACCATTCATGTTGCTGAATGGATTAATTAGAAAATTTTCTAAGTGCCATAATTGTTTTATTTCTTTATTTAGAGTGATTGCCTAGGATATTGGCTGTTCTTATTCATATGATTAGATGCACAAATGGCTTTATTGAAAACCTTTTTCTTTTACAGGAACACCATTCAAATGAGATTATTCGTCTCGTAATCTCATGATGAACTTTAGTCAAACTTTATATACACTGATTCCACTTTAAAGAAACACACACACCAAATTAATCAGGTAAACTTGTATTTCCTTTTTTGTTAACCTCTTAAGAACAGCGGGCGTACTATGCCATCTTTAAAGGGGTGAGCCTAAACTGCGGAGGGCGCATAGAACATCCAACTGTCCTTCCGCCTCCTGCCGCCCTGTACTTACCTGGACCGACAATATGCAGTGAACCCGGTCCTGGGGGACTGCCTGAGACCCCTGCAGTCCTCCTGCAGCAGCTTCGGCCACTCCAGCCCTCCAGGGCCATGTGATCACAATGATCACATGGTCGCAATAGGAGTCTATGGAGCTGCCTATAGTGGGACTGTCTGAGCTATCAGGCAGTCCCCCTGACTACTAAAAGGTAAAAAAAAAAAAACATGTTAAATAAATATATTATATTTAAAATATAATAAAATATTTACAAAAATGTGAGGGATGTGCTCACTTGTGAGATACTGCATACACACATACTTATTACATATATAATATAAAAATGGAAAAAATACATTGTATATGTTATATATATTCTACATATATATCTACATATATAGTTAGCTATTGATTTTACATAATTATTTGATTTTATTAATTATAATTTGAGGGACAACCCAGGCAGACAGTCCAGAGAATTTAATTGGCAAGCCCTATATTTAACCCTGTAACTTTTCAAAACACTATAAAACCTTTACATGGGGAGTATTGTTATACTCGGGAGACTTCGCTGAACACAAATATGAGTGTTTTAAAAAGTAACACTTATCACTAGAGTTGAGCGGACACCTGGATGTTCAGGTCTGGCAGGTTCAGCCGAACTTTGAAAAAAAGTCCAGATTCGTGCTCAAACTTGACCCCGAACCTGAACCCCATTGAAGTCAATGGGGACCTGAACTTTTGTGCACTAAAATGCCTTTAAAAAATGCCTCTGGAAAGGGCTAGAAGGCTGCAAAATGAAGTAAAATGTGGATAAGAGTAGGACAAGTGCCCTGCAAACAAATGTGGATAGGGAAATCACTTAAAATAAAATAAAAATTAAAAATACAGCTGAGCCATAAAATAGCACTAGATGGAATCTTTGAATTTATCTTTGGAAGAACATAAATCAAAATCTAAAGCATGGCTGTCAGGAGGATCACCAGAATTATCCATTTGAGAGAGGGTTAGAGTGCAGGGTATTCTCTTTCATTGTTCAAACTGAGCTCAACTCCTGATGCATGGAGAAAAGACCTTCACAAGCCTCTGCTATTGTGTACATAGTTTATACTAAGTGACCCATAGGTTGAGGAGGCGGTTACCGTGGCGGTGTAGGTGGAAGCAGCGGTGGAGGAGGAGGAGGTAGCCAACACTGTTTTTTATATATATTTTTTTTAATTGGGGTAGCCCCCAAAATATTGTGACATAAAAAAAAGAAACATTTGCGGCCTGCGGGGCATTTCTTGTTACCGTGGCGGTGTAGGTGGAAGCAGCGGTGGAGGAGGAGGAGGTAGCCAACACTGTTTTTTATATATATATTTTTTAATTGGGGTAGCCCCCAAAATATTGGGACATATAAAAAAAGACAACTCTGTTCCACAGAGCGACTGACACTGCTGCTGCTCACACAGTCTCATGAGGCGGTGAGCGGGAAGGCCGAAGTTACGCTGCAGCACAGATAGGCGAGCAGCAGCAGAAGGAGATGAGGAGGAAGTGCGCAAGGAGGTGTAACGGCGCCTGGCATATTACCGAGAGCCACCCTCAGAGGAGATTGTCAGCAGGACCTTTTTGGAGGTGCAAGCTTATGTCCTTGCCAATAGACAGAGGGCGACCTCTATGAACCCAGATGAAGGAAGAAGGGAGCAGAGGGCGCCATGAAGCACAACCACCCTGGCCCATAAGCTACCATACAATGCCTTCAAAGACTTCAAGGAAGCAGAAGAAGGCATCAATGACTTTTTACAAGCCTTTGAGTGCCAGTGCCTACTCCAAGACGTTGACCCCAGCAACTGGGTCACCATCCTGGCCAGCAAACTAGTGGGGAAGGCAGCGGATATTTACTGGGCTGTACCAGTACCCAAATCCTCCTGGCCCGGTATGCGGTCACCCCCGAGCAATACCGCCGAAAGATTAGGGAGACTTGGAAAGGGGAGAAGGACTCCCATGCAGAGTGGGCATGCCGCATCACAAGGGTCACCCAGAACTGGCTCAACTCCCATCAAGCTAAGTTCCTGGAGGAGATCACCCAGCTCGTCATGCTAGAGCACTTTTTCAATGGGCTCCCCAACGACAAGGTGACGACGCATTCATATGTCATCCATATCAACTTTTGATGCCATTTACTGCACCTACCATGGTGACCACATGTAACGGGGAATCAGGGTTGGATTACGAAGAGGGAATCTGAGAAACGGCTACCACATGCAAGGAAGGCAGCAGGCACGCAAATGACCCACTCCCGACGCGGGAAGGTAGTGACGTCAAATAACAATACAGGACTCTTTAGAGGCCCTGTAATTGTAATGAGTCCACTTGAAATCCTTTAACTCTGATCAATTGGAGGGCAAGTCTGGTGCAGAGCGACTGACCCGTGCGTGCTGCAGCTTTAGATCCACTATCACCTGCTGCTGCTCACACAGTCTCTCCATCATGTGCAAGGTGGAGTTTCACCTTGTGGGCACGTCGCATATAAGGCGGTGAGCGGGAAGGCCAAAGTTATGGTGCAGCGGAGACAGGCAAACCTGCCTTCCTTGCCGGTCTGCACACTGCAGAAAGACACAGCAGTTGGCACCTGTGTTTTTCCAGCATGTAAACTCTGCAAAGGACATATGGGAATTGTTTTAGAATTGTATCCAGGCAACAGTTTGTCCTATAAACTGACCTCTCAGTTTGACTTGTGAGGGTATTGCCCGTGAATTACAATATTGTTATATTGGTATTTGACGCTTCTATTTGACTGTCACTTATGAAGTGCAGGCCACAAATATACTATTTAGCACCCAAAAACATTAGATTTTTTCAAACTGCGCTGTAACCACAGTATTTGACGCTTCTATTTGACTCTCAGATATGAAGAGCACGCCCAAAATGTACTATTTAGCAGATTAGCAGCAAAACAATTAGAATGTTTACAACTGCGCTGTAAGAACACTATTTGACGCTTCTATTTAACTCTCAGATATGAAGAGCACACCCAAAATGTACTATTTAGCAGATTAGCAGCAAAACAATTAGAATTTTTACTACTGCACAGTAAGCGCACTATTGGATGCTTCTATTTGACTCTCAGATATGAAGTGCACCGCAAGCCGCAAATGTACTAATTAGCAGATTAGCAGCAAAACAATTAGAATGTTTACAACTGCGCAGTAAGCGCACTATTTGATGCTTCGATTTGACTCTCAGATATGAAGAGCAGGCCCCAAAATGTACTATTTGGCAGATTAGCACCAAAACAATTAGAATGTTTACAACTGCGCTGTAAGTGTACTATTTGACGCTTCTGTTTGACTCTCAGATATGAAGTGCACCCCACTAAAATACTATGTAGCAGTTTAGCACCCAGAAAATGTTTTAAGTTTTAAAACTGCAACGTGACAGCAGTATTTGATGCTTCTATTTGACTCTTAGATATAAAGAGCACGCCCCAAATTTACTATTTAGCAGTTTAGCACCAAAAAAAATGACTTTTTAAAACTCTGTAACCACAGTATTTGACGCTCCTATTTAATTGACTTTTTAAAACTCTGATGTAACCACAGTATTTGACGCTCCTATTTAATTGACTTTTTAAAACTCTGATGTAACCGCAGTATTTGACGCTTCTATTTGACTCAGATATGAAGTGCACCCCACTAATGTACTAGTTTGCAGAATTATTTCGTAAGCTGTCCCTCACAGATGCAGCATCCTCTCCCTACACTAATAAGACCTCATGTGCGTGCGGCGCTACGCGACTCCAGCTTATATATAGAGCCTGGGTCAAATGCTGCACTGGCCAATCACAGCCATGCCATTAGTAGGCATGGCTGTGATGGCTTCTAAGGGCACACGAGTCAAACGCTTGTTGATTGGCGGCCCTGCAGCCTTTCAAAACGCGCCATTAAATCGTCGAACACCGAACTCCAGCCCGAACATACAGTGATATGTCCGTGTTTGGGTCCGGGGTCTCAAAAACGTAATGTTCAGTCCGGGTTCGCTCAACTCTAATCACAACTTGTACAATTGGCTCAGTCCTTAAGGGATTAATGTCATTTCTTAAAAAATGTAATTATCTTTGTTTCATGAAACTAGGACTTAATTGGTGTATTTCTTCATATATGCAGTCTCTTAATATGTTGAGACACTGCAGCAACACACGCGTCAGAAAAATAATCGGAAGGTATACTCCATTATTTAGTAGTTTAAATTGTTAACTATTTGCACCTACATAAATTCAACATAGTAGGATTGTTGTTGTTTTTTTGTTTTTTTTTATTGTTTTATTGTTATAAGATGTCTTAGACCGTGAGAAAGTACCATCTCCTATGACACCCCACCTGACAAACCAAAGATATGATGAGAGAGTTCCTCTTTTTCTACTCTCTTTTATGGCCTTATTTCTTTTGAAAAACAGTTATATCATACCAGTAACTACAAAAATTTACTTTGCTTTCTTTTTTCCCTCTCCTTTCCTTAATCTCTCCCTATCCTCTCCAAACCAAAATACTGATTGATCTAATGATGAATTCAATACTGGTAAAGTAATTGTAAATTTTTAAGTGCCAAGAAAATTTCTGATAAAACCAAACTAACAACCTTGATGATGGTATTTTCTTATGTACAGTTTGATATTATCTTTCAACACTAGAGGTCTTAATACCCCCCACAAAAGACGACTCCCTTTCAAGGATGCCAAACGCCATTCTTCAGACGTAATTTGCGTCCAAGAAACACATTTTAAAAAACAAAAAGTCCCTAACCTGATGAATAAAACATATACTACACAATTCCATTGATTTACAATAAAAAAGCCAGAGGAGTGTAGCGGAGGCCTGATATTTCACAGGTTAACTCCACTATAGATCCCAGTGAGGCTCAGGAACAAGTATTATAAATCCATAGAGTAGTACTTTCAGCAGGCAAAACAATCCAATAATATCCCAACAGCACTCCCAATAACTGGACGACACAGGAACAGAACTGACTTTTAATCCACACAGTCTCCTTATAAAGCATTCAAGGGCAGGATTCACATTTGTGACAGATCCATCTGTATAGACTTATATTGTTGGTTCGTCTGTTTGCCTTGATTTCGTTGGATTTCCTGTCCGTATTTCCTGTCCGCCCCTGTTCGTGTGTTTCCCCAAATACCGATTGAAACTACCGAACGGACGGCCACCCAGGAGAGGAGTGTGCTGCTAGTTAACTTATTGACCTCAATTAGAACGTTGCGGTTAACCGCAGACACCTCTCCATTCCATTCGTACGGATGGTCATCGTTCGTACGCCGACCACGAGGCGGCGGCCATTTTGGGACACGAGGAGAATCAGCGGTGCAAACCCTATGGAACTAAAAACGGACACTTTATCTGCCGAACACCGCTGGAAGTCGCCGCCGGCCTCCTATTTCGTCGAGGCATACGAACACCGGTCAGTTCGGGAGTTTCTACCGTTTGTATGGACTTTACCCAGATAGCCGTCCCATGGAGTCATTCGTATACCGAAGGACTTGTGAAAGACTTTGACTCCATGGCGATTGAACTATGTACATCGGATCTGAGCGCTATTCGGTAGAAATATGCACTCAGGTCCAGGCTATCTGGGGATACGTTACACGAACTATATGCATTCGGTATTTCTCAAGTTATGTATTTTATTGTATTTTTCCTACTGTATTTTAAAATGGCGATTGTCTCTATCCTGGGAGATAATTAGGTTTCTTCCTAATTATCTCCGGGATAGAGAAGAAGGATTTATGGGTAAAATGGGAAGGGCTTATGTTGAAGCCACTGTGATTGGCTACTGTCCAATATATTGTACAGTCTTCCACAAGGTCCCCCAGGGGAGTGTCCACCTTGTGGAGACCCGCATAAATACTGGGCAGGTAGCCCCCATTAAACACATTCCTGTTTGACCTTCAAGACGGAGCTTGGTCTCGTTTGTGGAGGGATTTATTATTGGGACAGTACTTTCGTTATTTTTAGCTGTGGAAGGAGTTCGACTGGATTGCTGATCGGGAGTTGCCGCGTTCGTATGCTCCGTTCGGGAGTTTGACGATCGGCTGATTTAAAACTGCATTTCTGGAGAAAGGTGATTATCTACTAAACGGCGGCTTCATCTCCCTGGCGGTGAGTGTCGTAACAACATTAATTAGGACAGTAACCAATAATATAACCGTTACCTCCCACACATCTCCTCCCTTCAGAGTGACTCATAATCAACTTAACTATACTGTACATTTACCCCAAACCTGGATGTACCCCTAAACTAGTACATAGCATAAATCTTAGGGTACCGCCAGGTAGCCCTGATCTGGGTGAAGAATATACCCAAAATTCACCCAGATCGGACCAGGGGTTCGGGAGTTAGATGGAGGGTGAAGTTTGACCGACCGCACACGAGGTGGTATCCAAAAAGGGTTCCATGTGTTTGGGCCCTGCGGTCGGTCTCCGTTCCGCAGTAAAAACATATAGTAATCCTTGCCATCCATACTTAAATTCAAATGTATTAGAGTTCCCTTGTTCGGTACTTTGTTTCTGCCGAATGGGAGTTCGTTAGGTCTCTCCGTTCGGTAGTTACGGAGCTCTGGAGGTCTCAGCGGTGTTCGGTTGTTTGAGTGTCCGATTTTGAGTTCCAGACACTCGACGACCAAACACCGCTGAGATTTTTATGCGTAAGATGGCCGCCGCACGTGGTTCGTGTACCGAACAGCGGCCACCCAGGCATTAACAATTACATATTAAGCTGCGGTTTGCGAGAAGTGTGAACGCCTAACGAGGCGCACACTTCTCACTGGGGTTGTCTGATGGTTTGGTAGTTTCATTCCCATGAAACTACCGAACTCACATACGAAATATACAGATATACACGAAGACAATAAAACGAATACAGTCACATAGGCATGTTACAGGACAGGCTTAATACATTCCGCTACAAGGAGTATTTAACTTTTTAAGAAAAACTCATCCTGTAAACCCGAAAAAATTCTTAAATACAAAAACGGAAGGTATTTGATATGGATTGGTAGAATAAATGCAATATATTATACCATCGTCAATGTCTATTTCACACATTCAGGACCAATTATATATCTACAATTCATTTTAGACAAACTTACAAAATTAAAAAAAGTTAAAATAATTCTATGTGGGGACACTAATTTTGTCTTTGATTACGACTTAAATACCACCAGGGAAGAACTCCGCAGTTCGGAAACTAACTCTACCTCAAATACTGCATTGGCCTGTCCTAGGCTGATTCATTCCTATGGTTTGTTTGACTCATGGAGATTGACACATTCTGGAGAAAAAGATTACACTTAATATTCTTCAGTACATAATATGTGCTCCAGAATAGATATATTTCTGTTGAGTCATCTGTAGACGCAGTTGTTAGGTCTGACCATGCACCAATTATTTCACCTTTAAGAGAAACATACTCTCATACCCCTACCAGATCATGGAAGTTAGGCGATCATTTGCTGCACAGAATGGAAAATGTTCAGTTAGTGAAACTAACTATTAAAAACTTCTTTGAAATTAACTTCACCCCAGGACTCACATGTGAAACTATATGGTACGATTATACGGCAAACATGAGAGGCCACTTTTTAAAGAGGGCATCATACCTCAAAAATAAAAATTCTAACCATTTACTCTCTCTAGAAAAAGACTACTATAACCTATAACAAGCCAACAAATTTGGCCCATCTAAAAGGTTAGCATTAATTCTGAGATAAAATAAAGGGAAAATTGAAACAATTAGACTTCAATACACAGCCCTTATGCTTAGAAGAGTTAAACAATTGTTCTATGCAAAGGGCAACAAAGCATAGTCCATCCTAGCCTATATAAAAACAAAAAAGGGGAAAAATATTTCACCCCAAACAAATTAGTAACATATTTGCCAACTATTACCAATAACTCAATCAAACAATTCGACCATCCCACAACCACCAACTGCAAAAATCATGAAATGTTTAGATAAACTACCAATTCCAGAAATAATGCTACCCAAATCTCACAACTTCATAAAGATATGGACCCATCAGAAATTATAAAAGTCATAAAAGAATACCCATCAGGAAAGGCCCCAGGTCTAGATGGGTTAACTATGCTTTATTATAAAAAATGTAACAACATTTTAATCCCACATTTGACCAAATTATTTAATTTTTATAAAAAACAATAGTATAATGTCTCCAGAAGACACACAGGCCAGAATAATAACCATCCCAAAACCCGGCAAAGACCTAGATGTCTGCCAAGATTTCAGGCCTAAATCATTATTAAATAATGATACAAAATGTATTCAAAGGTGTTGACCAACAGACTGAGTGAAATAGCTTGCAAATTAATAAATGAGGATCATGTAGGGTTTGTTACAGGAAGGCAGGTTTCCGATCACACAAGTAATTTTATTAAACTTATACACCACATTAACACCTTCTCTGCTCCTCTCGTTGGATGTGGAGAAGGCATTTGATAGAATACACTGAAAGTATCTCAGAGAGGTATTGATAACTATGAAGTTCCCTGCTAAATTTATAAATGCTATATTCATTTTATATAACTAACCAACAGTCAGGGTTTCGGCTTCAGGATATATTTATCAGATAGCTTTAATTTGACAAATGGTACAAGACAGGGATGCCCCTTATCACCAATTCTATTCATTCTAGTGATGGGACCCTTGGCTATTGCCATTAGGACTAATAACAACATTAAAGGCATTAAGATGGGCAACCAAACTCATAAAATTGAGCTCTTTGCTAATGATTTAATTTTGACTGTTAGCGAACCTTTCAACATTTGGAATCCATTTTATCTGAATTTAGTGCAATATCATATTATAAACTAAATAAAAATGAAACACAATCCTTAGCAATTAATATCCCACTAATAACACTAACTAATTTAAATTTAAAATATGATTACGACTGGAGAGAGCAATATATTTTGTTTCTAGGAATACATTTAACAAAAAATATTTATCATATGGTGCAACTAAGCTTTGACGAAAAATGGCCAGAACTGGGCCATAGCTACATAAGTGGGAGAAATTTCAATTATCCTGGCTGGGTGGAATAGCTGCATTTAAAATAAACATTTTTCCTAAAATGCTGTATTTGATCCGCACTATACCACTCCATATACCTAACTCCTTCTTCAAACAGGTCAATTCAGATATGATTAAACACATCTGGCAGAATAAATATTTCAACACTACAGAGACACAACACATTTGGAGGTCTGGGAGTCCCAGACTTTAAAAATTATTTTATGGCAACCAGTGCCTCCATGGCAATAATATTTAATTTAACCGACAATAAGCCTAAATGGCTACAGATGGAAGATGAAATACTACAAGATTACTCTCTTTTAGATCTGTTATGGATGCCTAAATTAAGAAATAAAATTAATCATATACTACTCCCCACCACAAAAGAAACTTTAAAGGCATGGGATGACATTCTCAACAATCCATCTAATCAACAGATTCTCTAGAGTTGACATACGCAACTGAAAGTCACATAATATAAAGTCACCAATACATTACTACTAATTTAAAAGAAACCTTAAATATCTCTTCTTTAGACTAACCAAACGATACATTAACCCCTTAAGGACACATGACATGTCTGACATGTCATGATTCCCTTTTATTCCAGAAGTTTGGTCCTTAAGGGGTTAAAGCCTTCCAATTTAGAAATTAAATTTCTTTAAAAAAAACAGAGGAGAAACACACAATCTCCTCTTGCTACTATTACATGTCTTCATTCCCCAACAAGAAAATGCAATATATGATTTCATGGGAAGCAGACATGGGAATAGAATTCAATTTGTCTGATTGGCACAAAAGAAGCATTTAAAAGGTATGACTTCATGTTCGAACCATATTAAAAACCACTTAAAGGTAATTTGTCCATGGTACATAGAACCAAAAAAATTTTCGCAGACGCTTTGTACTCATGCTTGAGAGAATGCGGCAAAATAGGAGATATGTACCACACATAGTGGCAATGTACCAAACTCAAGCTCTTTTGGGATTTTATTTTAAGCTTAGTCCAAATTATTGCCCCTACTATTAAAACTCTTTCACCAAAAATTTGATTATTTAAATTTCTCCCCAATTTCTTAAATAAAATAGAAAAGATCATCTTATCACACATTTTAATTTCAGCCACGATATTGGATACCAGTGGGGCTTCCCCTTTGCGCTCATAGTCTCCAGACAAGGCACAACATATATGATATCTACCAAACTGGATGTCTAGCCATTCCTACGAGCACTAGACTTACCAGATGTACATGTAGAAGACTGGTACTCATCTATCCAACCCAGTGTAACATCAAGCTTCCCACAGCACCAACACTGGCAGTCAATGGCCAAGAGATGCTGTATGGAAATGCAGGAGAGAAAAGTCGCCCATTCTTCATCCAGGTTGCAAAACACCTAAGACCCATGGTTGCCCTACAGACAACACAGACTGTACCACCGCCTCTGCCACTGTGTCACCTTATGTCACCACATTACACCGGTTTCCTGACATAGCGGATTTATAATTCCTCTTTTTTCATGTTTTTTCAACACGGACTCGCAGTCACGCACTCACCACATGGGCCTACCCACCGCGGACGGGACTTAGAGAACTAATGCCGACCATAATATAAGACATTGCCCCAGTGTTAAGATCATTGGCCAGACCCAACGGACATAGACTTCCACCACTTCCACCAGTAAAAGAGTGGTGATTACCCATTTGGACTCGATCCACCTCCGCCCATGCCCATGGAATACTCCAGGATGCGAAGACAAGCTGTCAATCATTAATCCCCTATTGTTACCAGGTGGGACTGTATTTAGCCATCACTTGAGATAAAAAATTTTAAGGAAATGTCTTCATCATCCTACTGCTCTCCTAATGCTCTCCTAATGCACATTATGACAGCACAATTTTCCACTCAACATCCCATCTACTTACTCTACCTACTACTATTACTTACTACTTCCACTTACTTCTACTTAATCTTATTAAAAGAACAAAAGTGTAAAAAAACAACTATTTTTATTTGGTAAGATAATGTATGGCTGATATTGGTGGTGTTCTGTCTTAAACTAGAGCAATCACATGGTACGCTGTAATGGGTGGTCTCCTGGTAAGATGTACATCTCCAAGCCACCCACGGATGGTAACAGCACCATTTAATGATCCCCCACACCAAAAATCCGCCGTTCCCCTCCCCCCCACCCTCCCACCACAGAGCCTAGACAGCAGTGGTAGATCCGGTATACAGCCCTTTAATTAAGCCCTGACTATAACACACAACAGGTATTTTTGCTGTTATATATGTGATACTCTAGAGCAGCGTTTCCCAATTGGTGTTCCGTGGAACCCAAGGGAACCCTAGAGAACAAAATTAAGGGTTCCGCCATGAATCACCACATCCAAGATGGCCACCACTCCCTGCTGTTCCCGGAAGGTCGGAAACAGGAGAGATCGCACGGCCGCAATCTTATTAAGAGATCGCAAGATTGCCTCAAACTTATGCATGCCTGCCCTGTGTCAGCCCACCCAGCGTCAGCCTGCCCTGTGTCGGCCCGCCTCTGTCAGCCTGCCCTTTGTCAGACCACCCTCTGTTAGACCACCCTCCGTCAGACATTACATATCCAACGAGTGATAGAAAGTGGAAGTGGAAGTGCTCAGATCACAATATAAATTACTATATTTTACTACTATTTAGACTTATACTGCCCTTTATATTATTGTCCATTGTGACACATGTGGATAGGTTTTTGTGACTGTGTTAAAAGTCTGCATTAGAAAACAAGTTATTTTAGTTGGGCTTCTCATACTTTTTTTTGTTAAACATACACCCTGTTCCAAATTATTATGCAAATTATATTTTTCTCATTTACCTAAATAATGGATGTAAATAAGAGTCAGCATATATTTAAGAGTACAATTCAAATTTTATTGAACAAACCTCCTAATGATAACAGTATGTTTTTTTAAACATAATAAACTTACAATGCACTGTTTGTTTGAAAGATGTCAGAATAGCCTCCCAGAGCTGCTGTTTGGATATAAACTGCCTTCCACCCTCATAGATCTTTTGCTTGAGGATGCTCCAAAGGTTCCCAATAGGATTGAGGTCAGGGGAGGATGGAGGCCACACCATGACTTTCTCTCCTTTTATCCCCATAGCAGCCATTGATGCAAAGGTATTCTTTGCAGCATGCAATGGTGCATTGTCATGCATGAAGATGATTTTATTACGGAAAACATAGTTTTTCCTTTTGTACCAGGGAAGAAAGTTGTCAGTCAGAAACTCCACATACTTTGCAGAGGTCATCTTTATACCTTCGGGGACACTAAAGGGGTCGACAAGCTCTCTTCCCATGATTCCGGCCCAAAACATGACTCCATCACCGCCTTGCTGATGTTGCAGCCTTGTTGGAACAGGGTGGCCGTCCACCAACCATCCACTACTCCATCCATCTGGACCATCCAGGGTTGCACGGCACTCATCAGTGAACAGGACTGTTTGAAAATTAGTCTTCATGTATTTTTATGCCCAATGCAGCCGTTTCTGCTTGTGAGCATTGGTTAGTGGTGGCTGAATAGAAGGTTTATGCACAGTTGCAAGACTCTGGAGGACTGTAAACCTTGATGTCCATGGGACTCCAGAGGCACCAGCAGCTTCAAATATCTGTTTGCTGCTATGTAATGGTATTTTAGCAGCAGCTCCCTTGATCCGATGCATGGATCTGACAGAAATCTTCCTCAATGTGCCTTTATCTGCACAAACGCGTCTGTGAAAACAAATCTCTTAATAGTGCGATGATCATGCTTAAGTTTTCATGAAATATCTAATGTTTTCATACCTCATCCAAGGCATTGAACTATTTCACTCTTTTCGGCAGCAGCGAGATCCTTTTTCATCTCCATATTGCATGAAAATGGTGCTCTGCTTAATAATGTGGAACACCCTCCTTTAGTAGTTTTTCCTTAAATCGAGCTCACCTGGCAATCTAATTATCACAGGTGTCAGAGATTGTTTTAGTGATCAAAAGAGCCCTGAGACACAATGCCATCCATGAGTTAAACTGAAAAACTAAATGTGACACAAATAGAATTTGCATAATAATTTGGAACAGGGTGTATTTACAAATAATTTTCTTTAAAAAATATATATAGTCGGGGGTGGAACCTGACTGCTGAACGGATCAGCCTTGGCTAAATTATCGGAGCCAACTCTGTACCACCAGCACCCACTGTTACAAAACTGTTACAAACCCGGATTATATTGACTATTTTGTGATACTATGGCTTCGGTACTTGAATGCTGCACCCTCTCCCGAATGGATTATATATACCCCTCTTCGTCAAACTAACAACCGACCACCCAGCTCCTGGTGTGTGCCACCACTTAACCCCGGTCACCTCTCCAACTACCGAACGGTCGACCACCCGGCTAAGAGCGTGTGCCACCAATTGATCATCCAGGGAGTTGCGGTTTGCGGTTAACCGCAGGCTAATTGACGGCCCAGTATATATCCGTTCGTGCCTTATCTAACGATGGTTAAATTACCGAAAGAGGCACGAACGGAGACCACCCTCAATCTGGCGTGTGGCCTCAATTAGAATGTAGAACGTTGCGGTTAACCACAGGCGACCCAATATACGCTGGTCAAGGACACACTCCTGCAGCAATACGCTGTAACTCCTGACACGTATCGCCAACAACTACGTAGCACGAAAAAGAAGCCCAATGATACGCATATGGAATGGGCGCACCGAATGCGAAGGGCAGCAAATCACTGGATGAACGAGAGTAAAGCATTGACCGCTGAGGAAATTTTACAATTGTTCTTGTTGGAACACTTTTATAATGGCATAGAGCACAGGGAAAGGAATGGCTGTGAGACAGACAACCTGCTACCTTAGAAGAAGCGGCCAAGTTGGCTGACGAACACTATGATTCCTGTTTACATGAACCTGCGAACTACCGAATAGCGGCACGAGTCAAACACAAGGACAATTATCGTACGTCTCCCCGCACCGATTTCCGAGCTCCGATAACAGCTGGGCCCGTACGGTACTCAGGACCACCCAGTAACAACTCCTCTGACCGTCCCCGACCAGCGTGCTTCAGATGCAAAAAGTCTGGTCATCTCATGGCAAGCTGCCCTCTCAACACACATCAGACCCCTTCGGAATTATAACTCTGTGTCAACCAAGAGACCCCTATGGAGGAATATTTGGGACCACTACACGATGCTGATCCTGTATATGCCGCTTTAGATAACCGCCAACATCACCGGCAGAAGGTATGGCTTGAGGGTCGCCCTACCGAGGGACTAAGGGACACTGGTGCTACCATTACGCTGGTCCAGAGCCATTTGGTGCCAGAACATAAGCGATCGGGACAGACTGTGGCTGTTAGAGTCTATAAGATTCCTACCACTAAAGTGCATCTTGATTGGGGAGCGGGGAAAGGGGCCGTGAACATGGGCATAATGGATAATTTGCCTGCGGAAGTATTACTGGGCAACGATTTGGGCCCCATGACTTCTGCATATGCTCCAGTGTACAACAATGAAGTGAATCCAGTGACTACTCGAGCACAAGCCCAGACGCAGCGAGAACCCTCACCAGTGCGGGAGACACAGGTAAGACTTACCCCGACCCGGACTGACCCTTTAGGTCCCATCCCCTTGGACACCCCAGCTATTTTTGAGACAAAGTCTAAGACCGACCTGACCTTGCAAAAATACAGAGAAAGGGCAGAGACCGGAGGGGGCGGGCTAGATAATGAAAGGTTCTTATGGGAAAAAGGGAAGCTGTATCGCTTGACTGAGAAAAGGGGACAGCATAGATGACAGCTGGTAGTACCCCACAAATACCGCCAAGAAATAATAAAAGTAGGACACGACATTCCGTTGGCAGGTCGCCTAGCTGTGACCCGCACACTACACCGCATCACCCACACGTTTTTTTTGGCCAGGGGTACACGCTGATGTCAGAACATATTGTAATACATGCGATGTGTGTCAGCGAGTAGGGAGGAGAGGCGACCACACTAAGGCACACCAAGTGAATATGCCCATTGTAGAGGAGCCATTCAGCAGGGTTGCCATAGACTACCGCTAGTCCCTCCGGTAAGTGATACATTCTTACCGTAGTGGACTACGCTACCAGGTACCCAGAGGCTGTAGCCCTATCTAACATTCAAGCGGATATGGTAGCTAATGCGCTGGTTCAGGTGTTCTCTCGGGTAGGATTCCCAAAAGAAATCCTGTCTGACCGAGGCACCCAGTTTACAGCCGAATTAACACAGCAGCTCTGGCAAGTCTGCAAGATTAAGTCCCTCCTGAGCTCCCCCTATCACCCACAGACGAATGGGCTTTGTTAGAGGTTCAACGGGACCCTCAAACAAATTCTCAAAACGTTCACCCAGGAGTACAGAGACTGGGAACGTTTTCTGCCGCACCTCCTATTTGCTTATCGTGAGGTGCCCCAGGAAACGACAGGGTTCTCTCCCTTCGAGTTGCTATACGAACGCATGGTACGGGGACCCCTAAACCTGATCCGAGAGCACTGGGAGGGAGAGATGGAGACTGACGGTGTCCCCATTGTGCCGTACGTGCTGGAACTCCGGGACCGAATGGAGCAATTAGCCAAATCCGTTCAGGCTAACCTCCAGTCGTCCCAAAAGAGACAGAAAGTGTGGTATGATCGGGGGGGCACGGAAGAGGATCTTTACCATAGGGCAAAAGGTATTAGTACTTAAGCCGGTTAAGACCGATAAACTCCAAGCCTCCTGGCAGGGCCCCTACCAAGTAGTAGAGAAGAGGGGAAACACCACTTACGTGATAGCTAGCTGCCACGACAGCAATCTTAGAAAAACGTTCCATGTGAATATGCTCAAAGAATACTTTGAGCGACCTGAGAGCGTGACAGCGGTATGCTGTCCCCCCCACGAAGACCCAGACAGCCTACCCATCCCAGATTTATTAGCAAAGAGTCCCCACTCACACATAGTAACTCAGGTCAAGATAGGGGACCAACTTAGCCCCACTGAAAGGGAGCAGCTTAACCAGCTACTTCAAGCCAAAAGCCCCACTTTTCCTCAGAAACATAGAAACATAGAATGTGACGGCAGATAAGAACCATTTGGCCCATCTAGTCTGCCCAATTTTCTAAATACTTTCATTAGTCTCTGGCCTTATCTTATAGTTAGGATAGCCTTATGCCTATCCCACGCATGCTTAAACTCCTTTACTGTGTAAAAAAAACCTGGATACCTTTACTGTGTAAAAAAAAACCTGGATGCACTACCCAAACCCCCTTGCAACATGCACCTTACCATATCCCAGAGGCAGTTCGGACAGAAATGAAGAAGGAGATGGATGAGATGCTCCAACTAAGGGTCATTGAGTCCTCTGATAGCCCATGGGCTTCCCCAGTGGTCCTAGTGCCCAAGAAAGTTGGGACTACTCGGTTTTGTGTGGACTATCGGAAGCTCAATGAGAAAACCGTGGCGGACGCTTACCCTATGCCCAGAGTAGACAAGCTACTTTATCGAATAGCCAGGGGAAATTATCTAACCACCATTGACCTCTGCAAGGGTTATTGGCAAATTCCCCTGGCCCAGGAGTCTATCCCCAAGTCGGCATTCGTCACCCCATTCGGTTTATACCATTTTAAGGTAATGCCGTTCGGTATGAAGAATGATCCAGCTACATTCCAGTGCTTGGTGGACAGGCTCCTGGATGTCTTCCAGAGTTTTGCTTGCACATATCTGGACGACATAGCGATTCACAGTGAGTCCTGGGATGAACACTTAGCTCATGTGGGAATGGTTTTGGATCAGATTCGGGCTGCCGGCCTGACCCTGAAGCCAGAAAAATGCCACTTTGGGATGGCTGAGGTACAGTACCTGGGTCACAGGGTGGGGTGTGGGAAACAGCGACCAAAGCCGGCTAAGATAGAAGCCATCGCGAATTGGCCCAGCCCCACCACTAAAACCCAGGTCCTAGCCTTCACGGGCACTGCAGGGTACTACAGACGGTTCGTACCAGACTACAGCACACTTGCCAAACCATTGACTGACCTGACTAAGAAAAACTTACCCAGACAGGTCCTGTGGTCTCCCCACTGTGAAACGGCTTTTCAGGCTCTCAAAAATGCACTTGTTAATGCTCCTGTCTTGGCGGCCCCAGCCCTTAACAAAGGTTTTATCGTCCATACAGACGCTTCCATGTTCGGGCTGGGGGCTGTCCTCAGCCAAGTAGGCGAAGACGGAGGAGAGCACCCGGTTGCCTACATCAGCCGTAAGCTCCTGCCACGCGAAGTCAGCTATGCCGCAGTAGAAAAGGAGTGTTTGGCTCTGGTGTGGGCACTAAAGAAACTGACTCCCTATCTGTATGGACAAGAGTTTACTCTGGTTACAGACCATAACCCGTTGGTGTGGCTAAACCCGGTCTCTTGGGATAATGGCAGACTTTTACAGTGGAGCTTGTCACTGCAACCTTTTAACTTCACCATTACCTACAGACCTGGAAAACAGAATGGCAATGCCGACGGGTTGTCCAGACAAACAGACCTCAGCCCAGCATAACCATCAGTCTGGTCTGCCTTAGTCTGTCCCGAAAAGGGGTCAGATGGTGTCTGCCAGAGTGTTCCGCAAAAAGGGTGCACTGTTACAAAACCGTTACAGACAAGCATTATGTTGTTTCTTTGCTATGATATTGCTTCGATACTTGAATTCTGTACCCAACTCACGAACTGATTACTTACACTTATTTGTTAAACGAACAAGTGCCGCCACTTAACCCCGGTCACCTTTCAAACAACCGAACGACCGACCACCCTGCGAGGGGAGTGTGTTGCCAATTGATAGCCCAGAGAGTTGTGGTCTGCGGTTAACCGCAGGTTAATTGACAGCCTCCGGGCATTCCCGTTCGTACCTTATCTCCCGATAGTCAAACTAACGAAAGGGTCATGAACGGGGACCACCTACAGCCTGGCATGTGGCCTCAATTAGAATGTTGAGTTTGGCAGTTAACCGCAGGTTAAGTACCTCCTTCACGGCGGTCTACGTTCGTCTCCAGAACAACGGAAACATCTAGCAATAGAGCGGGGATTCGCACACCACTCTGGCCGTTACTCGCTCCACGAGTTTGATGCCGAGGCCCCGCTGCTTATTAACTTACATACGAATGGACTTTGTAACGAAGAAACCAAGCATATGGTTCGTGAGTTTTGGGCGCTCTTCGGTTGACTATTGCAGCCAGACGGGGGCTACAGAATGAATGGTGGAAGACCCGAATTGTATCTGAAAATGTTAAAGTTATATATTTTTAACCTGTTTTTTATGTGGCAATAAAACGTGGTATTTTCGGCGCTTGGAGATAATTGTATTGTAATAGCTGTTGGATTAATTATCTCCAAGCTGGGTGGTAACAAATTTAAACGATACAATGTATTCCTATTGGTTGACCACTTGTATTGTCCCTGTATCCCATCAGGTCCAGAGGGGGCTGTCCCTGGACCTGAGATTTTGCATAAATATCGATACCTGTGTGCCATTAAAGCCAGTTCTTGCTTGACCTTCAAATCGCAGCCTCGACTCGTTTTGTGGGGAAAAGAGTATCCTAGCTGTACAATAGCTAGTGGGATTGTTCTACATTTACAGGATTATTTTGGTCGTCTAGCTGAAGCGGCTTCTCTATCTCTCCACACTGGGATCCAGACCATCCAAGCGGTCCATGGAAAGAGAAAAAATCAGCGCTAGATTGCCACACAAGAAAATATTAGTAAGGCTGCAATAGTGGGGATGATACCACCCAAGCGCCTACATTGAGCAGTACAAGCCTGCTCTATATACTGTGAGTAGTATATTTATTCTCTTTTTATATCCTTGAGTGGGGATTATTCCACTTCACGTGCGTAATATCAGAGCTAGGTTCTAGCTCTGAAAAGTGTGAGTAAGACTACTTTTATTTTATTTACCATTTTCTCCACATATTACTTCACTGGATTTCAAGGACACCTTTGTGAAGACACACCCCATTTTACGCCTCAGGATCCCTGTTCTTATACATGGCATCTACCATTATGGACTTATGATAAGTGTTTTGGACTATTGCCAATTATCCATTTATATTTCATTTAATATTTAATATTAAATTGTATTATTTTATATTATTTATTATATACACTCTTATATGTTTTACTGTATATTTTAGGCGCAACCTTTTTTTGTTCTATTTTGCATCATCCAAGTGGTCCAGCTTCCAGCTAGCCTGGGGGTAAATGACAGCGGCCTCCTGCGGTAAAAAAATCAGAGTTTGTGGTACACGGATGCTGGTCTCCACGACGGCCCGGGGCTATGGGAGAACTCGCTTGGACTGCCGCCGGATCATTTGCTGCCCCCAAGCCAGCCACCTAACCGGGGCATCGGCATCGGGACTGTTACATTACTGTTGTCCCCTGTTATAAAAGATTTATTCTGTCACATACTTTTGGTACTTTGGACACTGTTCTGACGGATTTACAGTCCTCGTATGGTCCAGCCCGAACCCGCTATGTACGCCTAGAGGTGGCCGCCATTTCGGGACTTTGCACGTGTTCGCGGCCATCTTACCTACAATCAGCGGTGGTCGCCCAGAAGCATCTGGAACCAAAAACGGAGACCCACACGGGCGAACACCGCTGAGACCTCCAGGATCACAGAACTCAGTGTTGGACGTACCGAACTATTCACCGTTCAGTAAAGCACTTGCCCTGCACATGGGGATTACAGCGACCCCAGGGATGACTACGGAAGACAAAGGGTTGTGGGGTTTTTACCGTCCGAACGAAGACCGACCGCAAGGCCTAAACGTATGGAACTATTTTCGGCTGAAAAGTCCGTGCGGTCGGTCTAAACTTTAGAAGCCCCTAACTCCCGAACCGCTCATTCGATCGGGCCAGTTTTTGGATATGTTGGCCTCCAGAACAAGATCTATCTAGCGATGCAGGGTGTATGGGTGTACCCCCTGGTTTTGGGGTACATCCAGAATATGGACAAAAGTATGTGTAATATAATTGTGTTACTTGGTTATCTGAGGGGAGGGGACATGTGGGTTGAACCCAATATATGATTGGGTATTTTATGCCTCCCCTTGGGAGTGTCCTCTTTGTGTGTATTTACAATAAAAAGCAGGCTGGGCATCCCAGTCCTCAGTTCTCATTTTGACCCTCAATTCGCAGCCTCGACTCGTTTTGTGTGGGGAAAGAATATCCTAGCTGCACCATAGCTAGGGGGAGATTCTACACTTACAGATCTCTACCGAGTATCGCTCCATTCTACTCTTCAAGCCGGGAACCAGGACATCCAAGCGATCAACCCTCCTGCTAGACTGGGGGCAATCGTAACAATTGGTGGCAGCGGCGGGATCATCCTGGAATTCCTAGAAGAGGTACAGAATGGATGGAGAGTAACTACGACAAATTGAAACGCACCACGTTAAAGGACTTACTTGAGAGCCGAGGGGGACACGCGAACAGCCGCCCAAGGAGAGAGCTAATCGCGGAACTAACCGAAATGGACCAGAGTCTTACCATGGCCGAAGCCACTGCCACTTGCACCGATGAGAAAACCCGGTTGGTCCGGGAGAGGCTGCCCCTGTATGGGCCAAACCCCTCCATGGAACTCATACGGCAATTAATGGCCGAGGCCGAGGCAGATGTCGAAAAGGCCAGAGCCCACGAACACAAAATGAAACTCGCCGACCGAACCCCCCCGGAGACAACGGAAATCCCAAAGATTCCTTTTGCAGCATTTAAGCCGTTTATGGAGAGTGAAATGGGGATTGACGAGTTCTTGGCCGATTTT
Organism: Pelobates fuscus; assembly: GCF_036172605.1. Classification (NCBI taxonomy): domain Eukaryota; kingdom Metazoa; phylum Chordata; class Amphibia; order Anura; family Pelobatidae; genus Pelobates; species Pelobates fuscus. Next base: position 272,797,535 of record NC_086318.1, on the reverse strand, counting down.
GAACGGCAATGTGCACTGCACCAAATCACCGCAACAGCTTGGCCAAAGATACGAGCCGGGAAACTGGCAACGACCTGGGCCCTATGACTTCGGCATTTGCCCCCTCCTATAACTCAGAGGCATATCCGGTTACCACCCGGTCCCAGGCAGGACGGGCTCGAGAGGCTTCACCGGTGCGGGAGACTCAGGTAAGACCGATCCCGACTGTACCTACCTTCCCCGACCCATTACCCTGGGATACCCCTACCGCCTTCGAGGCTGAGACTAAAACTGACCCCACTCTCCAGAAATACAGAGAGCGGGCCGACACTGGGACGGGGGGATCCGACCAAGAGATATTTGTATGGGAACAGGGGAGACTGTACCGACAGACGGAAAAGAAAGGGAACCGTAGGAGGCAGTTAGTAATCCCTCACAAATATCGACGAGATATCCTCCGGATAGGCCACGACATTCCCCTAGCCGGACATTTGGCCATAACCCGGACCCTTAAACGTATCACCCATACCTTCTTTTGGCCAGGGGTACATACCGATGTGCGTACATACTGTAGTACGTGCGAAGTGTGCCAGAGGGTCGGCAAAAGAGGAGACCACCCCAAGGTACACCTCATAAATATGCCCCTCATCGAAGAACCATTCAGTAGAGTGGCCATTGACCTGATAGGACCCCTCGCCACTCCCAGCCCCTCCGGGAAACGATATATCCTCACTATTGTGGATTACGCTACCCGCTACCCGGAGGCGGTGGCTCTACCTAATATCCAAGCAGACACGGTAGCCAATGCGCTGGTCCAAGTCTTCTCTCGTGTAGGATTTCCCCGAGAAATCCTGTCCGACCGGGGCACCCAGTTCACGGCGGAACTAACGCAACAACTGTGGCAGGTCTGTAAAATAAAATCCCTACTCAGTTCCCCATATCACCCCCAAACCAACGGACTATGCGAAAGGTTTAACGGGACCCTTAAGCAAATGTTAAAGACGTTTACCCAGGAATATAGGGACTGGGAACGTTTCTTGCCACACCTCCTATTCGCTTATCGGGAGGTGCCGCAGGAAACTACCGGATTCTCCCCGTTCGAACTGCTGTATGGACGCAAGGTCCGGGGCCCCCTAGACCTGATCCGAGAGCATTGGGAGGGTGAGACGGAGAACACAGGAGTCCCCATCATACCATATGTCCTAGAGCTTAGGGACCGCATGGAGCAGCTAGCCAGGTCGGTCCGGGCTAACCTCCAGGCGGCCCAGAGGCGACAGAAAGTCTGGTATGATAGAGGAGCACGGAAAAGGAGCTTTGAGATAGGGCAAAAAGTAATGGTTCTTAAACCCGTCAAAACAGACAAATTACAGGCAGCCTGGCAGGGCCCCTACCAAATAATAGAAAAGAAAGGAGATACCACGTACGTGATTGCCAGCTGCCACGACCCGAGCTTAAAGAAACTGTTCCATATTAACATGTTGAAAGCATATCTCCAACGCCCCGAAGATGTGCTGGCCATATGTAGTCCCGCAGCCGAAGACCCCGATAACTTGCCCATTCCCGACTTACTTACCCAGGACCAACCGGCCGATATAGTGGGCCAAGTACAGATAGGCGAGCGGCTTAACCCAGTAGAGAGGGAGCAATTGCAGCAATTGCTCCGAGAAAAACAGGCAATGTTCTCCCAAAAGCCAGGGTTCACCAATCTAGCCACCCACCAGGTAGATACCCCCGGACAGCAACCCTTGAGGCAGGCCCCCTACCGCATCCCCGAGGCGGTCAGAGCGGGGATGAAACAAGAAATCACGGAAATGCTGAACCTAGGAGTCATTGAGTCCTCCGATAGTCCCTGGGCATCCCCGGTAGTACTCGTACCCAAAAAGGACGGTACTACCAGATTCTGTGTGGACTATCGGAAACTTAATGATAAAACCGTGACAGACGCCTACCCCATGCCCAGGGTAGACGAGTTACTGGATCGCATAGCCCAGGGGAACTACCTAACCACCATTGACCTGTGTAAAGGTTACTGGCAGATTCCCCTGGCCAGGGAGGCTATCCCCAAGTCGGCATTCGTCACCCCGTTTGGCCTATATCACTTCAAGGTTATGCCATTCGGGATGAAGAATGCCCCGGCCACGTTCCAGCGCTTGGTGGATAGACTCCTTGATGGCTTCCAGGGTTTCGCCTGTGCATACCTGGACGACATAGCGATCCATAGCGCGTCCTGGGAGGAACACCTAACCCATGTAGGGATGGTCTTAGATCAGATTCGGGCCGCCGGCTTGACTCTGAAACCAGAGAAGTGCCATTTTGGCATGGCTGAAGTGCAGTATCTGGGGCATAGGGTGGGGTGCGGGAAACAACGACCAGAACCTGCCAAGGTAGAGGCAGTTGCCAATTGGCCCACCCCCACCACCAAGACACAAGTACTAGCCTTTTTAGGTACCGCAGGGTACTATCGGAAGTTTGTGCCTGACTATAGTGCCATTGCCAAACCCCTGACAGACTTGACAAAGAAAAACCTTCCTCGACAGGTCCTGTGGTCTCCCCACTGTGAAATAGCGTTTCAAACTTTAAAAACTGCTCTTGTGAATGCTCCCGTGTTGGCCGCCCCAGCCCCTAACAAACGTTTTATCGTCCACACAGACGCTTCCATGTTCGGGCTGGGAGCCGTCCTCAGCCAAGTAGGCGAAGACGGAGGGGAACACCCTATTGCCTACATCAGTCGTAAGCTCCTGCCACGCGAAGTTAGCTATGCCGCCGTGGAAAAGGAGTGCTTGGCACTGGTGTGGGCACTAAAGAAACTGACTCCTTATCTGTACGGGCAAGAATTCACTCTGGTTACGGACCACAATCCCTTGGTATGGTTAAACCGGGTCTCTGGAGATAATGGCCGATTGTTACGGTGGAGCTTGGCTCTACAACCCTTTAATTTTACCATCACTTATCGACCCGGGAAACAGAATGGCAATGCCAATGGATTGTCCAGGCAAACCGATATCAGCCCAGCCTAACCAGAAGTCTGGACAGCCTTAGTCTACCCCGAAAAGGGGTCAGACGGTGTCTGCCAGAGTGTTCCACAAGGAGGGAGCACTGTTACATTACTGTTGTCCCCTGTTATAAAAGATTTATTCTGTCACATACTTTTGGTACTTTGGACACTGTTCTGACGGATTTACAGTCCTCGTATGGTCCAGCCCGAACCCGCTATGTACGCCTAGAGGTGGCCGCCATTTCGGGACTTTGCACGTGTTCGCGGCCATCTTACCTACAATCAGCGGTGGTCGCCCAGAAGCATCTGGAACCAAAAACGGAGACCCACACGGGCGAACACCGCTGAGACCTCCAGGATCACAGAACTCAGTGTTGGACGTACCGAACTATTCACCGTTCAGTAAAGCACTTGCCCTGCACATGGGGATTACAGCGACCCCAGGGATGACTACGGAAGACAAAGGGTTGTGGGGTTTTTACCGTCCGAACGAAGACCGACCGCAAGGCCTAAACATAAAATACATACAATGTAGGAGATGATTCACACTTCTAGAATGGTTAAGCCTAGAGCCAAATTTCTGCACATGGCTCTCATGGATAGCGCTGTGGGACTTTTCAGGATGTCCCTCTCCTATTCCCAGATCACTTATATGATGCTCCGGTTGGGTAATAATCCAGGTTCCACAACTCGACTTGAATTAATCAGGAGAAAACTTTATTGCTCCCCAATTTGGAGTAAAACATGGATAAAATTAAAATTTCAATAAAATAAATAAAAAATAGAGTAACTGTGTATAGTCCTGCCAATTGGCAAAAATGTCCAAATGTCCGAAACGCGTTTCGCCCCGTACCAGGGGCTTTTTCAATCGGTGTATGGGCTTCCTTTCGCCCCTGGTACGGGGCGAAACGCGTTTCGGACATTTGGACATTTTTGCCAATTGGCAGGACTATACACAGTTACTCTATTTTTTATTTATTTTATTGAAATTTTAATTTTATCCATGTTTTACTCCAAATTGGGGAGCAATAAAGTTTTCTCCTGATTAATTCAAGTCGAGTTGTGGAACCTGGATTATTACCCAACCGGAGCATCATATAAGTGATCTGGGAATAGGAGAGGGACATCCTGAAAAGTCCCACAGCGCTATCCATGAGAGCCATATGCAGAAATTTGGCTCTAGGCTTAACCATTCTAGAAGTGTGAATCATCTCCTACATTGTATGTATTTTATGTTTGTATTTTATAGAGTGGTGTAAGGGGTTTCCACTCAGGTGATCTGTGGCATTTATTGCCACCACACTTAATCCCACTTTGTTTGTATATTTTTTGTGCAAGGCCTAAACGTATGGAACTATTTTCGGCTGAAAAGTCCGTGCGGTCGGTCTAAACTTTAGAAGCCCCTAACTCCCGAACCGCTCATTCGATCGGGCCAGTTTTTGGATATGTTGGCCTCCAGAACAAGATCTATCTAGCGATGCAGGGTGTATGGGTGTACCCCCTGGTTTTGGGGTACATCCAGAATATGGACAAAAGTATGTGTAATATAATTGTGTTACTTGGTTATCTGAGGGGAGGGGACATGTGGGTTGAACCCAATATATGATTTGGTATTTTATGCCTCCCCTTGGGAGTGTCCTCTTTGTGTGTATTTACAATAAAAAGCAGGCTGGGCATCCCAGTCCTCAGTTCTCATTTTGACCCTCAATTCGCAGCCTCGACTCGTTTTGTGTGGGGAAAGAATATCCTAGCTGCACCATAGCTAGGGGGAGATTCTACACTTACAGATCTCTACCGAGTATCGCTCCATTCTACTCTTCAAGCCGGGAACCAGGACATCCAAGCGATCAACCCTCCTGCTAGACTGGGGGCAATCGTAACAGGGACTTTGCACCTACACCTGTAATGCTGTCTAACACCCACACTCACACTGATTCCAGCTAGCACAGATAGCTACACACACAAAAAAACTACTCGACACTCACCATTAAGCTAGATACATCTGACAATAAGCAAAGCCACAACACTCCCCTGGCACTAACATATCTAGGCCCCCACACCTGCTATACCAGCTAACAGATCCGCCAAAGGAAGCAATAAGCTATAGCCCCTGCTCAGTGCCTGTGGCAATTCAAGCCTGTAGCCCAACCAAACAACCCAATTGACAAGCAAGTACCCTTACACTATCGCATATACAGCCTGCAAACAATATATACCATAAGGTACATGCCTATGTGCAACCACAAAGCTAATAATTAAACTATGCCAGATGGGATATACTTAACAGGCAGACACGCTGTTATCTAGTATGTAACTTAGTAATTCAAGCAGTACATCCACGTTTTATCTGTCTTATCTGTATTACCTGACCAATTCATGCTATGTCTATCCAACTTCAAGCGTGTTACTCCTAATATAAAATAGTGCATGTTAAATCTAATACCCTGTATGTTAAGCAAGTTAAGAAGCCAGAGGATTGACATCGGGGTACCTCAGGCATATATGTACTCACCATATGCACTGCAAAAATATTAAATAAAAAATATATATATAGTCTGCTTACTATCTGTATAAATCAGTGATATACCAAAAAGTAAAATAAAAAATAAAAAACAACAACATTGCTTCTGATAGAGTGGAAACATTCAAAGTCTCTATAAGTTGCTCAGCTCACAATATTGGCAACAGGAAAAATTATTTCTTATACTGCCATTTAGAGATTACTGCCCTTTAGATTAGTGTCCATTGTGGCATATGATATAGGTTTATTTATTTTTATTGTCATGAAGAGACTGTTAAAAGTCTGCAGCTGAAAACAAGTTATTTGGGTTGTGCTTTTCATATTTTTATTCATTTACATCTAACTTTATTTAATATATATATATATATATATATATATATATATATATATATATATATATATATATATATGTACATATATATATATATATATATATATATTGTGATCCTTGTCTGCAGTTAGCACAAGAGAAATGACTGGATAGTTGAAAAAATATATATATTTTAATACAATAAGTAAAAAGTGAATAATACACTATAAAACCAGTCCTGTATAAAAGTCCAAAATTCTTCCTCACTTGACGCGTTTCGCCGAAGCTTAAAAGCTTCGGCGAAACGCGTCAAGTGAGGAAGAATTTCGTAAAAGCTTCGGCGAAACGCGTCAAGTGAGGAAGAATTTTGGACTTTTATACAGGACTGGTTTTATAGTGTATTATTCACTTTTTACTTATTGTATTAAAGTATATATATTTTTTAAACTATCCAGTCATTTCTCTTGTCCTCCTTCCTATTTAATACTGCTTTGCTGCTATACCTGGGTCCACTATATCCCGAGGTGGGGATTATTCCACCTGAAATTCTCCAAACTAGAGCAGGTCGTTGCTCTAGTATATGTAAGTAGGATCATCTACTTTTACTACAATATTTTATATTTACGTACTATACCATGTGGCGTATTTTACTCTTGTTTTTCATATAACGAATACTTACACCTATAAATTCACCAACGATCTTGAACCTCAAGAAATCCATAGACGGGGATTATTCCGTCCAAGCTCTTAACACCGAGCTGATATAGCTCCTCAAAGTGTGAGTGTGAATATAACACCTTTGTTCTTGTGGAATTATATCGTTCATACATACTGTACCATTATTTGTATTTTTGTTTCTCCTTTTTTTTTTTAAGTTACTCCGCTGGCCAGTATTTCTACTAAACGTATGTACATTTTCTGATCTTTAGCGCTGTTCACCTTTCTATTTTATCTATAACAAAATAATATTGGTTTCACCAACCTAGTGTCTTTGTCAGCTCTCTGCACTCCAGTGTTTAGTCAGCCTACTGCTTCCCGCCCTTCAAGAGAGAAACAAACATTCTCCCTTAGCTGCCTAGCAGGGAGGGGTTTATTACCACTGCTGCAGCTGATTATCTGAAGCTGAGCAGTGGGTTGGAGACAGTTCAAACCCTGGCCTGGACCTAGTCTCCCAAGAAAACAATAAACAGCGGAGTGGAGCACTGGCCCACCATTCTCTCCAATTGCTCCACCCCAGAGGCCCATAACTAAATATGCATTTAAGTTATATACATACACACACTCCCCCTGGGGTAAAAGATCATATGCCTCTCTGAACAATGCAGTTGAAATATAAACTCCCTCAGAGACCACCCCATTCACCTTATCACAATATATATATATATATATATATATATATATATATATATATATTAGATCATGTTCTAGTTATTCAGTGAAATGATAATCTAGTGGCTAAGGCCAGTAAGGTATTGTCATGCATGAAAAAGGGCATTCATTCTCGGGATGAGAATATAATTTTGTCTCTTTATAAATCACTGGTAAGACTACAGATTGAATATGCTGTGCAATTTTGGGCACCTGTTCTAAAGAAGGATATTATGGCACTAGAAAAAGTGCAGAGGCGGGCTACAAAATTAATAAAAGGAATGGAACATATCAGCTATGAAGAAAGGTTAACAAATTTAAACATCTTTAGTTTAGAAAACCGTCACCTGAGAGGGGATATGATAACATTATATAAATAAATTCGGGGCCAATACAAACCATTGTGTGGAAATCTATTCACAAACCGGACTATACATAGGACACGAGGTCATGCGTTTAGACTGGAAGAAAGATTTCGTCTAAGGCAAGGTTTTTTTACTGTAAGAACAATAAGGATGTGGAATTCTCTGCCTGAAGAAGTGGTTTTATCAGAGTCCATACAGATGTTCAAACAGCAACTAGTTGCATACTTGCAAAAACAGAATATTCAAGGATATAATTTTTCAATGTAGGGTTATAGCTTCTTAATCCAAGGATAAATCTGACTGCCATTCTGGGGTCAAGAAGGATTTTTTTTCCTAGTTTGTTGCAAAATTGGAAGTGTTTTTTTTTTTGGTTTTCTCCTTCAGTGACTGCACTATAATTTTGCTGCATGTCCATCACCTCAGCATGCACAAGGAAGAAGCACTACCTCTGCTTGCCTACTGGCGCACTGTCAACCGTGCCTGAGCTCCCTGTCCCTGAACTGGTTACATCTTACAACAGCTTGGGCCGCAACCAATCTCCTGTCAAAAGCAGGAGTACATGCTGGCCATTAGGAGCACTGCATAAGTCAGTTATAAAGTGCATTGACCATTCCACTATCCTTTTGCTATCTCCTACTTCAACACCTCAATGCAGGCACTGTAGACTGAGGGAATGACATTCCTGCTAAAAAAAAGGAGTGCACAGTGGAAGCTTATATTTTGGTGCAAGACTCGTTATAAGCTGCTTGAAAATCTGCCCTTTTACCACAATTAAAGGAACACCTTCACCAGCTAGTGAGGCAAGTCATTTTGAGACTGCTGCCTGGAATACCCAATAGAATGAAATCTGCCAATCTGTTTTAGGGTGGGCATATGGCCTGCCTGGGATGGATGATGGCACTATCTCCACTTAGAGTTGCAGTAGAAGTACCAAGGTAGGAAAAGCCAGTGGCGCTATTGAAGTCTCAGGATGAATGTCCTCAGCAGGGAGATCATCATGCCATACAGTTTAGTGCCTCACATCTTTGATGCTGGGAATCAGATATATTTTATCAGCAGCTAAGCCAGAAATGGGGGACACCTGCTCAATTCTCCTCAATTCAATTCCCCCTGGCTACTAGAAAATAGAATATGTTTTGTGTTCTAGTAGTAGTAATTGTACTGTTGCTGCTATCAGAGGTTGTGGCCGTAGCAGTAGTGGTGCCAGTAGTGATAAGACACTAGCAATTTCTCCTCTTACTCCAACATCTCCCTCTTAAGCTGTCTGAATATACTCTCACTGAATGGGAATAGACTGTAATGAAATTGCCCATTGGTGGAACTGGCAGTAGTGGAGGTAGTGATACTACTTGCCCTCTAACAATAGTGCAGGTGATTGTGAGAGATGATCTTGAAATAGCTGATGAGTAAAGGATAGCGGTTTCATCGTGGTCCCAGAGGACTTCCCCACCCTGCTGCTGATGCCACCTGCTTGATGCCAATAGAAGGTATGGGACAAGCACTTTCCCTCCCTCTATTCTTCAATTTTAATGCTGTTATTTGATTGGCCTCTATTTTGGAACAGAAGCATACTTGTCCTCCTAACATTAATAGTACGGATATGGGTGGTATGACTAGTGGTGGACCTAGAACTGACTGTTGATGACATCTGAGTGCATTACAGTGGGAAAATTGTGCTAGTTGTCAATGTCATTTCCCATGTGTTGTTGTTGGATGTGGCTGCTGTGTCACTAGAACTACGAGCTGCAGATTAAGGAACAGCGCACTCATAAAATACATTTCTAAATTCTTTAAAGGAACACTATAGTGCCTGGAAAACAAACACGTTTTCCTGGCACTATAGGGTTATTAGGTCCCCCCCTCCCTCGGGCACCCCTCCCTCCCCCCAGTAGGGCTGAAGGGGTTAAACCCCTTCAGCCACTTACCTTAATCAAGTGTCGGGCTTCCTCGACGCTGGTGACCTCTCCTCCCCCTGCCGACATCAGCGCCGCGTCCAGAGCCGCGCCCGCATTCATATCGCCCAAAGGAAGCATTACTCAGTGCTTTCCTATGGGGATCTGAACTCATGCGATTTTCTCACTGAGAAAATGCTATGTTTTCAGCTACAGGGTTAAAACTAGGGGGACCTGGCACCCACACCACTTTATTGAGCTGAAGTGGTCTGGGTGCCTATAGTGGTCCTTTAAGGCTACTTAAAATTGCATATCAAAGATAGGGATTCAGTTCCACCATATGGCCTTATGTGCTAAGGACACCACTACTTCACAGAACCACAATATCGATGGGTCCTACACTAATTCAAATGTGGGAGACAAATCAAATAGTGCAAGTGCTAAATCATTGAAGAGCATTCAAATAATAATATATATATATAATACAATATGAATGTGATAAATGCAATTAAAAAAAATCAGTTTCATAACTAAACAATTAAAATTATACTACTTTTATGTATGTACTCATAATGCAAATTATATATCTGCTCAAGGAAAATTATAATTGAAGAGACATTATTATCCAAACCCTCCTTAAATATATACATGTGGTTACCTCCAAAAGGCCATATGAATATATATATCTGAGGCCCCTTGGGAGGTGACTGAATCTCCATATAGGTTTGCTAAGATAGGGGATTTTAGGTAGGAGAGTGTTTTATTATTTATTTATAAAATATTTTACCAGGAAGGATACATTGAGATTTCTCTCGTTTTCAAGTATGCCCTAACTCCACAAAACATTGCATTGTTACAGTTAGATAGTTACATAGCTGAAAAGAGACTTGCATCCATCAAGTTCAGCCTTCCTCACATATGTTTTTGCTGTTGATCCAAAAGAAGGCAAAAAACCTAGTCTGAAGTGCTTCCAATTTTGCAACAATCTAGGAAAAAATTCCTTCTTGACCCCAAAACAGCAGTCAGATGTCTCCTTGGATCAATCAGCTATTACCCCACTAATTAGAAATTATATCCCTGTATATTATTTTTTTGCAAGTATTTATCCAATTACAGTTTAAACATCTGTATAGACTCTGACAAAACCACCTCTTCAGGCAGAGAATTCCATATCCTTATTGCTCTTACTGTAACAAAAACTTTTCTTTGCCTTAGATGAAATCTCCTTTCTTCCAGCCTAAATGTGTAACCTCTTGTCCTATGTATAGCCCTGTTTATGAATTGATTTCCAGATAAAGATTTGTACTGGCCCCGAATATATTTGCATAATATTATCATATCCCCTCTCAGATGCCGTTTTTCCAAACTAAACAGATTTACATTTTTGAATGTATTTTTTTATTTGCATTTTGTAATATCAACATACGTTTAAGCATACAGTACAACAAGGATTTGTCACATAGAGTGTCAGTTCTTCTCAAACTATTTCATGATTCATAGTGCATGCCTTGCTTCTTGTTTAACATGTTGATACATTTAACATCGTAACAGTAACAGGGTGTTGGGGGGGAGAGGGTTCGGGAAGGAAGGCAGTGATCACTGGGGGTCGGAGAGTTTTTTGCGTAACTGTTATTACAGTGTATAGGTACATTCATTTCCTACCTATTATTACATACAGATTGTTGCGTACAGATGGTCTCAGCTGTCGGAGTGGCTTATACGTCTTATGCATGTGGGATTATCCTGTATTGCGGTGACATAGGGGTTCATCCCTTTGTATTTGTCATATACGTCTCCCATGTTTTCCAGGCTGACATTATGAATGGTTTGGGTGGTGCGTTCTTCCGTGCCATTATTTCATATTGTTTTGTCAGCTGCAATGCTATAAGGCATTGAGCCACGGTCGGTGGGCTTGGGTCTCGCCAAAGCCTGCTAATCGTTTGGAGGGCCGCTACTATTATATGGTATATGAGGTATAATTGGGTTCTTTTGAGATCTTTTGTGAATAGGTGTAACAAGTAAATTTCTGGGGTCTGCTGGAGGTGGACACCCGTGCTATCCTGTATTATATTTGTTATGTCTGTCCAGTATTGCTTCAATTTCGGGCATGACCACCAGATGTGTAGCATGGACCCTTTGTCTTTCATGCAGCGCCAGCATGTGTCCAGTATGTTGGGATTGCCTTTCTTAAGCCGTACTGGTACCATGTACCATTTGTACAAGATTTTGCGCGTGACCTCCATATGGGAGGCGCACAATGAGAGATTCTTGTGTGCCCGAAATATTTGGGCCCATTGACTCTCGGTGATGTGGGTTCCAATTTTGCGGTCCCATGCCTTTGTGAACGTATAGGCTTGAGATCCTACTGTGGTGCTGTATTTAGCATAGACCATATATATTAGTTTCTTCCGTGGTCTTAATTTGAGGCATATTTGTTCCATCTCCGTCAGCTGTAGACCATTTACAGGGTGGTACGAGCTAATTTTTTGTGTCTTAAACCATGACATAAACTGCATGTACGAAAAATGTGCTGTGTTGGGTAGCCCATATTGTGTTTGGACCTCAGCAAATGTGTTCAGCACTGGTCCCTGGCATATGTGGAAAAGATGTGTGATATTGTGGTTATACCACATTCTGAAGTTAAATCCTGGTATTGCCAAGGATAATGTTTCCAGGGGCAATGCTAAAGAGGTACCCCCTTTCATTATGTGCGTATCCCCAAACTGATCCCATATTTGTAGCATACGTTTTGTTGTGGGGAGGATATCCTTGTGTTTTGGCCGTAATTTCCTGGACATCCAGGCCAGGACAGATATGGTGAAGTTGTTAGTATAAATCGCTTCTATATGCACTCACTGCAGGGGGCTGGGGTTACCTCTGGTAGCCAGCACCGGGCTTAGGATGGCCGCTTTGTAATAGTTAGTTATATTCGGTAGGCCCATGCCTCCCATTGGGAATGGTTTATATAAGGTGGATTTCGCGATCCTGGGTCTAGTGTTATTCCATATAAATGAATTAATTATTTTCTGTACTTCACGTAGGTAGCTATTGGGGACTGCTAGTGGGATAGTTCTGAATAGGTATTGTATTCTCGGGAGGAGTAGCATTTTTGCTGCAGCTATCCTGCCTACCCATGAAATAAATTTCCCTTTCCAGCTATGTATGAGGGTTTTAGGCTCTGTGGGTTATAGTTTGCTTTGTGTATACCTGCTAAAGTCTTCGTTAAAGGAACACTATAGTCACCTAAATTACTTTAGCTAAATAAAGCAGTTTTAGTGTATAGATCATTCCCCTGCAATTTCACTGCTCAATTCACTGTCATTTAGGAGTTAAATCACTTTGTTTCTGTTTCTGCAGCCCTAGCCACACCTCCCCTGGCCATGATTGACAGAGCCTGCATGAAAATAAAAACTGGTTTCACTTTCAAACAGATGTAATTTACCTTAAATAATTGTCAAATCTCAATCTCTAAATTGAACTTTAATCACATACAGGAGGCTCTTGCAGGGCCTAGCAAGCTATTAACATAGCAGAGGATAAGAAAATCTGAATTAAGCAGAACTTGCAATAAAGAAAGCCTAAATAGGGCTCTCTTTACAGGAAGTGTTTATGGAAGGCTGTGCAAGTCACATGCAGGGAGGTGTGACTAGGGTTCATAAATAAAGGGATTTAACTCCTAAATGGCAGAGGATTGAGCAGTGAGGTTGCAGGGGCATGTTCTATACACCAAAACTGCTTCATTAAGCTAAAGTTGTTCTGGTGACTATAGTGTCCCTTTAAGGCTATCCCTAGAAACGTAAGAATGTTTGTGCGCCATTCGTATGCGAACAGCTCTTTTTGACATGGCATAACTCCGGCTGTGGAATGTTAATCACCATTGCTTGCGTTTTGGATATGTTTAACTTGTAATATGAACAATTTCCATATTGGTGAACCAGATTGTGTAGTGTTGATAATGAGACTTGTGGGTTTTGTAGCGTAAGGAGGATGTCATCCGCAAATAGTGAGTTTGTATTCTTTGTTCTTTACCCTAATTCCCTGTATCTTGGGATTGTTTCTAATCAGTTGTGTGAGGGGTTCTAGGGCGAGTATGTACAGTATCGAGGATAGGGGGCAGCCCTGTCTAGAGCTGGTGTCAGGCGAGGGGCTAAGATGGTGGCGAATGTTTTATAATAATAATTTGTTAGGCCATCTGGTCCCGGGGATTTCCCAGACGGTAGGGATGCTATTGTTTGTAGTATTTCTTGGGTTGTTATAGGTGATTGTATCAGTTCTTTTTGTTGCAACGTCAGTGATGGCAGTTGCGTGAGGTCTAGGAAATTACTGATTTCAATTTCAGTGGGTTGGTGGGTTTTGTCATCCTGCTTTAAATTGTACAGGTTGTGGTAGAATTTGGCCATCTCATCATTGATATCTTGGGGGTTGTATATTTTTCTTTGTTGGAAATTAGGTAAGGGATTTTGAATTGGGCTTGCTTTTTCCTCAGCAGTGCTGCCATAGCTTTCCCTGCCTTGTTTCCCTGGGAGTATTGTCTCATTTTTAGGCGTTGCATTGTGTAAGATGTTTTGGCTAGGTGGATGTCATTTAGGCGTCGCGTGGCGGTCGCTATTGTTGTGAGATGGGCTGTATCTGTATTTATCGTCTGCGCGGTTGTGGCATCCCGGACTGTGCGCAGCAGGGTCAGGTATTCATCGTTGGGTGTGTGTTTGGTCATGGTTGGTTTATGCGCCTGCCATAAAGAGGTGGGAGATATGTCTGGGGTGTCGTTAGTCTGGAAATATTGTTCTAGATCTTGTGTCATCCGGGCCAGGAAGATAGGGTCATGCAGTAGGGAGTCATTTAGGCGCCAAGGTGCCCGGCCTCTATGGGAAAAGGAGCCTCTCAGTGTAATTGTAAGTGGCGCGTGGTCAGACCACACAATGTCCCCAATTGTGCACTGGGTAGTTCTCGGTACCAGTGTTCCCGACACCAGTATGTGGTCTATTCTTGAGAATGACTTGTGGACTTGTGAGTAGTAAGTAAACTCTTTATCTGTGGGGTGTAATGTACGCCATGTGTCGTGTAAGTTGTGTTCTGTCATTAGCTTGATTATAGCTTTACTCTGTGTGCCGGTTGCAGAGTGTCGTGGAGAGAGACCAGGGAGAGTTGTGTCCATGCGTGCGTCTAGTACGTGGTTTAGATCACCACAGATGATGGTAGCTCCGGGTGTCAGATTGGGAGCTTGTTCAAGACTTTTTGCAAAAAATTGTATTTGGTTCGTGTTTGGGCAGTATATGCCTGCCAGTACATATTCAGTATTGTTGATCATGCAATGCTGTACTATGTGTCTCCCTTGCGTGTCTTTATTGATATTCAGTAATTCAAACGTCAGTGAGTTATGTATTAGGAATGACACTCCCTTGGATTTGGAGGAATGTGTGGTGTGGAATTGGGTTGGGAAGTCATGGAGTCCAAACTTGGGGACATTGTTGGTCACAAAATGTCCAAAGTTTCTTGGACGCATAGAATATCTATTTTATCTCGTTTTGCCGCTTCTAAGAGGATGCGGCGTTTGTGCGGATGGTTCAGCCCTCGTGAGTTATGGGTTCGTATTGTTATAGACATGGGTTTGGTTTGGGATGCTGGGCCAAGGCGCTCTGTACCTTATGTATGTGTTCCCTTTTTTGCGTTTGGTGGTAGTTAGTTGTGGGGTGGGCGTGCGCATCTATTGATGCTATTCTCTCCTGAAGGTTAATGTGAGGGACGGAGTATAACTAGGGTGTAAGAACTTGGATGGGTTAAACATGGTTCCCTCCTAGGAGGGCATGGTGTGGACGGTCCACACCTCGGGAGTGGGAGTTGTTTGGTTCTTCCATGTGTGGCTGTTGAGCTCTTCGTGGTGTGTGTAGTGTTGCATAAAGGCTTGGCAGGTTAAAGTTTCTGGGAATGTGCCGACTTCCAATTCACTGTCTAATGTTGGCGTAATAGGGTACATGGTGTATCGCCTAGTTCAGGCAGTGCTACCCATGCGAAGCTCCGACCTCAGGGGCTTACCTAGGTCTCAGTCGCCTGTTCGCACACCTCGATTTTTCTGGTGGTAGATCATATGACCTCTGCCCAGCCCATGGCCGATATGCAAAACCTAACCACTGTCATGCATAGGGGCGATGCTAGCCTGCTTCGTCAGTCGCGTGTTGGTGTGTCCCCAGTGACTAAGATCGCCCCCAGGGCCAGAGCCCGCACACCGCCTACAGGTTGCGAGTCGCTTCTGCCTCAATATGCCCTCCCCACTTGTTCAATACGCTCGCTATTGCTGATGATGGCCTATCAGGCGTGTCAGCCTACCTCATGCACTATTTGCACACCCGGCATATAACTATTGCGGGATAGTGGTGTTGCGTGCCATGACATGAAGAGGTGCACGCCAACTTTGAACTGTACAGGGAGGGTTAAACCATGGTGCATCTATGTGTGTTTCTCGTGTGGCAGAGTTACTGTCAGCTTCAATGAGTCACAGCTTAGGTCCTACACTTGTAAGCATAGCATTACATACATTTCCGTTTCGGCATAACGCTAGTCCCTGAACATACATGGGACCCAGTTATCTATGTATGCCCGTTGACAAGTACATCTTAATACATTATGTTGTAAATATATCACCAATATGTATATTAGTTTGTGTTGTCTTAATGTACTGTAGCCAGTCCATTCATTTTTAGTCTCTGAGGTAGTCCTTACTGTGGCGAAAGTAGCCTCGCCACTGGTTTTTGGAGGGGCCTGTTTGCCAGCCTCCTGCCCTGCGACTATGGCCCTGGGATGTATTG
Source organism: Pelobates fuscus (assembly GCF_036172605.1). NCBI lineage: Eukaryota > Metazoa > Chordata > Amphibia > Anura > Pelobatidae > Pelobates > Pelobates fuscus. The sequence goes on along the minus strand of NC_086318.1, from coordinate 272,781,302 downwards.
CCCTTTAACTGCATTTGGGCATAATGGATTTGTATAATGCTGTTCCTGGCCCTTTAAATACTTTGGAGCAGTGTTCCAGCTTTAAACAGGCACTTCGAATGCAGTCGAAGTGCCAAAGTCGTCAAAGTGTCGAAGTCGTCGAAGTGGCAGCCATTCGACAAACGAACACGTGGTGGCGGCCATTTGAACTTATTCGAACGCGATCAGTGGTGTGTGCAGCCAAATCTATGGAACTGTTGGCGGCTACCCAAATGCACGAACACCGCTGACCCGTACCTACTTCGACACCGCGGCTGGAGACTAAGTCCCATTCGAAGATTCCCGTTCAATTTCTCGGGGTAAAATAGACCGACCGCACAGCCCAAATCCATGCAACTGTTTTGGGCATGAAAATGTGCCTGCGGTCGGTCACAAAGGACTTCCAGCCAACTTTTGAACTAATGGAAGGATTTGCATGATTTTTGAGTATGTTCATATTTCAAGTATGCTGATTAATAATTTGTGGTTATGAAGATTGAATGTATAGTTTTAGAGTTATAAAAATTTATAAGTTTTAGGTTGGAGATAATTGAGTAGATACAGTAAGAAACTCAATTATCTCCCAAGCAGAGGGGAGGGAATATGTGGGATGTAACCGATATGTGATTGGTTAATGCCTAATTGCCTGTGGGCATCTCCCTTGCAGGGGAGCACTGCATAAAAGCAGAATACCTGCCATTAAACATCAGAGTTCTACTTCACCCTCAATCTAGAGTCATGTCTCTTATTGGGGGAATCGCTATGTCACTACAAGGGATTGCTATGCTCTGCATGCTCCCTTGGATAATCACTTCTAAGCTCTTTTAAGAGCTTGCTCCTGCTTCACTCTCTTGGAGGAGAGGTTCACCCACTGGAACCTGGAGCCTTGTCGTAGGCCCCAACCAAGACCCCAACCAAGCTGCGGCGGTTCGTGGGGTCTGCGGTGGTTGTGGTGTCTGCGGAGCGCGTGGAGTCCTCAGGAAACGCTAGGAGCATCCGTCAACGGAAGGTGTCCGTTACACTTGCGACTAGGCAAGGTGGCTTGCATGTGCTTCGCGGCCCATAGACTGGGGCATCCGCTTCATTTCTGTGCGTGTTTCGTGTATGTGTGAACATATGAAAATGAAAGTGCATAAGCATGGAGGTCCGCTTGTAGGACCAACTCCGGTACCCCTCGTAGCCGAATGTTATTTCTCCGTGCTCTATCTTCGGCATCAGCCATCTGTGCTTCTAGCCGTTCTACTTTTTCCTCCAGGTGCTGGACATAATCTGCCATGTTGTTGTGGGCAGAAGCGAAGTTCCCCATTTTGTCCTCCATTTGCTATGTGCGGGTTCCTATATCCTGCAATTCCTTTCTCAAGGTGTCAGCCGTTTGTTGCCATGATGCTATTAGCTTGTTGGACAGTGTGTCCAGTGCTTGTGCCAGGAAGCTTTTGGTGATGTGGTCGTCCCATGTATGCTCCGCCATGGAGAGAGTCGTGTCTGAGTCTCCGTCGCCATCTTGGGCGTCTTGTAGTGAGGCTGTCTGCGAAGTTTGGCTTTTGTGGCCGAAGAAATTGATTTTGTCGGCTTTTGGGGCCATTTTCTTTGTTTTGTGGTAAGACATAGCCGCGGGAGTCGTTGTTCCATGTATGTTTGCGCCTTTTATGCTAGTTTGTTAGAGCTCGTGCCGGAGCAAGTCCTTATGCGGCCATCTTGCTCGGTGGTCAGCCACGCCCCCAAATTAAAATTTTTAACCTTTCTTCATAGCTAAAATGCTCCATTCCTTTTATCAATTTTGTAGCTCGTCTCTGCACTCTTTCTAGTGCCATGATATATTTATATAGAAGAGGTGCCCAAAATTGAACAGCATATTCAAGGTGTGTGTAATGGAACTCCCCGTACCCTGACTGAGGACCTTGCGTTGATGGACGCTTCCTAGCTTGCGCCGAGGACCACAAGCACCGCACTGGACACCACAACCACCGAGACTCCACAACCACCGTAGCTTAACCCTTTAAGGACACATGACGTGTGTGACACGTCATGATTCCCTTTTATTCCAGAAGTTTGGTCCTTAAGGGGTTAACTGGAGTCTCGCCGTCTTCCGTCCTCCCTGGATCAGCTTCCGTCCTCCAGGACCGTGTGGTGAAGACCTCTCCTCCAGGAGAGCGTATCAGGAGCAAGCTCTTAAAAGAGCTAAGTGATTAAAAGCTCAATGGAAAATATTTTAAAGGTTATTAAGGGATAATATTCAAGAATTCCATGAGAAGAACATGGTTATCAGCAAAAATCAGCACGGTTTTATGAAGCACAGGTCATGTCAAACTAACTTGATTGCATTCTACGAAGAAGTAAGTAGAAGTATAGATCAGGGTGTTGCAGTGGATGTGATCTATTTGGATTTTGCCAAGGCATTTTATACAGTTCCACACAATAGATTAGTGTTCAAACTCAAGGAAATCAGTCTAGCTGAAAATGCTTGTTCTTGGGTAGAACATTGGCTTAAAAACAGAGTACAAAGAGCTGTCATTAATGGTAAATTTTCAAGCTGGACAGAGGTGGCAAGTGGTGTCCCTCAGGGGTCTGTTCTGGGACCCCTTCTATTTAAAATTTTAATAAATGATCTTGAAGACCGCATTGAAAGTCATGTTTCAGTATTTGCATATGACACAAAACTCTGCAAAGTAATACTATGTTGCTCACCCAGATCATGGCTATGAGGGGATTCCAGATTTATGGGTGTACCCTAGGTATTTTGGGTACATCTAAAACTCGGGGAGAAGTGTGTACTTGCTAATTATGTTAAATGCTTATCTGAGGGGAGGAGAATTGTGGGTGGTTACTGCACTAATTATTGTGGGTGTCTCCCTTTCACGGGAGCATTGCATAAAAGCAGGGGTTGTGTGATTAAAGGTGAGTTCTGCTCCTGATCGTCCAGTTATTGGGAAAGGTGATGGGATATTCTTGGATTATATTGCTGATTGTGCCTGCTACTCTATTGGATTTACTACTTGTTCCCGAGCCATTCTAGGATACCAGCGGTTGGCAGCGTCGGGATCCAGACTCACAGAGGAACAAGTACCAATGGAGTACGGATGGAGATCAATTATTCCACACTAAAGCGGTCCACGTTAAAGGATCTTCTCGAAGCAAGGGGTATTCCGGCCAGCAATAAGACAAAGGCTGTCCTGGTCTCAGAAGTCATGGCAGAATACCGAGCAGAGGGCGGCTTAGCTCCCGAACAGAGAGGCTCAACAGGCGAATTGGAACGTTAGAATTCCAAAAGGAATTACAATTCAGACTGTCGTTTTATGGGGAAAACCCACCAACAGAAATCATCTCTCGAACCATGACGGAGGTGCAGAAATTTATACTAAGGCGGAGGGACCAGCAACCTCCAGAGAGGAAAATAGGGAAAGAGAGTAAGCGCTAAATAACAAAAAGGCAGCAACCCTATAAGGGAATCCCTCAAATACCCTTAGGAAATAAGACAAAGGAAATATGGAGAATGAAAAATCTGTAGATCCACGGTCAGGGGAAAGTTCCTCGCTGATCTTCTTCTTGGGAATTCAATTTGAAAGAGCTATAACTCGCTCTAGTGTAGAAGGCGTACAGCGGTACAATCCCCCCTTATGGGATATATAGGGAAAATTTCCTCCATCAGTGGTGTGTTCCACGCTCAAAGATAAAAGAGAAAAAACCAATAGTGCTCACTGGGTAAAATAGTAGATAAAAAATACGTATAAAATGGGGATCAGACAGACTGCTCCTTGAAGATAGCGCTGGTGGTATTATCCCCACCTCGGATTACTTGGAGTCCAGGGAAATAAAAATGCCAGGTAACAAAATAATATACGGTGTAAAAAAAGATAAATGGCACTAAATAAAAAGTGACCAAATAATCTTTAATATTAAAATACACAGTAAAATTCCACAAACGCGTTTCGCCAATACGGCTTTATCAATATGGATTAAGAACCTGATACCTGGCAGAGAGAAGTTTAAATAACAAATAGAAACTTAAAATTGGCGCCAAAATTGATGACAACCAATCAGAATACAGATAGTAAACAAATAAAAATATGCATATAAAAATAGAATGGTGATGATAATTATACAATTATGCAGCCGCCGGCATATAGGGGAAAGAGGACGTCGGCTTGCATATGATTGCGGCCGACGGAGGTACAAGGGGGGCGGAGTAAACCATGACGACGACTCGCGGAAAGCCGCGGTCATCGTCATGATAACCAGCTAAACAAAGAAACGACGGCCAGCACAAAGCTGCGGCCGTCGTCAGGGAAATAGAAATAAACGTTGGAACACACTGAGAGTGTGACCGACGAAGAAATAAATAAAAATAAGATATGACTATTCCTGATACATCAGGCATAGTTAAAGGAAAAATAATAATGGGATAAAATCTGGATAGATAAAATAAAGCAAATGGCAAAATAGATAGATAAAAGGTAATAATAAAAACAGAAGGGTGAATATTTAAAGAAACACAGTCATGGATCAGGAAATGTTACAATACATAAAAACACAGTGGATGTTACTGTCACGTTCACATAGATTGAGATGGAGCTCAACTGCAGATTTCCTTAATATTTAATTGAAGATTCAGATTTATAGAGAATAATACAGAACTGTCAATTCAAAATAGGAAATACTTGTACTGTATCTTTAATTATTTGATTCAAGGAGAATAAAGGTACTGTGTCTTTAAATGCTTCAATATTGGTAAGCGGCTTCCTTATTGCGAACTAGTACATTTGCCTTGCAATAATTAATTTAATTGAAGGAAGAAATAATGAAGTTAAACAGCAGTGATTTGTTTTAGGATTTACGTTAGAAGGATACGTTATCAGCTGGAGCCTGAATGGTTAATAAGCAGGTTACAGCGATAGGAGAACTTGAGAGCAGACCAGAGAATGAGTGCTCAGGAGTCCTTGAGAGAAAAAGTTCGTATAACAGATGAAACGATAACTTAGCTTCCAGAAGTTGAAGTTAGGTTCCAGAGTTCTCCTCCGGGGAGGTTCTTTGGAAGACAGGACGAGAGGAGTCCAGGTACTAGCCGTGGTCGAGGGAAGGAGAAGGTGGTTTGACGAGATTCAGTCCGGTTCGGTACACAGGTAAGTTTCAGAGAGATTACAGCCGGTTAAAGTCCGCGGTACGCTGTTCATTAATCCAGCGTCTTGTGTCTGGCGCTGTCGCATTATGTAGCGTGATGAGACCGCGTCAGAGAGGGGGTGTGGCTAACTCCGTCAACCCGGAAGAGACAGGAATTACTAGTAACGGGCATGACAGTACCCCCCCTGTAAGGAGCACCCACCGCGTGCTATCCACGTGGTTTGGATGGATAACGTTTGTGAAATGCTGTAAGCAACTTATCGGCATGGATCACAGAGGAGTCTTCCCATGTATCCTCATCAACTCCGTAACCCTTGCATCTAATGAGGTACTGTAAAGAGCCATGATGGATCCGTGAATCCAGAATCTTCTGGACCTCGTATTCTTCATTACCATGTACCAATATAGGATCAGGAGAAGTGACTACATCTCTTTGGAAAGGGTCAGGATGATGGGGCTTGAGTAAGGAGACATGGAAGACGGGGTGAAGTTTCCAAGTAGGTGGAAGCTTCAATTTCACAACGTTAGGGTTTATAATAGACAATATTTGAAAAGGACCAAGGAAAAGGGAACTTAGTTTCTTTGAAGGACGGTTGGTGGAGATGTTTTTTGAGGAGAGCCAGACAAGATCGCCAATTTTATAAACGGGAGGAGGTTGTCTCTTAGCACCAAAAAACTTCTTTTGGTTGGAGGATGCTGCTTCAAGATTTTCATGTAATTGTCGAAATAAGGAGGACATATGAGAGATTTGATCCGAAACGGTGGGGTTAGATGAAGGAATTATTTTAGCAGGAAATGAGGAAGGATGAAACCCATAATTGGAGAAGAAGGGAGTAATTTTGCTGCTTGTATGAACTGAATTGTTGTATGCAAATTTGGCCATGGGCAACCATGTCATCCAATCATCCTGTAGGTGGGAACAATAGCAACGTAAATATTGTTCTAAGCATTGGTTAACTCTTTCAGTTTGCCCATTGGTTTGAGGATGATAAGCGGAAGATAGTTTACGTTGAATACGAAGAGAAGCACACAATGCGTTCCAGAATTTGGAGGTAAACTGGGTTCCACGGTCCGATATGATTTTGTCTGGAAGTCCATGCAGTTTCACAATATTATCGAGGAATGTTTTTGAAAGTTCGGATGATGAGGGTAATTTCTTCAAAGGAATGAAATGGGACATTTTTGTGAATCGGTCCACTACTACTAAAATGGTAGAATGGTGTTGAGAAGGGGGAAGTTACACCAAGAAGTCCATGGAAATGGATTGTCACGGTCTTTCCGGAATCGGTAGATTCAACAATTGACCAAAGGGTTGATGATGGTCAGATTTGGATCTTTGGCAGATTGAACAATTTTTAACATAGGATTCGATGGTGATGTCCTGGCGAGGCCACCAATAATATCTTTTGGATAATTCTAGGGTCTTTTTTATACCAGGATGACCAGCCAAAGGAGAATCATGAATGAATTTGAGTATTTTATTTCTGAATGGGGGAGGAATGTAAATCCTATCATTGAAACAATAGAGACCATCCTTCAGTGATAAATTAGGTGATTTAGGAAGTTCAAGAGCATCCGGATTTAGGCCTTTTATGTCATCTATAAGGGATCTTACGACTCCGATGACTGCATGTGGGGGTTCCAATTCAAGGTCTTGGTGAATTCTGGAAAGGGCATCCGCCTTTTTGTTCCTAGCCCCAGGTCTAAAAACGATTTGAAAATTAAACCGGGAGAAGAAGAATTTCCATCTTACTTGCCTCGCAGAGAGAGTTTTGTTGGAGTGAAGATATTCAAGGTTTTTATGGTCAGTATAAACTATTATAGGAGTTTGTGTTCCTTCAAGAAGATGTCGCCAGGTTTCTAAGGCTGATTTTATACTCAATAATTCTTTTTCTCCTATAGGGTAATTCTTTTCGGCAGAAGACAGGGGCGTTGCAGAGGCCGAAAGGCATCACAAGATACTCGTAGAGGCCATATCTCGTTCGGAAGGCAGTTTTCCATTCATCGTTAGCCTTGATTCTAACGAGGTTATATGCCCCACGGAGGTCAAGCTTAGTGTAGATGGTAGCTGTTTTTAACCTTTCGATCAACTCGTTTATCAGGGGGAGAGGATAGCGATTTTTAACTCTTATTTTGTTTAAGGCTCTTTAATCTATAATGGGACGGATGGTCTGGTCTTTATTCCTCACGAAAAACATACTGAAGGCAGCAGGTGAGCTGGAGGGTCTAATGAACCCTTTACGGAGGTTTTCATCCAAGTACTCCTTGAGGAATTTTAATTCAGATTCAGAGAGAGGGTAGATGTGCCCAAAAGGTATGGGGGCACCAGGTATGAGGTCGATAGGACAGTCGTAGGGACGATGAGGTGGGAGAGTTTCAGCTTCCTTTTTACTGAATACATCAGAGAACTCAGAATAGCAGGAAGGTATAGTTGGTTCTTCAATAGTTTGAAGAAGTGGAATATGTTGTAAGCATGTTTCTTTACAGTACTCGGAGTTAAAGGTGAGAGAGAAGGGAGACCAAGTAATTTGTGGGTTGTGGTCCCTTAACCAGTTGATTCCTAGGATGACCGGATAAAGAGGAGAAGAGATAACATCGAATATAAGATATTCGATATGAGTGTTAAGGGTGGTTGTTCTTACAGGAATAGTTTCCTTTATTATAGGGCCCGAGGCTATGAGGGAGCCGTCAATTACTCTGACAGAAACAGAAGTGCTTTTACGGACACAAGGGATTTTATTTTTGGTTACAAAGGATGAATCGATGAACACCCCGTTAGCCCCAGAATCAATGATGGCTTCAGTCATAATTCTTTCTTTGTCCCACTGTAATATGAGAGAAATAGAGAAAAATTGAGTGGTTGATTTGGAAGGAAGTGCACTTAGTATAGAAGTGGTATGAGAATGCTTACCACCCCTTAGCCGTTTCAATAAAGGGCAATCCGGATCAAGTGATCTTGTGAGGCACAGTACATACAGAGGTTTAGCAGACGTCTTCTAGTTTTTTCTTCTACTGTGAGAGGACTTCTTATAGTGCCTATTTCCATAGGTTCATTAGGTGATGATGGTTTTTCAGCTGTTTTTGGAGGAGCAACTGGTTTTCTCCATGATGAACCTGAGAGAGCTTTTCCGGCCTTTCTTTCTCTAAGCCTTCTGTCAATACTGATTGATAGTTGAATAAGCGCGTTTAATGTAGTAGGAAGTTCAGATCTAGAGAGTTCATCCTTTACTCCTTCGGATAACCCAATTCGAAACTGGTTGCGCAGGGTTATATTGTTCCATTAAGTTTCTATTGCCCATCTTTTAAACTAAGCTATGTAATCTTTGACAGGTCTATGTTTTTGCTGGAGGGTTCTGATGGTTAAATCAGCTGTAGACTGTTTGTTAGGATCCTCGTAAAGGAGAGACATAGCTTCAAAAAATTCATCCAATGAGTCTAAGATGGGATCGTCAGTTTCCAAGAAGGAGTGGGCCCAGGCCATAGGTTCACCTCTTAGGAAGGAGATAACTGAACAAACCTTAGATCTTTCAGTGGGATAAGATCGAGGTTTTAGAGCAATCAATAATTTGCAGGAATTAAGAAACTCCCTGTATTTTGATCTATCTCCAGAAAACTTTTCGGGATTACAGACAGCAGGGTCGCTAGCTGAGTGCATAACAGTATGAGGAGTGTGGGTTTGTAAGTCTCTGACATAAGTAAGAATCCGTTCATTTGTAACCTGGAGATCTTGCATGCCTTGGGCAAGTGTATCGACTCTTTGATTCAACATAGTAAATTTTGAATCGAAATCCGCTGGATCCATTACAAAGGCTGGATTAATCTGTCACGTTCACATAGATTGAGATGGAGCTCAACTGCAGATTTCCTTAATATTTAATTGAAGATTCAGATTTATAGAGAATAATACAGAACTGTCAATTCAAAATAGGAAATACTTGAACTGTATCTTTAATTATTTGATTCAAGAAGAATAAAGGTACTGTGTCTTTAAATGCTTCAATATTGGTAAGCAGCTTCCTTATTGCGAAATAGTACATTTGCCTTGCAATAATTAATTTAATTGAAGGAAGAAATAATGAAGTTAAACAGCAGTGATTTGTTTTAGGATTTACGTTAGCAGGATACGTTATCAGCTGGAGCCTGAATGGTTAATGAGCAGGTTACAGCGATAGGAGAACTTGAGAGCAGACCAGAGAATGAGTGCTCAGGAGTCCTTGAGAGAAAAAGTTTGTATAACAGATGAAACGATAACTTAGCTTCCAGAAGTTGAAGTTAGGTTCCAAAATTCCCCTGCGGGGAGGTTCTTTGGAAGACAGGACGAGAGGAGTCCAGGTACTAGCCGTGGTCGAGGGAAGGAGAAGGTGGTTTGATGAGATTCAGTCCGGTTCAGTACACAGGTAAGTTTCAGAGAGAGTTTACAGACGGTTAAAGTCCGCGGTACGCTGTTCATTAATCCAGCGTCTTGTGTCTGGCGCGGTTGCATTATGTAGCGTGATGAGACCTTGTCAGAGAGGGGGTGTGGCTAACTCCATCAACCCGGAAGAGACAGGAATTACTAGTAACGGGCATGACAGTTACAATACATAAAAACACAGTGAATAAAAACATGTGAGGAGCAAATACTTATAAAAAGTTAAACAAGTCAAAGTCAACATTAAGACCATGAGGAGTAAGGGTTTGGAGTTTGTAAACCCATTCCATTTCAGTTTTCCCTAAAATGGTTTTAATATTTCCGCCCCTGCAAGGAATCGTACATTTTTTTATTCCAATACATTTCAACAATTTTGGATCTTTATTATGTTTCATAAAATGTTTGGATACTGAATGATTTAAAGGGACACTCCAGGCACCCAGACCACTTCTGCTCATTGGAGTGGTCTGGGTGCCAACTCCCACTACCCTTAACCCTGCAAGTGTAATTATTGCAGTTTTTCATAAACTGCAATATTTACATTGCAGGGTTAACTCCACCTCTAGTGGCTGTCTATTAGACAGCCACTAGAGGTCACTTCCTGGGTTCTAGCACAGGTTTCCTGTGCTAGAGCGTCGCTGGACGTCCTCACGCTGTGTGAGGACCTCCAGCGTCGCTCAAAACCCCATAGGAAAGCATTGAAATTATTTTTCAATGCTTTCCTATGGGGAGACGTAATGCGCATGCGCGGCATTTCCGCGCATGCGCATTAGGTCTCCTCGGCCGGTGAGCGAGATTAGTCTCGCCCACCGGCCGATGTAATCATTAGGAGGAGCGTCGCGGAGGCGGAGACAGCAGCGAGGGACATCGCCGCTGTCCCAGGTAAGTGACTGAAGGGGTTTTCACCCCTTCAGTAACCGGGGATTGGTGGGTGGGAGGGAGAGGGACCCTCCAGTGCCAGAAAAATGGATCGTTTTTCTGGCACTGGAGTTTCCCTTTAAGTATCCATTTTTTATATTTCTGCAATGTTCGCTTAATCGCGTTTTTAAGCACCTAGTGGTCATTCCAACATATTGGAAGCCACAAGGGCATTCAAGCAGATAGATAACATTTTTAGTTGAACAATTAATGAAATCATTGATTTTGTAAACCTGATTTGTAACTTTAGAAATAAATTGAGTAACTTTGTGAGGAACAGTAGGATCAGTACTTCTACAGACAATACACATCTTACATTTGCAGAAGCCTTTAATTTGTGGGAAAAAGGATAACGGGGTTGTATTGGTTGTTTCTTTAGTAAAGTTCTTAGTTAATATTGATTTAAAATTGGGTGCTCCCCTAAAAACTATGTTCGGACGTTCTGGTATGATTTTGTTAAGAATTTCATCTTGCTTCAGAATATGCCAGTGTTTTTTTATAACTTTTTTTACATTGTTACATTTCTATCTTTTTTGGGGGTATTTTCGATAGTGTCCATAAGTATTGTTTCAGAATAATTTTTCTCAATAAATTTATTTTGTAAAAGATTTGCTTGTTGGTTAAAATCACTTATTTCAGAACAATTTCGCCGAAGTCTTAGCATTTGACTTTTTGGAGCTCTATCGAGCCAGGGTTGATAATGGCAACTAGTTTTGTCTATGGCAGTGTTCACGCAAACTTTTTTAAAAAAGTCTTTGTGTGTATTTTCCCATTTTTTATAAAAATATTAAGATCTAAAAAATTAATTTGTTCCCTGCTGTATTCGTAAGTTAAAAATATACCTCTATTGTTTATATTAAGATTATTCATAAAAAAATTAAGATCATCTTCAGTACCTTCCCAGATGCTGGAATTTCAGCATCACCAATATATCACAATACGTCAAGACCCCAACACAAATACCCATCCCCTAAACCACAAAGATCCAGATATATCAATGACCACAAGGAATATTCTAACTATTTTAAATCACCCACGATCCCTAATCACCAAAACAGATATCAATTGTTATCCTTAGATTCAGAATTTGAAAATGAGGATCATTTTTTAGAGATCAGAACCCACCCCACTACACTAGCCCAAACACCATACCCTTCACGGTCACAAAAAAGGATTTTATATTTAGAGGAAGAAGAAATGGCAGGTGCGAACAAAAAAGAAAGATTAGAAAGACAATAGTTCCACAAGCGAATACGAATAATGGAATTTTTAACCTCTCACAAAAATTTTTAACTAATGCACAAATATCAGTTTTAACAAAAGGTCTTAAATTTGCCCCAACTAATTCTTTTAAACCATTTGAAGCTTTTCTCGATGTCAATAAATTTGTTCGAAAAGCGACTCTTAAAAGATTCTTTATAGATAAAAATGAAGACAATCTTAGTTTAAATCCCACTCCACCACTCCACACATCTCCCGACAGCCACTCTATTATTAATACACAGTTAAGAGAAAAATCTACTTTCTATCCTGCCCATTTTAAATCCGCTCCAATCACTATCTTCGAAAAACTAGTAGTAAAAGATTTAGAAAAAATTAAGAACAGAAAATACGACCCTCAAAATCTCACACATACAGAAAAACTGGCACTAAAAGAACTTCAAGAAGATAAAAATATCGTAATCAAGCCAGCCGATAAGGGAGGGAGGATAGTTATACTATCTAGCCAGATGTATATAGAAGAGGCACATAGACAATTAAATGATATTAATGTGTATGAAAGACTCACATCAGATCCAACCGCACAAATTCAAGTGGTTCTAACCCAATTTTTAAACAAAGGCCTAAATTTAGGGATTTTAAATAAACATGAATTCAATTTTTTAAACAAAAAATTCCCCATAATACCCGTCATATACTTTCTCCCTAAAATTCATAAAAATGAAACCTCACCACCTGGAAGACCTATTGTGTCTGGCATAGGCTCCCTCCTATGTAACCTCTCACAATACATAGACACTCTTTTACAACCTTCGGTCAAACTCATGAGATCTTACCTACAAGACTCTATGGCCCTTTTAAAGTTTTTAAACAATTTTATATGGAAGCCGAGTTATTTATTAGTTACATGTGACGTTCAGTCACTATACACAATTATTCCTCATGAGATAGGCTGTCAAGCTATTAGGGATATTTTAACAAAAGAGGGCAAAATTGCGGATATACAAATTGATTTTATACTAGAAGGCATTAATATTATTTTAAAAAATAATTATTTTTGGTTTTTAAACTCTTTCTATCTGCAGAAAAGAGGGAGTGCGATGGGGACTAGGTTCGCTCCCAGCTACGCCAACTTATTTATGGCAAATTGGGAATCCCAAGTTATTTTTAACGACCACCACTGGAGAGCGAACCTAGTCTCATTTTTTAGATATATTGATGACCTTTTTTTTTTATCTGGGAAGGTACTGAAGATGATCTTAATTCTTTTATGAATAATCTTAATATAAACAATAGAGGTATATTTTTAACTTACGAATACAGCAGGGAACAAATTAATTTTTTAGATCTTAATATTTTTATAAAAAATGGGAAAATACACACAAAGACGTTTTTAAAAAAAGTTTGCGTGAACACTGCCATAGACAAAACTAGTTGCCATTATCAACCCTGGCTCGATAGCACTCCAAAAAGTCAAATGCTAAGACTTCGGCGAAATTGTTCTGAAATAAGTGATTTTAACCAACAAGCAAATCTTTTAAAAAATAAATTTATTGAGAAAAAATATTCTGAAACAATACTTATGGACACTATCGAAAATACCCCCCAAAAATATAGAAATTAACTTTTAAAATACAAGTTAAAAAATACTGATAACCCTATGCCCTTGCCTATCATTTTTAATTATAATAATAAAAGTAACAATGTAAAACAAAGTTATAAAAAAAACACTGGCATATTCCGAAGCAAGATGAAATTCTTAACAAAATCATACCAGAACGTCCGAACATAGTATTTAGGGGAGCACACAATTTTAAATCAATATTAACTAAGAACTTTACTAAAGAAACAACCAATACAACCCCGTTATCCTTTTTCCCACAAATTAAAGGCTTCCGCAAATGTAAGATGTGTATTGTCTGTAGAAGTACTGATCCTACTGTTCCTCACAAAGTTACTCAATTTATTTCTAAAGTTACAAATCAGGTTTACAAAATCAATGATTTCATTAATTGTTCAACTAAACATGTTATCTATCTGCTTGAATGCCCTTGTGGCTTCCAATATGTTGGAATGACCACTAGGTGCTTAAAAACGCGATTAAGCGAACATTGCAGAAATATAAAAAATGGATACTTAAATCATTCAGTATCCAAACATTTTATTAAACATAATAAAGATCCAAAATTGTTGAAATGTATTGGAATAAAAAAATGTACGATTCCTTGGAGGGGCGGAAATATTAAAACCATTTTAGGGAAAACTGAAATGGAATGGGTTTACAAACTCCAAACCCTTACTCCTCGTGGTCTTAATGTTGACTTTGACTTGCTTAACTTTTTATAAGTATTTGCTCCTCACATGTTTTTATTCACTGTGTTTTCATGTATTGTAACATCCACTGTGTTTTTATGTATTGCAACATTTCCTGATCCATGACTGTGTTTCTTTAAATATTCACCCTTCTGTTTTTATCATTACCTTTTATCTATCTATTTTGCCATTTGCTTTATTTTATCTATCCAGATTTTATCCCATTATTCTTTTTCCTTTAACTATGCCTGATGACACTCTTCAGTGTATCAGGCATAGTCATATCTTATTTTTATTTATTTCTTCGTCGGTCACACTCTCAGTGTGTTCCGACGTTTATTTCTATTTCCCTGACGACGGCCGTAGCTTTGTGCTGGCCGTCGTTTCTTTGTTTAGCTGGTTACCATGACGACGACCGCGGCTTTACGCGAGTCGTCATGGTTTACTCAGCCCCCCCGTACCTCCGTCGGCCGCAATCATATGCAAGCCGACTTCCTCTTTCCCCTAGATGCCGGCGGCTGCACAGTGCGCGCCGGCGTCTAACTACATATCCCAGCACCCTATGCGGTTTGACTGCCGGTCATGTGACCGCACCATTATTGTAAATTTTATGAAAAATACACCTCGTTTTAAATCCTTTTTAGCTCAATAAGCCATAATAAGTGAATCTAATTGTATAATTATCATCACCATTCTATTTTTATATGCATATTTTTATTTGTTTACTATCTGTATTCTGATTGGTTGTCATCAATTTTGGCGCCAATTTTAAGTTTCTATTTGTTATTTAAACTTCTCTCTGCCAGGTATCAGGTTCTTAATCCATATTGATAAAGCCGTATTGGCGAAACGCGTTTGTGGAATTTTACTGTGTATTTTAATATTAAAGATTATTTGGTCACTTTTTATTTAGTGCCATTTATCTTTTTTTACACCGTATATTATTTTGTTACCTGGCATTTTTATTTCCCTGGACTCCAAGTAATCCGAGGTGGGGATAATACCACCAGCGCTATCTTCAAGGAGCAGTCAGTCTGATCCTCTCTTGTGAGTACCATTTTATACGTATTTTTTATCTACTATTTTACCCAGTGAGCACTATTGGTTGTTTCTTTTTTATCTTTGAGCGTGGAACACACCACTGACGGAGGAAATTTTCCCTATATATCCCATAAGCGGGGATTGTACCGCTGTACGCCTTCTACACTAGAGCGAGTTATAGCTCTTTCAAATTGAATTCCCAAGAAGAAGATCAGCGAGGAACTTTCCCTTGACCGTCGATCTACAGATTTTTCATTCTCCATAGGAGCATCTTCTAGATAAGACTTTCTTTTTTATTTGGACTTATTGTCGTGTATATACTGATTCCCCTTGGCGCAGCCTTTTTTTGTTATTTCCTTTAACCTCCAGAGAGGAGCCAAACAGTTCCTATGGGACAGGAGGGGAAGCCGAAAATACCATACCAGGCTTTAAAAACGGATGTAGAGGCGGAGGAGGATATAGATGCATTCCTCCAGGACTTTGAAAGGCTGTGTGCCCTACACAAAATTGACATGGAGGATTGGGTCCCTATTCTTGCCCGCTGGCTAACGGGGAGAGCAGCAGAAGCATATCGCACAGTCCCTGACGAGGAAATCAGGAACTATAGCCGAGTCAAGGAAATAATATTGGCCTGGTATGCCATGACACCAGAAACCTACCAGAGGCGGTTCAGGGAACTTAAAAAGACTGAGAAGGACTCACACATTGAGTGGGCCTGCCAGTTACACAGAGCGGCCCTGGGATGGATACAAGCACACAACGCCCAATCCATGGAGGACCTGCTGCAAATGTTGCTGCTGGAGCAGTTTTTCGATGGGCTACCAGCAGAAACCCAGGAGTGGGTGAGGGACCGCAACCCTACCTCCCTCACTGAAGCGGTCCAGAAAGCCGATGAATACGTGGGTGCCCGGAGACAACATAAATCTGTCCCTGCCAAGGCATGACCCACCATGGCACCCACCTACCCCACCACCTCAGCAGCACCACCCAGGCAGCTTCCACAGCCGGCGACTTCCCAGCAGCGATTCCGGCCACCCAACACTATGCAGTATCATCACTGCCAACGAGTGGGACACTACAAGAGGGACTGTCCGCAGCTACGAGATCGGACTACCTGGATCTGACCCGGCCCACCACCACTACAGTGAGCAGCCATCCACTATTACCAGGCAGAAACTCCAGTCACCTATGGAACAGCAGTGCCAGCTATGGGAAGCAATGGGAGGTGTTACATGAGGCCGATACACTCCAGGCTGAGGCAGACAATCGCCAACATCATCGGCAGACTGTTCTGGAAGGGAAACCAGTACAAGGGCTCCGCGATTCTGGAGCCACCATCACTCTTGTTAAGAGTCACCTGGTGCCTAACAACGCCAAGACTAGCCAGACTGTAGCCGTAAGTGTACCGGCTACCCACAGCCCGGGTACATTTGAATTGGGGAGCGAGGTCTGGGAATGTGGAGGTGGGGTTGATGCCGCAACTACCCGCCAAAGTTTTGTTGGGAAATGACCTGGGGAGACTGACATCCGCTTATGAGTCACAGATTCCAGCCCCTGGAGAAGCGCATCCCGTTGTTACCAGCCAACAGGCCCACACCCAGGACCACAACTCATACCCGGAAGTTCAGGTAAGAGACCCTTCCCCTTCTTTAGAGTATGTTCCCTGGGCGCCCCCTAGTGAGTTTGAGGCAGAAGTAGCTACCGATCCCACACTGCAGGTTTATAGGGATAAGGTTACGTCTGGTCAACCTGGGGTAGAGGGGGAGCGATTTGTATGGGAGGGGAAATTGTTATATCGAGAGACTGAAAAGAGAGTAGACGGGTCAGACCCGATCAACAGTAGGCAGTTGGTGGTACTGATCAGAACTGCTCCGGATAGCGCATGATATTCCACTATCCGGCCACCGAGGAGTGAGCCGTACTCGGTACCTGTTAACCCATAGATTTTTCTGGCCAGGGATAAGTCAGGAAGTTAGGAGGTATTGCAGCATGTGCGACACCTGTCAGAGGGTAGGAAAGAGGGAGGACCGCAGGAAAGCTAAACTACACCCCTTACCCATAGTCGAGGAACCGTTCAGCCGAGTAGCAGTTGACATAGTAGGTCCCTTGAAGAAGGCTAGCGCCTCTGGCAAACACTATATTTTGACAGTGGTGGACTATGCCACAAGGTATCCAGAGGCGGTGGCGCTGTCTAACATCCATGCCGAAACGGTAGCTGAGGCCCTCATGCGAATCTTCTCCAGAGTGAGGATACCCATGTCAAAATGTAAAAAGGACATGCTTTTCTCTACCTGGAGATAATTAGGTTCTATCCATCCACTTAAGTTAATTATCTCCAGGATAGAGAGGAGGGGTTGCACTGTTACTGTGGGTGTGTTTAATAATTGTACTATAAACTGATTGGTTCTGTAAATTTTGTCACAGTTTTCCACAAGGTCCCCTGTGGGAGTTTCCTTGCTGGGAGACCATCATAAAAGGCTGAGTTTGGCCATCAATAAACCAGATAGTTTTAACCCTTCATGAAGTCTCGACTCATGTTTGGGGGAATTGGGAGTTATAATCACTACTTCGTTATTATTCTGCTGGGAGTTCGGGAGAAGCTGCAAGGATCGGTACTACAGAGATAACAGGATCCTTTACAAGCACCTCTGGAAATTCTGTGGTATTAAACCCATAGTTGGTACCCCTTACCACCCCCAGACCAATGGGCTCTGCGAACGGTTTAATGGAACATTGAAACAGATGCTTCGAACCTTCGCTGAGACTCATCAGGACTGGGAACAATTCCTGCCCCACCTCCTCTTTGCCTACCGGGGGGTGCCGCAGGAATCCACCAGGTTCTCCCCATTTGAATTGTTGTTTGGGAGGCGAGTAAGAGGCCCGTTAGACCTTATTAAGGAACACTGGGAGGGAGACCGTAGCACAGACGGTACCCCCATCATACCATATGTACTGGAGTTCCGGAACCGGCTGGAAGAGTTGACCCGGTCAGTACGGGAAAACCCTCAGGTGGCCCAGACACGCTGACCGTAGCTTTCAGGTCGGGCAGAAAGTTTTGGTTTTGAAAACCTGTCCGACATGACAAGCTACAAGCCACCTGGCAGGGCCCTTAAAAGGTGTTGGAACAATGCTGTGACACCACCTATATAATTGGTCCATGTACCGGCATGGGGGGGCAACGCATAATCTATGTAAACATGATGAAGCCCTACCGGGAGCGCTCCGAGGAGGTGACGGCCATTTGCGCGTCCTCCTCCAAGGAGTTTGACAATCTTCCCCTTCCAGACCTGCTGGGGGACGGAACATTGCCTAGTGATCCAGCCAAAGTTAAGTTGGGAGACCGGCTGAGTGCCCAGGAGCATGGCGAGGTACAGCAACTCCTCAGGGAGAAGCAGGAGACCTTCTCCAATACACCTGGCTCCACTCCTCTGGCCACTCACCGGGTAGAGACCCTGGGTCAACTCCCACTGCGCCAGACTCCATACCGCATCTGTTATGGACCGTTTCAGCAGACAAGGGATTAAAATCCGTTTAGGCGATATGCCCCTTTCTGAGAGACAGGCATAGCTACTGCAGAACACCAAACTCCCGAACTGGATACAAAATAGCACTCCAAACTGGAACCTCACGAATAGCTGCTAGCAGACGAACAGGAAAAGCATACATCAGCTTACACTCCTGGCAATCAGTCTCCAACAGCATACAGTGAATCCCCCCCAAGAACGAGACAAGGCTCCGTGTTGAGGGTCAAGCAGTGGTCTCAGGTGCTGGCACACCCAGCCTGGTTTTTATTACAGTCTTTTCAAATACAGGACCGCCCACAGGGAGGTATAAAACAACCAATCACATATCAGTTACATCCCACAGATTCCCTCCCCTTATTCTGAGAGAAAACTCAATTATACATACAGTTAAACATACTTTCTACCCAACTTTCATAACTCTAAAACCATACATCACATTCACATAAAAATTACATATTCACAATCAATCCATTCAGGGGAACAACATATTAAAAAATGGCATGAATCAGACCAGGGGTTCAAAAGTTAGTAAAATATCTTTTGGGCCCTGGCTGGCACATGGCTATCTGGCTCAAATCGGTTTCAGAGCCCTCTTTCCTGGAGACAATGGGAAAATAATCCAATTATATCCAGGGATAGAGGCAGACTCCATTGAGCACATGGTTGCAAAAAGACATAAAACTACACAATGCCACAATTACTACATAAAACATATACATGCAACATATCCCCAGATAGCTTAGGTCTGAGCGCATATTATTGAATGGCGCTCAGACCACACACATACAGTTCAATTGCCATGGAGCTAAAGTCTTTCCCATAGTCTTTCATTATATGAATGGGCTCCATGGCATAGCTATCTGGGGTATCACCGCTCACACAGGGCAAGTACCGAATGACCACACTGTATTTAAAGGGCCAGAATGAGTGACATGCACTCTGTTAGGGCCGAATACGGTTTTTAAAGGGCCCAATCTCCCAGGGCCATAGTCCAAAGGCAGCAGGCGGGCAACCAGGCTTCTCCAATGCAATGTGGCGAGATTTCTCTCGTCACAGCATCCCTGAGGCAGTAAGGGAGAATATGCGCAAGGAGATTGATGAGATTCTCCAACTGGGGGTGATTGAGCCATCGGACAGCCCCTGGGCCTCCCCTGTAGTCCTCGTACCCAAGTGGGACGGCTTGACTTGCTTCTGCGTGGACTACCAGAGGTTAACCGAAAAGACAGTGTCAAGCATTTCTCCCATGCCCCGGATAGACGAGCTGCTGGACCGGATTACCAGGGGCCAATACCTCACTACCTTTGATCTATGTAATGGGTATTGGCAAATCCACCTGGCCCCGGACGCCATCCCTAAGTCGGCGTTTGTCACCCCATTCGGCTTATACCAATTTAAGGTGATGCCGTTTGGGATGAAGAACGCTCCGGCTACATTTCAGAGGATGGTGGACTGTCTCCTAGAGGGGTGCCAAGACTATACCTGCGCATACCTCGATAATATTGCCATCTTCAGCAATACCTGGCAGGAGCACTTGGCCCATATAGGAGCGGTTCTAGACAGGATCCGGGAGACAGGGTTAACCTTGAAGTTCGCTAAGTGTAGTATAGGGATGGCTGAGGTTCAGTACCTCGGACACAGGGTAGGTTGTGGGAAGCAGAAGCCTGAGCCAGCGAAGGTAGAGGCCGAAGCTCAGTGGCCAACCCCCAGGACCAAGACCCAGGTATTAGCCTTGCTAGGGACGGCAGGGTATTATAGAAAGTTTGTCCCCAATAATAGCACCCTGGCCAAACCCCTTACCGACCTTACCCGGAAAAATCTTCCCCGCCAAGTAACCTGGACCCCGGAGTGTGAGCAAGCATTCCAACAATTGAAACATGCTCTTATAAATGCCCCTGTCTTGGCAGCTCCTGATCCAACTTAACGCTTTCTTGTTCACACAGACGCTTCTATGTTTGGATTAGGAGCAGTACTGAGCCAAGTCGGGGCCGATGGCGGAGAACATCCAGTGGCGTACATCTGCAGGAAACTGTTACCCAGAGAAGTAAGCTATGCTGCCATCAAGAAGGAATGCCTGGCTGTGGTGTGGGCCCTGAAATGTTACAACCTTACTTGTATGGACAGCCATTTTCGTTGCTCACGGATCACAACCCGTTGGTCTGGCTAAACCGGGTGGCAGGGGACAATGCCCGGCTGCTGCGCTGGAGTCTGGTGCTGCAGCCCTTTGACTTTAACATCCAGTACCGCTCGGGAAACCAAAATGGAAACGCTGACGGGTTGTCTGGACAAACTGACTTGGAGAAATTATACTTGTGCATCCCCGGACATCCCCAAGCCGATCTGTGCTGGATCTGGCCGTGTATGCCGGCTTGTGGGCAAGGGGGAGCCATGTAGCAAAATCCACCTGGCTGTCCAGCATATTCCCCTTCCATTGTTTTCCCCATAGACTTTCGTGTGAATTAAAACGTTTGTCTAATTGTAACCATAAACTGTACTGAAATACTTCATTCACCATACGAACACAAACTACCAAACACCGGATCACCTTGATGCATAAGTGTGACTTCAATTAACCTCCCAATTCGTTTTTATTACCTCTTGTGGGAAACTCACGAACACTTTGTTAAGTCCCTTGGTGGCCGCCATTTCAGGAGTTTGACACGTAGCGGCGGCCATCTTAAACTCCCGAACAGCAGTGTTTTGCCGTCGAATGTCTGGAACTAAAATCTGACACCAGACTAAGCAAACACCGCTGAGACCTCCAGACTCCCATAGATTCATGCTAAATCATAATAAATATGTTGCTCACCCAGATCAGGGCTATCAGGGGAGACCAGATTTAAGGGTGTACCCTAGGTATTTGGGGTACATCTAAAACTCGGGGAGAAGTGTGTACTAATTATGTTAAATGCTTATCTGAGGGGAGGAGAATTGTGGGTGGTTACTGTAATATTATTGGTTACTTTACTAATTATTGTGGGTGTCTCCCTTGCATGGGAGCATTGCATAAAAGCAGGGGTTGTGTGATTAAAGGTGAGTTCTGCTCCTGATACTGTGTGTCGTCCAGTTATTGGAAAAGGTGATTGTTACAGATCCATCTGTATAGACTGAGATTGCTGGTTTGTCTGTTTGCCCCTTTTTCGTTTATTTGCCTGTCCGTATGCCCCTGTTCGTTTATTTCAGGAAATACCGATTGAAACTACCGAACGGACGGCCACCCAGGAGAGAAGTGTGCTGCTGGTTAACCTCTTGGCCCCAATTAGAACGTTGTAGTTAACCGCAGACACCTCTCCATTCTAACCGTATTCAGGGTGGTCGTCGTTCGTATGCCGACCACGAGGCGGCGGCTATTTTAAACACGCGAAGGACCAGCGGTGTTCGGCGAGGATTCTATGGAACTATAAATGGACACTTTATCTGCCGAACACCGATGAAACTACTGATCATCCGTCGTTTTCGTCGAGGCATATGAACACCGGTCCGTTCGGGAGTTTGGAACGTACGCATGGACTTAACCCAGATAGCCATCCCATGTAGTCAATCGTATACCGAAAGACATATGAAAGACTTTGACTCCATGGCGATTGAACTATGCGCATTGGATCTGAGCGCTATTCGGTAGAAATATGCACTCAGATCCAGGCTATCTGGGGATAGGTTACACGAAGCACATGCATTCGGTATTTGTATACTTATATATTTTTATGTGTTTTTTTTAGTTGTATTTAAAATGGCGATTTGCCTCTATCCCCGGAGATAATTAGGTTTCTTCCCAATTATCTCCAGGATAGAGAGGAGGGATTTATGCATGTAAATGCATGTCTTCCATCTGGTCCCCTAGAGGAGTGTCCACCAGGTGGGAGACCTGCATAAATACCGGGCAGGTAGCCCTCATTAAAGGAGATTCCTGTTTTACCCTCAAGATGGAGCTTGGTCTCGTGTTTGGGGGGATTGCTACTTGGGAAGACTTATTTAGTCTGTTTTAGCCGTGGAAGGAGTTCGGCTGATTTTATGTTCGTGAGTTACCGAATTCCCTTACGCTCGGTTCGGGAGTTTGGCGGTCGGCTGTGCAGAGCCTGCATTTCTATAAAAGGGGATTATCGGCTAAACGGTGGTTTCATCTATTTAAGCGGTGAGTGTCTTAACAGTGATGGGATATACTTTTATTATATTGCTGATTGTGCCTATTACTCTATTGGATTTACTACTTGTTCCTGAGCCCATCTATTGAGTTCTTTACTCAATAGATGTATTTTGAGCATGATATGTATTCAATTTTGCCCACTTTATTTACTGGTCTACAGCATACGTCGGTTTCGGCACACCTTAACCAACTTTTTCCTATCACAGGCTTGCTAACAACAATCTTACTTCATATAATAATTAATGTTGCCCCGAACACAAATTGGAAGGCTTGGCCTGAAGTTGTGGGAGGGGCTTTTGGACCTTTAAAATGGACTCCCCCCTTCCCTACCCTACCGTGATTGGATTGGCAAGTTGCTGCCCCACTCTCCACTACCTTTATTCACCTTTATTCACCATACTCTTCCAATGTAGGCCCACTTTATTTACTAGACTACAGCATACATTGGTTTTGGCACACCTCAGCCAACTTTTTCCTATCACAAATATATATAAAAGACTTATTTAACTGAGAAGACACAAACCAAATGTTAAGACACTCACCGCTTAAATAGATGAAACCGCCATTTAGACGATAATCCCCGTTTCCAGAGATGCAGGCCCTGCACGGCCGACCGCCAAACTCCCGAACCGAGTGTAAGGGAATGCGGTAAACTCACTAACATAAAATCAGCCGAACTCCTTCCACGGCTAAACCAGGTGAAATAAATCCTTCCAAGTAGCAATCCCCCCAAACACGAGACCAAGCTCCGTCTTGAGGGTAAAACAGGAATCTGTTTAATGAGGGCTACCTGCCCATACCACCTCCTCTAACAACCAGTACGAACACTACCCTAGTTCGATATTCCAAGTTACTTCCCCCCCATCGTCCCCCTAAACAACAGATATCACTACCACAACTGAGCCCATCAGAGAACACCCTGGGACCACAACCTGTACTAAACTGACAACTACTCACCCACTGCGGCCCCAACGGCCCCATGGGTCACAGGCTCCATGGGCCCCGCCTGGCCACCTTAACTCCCCACTAAGCCACATGGCACGCTACCTAAACATACAACATCTGTGGGAACCCGCGGAAGTCCAAAACAATTCCTAGGGCGCTGTCTACTCTGTACTGGGTGCTGCCTTCTACAACCGCCCTTACTGTTTCTCCCCCCCCATCCCGCATGGGTTAGCTAGTTACAATATATACCAGTTAGGAAGTACTTATGCACTGAGAAACTGCCCGACAGGAGAAGAGTGACTCTCACCCCTTCCAGTCACTAGACAAGCTAACAACTAGACCCGTCACTCGGGTGCAATATAATCCGAAAGATGTTACAGAGTTTGAATAATGCCTATGATGTTGCTTCTGCATTGACGTCTGTAACTCCTGCTTCAATTAAACAAAATATGTAAAATATGTAATCAATGTATGGATACATTGTGCTAGCAACATCAAGTTTGTATTCCTGTACCCTTTTTCTCTTCAGTACCCTCTAAAATATGTGGCAAATAAAAATTGTCAAATTGGAAAAAAAATCAAGATATTTCTCCATATAATCCATCAATGGATGCCTTTGGTAATGCAGATGTATTTGAGTCTAATTTATCAAAACATCATTTGAATGATGAACAAAGGTACAAAATGTTTAAAATATGGCTGACAATGTACATTGCACATCGATTGATCCCACCTATGAATTCCCCATCTGAAGAAGATGGTGAACTTGTACATGGGAATGAGCGAGATAGATTAACACAATTAATAAGATTAACAATAAGAAATGAGCATGTGGATATTAAAGTTTTAGAAAGATTAAAACCAAATATAACTGAAGAGGTTTACTTTTGAAATTTGAACAAACAGATAGGTTGGTAATGAGCATTACTGATGATCGTACACCAAAATCTATGATAAATGCATTCATAAAAATATTAAAATTTCTAGATCCGATATCTATCGCATTGATGTAGAATTATTTAAAAATCTTTATTGAACTTGTATTGAATTATTGTACTAACTCCATTTTAACCTTACACTGTGACAGACCCTCCATTTTGTCCTCATTACCTGACAGATCCTCCATCTTAAACTACATTACATGACAGAATTTCCCAGCAACATTTAATACAATGAACAGAGACTGTATTTTCTATAAAGACATAGCTGACTCCGGAATTATTGAATCTCCTGTAACATGCAACAAAGTATAACCAAGGCCAGAGCCAAGGCCATGAGAACACTGTACTAATGAAATGTTCTATTCATAAAAGAACCTTGCACCTGACCACAAGATTGACATCACTGACTGTGTAAAATGACGCTCAAGCCCCCCTTTCCACCGAGTAAACCTCATGCTGGGAAAGATGGCGCTTGAGCCTTCTGTCCACACCCGTGTCCAGAACAATACCACCTCCCGGTGGGAGGACACCTAGCTAGTCACTCAAATCCCTGAGCCAATTAATAATATTGATGGGTGGACACTGATATAGTCACATAACATTTAATCCAATTAATGATGTTTATTTGTTATTATCTGATATTCAATGATGATGTCATTTTGCCTTTAAAAGGGTCTGCATAACCGTTTTCTAACCAGATGCCATTAAATTTTCTGAAGTGCTTTTAACCTGAACTCCATGTGTCAGTGTGAACTTACTTCTGCGTATACGCAATTTAATCATCTCAGATTTGGACAGGAACAGATAGACATTTAAACATATTTGTTTATTTCTAAATTAATCTACATCAATTTGGCGCCCAGAACGTGGGGCATCGGGCTATGTCTGGCCGGTGAGCCGTCCTAAGGAAGATACTGTTGGACGGGGGAATCCTGGGGGAAGGAAAGGAGACTGATCACCTCCAGGTACACGGTAGAGACTTCTGCAGAGCCACCGGTATGTTCCGGCCCCTTTGATTGACCCGTCCACGTGTCTGTGACTGCTTCCCGGGAGGACATCAAAGACAGGTAATATCTTGCCCGGTGTCTCGTTACTCACTTGTTTACCTGCATTTAGTCTATCTGTTGCCTGGGTGTGTTTGTATTGGCATATTCTAGCTTAAGTGCCCGGGTTGAGTGTTTATTTGTTTCCCCTTTTTGGGATAAAAGGGGGGTGGACCTGTGGTAGTTTGCCTGGGGGTCCTGTGTTTGTCTGTTGCCCCTTTTGGGATTAAGGGGGGGTGGACCCGGGGGATTTGCCTGGAGTCCTGTTGCCTGTTTACTCCTTTTAGGAGCCACGTGGCTGTGGCTGTAGGGAAAAAGGGGGGTGGACCTGTGGAAGTTTTCCTGGGGGTCTTCTTTGCCTGTTTACCTCTTTTAGGAGCCTCGTGGCTGTGGCTGTAAGGAAAAAGAGGAGGGGGGAATCTGTGGAGGGGGTGTAGACTCATTGCTTCCTGGGGATTCCCCATGGTGTCACTTTGATAGCCTAGCTAGCCTCATTGTGCACATAACTCTGCTTGCAGAGAGGTGGTACCCTCCAGCTTTGAGCGCTGAGCTGGAGTCATTCCAATTGTTATTTGTGGCGTGTGGATTCGGGCAGGCATTGCTGTCTCCATCACCACGCGGTAGCGGGACTTGTGAGTGGGTTTCATAGGGGCGCTACGAGGGTGAGGATAGAGGTGGCCACACTTTGTGGACTGCTATAACAAGGGAGGCTATACAGGATTCGGGTCGGAGATGGTTGCTGTTTCCTGTGGCCGCTGGTAGTGAGACTTACGAAAGTCATTCTCCGAGCGGAGACACTACGAGGTTGAGGGAGGTGACTTCGGTCACACGAGTAAAGGAAAGGAATTACTGTTGATTTTATTTGAACTGTGATGCATGCACTGTATTTCAATTGTATTGTTGTTTTGTTTGTTTAATTAGGAGTCATTCAAACTCCTGTGTCTGTCTCTAAAATTCCACTTTACCTTTTTTACCTTTTCTATACTTCCTGAGCTATATACACTATCCTCTCCTATTTCTATTGTGAGAGAAGTGATTGGTCACACACTTCTCACCTCGCTCCAATTAGTGACTAGTCTACGTTTTGGGAAGACGCACTTGGTGTCAGTCCACCATTGTAGACACTCTGTTTAAAACTTTTTTCCTCTATATCTGGGACGCCTGTATATGAGGGGAATGGAACAGGGATTATAAAAGCCCAATAAAGGGCTGGCTAGCGCGTGTGATCTAGGTGTTGAAAAGATTGCAAAAGTGTGTAAAATTGCTGTGCCTTCATGTGGTAGATTGCAGCCAGAAAGCTGGCGTAGATTACTGACAGAGTAGCAATGCTATTCAGCAGGAAGGTTGGGCTGAGGAAGAACTAGATCACAAAGGGTTAAGAATATATGTATATTATAATAATTGTTTTTGTATTTTGTGTTAGCCATTACCCTGGTAGAGGGTGGGGGTTTTGTATTGAGTTTCACTGAGAGTATTATTAAATGTTGTGTTTTTGTGTCTCTTTGCTTTTGCAATAACTGTAACGTGGCTATCCTTCTGTCTTGTTACTGTACAGCATTGACATGGTTAAAGAGATTCTGCTGGCAGTCTCTCTCTCTCACTTCCCCCGCCTTCCTCCCTCTCTTGCTTTCTGTGAGGGGGGGTTGCGTGCTTGCAGATTCAGATTTGTGTTCCGTAGAGTTACTACTGATAAGACTTAGCAATGGAATTTTTGCTAGAAAATATTCTAATTGTGTATTTTGTTATTTTAATAGAAGTTGTGCCATTTATATGACTCCAACAGATTCCGTAGCGCTTTATATATATATATATATATATGTGACGAAGTGCCCTTCGCCACTTTGTCCTGGAGAGGCCTGCTTGCCTGCCTCCTCCCCTGCGACTATGGTCCTGGACTATATTGCACTGTAAACCCTGTATTCGGGCATATGGATTTGTATTAGGCTGTCTTGAACCCTTTAACTATGCTGTAGGTCTGGACTGCTAATATAACCGAACAGCCAGGGGATTTAGGCGAATATATTGCATGAGAATACCATTACTGGAGAATACAAGCCGTTCGTATGATTTCATACGAATTCTTTGTGCTCTGAATAGGTGGCCGCCATTTCGGGACTTTTACACGTGTTCGCGGCCATCTTGCGAGCGAACAGCGGTGTTTGCCTGTGAACGCATGGAACTGAAATCGGAAGCGCAAACAGGCGAATACCGCTAAGACCTCCAGACATCCAGAACTACGTACGGAAACTACCGAACGACCGGCCGTTCGGTAGTTATACTTAACTTAGTATGGGGATTCTAGCGATCACAAAGATGCGAATGGATGGCAAGAATTTCGTCTATTTTACCGTGCAAACGGAGACCGACCGCAAGGCCAAAACTCATGGAACTATTTTCGGCTAGTTGGTCTGTGCGGTCGGTCAAAACTTTGGAGCTCTGTATCTCCCGAACCATTCATCCGAATGGGCTGATTTTTGGACAGACTGTTCCCCTGAACAAGGGCTATTTGGGGATACCAGATTTAAAGCTGTACCCCCTGTTTTTGGGGTATATCCAGAACTTGAGTAAAATAATGTACGTTTTAATTGGGTTATGTGTTTATCTGAGGGGAGGAGACGTGGGGGTGTTACCATACATGTGATTGGTCAATTTCATCCTCCCCCTGGGAGTGTCCTGTATGTACCTGATCCTAATAAAAAGCAGGCTGGGTGTTCCAGTCCTCAGACCTCTTCTGACCCTCAATACGTAGCCTTGTCTCGTTATTGGAGGGAACTGCTATATCACACTGGGGATTGCTATGCGCTGCATATTCCCCTGAGCTCTTAATCACTTAGCTCTTGTAAGAGCTTGTTCCTGTTACGCTCTCCTGGAGGAGAGGTCTTCCCCACACGGTCCTGGAGGACAGAAGCCGATCCAGGGTGGAAGGAAGACGGCGCGGCTCCAGTTAAGCTACGGCGGTTGTGGAGCCTGCGGTGGCTGTGGTGTCGTCTGCAGTGCTTGGAGTCCTCTGAGAGCGCTAGGAGCATCCACTAACGGAGGGTACTCGGTCGGAGTACACGGAGCTCCGTTACAATATATATTTTGTGTTTTGTGATAAGGCAGTGGAGGATCGTGTGGGAGACTAGCTCACAAGAATACATTCCACCTTTCTGAGGCTGTATTTCCTTTCGCGGTGCAAAGTATTTTCTCCAAGACTGGTGTATAAGATAGGGAGTCGGGGATGTAGCTCAGTGTTGATTACGAAGGTTAGGAAAGTGAATCTGATGCAGGAATAGAGAATTATTTGGACGAGTTAAAAATGTAAAGGCAAGTGTGATTTGTTGCAATACTATGCAATGTGGATAGAGGGAATATGCAAAGTTGTTAAGTTAGATTGTGAAGAGGAAAAGTGATTAATGGCTGTAGGCAAATTGTTTGAATCCCGTGAGTTTATTTTTTTTGCACCATGTTATTTCAAAGCTTCACGGGCTGTTAAATGTATAATGCTTTCATTTGTCTTATTTAATCCGTCAAGTCTGTCCATAGTTTAGTGTTTCATTTTGCCTAACAGAATGTTGATTCTCTGATTTATTTTTATTAAGCTATAATTTAGTGTAAAGCTACTGCAAGCTGAAGTGCCCTAAAAGAAAATGGCCCCTAGAACAAAAGAAGGTTGTCCTTAAAGAGACACGTCAGTACAGGCTCCTGCCCTCACTCTGCCCTTAGTGAGGTCATATCCGCCCATATATCGTGTCATTTTGAGATCTACTTCTACCACGCTCATCCTATCCTAAGACATGCTGTCTTCCTTAATTCCCATATATTATGAACCAAAAAGTTACAATTACTAAAATTATCCTACTATTAGTTTCCCTATATCAGGAAAGTGTCTGTGACAAGTAATGGTTAATATATATAGATAGAATATATATATGTCTATCGATTCACGTATAAGTAACAAGTGTGTTTTAACTTTGTATACAAATTTGATAACATGCTGGAAGAGGGGTTATCTTAAAGAACATTTACTAAAAGAAGTTTCTAATAAACAAAGATTTCTTGAACAAATGGTAATACAATTAAGGACTGGTTTCAAAATGTTTTGATCTAATTGAAAAGGAACCAGTTAACATTCTAAGCATAACTATTAACAAATGAATAAGGTGGGAGTGTGTTCCAATCTGTTTTTTACTGGATAATGTTTGCCTCCAGATTTAAAGACTGACTAACATAATTTTTGTTGTAAGCCCAGATATTTTATTATTGCATATGCATAGGAATTGAGACTTTGGGCATTATAGTATATTAATTCTAGATCTGTTACTAGCAGCAAGTGCTTAGCCTTATGCCTATCCCACGCATGCTTAAACACTTCTACTGAGTTAACCTCTACCACTACAGTTGGGAGGCTATTCCATGCATCCACTACCCTCTCAATAATGTAATACTGCCTGATATTATTTTTAAACCTTTGTCCCTCTATTTTTGAGACTATGGCCTCTTGTTATGGTAGTTTTCCTTCTTTTCAATATAGTCTCCACTTTTACTGTGTTGTTTCCCTGTATGTATTTAAAATGCTTTTATCATATTTCCCCTGTCTCGTCTTTTCACCAAGCTATACCTGTCAAGATCCTTTAACCTTTCCTGGTGAATTTTACCCTGCAATCCATGAACCAGTTTAGTAGCCCTTCTTTGAACTCTCTCTACGGTATCCATATCCTTCTGAAGATATGGTCTCCAGTACTGTATCCAGTACTCTAAGTGAGGTCTCACCAGTGTTCTGTACAATGGCATGAGCATTTCCCTCTTCCTACTGCTAATACCTCTTCCTATCCAACCAAGCATTCTGCTAGCATTCCCTGCTGCTCTATTACATTGTACATTGTCATTAACAGCCAGAAACTGGAGAACAAGAAATGTGAATTAATGTATAGCCATTTATAAGCTTAACAAAATCTCCATTATCTTTTCCATTTATTTTGCAGAAGACAATGTTATTTGTCTATTTTGTATGTTTTAAAAATACATTATCAGTGAAGAGTAGAATAAATTTTATCCCGTTTGCGAGACATAAAATTGTGATAATGTATATTTGTGATATAAGTAGGAATTACATTTTGAGATGTTAGATATAAATTAATAAAATAAAGAACGAGAGTCAGGGATAGCGTCTGTCTCCACGGGCACAAGTCTGGTGTGGGAGAAGTGGTGGGCTAGCCACTGCGGGACACCCACGGAGTGAAACGTTCGAGGCTTGTGGAGACAAGATGAGCATGTTAGCCTTTTATTATTTTTCTCTAGGGAAAGCATAGGGCCAGTTAATAGTTGTTGTACATGGGCTATTTGCAGCCTCCATTGCATTTCTACCTAGTCTTGATTTCTGATGTATCCTCCTTTGCTACATCACCTGTCTGCTCCCTTACCTGCCCACCCCTGCCTACTCCCCCTCCTCCTCCTCCCTCCACCCCACTTTCTCCTCCTACTCCTCCCTCTACTCCGCGTGCTCCTCTCTCCTCCTACTTCTCCTCTACTCCTCCTCCTCCTCCTCCCTCTACTCCACCTTCTCCTCCTCCTACTCCTTCTTCCTGCTCTTACTCCTCGCTCCTCTTTCTGCTCCACTTTCTCCTCCTACTCCTCCCTCTACACCACCTTCTCCTCTCTCCTCCTACTTCTCCC
The DNA here is from genome assembly GCF_036172605.1 of Pelobates fuscus. Classification (NCBI taxonomy): domain Eukaryota; kingdom Metazoa; phylum Chordata; class Amphibia; order Anura; family Pelobatidae; genus Pelobates; species Pelobates fuscus. The sequence continues at coordinate 272,750,016 of NC_086318.1, read as the reverse complement.
TCTACTCCCCCTTCTCCTCCTCCTACTCCTTCTTCCTGCTCTTACTCCTCCCTCCTCTTTCTACTCCTCCCTCTACTCCACTTTCTCCTCCTACTCCTCCCTCTACTCCACCTTCTCCTCTCTCCTCCTACTTCTCCTCTATTCCTCCTTCTCCTCCTCTTTCTCCTCCTCCTACTCCACCTTCTCCTCTTCCCACTTCCCCTGTCCTTCCTGCTCCACCTTCTTCCCCTCTCGCTCTATCCACTACTCATTCCTCCATCTCCCCACTACCATATTTATATCCTTTATATGCTTCCTCCCTTCTTATTCCTTACCAATTTCCTCCGCTCATAGACAACTCTGCCTCTACCTGACAATATTATATTTTGAAGAAAAGTTGCTCTGGCCACTCTTCCGCCACTTCCCAGGGGGGAATACCACACTAATGAAGAATTATTCTAACAAAAAATTATTCAGACTGGTGGAGGTGCACTTCATCATGAAATAACTGTTTTGAGCATTCTCAAGGAAATAGTGCGGTCCTGACCCAGATTCCCATGGAAGTAAGACACCTGTAAGGGAGGTGGCTGTCCCCCATGTTTTTTCTTCACTAAGCCCCCAGAAATCTCATGAAAGGAACACATGAAACACTAACAATCAATTTGCAACTCTCTACAGAGGGGGGTCAGCAAGAGAACTGTAAATAGAAAGATAAATACCCCCCAATCTCACACAGAAATAGGTGAGGAAACCTCTTCTACTGCTCCTCATGGTTGCTTTGAACAGATGAAAGAAGAAACAAGACACCTTTCAACAGAGCATGCAGTAGCTTTACCAGATCCTGACTCCACTCTGTTTGCGGATAAAGAGGAAAGGTACCATACTGGATTTGCTGTTGCTACAGAAGATCAGGTACGTCAAGCATCTTCACTTTCCTCACTCACATCTGCTCAAGACGCTGAATTGACAGCCTTCTCAGTGGCATACAAAATGCCTGAAGGAAGACATGCCAATACCTACACTGACTCAAGATATGCCCTGGGTGCAGCACATTATTTTGGATCAATCTGGAAGATAAGAAGCACCACTCAGCTGACTAAAAGCTGCCAACCAAGCCACAAGTGCACCAAGGGAAGTGGACAGAATGGTGTCCGCTAAAGAAACTTCTATACTCACCATGTAGATCCTACCTACAGATCTCAAGCTTCTGAAAGAATGACAAGCAGCTGCTGACCCTGAAGAAATACAAAGCTGGAAAAACAGAAAGGGGCAACCCTTGAAGACGGGCTGTACTCCAACATTCTCAAGCTCTGTTTACCCAAAAACATGTACTGGGCAGTGAGCCCATGGAACTTTATACCTATCCAAGACCCTCATGAACTCTTTGATCTCTAAATACTCTAAAGCACCTAGAATTACTCCTCTAATCATCAGTTACTGCCGATCCTGTGTTATTTGTGCCAAGGACAGCTCAGGCAGAAGAGGAGGAGAATCCTAAGCACCTAGCTAACTCTCAATATCCCTTTCAAGAATCCAGGTGACAAAGAGCTGCTGGGTCAAATATGCACTAGTTATAATAGACATTTTGTCAGGATGGCCAGAAGCCTAGCCGGTCATCAATGTGACAACCAAGACCATATACCCAATAGTGCATTGTGAAAGTTGCAGAGATCACTCAGTGGATTCATTGTTCCAGATTCAAGACTCTCTCTCTCTCTGCAACATGAGAAGTAACATTTGTTGATTTTGACACACTTTTGACTCTAAAGAAAAAATGACTTGTTAAAAAAAAAAAAAAAGATACCAACAAGTAGGTGTTTGATGGCCATAATAATGCCTGACCACCTGCCATCGATGGAAGGCCGAGGACCCCAAAAGGAGACCTCGTGAAGCTAAAGAGATCCAAACGCCAAGCTTCCTCAGGATTATTTGCCCATCCTGAGTTTGTGGTGATATTAATATTGACTAAATGATCCGAGTCCACCTACGCTGATGTAGCGTGGGACAGGTTTAATACTACAATGCATAAGCAAAAGTGCCCTAGCCAAGGTTATTATGTCCATACACATAATACATGACAAGGTACTCTTGACACACCACATTCATGCTTCAGAACATAAAGAGGAGCACCCCTCTAAAGGGAAAGTTTGACACATATATATATTGATGCCATAGGTGTGCCAAGGGGGGTACCAGATGATTTTGCAGTAAAAGGAAAAGTTTGAGTCCATTTTTCCCAACCGTCACTGCTAATAATAATATTTTGATTCGCATTTATTATATCTATTGCAACCAATAACGTTTACCTGTCACCATGACTTGTTGTGCCTATACTCCAGATAACACAGGTCCATATGGTAATGTAAGCTTGTCTATTTATGATGTCCCTCTGAAGAACTAAGAAGACTTTAAGAACCGTTACTTCATAGGGTTTTGTCCCTTTGGGCTAACCTGTCTTCTGAAACTAACCAATAAAGTTTATCTTTTAGAATCTAACATTTCATAGGGGGGACTGATGTAGAATTATTTAAAAATCTTTATTGAACTTGTATTGAATTATTGTACTAACTCCATTTTAACCTTACACTGTGACAGACCCTCCATTTTGTCCTCATTACCTGACAGATCCTCCATCTTAAACTACATTACATGACAGAATTTCCCAGCAACATTTAATACAATGAACAGAGACTGTATTTTCTATAAAGACATAGCTGACTCCGGAATTATTGAATCTCCTGTAACATGCAACAAAGTATAACCAAGGCCAGAGCCAAGGCCATGAGAACACTGTACTAATGAAATGTTCTATTCATAAAAGAACCTTGCACCTGACCACAAGATTGACATCACTGACTGTGTAAAATGACGCTCAAGCCCCCCTTTCCACCGAGTAAACCTCATGCTGGGAAAGATGGCGCTTGAGCCTTCTGTCCACACCCGTGTCCAGAACAATACTACCTCCCGGTGGGAGGACACCTAGCTAGTCACTCAAATCCCTGAGCCAATTAATAATATTGATGGGTGGACACTGATATAGTCACATAACATTTAATCCAATTAATGATGTTTATTTGTTATTATCTGATATTCAATGATGATGTCATTTTGCCTTTAAAAGGGTCTGCATAACCGTTTTCTAACCAGATGCCATTAAATTTTCTGAAGTGCTTTTAACCTGAACTCCATGTGTCAGTGTGAACTTACTTCTGCGTATACGCAATTTAATCATCTCAGATTTGGACAGGAACAGATAGACATTTAAACATATTTGTTTATTTCTAAATTAATCTACATCAGCATTAGCACTGCAATGTCAAACTATTAAGGATGCAACATTATTTCTGGATAGGGTTCGGAGAGAATCCAGACAATAAACTGTTAAAAAGTCAGTGTGTAAGATTAGGAAAGAGACCAGCCCAGGCACAGGAAAAGCCCCCTTCCCATACCTTCTGCAGCTGTTGGCTCACAGACAAAGAGAAGAGAAGCCCACACTTTTAACATCCCCCACTCACACTATGAAAGAAACTTGACACATGGTCTGGTGTGTTTCTTTTGCAATAATCAAGGCTATATAAAAAGAAACTGCAGGAAAAAATGTTATGACATTTTTTTAAAAAAATTAAAGGGGTCATGGCTAATTAAATTGATATATTCCAAGTAATCCTAATATAGAAAACAACATAGATTCATCATATGCTCCTCTGATAAGGCAATTGGGAGAAACTGTAGTTTCTTCAAATATAGGAGACAGACAGTATGTGATTTCTAACATTTCTAATGAGGCAGGCCACATTCTAAATTCACAATGACAATCTGAAGGTATCCGGTCACGTCCACTTGAATTTTAGGTTCTATTAAATTTGGATGGATGTGGTAGACCATACATAAAATGCTCTTTACAAGGTTATGACAAAGAATTTCTGATGGACACTGGAACGAAGTATAACACGTTTACAACTACCATTATCACCAAGTGCACCTATATGTACAATTGTAGGATTTGACAGAGGTGGAGGATCTATAGCAACATTAGTAAATAATGTTACTTTAGAAATGCCTCAGCGTTTAAAAACAAAAATTGATTTCTGCAACTGTAAAAAATTTGATAATATCATACGCACAGATGTTATGCAAAGAAGTAGTTGGATTGTTGATTTGGGAAGCAAAGCTATTTGGAAAGATGCTAAGGGTAGTTAACCAGTGCTATTGGATCATACTGAATATGGGGAGTTAGGAATTGTTTGTCCAGTAGAAGTAATATCAACAGAATTGCAATGGCCTAATACTAATGATAACCTTGAACTTAAAGAGATTGTACAGTTATCCAGATTTATGGGTACAAAGTAAAAATAAATGTGTGAGGTTTAAAAATGTGTTGATTGACATATTACAAAATGCATATATCATGATTGTAGTTAATGGAGAGTAAATGTTAAATTGATCAGGTGATATGTATGTGAACGTTGCACAAACTTCAGGAACAACACAAGGACGAGGTGGTGAGATACTTTATACTATTCAATATTGACTAATACATTTAGAGCCAGAATTCCTCTTAAAAAATACTCCTGGTATACCTTGGATATGAGAAATACGAGCATCTAGGGAATCGTTTACAGTAAGAGTTAACATGATGTGTCTGGTAACTGATTATGTTATGTAAGATATTATGGTGAAGCCTAGTCTTGCAGATACCCAGGAAGGAAAGGAAAGACTTAGATTAACTTGTAGTACACATATAATTTTACCCTCTGAGTCTGTAATGACATGGAAAAGGGAAGAGATGTTTTTGGTAGTATGTCACATAAAACGCCAAAGGTTATTCACAGTGGTTTACTAGGAAAGGTGGCTTGGTCGGAAGAAATGTTTGTTTTCTATTTAGACAATCCAACCTACAGTGATAATGGAAACAATCAATGTTGTATAATGTTAAGAAATCATCACAACGGGGGGGAGGATGACGTAGGTACGGATGCACGTACCGAAGGGCGGAGTTAAGGAGGGTGGGTGGAGGATGAGAAAAGGTGCGACGCGGTCAGAAACAAGAGATCCCGGTTTGTTTGTTCCGGGATGCTAACCGACGGTGTAAACCGAAGAAGTGAAGAGAGGAACGGTAGTGAAAGACGAGATCCCACCCGCAGAGATAAGTGCAGTAAAAGCCTCTTTTTTGTTTTTCTACCTTTATACATGCTGAATATTGTTGTTTAGCTGTTTGACTGGGTTGAAAGCGTGGGCTTTTTTTTTGGGGGGGGGGGAGAACTAACTCTCAACTATGTCACCACAGCATATAGCTGTGGAAAAGAGAGGCACATTTAAAACACAACTGTGGTCTGTAAATAACAGTAATTAAGTAGGGTAATCAGGTTCAATTATAATTTAATGTGTAATGCACAATTTAAATATTCTATGGCAGCAGAATGAATTGAAATGTTAACTCTCAACTAAAAGGAGAGGTTAAAACCTGTTTGCTGCTAGTACTTTTTTTTTCTCTCCTCCTCCCTCATCTCCCTCCACTGTAAAATCTGGATCAGATAAACTGGTATAATAAATAAAAAATTAAAGGAGATAATTAAGATAAAAGAGGAGGAATAGACACAAGAGAGAGGAGAAGAGAAGAAGAAAGAGAAGAATAAATAATAAAATAAAGAAGAGGAGAGATTAATAAGAATAAAAAAAAAAGGAAGGAATAATCAAAATTTGAACAAAGTTTAAGTTCACACGGATAGAGAAATGGCATCTAGATCCCAGGATAAAATTACTTCAAAAAAGGAGAAGAAAAATTCCAAACCAGAAAGAGAAACTACAAACTTTTTTTCACCTTCCAATAAATCAACCAAAGAGAAAAAGACAGAAAATACATCTTTATTGGCCTCAAGAATTGAAGAATCACCAAGCAGTCAAGAGAGTATATCCAGTACGCAGATAACTGCGGAATTCTTAGAAAGATGCTTAGAATCTCAATCAAAAACTTTAATGAAACACATTAACCAGAATTCAGAAGAGATCCTCGGCCAGATAAGACATCTGACAGAAAAAGTAAACATGGCAGAAGAAAATATTATATCTATGGAATTTCAAGAAAAACTATCAATAGGACAAAATAAAGAAATGACACAAAGAATCAATGAATTGGAGACGAAACTGGGAGATTTGGAGGATCATTCAAGACGGAATAATCTGAGAATAAGAAATGTCCCAGAATCGATCAGTCAAGAGAGCATTTCAGATTATGTAATCAACCTTTGGAAAGCCTGGGGGATTGAACTGGAGAAATTCAACCACAACTTGGAAAGATACCACAGGGTGTTTAAACCCAAAAACGTATTAGACAACAAGACAAGAGACATAATTTGCTGCTTTCAATCATTTTAATTTAAAGAAATAATATTGAAAAAAAGTGTTGGGGAAAATATTATATATATATATATATCTGTTTAAAATGTGCTTGATTAAGTCTGTGTGTATGGGAGGTCAGGAATTATCTTCAAAGGGAGTTTCTGTTTAGATAGTTGGAAAAATACAGCACCTGAAAGGCACCGATCACATTTTACATATAAACTGGTCTCTATCTAGGAAATCACACCTTAGGTTAGAGGCAAAGGGATGGCTGGGAGAGTTAACACTTAAATAAAATATCAGGATAGACAACACTTTGGGCCTTGGGAAAGTAAATCACATTTACATATCAATTGAGCTGAGGAGTTTGCTATTTACAACATGGGAACCAATTCCTTTAAAAATAGAAGATACTGACATCACATTAGATTAGGTTTGGTAAGACACACATGCTGCACATAACATCTCACAGCACATACACAATGTAGCCGATATTATTAGATAGATGGAATGTATGAGTGTTATGAATGTATTTTAACTATAACTCTGTACCATTCTTTTTCTGTAATATTTAACTGGGCAGATTCTAAGTAAAGATTTCTCTCTGGTAAGAACTATGGTGTTGGCTGTTTATTTGTAATATTGGGTAGAATACCTTAGTAGTGTTAGTCATATATTTATCTGGACAAGGGGATAAAGATATATGTTAGTTCTTGGAAGAGGTGACACAGGGATATTACATTCACTATTAATACACAACGCAGAGTGGATTTCTCTCAAAAGGATACCAATTGGAAGTATTGATGGTGAGAGAAGGGTTATACAACATAATTGGTGCCGTGACCGTGGCCGGAAGATTTCTTTCTTCAGAATCTGTCTAGGATCCAAGTTTTAACATCAACATATTTGGTTCTGTGACTGTCAGCCAGAAGAGGTTTCCAGTGTCTGCATAAAGTTTGGTGAGTATATTTGCTATTTATTATATTGTTGCAAGCATTACTATCATGTTGTTTAAAATTAGAGGGAATTGTAAAAATAAAGGAGGATGAAATGGCAGATCTTAACTCAGTAATTAACATGAAATCTGAGAAATTGAATAATAAGATTGTAGATCTAAGAGTGCATGCAGTTACAACTGGTGAAGCTGTTTATTTGTAATATTGGGTAGAATACCTTAGTAGTGTTAGTCATATATTTATCTGGACAAGATATATGTTAGTTCTTGGAAGAGGTGACACAGGGATATTACATTCACTAATAATACACAACGCAGAGTGGATTTCTCTCAAAAGGATACCAATTGGAAGTATTAATGGTGAGAGAAGGATTATACAACAACAAGCAGAAAAAAAGAGCCACAAGGAGAAGAATTTAAGAATATACAAATTTTCCCAGAGCTGTCTTTTTTTACTAGATCACAAAGGAAAAAATACAGCCCAGCAACAGCTATATTAAGAAAATATAATATAAAATACACTTGGGGCTTTCCAATAGCTATACGAGTTTTCACTGAAGATCACCTAGAGGTTTTTGACTCAGTTGATAAAATAACATCTTGGATAAAAGAGAAACAGTTACCATAAAACAATCTGGATAAGTGGGCGAAGGAAAAGAGAAATGAAAAGCTATTTTGTTTTTGTGTTTTTTTTTTTTTTTGGAAGATATAAAGGTCTATAGGATGTAAACAAGACACAGCACAGAAATAGAAAAAAGAAGGGAAAAAAAAGGAATAAGACCATTAAAGATAAGTTATAGTTAAAAGAGGTAGCACTTATAAAAAGTTAGTAATTGATTATAGAGTCAATCACGTAGTACATCAGCACATGAATATAGATTAATAAGAAAGATGTAAGATGACAAGAATAGAAGAATGGCTAGGGTGTTTTTTTGTTTTGTTTTTTTTTCTTTTTTCTTTTGTGGTAAATAAGGATTTAATTATAATATTCATAAAGAATAGAGTCACTGAATAATAATGTAATATATGATACTATATATAAATAAAATAAGCAGCACTAGTATAAAATTATAATAGAGATTAGATTGAAACACGAAATAGAGAAGAAAAATGGAAAGGGATACAAGAATACAGTATGAGAAATACTAAATAGCAATTTGTATATATATTTTTTTCACAACACTTATAAAGAATAGAATTAATGTAAATGGAGTGAAAGAAAGAAAAGGGACGAAAGAGGCAATCTATGACACTATACATAATTAAAGGAAACAAAAAAGGCAACACTTGTACAACATTATAAAAGAGATTGGATTAGAGTACGAAAGAGAAAAGAAAAGTGGAATGGGGATGGTCACAGGGATATAATATGAGAAATATATCTTATATATTATTATGTGTCTGTTTTTTTTGTTTTTTTTATTTTTTTAGCCACAGTATTAAAGAGAGAAGTTAGTAAAAAAGAGGGAAAAGGGGAAAAACAAGAAGGGCAATATCAATAGATGAAAGCACAAAAGGAATCAGAAAAATAAAGTAAACAACAGTTTTAAATTTACAGAAAATACCTCCACCTCCACAACGCCCAAATTACTCCGCCCATGAGTTCTTAATAGGACTTAGAGATTGCCTAGAAGAAGGCATCTTAAGCTGATGTGAGTGAAGATCTCTGAAATATAGAGATCTCAGTAGAAGACGGTAAAATGGATGAGTGTATGAGAAGTATGAATGAATTAGGTACAGTAGTGGATGTCATTGTGGTTAAGGATAACCGACGAGGAAGTATGAGAGGATGGATTATTAGACACTGAATGGTGAAATTAATTTCAATTAACATCCAGGGTCTAAATACTTCTCATAAAAAATGGGCATTTAACGATTATTTAGTATCTGAGAAAATACAAGTGGCCCTGATACAGGAGACACATTGGACCCTTAAAGAAAAAAACAGTTGGTGTGAAAGATTTTTTCCATTAGTAATTAGTGCTTCTAAAAAAGAAGAAAAAAGAGCAGGAGTGGCAATTATGTTTTCAAAATATATACAAGTAGAAATACAACATCAGGATAGCGATATAGAAGGAATGTTTTTAATATTAGTTTGTACAATTAACGGTGATCTTTACACATTAGTAAACGTATATCTGCCCAATATCAATCCGATGAAATTATTCTCTCAAGTTCTAGAACGAGTAGATAAAATTGCCATGGGCTTTATATTATTCTGGGGGGGGGGGGGGGGGGGGGGTGGATTTCAACTGTGTTTTAGACATAGCAATGGATAAACACAGGAAAAATAATACAAATATAGATAAAACAGGCTTAAGGAACACTAGAACCTTTTCCAATATTATAAAAAAAAAATAACTTATATGATATTTGGAGAATAAGAAATCCCACAACTAAAGAATATACCTTTTACTCATGGCCCTACAATTCTTATTCAAGGATAGATTTTTTTTTAGGAGACTCAAGAACAAAAGAAAAAGTAGAACAGATAGAGATTAAAACAATGATCTGGTCCGATCACAACAGTATTATACTGACACTAAAAGAAGGGAAGATCAATTACTCCAGGAAAACCTGGAAATTAGATGAGTCAATTCTATACAATAAAGAAAATCAAGAACTTTTGAGAAAAGTCTCAGAATATTCTTTTACAGAAAATAGTTCCTTAGAGTCGTCAGATCTAACAATATGGTGTGCATATAAGGCAACTATTAGAGGGCATTGTATAAAGATTAAAAAAAAAAACTAAAAAAACAGAAGGATTGGGGTTAGCTACGTTATATATTCAACTATATCAAACTATCAAAGAATATAAGACAAATCCAAATAAGGAAGGTCAAATAAAAATAGGAAAAATTAAACAGACCATCAAAAATAAACTATTAGAAAATAGAAAAAAAAATGTTTAAATTAAAAACTAAGTATTATTATCGACAAAATAGGGCGGATAAAATTCTATCAAATCAGCTAAAAAAATGCAAATAATAGAATTGATAAACTTATATATGAAGGAAAAACATGTGGAGCACGAAAGGAAATAGGAGACCTTCAACCAATTCTATAAATCTCTGTATAATCTACCTAAAAATAATTCAGATGAGAGAATAGATAATTATATTAAAGACGTGAAAATACCAAAAATATCTACAGAACAAAGAGAAAAATTAAACAAAGACATTATAAAAGAGGAAGTATTGGAACAAATAAACAAATTAGTATACTTTAACCCCTTAAGACCGCAGCCAAATGTACAAGTTGTGAACCAAAAAAAATGTAAACAAACCACAGATTTTGACTATATGTCTGTTCAACAATAATTTACCTCTTTCATATTAAACGTACCCACACTTATTATATATCATTTTATTCAGGGGAAACAGGGCTTTCATTTAACATCAAATATTTAGGTATGGAACATAACGTAATATGAATACAATGTAAAAAAATGAGAGAAAATACGATTTCTTTAAATTTTCTTAGTTCTATGTGACATTCTAACTGTGAATGTCATAATACTGTTTGCTTTTACTGCAATAAAATACACATATTAAAATACACGTTGCCTTTGAGACTGTATGGTAGCCCAGGAATGAGAATTACCCCCATGATGGCATACCATTTGCAAAAGTAGACAACCCAAGGTATTGCAAATGGGGTGTGTCCAATCTTTTTTAGTAGCCACTTGGTCACAAACACTAGCCAAGTGGCACACTAGTGTGTGAAAAATGCAAAAAACTAATTTGAAAGCCAATTTTGGCCAGTGTTTGTGACTAAGTGGCTACTAAAAAAGACTGAACATACCCCATTTGCAATACCTTGGGTTGTCTACTTTTGAAAATGGTATGCCATTATGGAGGTAATTCTTATTTCTGGGCTACTATACGGTCTCAAAGCCAACGTAACCAATCTGGCGAATTTCATTGTGAAAAAACTGAAACGCAAGCCTTATATTTGACTCTGTAACTTTTGAAAACACCATAAAACATGTACATGAGGGGTACTGTTATACTCAGGAGACTTTGCTGAACACAAATATTTGTGTTTCAAAACAGTAAAAATTATTACAGCAAAAATATCGTCAGTGTAAGTGCCGTTTGTGTGCGAAAAATGCAAAAAAAATCACTTTCCCTGATGATATCATTGTTGTAATACATTTTATGGTTTTGAAACACAAATATTTGTGTTCAGCGATGTCTCCTGAGTAAAACAGTACCCCCCATGTACAGGTTTTATAGTGTCTTGGAAAGTTATAGGGTTAAATATAGTGCTTGCAAATTAAATTCCCTATACTTTCGGCCTGAGTTGTTAGGCAGGTCCCGCAAATTGTAATTAATAAAAGGACCTAATTATGTAAAATTATTACATAAATATATATGTAAAATTATTATATATACACGTGTGTATATATATATGTATATATATATGTATATCATTTTTTTTACAATTATTTTTATTTATATATAGGTATACATATAGTGATGTATACGTATATACTTAGGTATATACATATATATATTATTTCGTTCTACGTGTATTTTGATATCTATATATATATATATATTATCAAAATACAGTTAGAACGAAATTACACACATATATATTTTTAATTATTTATTTATTTATTTTTTTAACGTATTTACATATTTTTTTTATAAAATATATATATAATTATAATTATGTATATATTTAATCAATATCCTTCTACGTGTATTTTGATATTAATATATATATACCGTATATACTCGAGTATAAGCCGACCCGAATATAAGCCGAGGCCCCTAATTTTACCCCAAAAAACTGGGAAAACTTATTGACTCGAGTATAAGACTAGGGTGGGAAATGCAGCAGCTGCTGGTAAATTTCTAAATAAAATTAGATCCTTAAAAAATTATATTAATTGAATATTTATTTACAGTGTGTGTATATAATGAATGCAGTGTGTGTATGAGAATGCAGAGTGTGTGTATGAGAATGCAGTGTGTGTGTATGAGAATGCAGTGTGTGTGTATGAATGCAGTGTGTGTGTATGAGAATGCAGTGTGTGTGTATGAGAATGCAGTGTGTGTATGAGAATGCAGTGTGTATGAGTGCAGTGTGTGTATGAGTGCAGTGTGTATATGAATGCAGTGTGTGTATATGAATGCAGTGTGTGTGTATGAGAATGCTGTGTGTATGAGTGCAGTGTGTGTGTATGAGAATGCTGTGTATGAGTGCAGTGTGTGTATGAGTGCAGTGTGTGTATGAGTGCAGTGTGTGTATGAGTGCAGTGTGTGTATGAGTGCAGTGTGTGTGTATGAATGCTGTGTGTATGAGTGCAGTGTGTGTGTATGAGAATGCTGTGTGTATGAGTGCAGTGTGTGTGTATGAATGCAGTGTGTGTATGTGTGTGTGTAATGCAGAGTGTGATGCAGAGCCTTGGTGGGGGGTGGGCATTTTTATTTTTTATTATTTTAATATTTTTTTGTTTCATTAAATTTTTTTATTATTATTATTTTTTTATTTTATTATAATTTTTTATTTAATTATTATTTTTATTTTATTATTTTTTTTTTTTTTTTTATTATTATTGCTATATATAAATTTTTTCGTCCCCCCTCCCTGCTTGCTAGCTGGCCAGGGAGGGGGGCTCTCCTTCCCTGGTGGTCCAGTGGATGGGCACTGTGTAGGAGGGGGCTGTGGGGGCTGCAGAGAGATGTTACTTACCTTTCCTGCAGCTCCTGTCAGCACCTCGGTCAGCTCCCAGTGTAAATCTCGCGAGAGCCGCGGCTCTCGCGAGATTTACACTGTGAGCTGACAGAAGAGCTGAACGGACCGGCGGAGGAGGAGAGAGCTGACAGGAGCTGCAGGAGAGGTAAGTAACGCTCTCTGCAGCCCCACAGCCCCTGTCTGTATTATGGCAATGCAAATTGCCATAATACAGACTATTGACTCGAGTATAAGCCGAGTTGGGGTTTTTCAGCACAAAAAATGTGCTGAAAAACTCGGCTTATACTCGAGTATATACGGTATATAATTATATATATATATAAATATTAAAATATGTGTAAATGTGTGTGTATATATATATATATATATATATATATATATATATATATATATATATATACTTAGATGATATACTTAGATCATATATATAATATATATATATGTATATATATATATATATAAATGATCTAAGTATATTTTATTTTTAAATTACATTTTTTTTTTTAACTTTAAGGGGTTAAGAGGGGAGGAGAGGGGCAGAGACAGTGTCAGCCAGTGATTTTACATCACTGGCTGACACACAGGATCAGTGATCACAGTGACTGGCTGTCACTGTGATCACCTCCTGCAGATCACGGTAATTGGCCACAGGGGGAGTGCCTGGGTGGCTTCGCATGCCCCCCACCGCGATCTGCAGGGGGATCCTGCCTGTAGTTACATGTGTCAGCCAACAGGCTGACACATAGTAACTCTGATCGCAGTGACAGGCTGTCACTGCGATTAGATCGCAGGGAGAGGCTGTCTCTGCATTCAGATTGCAGAGACAGCCTCTCACTGCAATCATACTCTGCAGATCGCGGTCACTGACTGCAGGGGGACTGCCTGGGGGGCCAGGCATGTCCCCCGACCGTGATCTGCAGATTGAAAATGCCGCGGCTCCATGTGTCAGCCGATTTTAAAATCGGCTGACACATGGTAAATACCGATCGCAGTGACAGCCTGTCACTGCGATCGGAAGCTGCAGACCGTGGTCCCCAGGCACAGGGGGGCTGCCTGGGGGGCCAGGCATGCCCCCCGACCGCGATCTGCAGCGGCCATATGCCGCCGGCCACGTGGGAGGCAAGACCGCCCAGGACGTTCTATGCCGTCCTGCGGCGTTTAGAGCCGGCCAATTAAGGACGGCATAGAACGTCCTGCAGTCTTAAGGGGTTAAAACGCCAGGACCAGATGGCTTTAGCAATAGGTTTTATAAAGTAATGAAGGACATAGTAGCAGATCCATTAACTAGGACTTTTAATGACGCTATAAAAAAGGGGGCGTTTCCACAAGAAATGTTGAAGGCAAACATCTTGCCAATATTAAAACCTGGGAAAATATCAATGGAAGTGAAAAATTACAGACCAATCTCCTTAATAAATGTTGGTTTCAAGCTGTTTGCATCAATTATAGCCAAGAGATTAAAAACAATACTGTCTGAAATTATTAACCCAGATCAAAGCGGATTTATCCCTGGGAGAAACTCAGGAAATAATGTGAGGAGGCTGATAGATGCAATGGATATGTCGGATAAAAGTAATGATCCCCTGCTGATCCTGTCTTTAGACGAAGAGAAAGCGACAGGGTCAGCTGGGGATTCATGTTTAAGGCCTTGGAAGCATTCAATATCTCAGGGTGGATGTTGGACGCGATAGGAGCTTTGTATGCTAATCCATCAGGAAGATCTGTAGGCCAAAATATTTGTTCTTCCTGGTTTGGATTAGAAAACGGAACGAGGCAGGGATGTCCCCTGTCTCCAATCCTATACATCATTACAGTAGAAATAAAAATACGACAAAATCAGTTAATAAAAGGCCTTAACACATGTAATGGAGACGTAAAAATATAACCATACGCAGATGATACCCTTCTATATGTTAAAGATTTAGAAAATTCTCTTCCTCAATTAATGGCAGAAATCGAGTTATACAGTAATATATCAAACTATAAATTAAATATGACAAAATCGATTGCCATGTATAAAAATGTAGAAACAAGTAAAATGATTGAATATCAAACCAAATATAGTTTCTCTCAACCAGAAGAATTTGTATACTTAGGGATTAGAATAAATAAACATATAAATAGACTAATGGAAACAAATTTTTTACACCTTCTAAAAAATACCAACAAAGACTTAAAGGAATGGCGCCAACTAGAACTATCATGGTAGGGGAGATGGATAAAAATGATTAAATCTGCATTTGCTAATTTTGTATGGAGAGGCAAAAAACCCAGGATAAAAATAGATACGCTAAGTAAACATACAAGTAAGGGTGGGTTAAGTTATCCAAATATAGAAAAATACTATGAGGCGGGGATAATTTCACATATAGCAATATTGCAGAAATAAGCCACATATAAAGAGGGCTGGTTCTGGTTAGAATCTGAAATATGCCAAACTAAGAAGTTAGCTAATATAGTGTGGAATAACAAAATATGTGAATATTCTACCTCTTATGTGCTAAATCATCTAGTTCCTATTTGGGAAAAGATAAAAAAGAAATTAGAAATTAAAAACAAAATTTTTGGTTTCCAAAATATTGAACATATTGAAAGAGAAATACCTAATATTTCTCTAAAAAAATGGAAAGAAGGAAATATTATAAAGGTAGAAGATATATATTTGGATGATAAGGTGAAACCCTTTAATATATTAAGAAATGAAGCGTCTCTTGCATCTCAAGAAGCCTTTTCATATTTAAGAGTAAACAGCTATTTAAAAAAATATAATTTTATGAATCAAGGAGATATGTATAATGCAATTAAAACTATATTTGATAATAATGAAACAAAAAACTATTTTCAAAAAGTATTAAATTACTAGACACTAGGGTAACAGAAAATTATCTAACAGCAATAAAAAGCTGGGAGAAACTCTTACATATTAATATAGATATAGAAACATGGTATGATACATTAATTAAGGTGAATAAATACGTGCACAGCATACACTTAATATAAATCCATTATAAGGTGATAAATAAATGGTACCTAGTACCTTCTAGAATGTCTAGAATATCAGCAGATAATGATCACCTATGTTGGAGATGTGGAGAATCAAGAGGGGATTATCTTCACATATGGTGGAATTGTAAAAAAGTGACCCCCTTGTGGAGTTGGGTGAGAATTGTGTTAATCAAATTAGATAACATTAAAATAGAGACTAGTCCAGATATGATTCTGTTACATTTAAGATGGCCTACCTTAAACAAAAGAAAACAAATATTGGCAATACACTGCTTGATAGCGTCAAAAATAATTATAGCCAGAAACTGGAAAAAGACACAGGAATTTTCTAAAGTGATGTTCATACAACAAGTAAAATTTCAGATACGAATGGAAATAGGAGTAAATAGAATTAGAAGTAAGTATAGAGATAATGATATTTTGATTAATTGGTTAAAATTGCTGGAACAAGAGGAAAAGGATTTAACACAATAAATAATATAAGATATCCATCATATACTTCCAGACTGTAAAATTTGAGATAAGACTAAATACCCCTCATTATTAATTTTATCAACTCAGATACAGTCTCTCACAAGATTGAATTAAAGAACGTTAAGAAACAGGTGATAATTTAAAGAAATTAGAAAAGGAAAGAAAAGGGTAAAGGAAAGGGAGGGAGAAAAGAAAAGAAAGGGAAGAAAGAAAGAAAGAAAGAAGATGAAGAGAAAAGAAAAGGGAAAGTAAAAGAAAAAAAAGGTTAAATTAGGATTAAGTCAAAAGAGAGACAGGAGGAGGGAATACACTATTGATGATTACTTTTTACCAAAGCCTTAAACAATGATGTATCTGAAAAATCTTTTGGCTGGTATTGTCTGAAAAAAAAAAAAAAAAAAGAAATCATCACAAGAGATGTGGCGATGTTAAGGTAAATGTATTCTCTCCCAGAATGGTAGAATGCAAAAATAAGGTTTTAAGTTATCAAGTCCCTTTCAATTGAATCATTTTCAATCAGAGCATTTGGTATTAGAATATTTGCAACAACAGTTTGTCATTTTAATGTTTCTCAGTGGAAAATCTCAACTAAATTTCCACAATGTAAAGAACGTTTATTAAATATAGAATGAGGCTTAGAACATTGGCTTGCAGGAAATAAAGTATCAAACAGGAAAGAAAGAGGTATATTAGAAGGAATTATGGCTGGATTTGGTACTATAGGAAGTATCACTTATTCTATGGATATTCACACATTCATAGGCGTGCGCAGCCTATTGCATTAGGGTGTGCACCCTAAAGCACAAACACACGCCGCATGTATATATATATATATATATATATACACACACACATATATACATACACTGCTGTGTGTGTGTGTGTGTGTGTGTGCTGTTAGTGTGCTGTGTGAGGGTGGTGTGTGTAAGGGTGCTGCTGTGTGTGTGTATGTGTGAGGGTGCTGGTAGTGTGCTATGTGGGTGAGGGTGTTTGTGTGTGTGTGTGTGTGCTGTTTGTGTGTGAGGGTGTGTTAGGGTCCTGTTAGTGTGCTGTGTGAGGGTGCTGTGTGTGTGAGGGTGCTGTTTGTGTGATGTGTGTGTGATGGTGCTGTGTGTGTGAGGGTGCTGTTTGTGTGATGTGTGTGGGTGTCATGTATTTCTGAGGGTGCTGTTTGTGTGTGTGTGTTTGCGATGGTGTTGTTAGTGTGCTGTGTGTGAGGGTGTTGTGTGTTTGTAAAGGTGCTGTGTGTGTTTGTGAGGGTGCGGTTAGTGTACTGTGTGTGTGAGGGTGCTGTATGTGTACTGTATGTGTGTGGGTGCTGTGTGTGTGCTGTTTGTGTGAGAGTGCTGTATGTCTGTAGGTGCTTTTTGTGTGTGGGTGCTGTATGTGTGTGTGCTGTATGTTTGGACAGATTATGGAGGTGGGGGCAGATTAGTAAATATCCCCCCTCCCTTCTTACCTTATGTAGGGAGGGGGGATCCTTGCTGCCATGTGCCATCCCTAGAGAGTGAAGAGTGGTCCAGTGGAGAGTGAACTCTAGCCTGCGGGGCTAGAGTTAACTCTCGTGAGATCTGAGCGTTGCCGCGGCAACGCTCAGATCTCGCCAGAGGAACCTGGCGGAGCTGCTGTCTAGAGCTCCCCGGGTCCTCTCCTGCCTCCCTTCATGCTGCTGTGGGCCGGTGAGGTGGATCTTTGATCTCCCCGCCGGCCCATGGCGGCTTAGAGCAGAGCCGACACTCAGCGCCGGTTCTGCGTGAGCTGACAGGGGAGAATAAAGTCCTGGGGAATAAAGTGTGGGAACCAAGATTCCCACCCCCCAAAAAAAATAATATACACTCCAGTGTGTGTATGTATATGTTTGTGTGTGTGTATATATATATATATACACACACACACACACACACTGACACGCATACTCAAACACACACACATACACTCACAGACACACACACACTCATACATTCATAGACACACACATTCACACACACACACTCACATACACTGACACACATACACATTCACAGACACACATTCACAGATACACATACACACACACATTCACAGACACACACACACACACATTCACAGACACACATTCACAGATACACATACACACACACACATTCATAGACACACACACATTCACAGACACACACACACACACATTCACAGACACACACATATTCACATACACACACATTCACACACACACACACACACACACACACACACACACATACACACACACACACATTCACATACACACACACAGACACACACACACATTCACATACACACACACAGACACACACAGTCAAAGACACACACACACAGACACACACACACACACACACACAAACACAGTCACAGACACACACACACATACACACACACACACACACACACAAACACAGTCACAGACACACACACACATTCACACACACACAAATTATTATTTGTTTAATTAAAAAAATGTCCACCCAGCCTCCCTACCTGGAGTGCTGGCGTGGACTTGTCCCTGGGGTCCAGTGGGTCGGTCGGCTCTCTCAATATCAGCCGCGGCGAGGGAGCTGTGAGCTTTCTGCTCCCTCTCGCCGCGCGGGCTGTCTGCTGTAGCTGGGAGCCGGAATATGACGTCATATTCCGGCTCCCAGCATCAGCAAGCAGCGCGCGGCGAGAGGGAGCAGAAAGCTCACAGCTCCCTCGCCGCGGCTGATATTGAGAGAGCCGACCGGGGGGGGCCTATTTCCTGGGGACATGGGGGGACATGGGGGGAGGAAGGGGGGCGCTGAGTGCCTGCAGGAACGGCGTTCCTGCACACAAAAAAGTGCAGGAACTCCGTTCCTGCAGGACTCAATCCATAGGCGTGCCGCGGGGATTAGGGTGTGCCCAGGCACACCCGGCACACCCCGTGCGCACGCCTATGCACACATTAAAGAATGATTTGGGAACTGTAGGATGAATAGTGGGAAAAGGATTGCACTTTCAAAGAGGTTTAAATCAAATATTGAAAAATATGGTTATGAACACAGCCTCTGTTATTGCACCCTCATTTCAACATTTACAGGAAGATACTTTGGAATTTATGAGAAATGCAGATTCATCTTGTTTGGAGATACAAGTTGAATATTTTTTTTATATAATTGTTATTTCGTATTTTTTTCAGATTTATATACATAATTAATACATTCAAATATATATTCTCAAGAATGTTCCCCTTACCTCGCATATCCTTCTCCTGTTCTACCTTTGTTTTTTGCTTATTGTGCATGTGTAGTTTATATTAAACACAATTTTAAAGTATCTGTGGTCAAACATGCCTATATATAATAATAGATAGTGCTAATCTTAGCAACAATACATTTCTGTGCTCTATTGTTATTCAGTGCGTGTTGACGCTCCTGAAAAAATGCCTTTCACACAACATAGCTGTAGCGGAGCGCTAGTCTAGTAGGGACTTTTGTCAGGGTATTTATATCGGCAGACATTTTATGCTATGATAGAAATACAAAGTGTATACTCTGAAGTCATTGCTAAACAGACCAGACTCCATTTTGTATCTTCAAGTTAACAAAGAGACACAACATTTCTATCCTTTCTCTAAAACTGACCGCTTTGCCCGAGCTGAATGGAATGTGTAGTATATATAAACAACCAAATAGATAAGAGACTGTCTAGGTACTAATGCAACTATAATAAATTCTATTCCCAGACGTAGGTGACAGAGAGGATTAAATAATTAAATTTTACTTTCGATATTGTGCAACGTCCCATTATAGTTTAAGGTGAAACTTAGTTCACAAACTATCAATTTTAGGAATTATAGCAGAATTTGCAGACGCATAGTCTGGACAAAACTGAGAAAGACCCTGTGATCTGACAGAAAATATAAAGTTATAGCCACCATAAAGATAACGTAAATGACGTCAAAAATAGCCACCAGGAAAAGTTAACTCTTTCCTGGATAGGTATGTGTAGTGGAACAATACTGCCATCTAGAGTCCAAATACTAAAATGATTACCTAGAAGGCAACCACACCCCACATTTTGTGATTGGCTATCACTTAGAGGAATTTCCCCTTTAAAAAGTTAAGACAAGGGAAGAGAGGAGGTCAAAAATTCAAAGATTGAAGAGAGAGACATTACAACACTCTCGGGAGATTCAGGGAGATTCAGAGAGATCCAGGCAGAATCGGACACTCAGAAAATCAAGACACTCCATGCAGAGAAAGAGACCCATGACACTTAGCTACCTGGGAACATCTGATGAGAAAATATCTACTTAACTGGTAAATATACAGGCATTTAATTAATTAATTAAAATTAATTAAAATTAATAGCATGATATATGACTGAATAATTCACGATCAGATTTCGATTTAGAAATCTTAGCTAAATAAGAAATACATAATTAAGCTTTTTATTCTGCAGATAAAAACAATAATAATGTATTTATGTGATTAATCACATATTAGAATATCGTGATATTATCCAGCTGTGTTGATTTGCTATAAATACGATTAAATATCTGTTTAGACAAATTAATAAAATATCAGCTAATATAACATAGTAGATTTCTCTCATTGGATAAAATCAAGGAAATGGTTGATGACTGGTTAAATGTTATTTATTTAAATTACATAGGAGTAGATCTTAACTACTTAGGAGGTCTAGCCAGCATTGAAAGGGTTACTCTGCCAGCTAAGTTTTTTTTTTATTGCTTCATGCTGCACGCTGAAGAGTTCTCTCCCCTCTGTGAAACATTCCCTCTGTGAAGCCCATCGTAAATCTTATCTTGACAGCTTGTAGATTCAATGCTGTATTAACCAGGAAGTAAACTGCCACTTTGTATTGCATATTAATTATTATTGCCATATTGTATTACATATTCATGTTATACTGAAAATTCCATTGATTATTATCATGCATGTTACTCATCATTATTATTTAAATTGTTAAGAAATAAATATCTATTTTTATAACAATTTGTGATATTAATTATGTGATATAAATTTCATTTAACACGATAACGATTAGGGATCTGAGAATTGAAATAGTGGGCAATTTCTCATCTGTTTACATTATTATCCCATAAATATCCCCACACTTTTCTCCACTGGTTTCCTCCAAGATGACTCAGGAACAAGGAAGATGCTTCACAGGAACAGATAAATACAGCAAGGCAAGACAAGATTCTCCCAACACCTCCCCAGTAACTGGACGACACTCAGTTTAGGGAGAATAACTCAAAGTTTAATGCTGGCACACTGCCTTTTATGTGATTTTCCCCACGTGGTTACCACCCAGGTGGACTTTGTGGGGCACCGAGATACAAAGTTCACAGACCAATGAAACAGGGTTATACATGGAGACACTCCCATACAGTATGTACAAGCCCTCCCCTCTGCCTGATAGATAATTGAGGTAGATAATGTAATAATTCAATTATCTCTAGGCAGGAAAAAACACATTTTTCACATTTTCCAGAAGTAAACCAAAAGCATTACATATCCCCATAAATAACACATCTTGGATATCTCTTATCTGGGTAAACAACATATCCAAAAATCACCCAGATCAGAAAAGGGGTTCACAAATTCTGTGGAAGTAACATTTGACCGACCGCACGCTTGATTTCATGCCCAAAAGAGTTCCAGAGAATTAGGCTGTGCGGCCGGTCTATCTTTTTAGTCACATAATGGGTAAATTGCATTAACAGATTCATTTGTGCATAGCTTCATAAGATGTATCTGGTTCGGTAGATGGTTTTTACCGAATAGTGCTTTGTTCGTGCACGTTTAGGTGAACTTCAATGGAAGTGGAAGTCCCAGCGGTGTTAATGCACTCAACGACCAAACACCGCTGCCTTTGTTTGTGTCCCAAGATGGCTGCCGCCACATGTGACACATGCGACCACCCAGCCGACCGCTTAGAACGTTCGTGTGGTTGCGGTTTGTGGAGGTGTGAACTGAGTTAATGAGCGGCACACTCCTGCTGTTTGGTAGTTTGTTCGGTTGTTGAACAAAACCGTGGGAACCACTTAAGGGAATGGATTTTGACGAACGGCCAGGTAAAACAGGGGGAAACTTGGGTTACAAGGCCAGGGGAGTAAGTCTAGCACAGTTAGGGCTACTTTCTCACATAGGGGGTCAAGGATGGGAAAAAACAAATGGGATACGGATAGCCCAGAGTTGGCGTAAATTGGATAGCAGGGTCCATTATGCTACAATAACAAAACAAAAAAATACAAATACAATAAACAATCAGGGGGATAAAAGAGAGGAGGGGAGGGTCCATATACTTTTTTCAGTCTTCCCTTGGACTTTCTATTTTCCATTATGTCATGTTAAGTAATCTTATTGATTCATCCCAAAAAACAGTATATTCGAGTCTTTTATTATTAGGAGTCAGAATATATTTTTCCATATTAAGTTGATGGCATATTTGATGTTTGATCAGACACCAGTCAGGTGTTGATGGCTTTTTCCAATTCCTGGCTATAATCAACTTAATTGCTGTCAATATATGGAGTAGTATCAACAAATATTTTTTTTTAATACTAGGTAATTTAATATGTAAAAGATCTGGTCTTAGAGGTATCGTACCCTTACTACTGTCACAGTAGTTTACCCCAACTCGCAAGATTTAATCCAACAATTGACAAGATAGAGCAGAGATACATCTTACCGGACCTTAGAATGGCCGGACTAGACATAGAGGAGAGAAATACAGAGTCAGGAACGATCCGAGGTCAAGGGTACAAAGAGACAGCGAAAAACAAGAACGAGCCAAGGTCTGGTACACAGTAATCAGTAAGCCGGCAAACAGTACAAACAGGGATAAAGAAATAAACGGAGTCAGAAATAAAGCCAACAAGCGCTAAAGGGAACTGAAACAGAAACCACGATAGGGCAGGGAGTTAAGGGAGAGGTAAGTATAAATACCCTAGTATTTAATTTGATTGGCCCCTGTCATATTCACGCCCCCAAAAGGTGAGTGTATGGGGAATGTGGGATGACAGGGGCCAATGGGAGACCATTTTCAATTTCAGCTCCCACTGTCCCTTTAAGAGCGCACCCGAGGCGTGCGTCGCACTCTTAGAGCTAGGCAGGACACGTGTCCGCATCTTGCGGTCAGTGCCCGCCTTCGTCTGAACATTGAACGAGACGCGCGCAGCTCGTGCAGGACCGCGCGTGGGAATAGAGGACCTCTGCCGGCCCCCGGATAAGGTAAGTACCGCTACAGTACCCCCCCGAAGACACGCCCACCGGGCGGGGAGGACCCGGCTTTGCAGGAAAACGAGAATGGAAGGAACGCACAAGGCGAGGAGCGTGAACAGCGTCAGCGAAATCCAACTGCGTTACTCAGGTCCATAGCCCCTCCAATGCACCAGGTACTGGAGGCGACCCCTGAAAAAACGAGAGTCAAGCACAGAAGCTACTTCGAACTCCTAATGACCCTCCACAGAAACAGGAGGGGGAGGGGGAACATGCCGGGTATAACGGTTACACAGGAGGGGCTTTAACAAGGAGGTGTGAAAGACGTTAGGAATACATAGGTTCCTAGGAAGATCCAAGGCATACGAAAGAGGATTAACCTTATGTAAGATACGCAAAGGACCGATAAACCGAGGAGCCAACTTCATCGAAGGCACACGAAGGCGAATATTGCGAGTGGAAAGCCAAACCCTCTCCCCCACGACAGGGGGGAAAATGAGCCATCTTAGAAAACCGATCCACTATCATTAGGATGACTGTTTTAACATTTGAAGGGGGGAATTCAAAAATAAAATCCATGGATTGATTGGACCAAGGCCTCTCGGGTATGGGCAACGGGTGCAACAACCCACAAGGAACTCTATGAGAAGACTTCATACTGGCACAAGTAGTACATGCCTGTACGTAATCGGTGACGTCCTTGCGTAAGGAAGCCCACCAAAAGTATCTAGAAACTGCTGATAATGTTTTAGAAATACCAGGATGTCCAGCAGTTTTGGTGTCATGATATAATGACATAATGTCCTGTCTTTCGGGGACATCAACAAACAGTTTATCAGCAGGTCTTTCTCTAGGTGCCAAGTTTTGTTTAGCCTGTATAAATTGCAAGAGTGAAGAAGAAATGGATAGAACCGTAGTAGCTATTATTCTGTCAGGGGGAATGACAGGGGTATCATCAAACTCTTGTTTGTTGGTAGTTTTGAATTGCCTGGATAGAGCGTCGGCCTTAGTGTTACGATCACCTGGTATGTAGGTGATGATATAATTGAAATGAGATAAAAACAGTGACCACCTGGCCTGCCTAGAAGACAATCTTTAGGCTTCACTGAGGTAGGAAAGGTTTTTGTGATCCGTAAAAATGAGGATGGGATCCTTAGTACCCTCTAATAGATGTCTCCACTCCTTAAGTGCTAAATAATAACAAGGAGTTCTCGATTGCCTATGTCATAATTATTTTCTGCTTTGGACATCTGTTTGGAAAAGAAGCCACAAGGATGTAATGGTTTTTCAGGTGATTCTCTTTGAGATAAGACAGCATCTACCCCAATATCAGAAGCATCAACTTCAAGAATATAAGGCAAAGAAGGGACAGGATGCTGTAAAATAGGAGCAGAGGCGAACGT
This sequence comes from Pelobates fuscus, assembly GCF_036172605.1. NCBI lineage: Eukaryota > Metazoa > Chordata > Amphibia > Anura > Pelobatidae > Pelobates > Pelobates fuscus. The sequence continues at coordinate 272,724,934 of NC_086318.1, read as the reverse complement.
AGTCTTAAGAAATTCAAAAGCCTCAAGCGCCTCTGGGGACCAGACACGAGTGTTACCGTCCTTTTTAGTCATACGGGTTATGGGCGCTACAATAGAAGAAAAACCTTTAATAAAGCACCTATAATAGTTAGCAAAACCAAGAAAATGGTAGAGGCCATTCTATGACAGCAGAAAGCTTATGGGGATCCATACGAAAACCCTTAGCAGAAATTAAATACCCCAAGAACTGTATTTCGGATTGATCAAAAAAGTGTTTTTGTAGTTTACAATAAAGTCCATTAACAAGAAGGGTTTTCAAAACTGTTTTAACATGCATATGATGAGTATGCAAATTTGTTGAATATATTAATATGTAGTCTAAGTACACTATTACAAATGTGTGAATAAACTCCCGTAAGACGTCATTAATAAATTCTTGAAACACTGCTGGGGCATTACAAAGACCAAATGGCATCACAGTGTACTCGTAATGACCAGTGTTAGTATTGAATGCAGTTTTCCATTCATGGTCCTTCTTTATACGTATTAGATTGTATGCACCTCTAAGGTCCAGTTTAGTAAACACAGTAGCGTGTTTGAGTCTGTCAAATAATTCTGTGATTAAAGGTATAGGGTAAGCATTTTTATGGTGATTTTATTTAGACCCTTATAATCGATACAAGGTCTCAAATCGCCCTCCTTTTTCGACACAAAGAAGAACCCAGCCCCAGCCGGAGAAGAGGATCTCCTTATAAACCCCTTTTGTAGAGATTCTTTATTATATTCCTCCATGACACGGTTTTCTTCAGGAGATAAAGGATACACCCTACCTTTAGGAGGTATAGTGCCAGGCAATAAATCGATAGCACAATCGTAGGGTCTATGAGGCGGTAATTTGTCAGACTCCCTTTTATAGAAGACAGTCTTGAGAGATAAGTACTGAGGAGGTATAACAGTAGACAAAGGAGGGGTAGTAGGAACATTAATAGAATTTAAAGGGGTGATTTTAACGATACAAGACTCTTGGCATGCATCACTCCAAGATACTATTTGTCCTGACTCCCAGTCAAAAATGGGATTGTGAAAACATAACCGTGGGCACCCTAACACGATGTGAGAGGAAGGAGAGGGAATGACCTGAAACCGAATGGTTTCCAAAGTGTAAAATCTCTGTATACATATGCAACGGTTCGGTTTCATGAGTAATAACTGGGGAGCATAATGGTCTACCATCTATGGCCTCAACGGCCAAGGGTGTCTTCTTCTCTCTAATGGGTATATTGTTTTCACTAACAAAACCAGAATCTATGAAATTCTCAGCTGCCCCTGAATCGACCAGGGCTAGTACGTTCCCAGCTATGCAATTCTTTTCCATATGCAGAGAAACACGGAGAAGTAATCGGTTAAGAGGCAATTTTGGGGACTTAGATATCACACCCAAGGCCAGTCCCCTATACGGTCTTAGGTGCGATAGTTTTCCGGAAGCACGGGATATTCTTTTAGCATATGGCCCTTTCTACCACAATACAGACAAAGTCCCTCCTTTCTCCTATACAATTTTTCAGCATCAGAGAGTTTGGCAACCCCTAATTGCATAGGTTCCTCCTCTGATACCTTGAAACTCTCAGTATTAGTAACTCTAGGAGTATTTAGTGTAACAAAACGTCTATTCCTATTCTTAGTATAGAGTCTGCTGCGAATCCTGTTGTCTATATCAATGAGATAGTCGATAAGGTCCTCTAATGGGATAGGAAGATCCCTAGTCGATAAGGTCCTCTAATGGGATAGGAAGATCCCTAGGCGCTACCTCATCCAATATAGTGTCAGATAAACCTTCCGTAAATGCAGTAGTTAGCCCATTGTTGGTCCAATCTACCTGTGAAGCAAGGGTACGAAACTGAATAGCATAGTCAGCAACAGACCTAGATCCCTGTTTGATTCTCATTAATGCTCTGGCGGCATTCTTTGACCTTTTAGTTGTGTCAAAGGTTCTACGAAAAGCCGTAAGGAAGCTATTGAAATTATGCACCATGGGTCCATTAGCATCCCAAATAGGATTTGCCCACTCAAGTGCTTTATCAGTAAGTTGGTGCATACTTTAGACCTATCAGTGGGAAAAGAACGTGGACACATCTCAAAGTGGAATTCCACTTGATTAATGAATCCCCTGCATGTCTTAGCTTCCCCTCCATACCTAGGAGGAGGGGTTAAATGTGCAGAGGCATTAGGCATGGTAGATACATCTGGGACAAGAGGTGCAGGAGGATCTGGTACGGTTACCGGAGTAGTTCTAGATAAAAGCGTCTGGAGGGCCTGGGCTATCTGATCCATATGGTGATCCTGCTCTACAAATCTAGCCTCATGAGAAGCCATTTGCTGAGCTAAATCTGTGGGGTCCATGGCCCTATCGTAATGTCACGGTAGTTTACCCCAACTCGCAAGATTTAATCCAACAATTGACAAGATAGAGCAGAGATACATCTTACCGGACCTTAGAATGGCCGGACTAGACATAGAGGAAAGAAATGCAGAGTCAGGAACGATCTGAGGTCAAGGGTACAAAGAGACAGCGAAAAACAAGAACGAGCCAAGGTCTGGTACACAGTAATCAGTAAGCCGGCAAATAGTACAAACAGGGATAAAGAGATAAACGGAGTCAGAAACAAAGGTCAAGTACGAAAAATCACAACTGAACATGACAAGCGCTAAAGGGAACTGAAACAGAAACCACGATAGGGCAGGGAGTTAAGGGAAAGGTAAGTATAAATACCCTAGTATTTAATTTGATTGGATACCTAGTCCTCCATCTTCTAATTTCTTTGACAATATTTTAGCATTAATCCTAGGTCTTTTTTTTGCCCATATAATTTGATTGGGCCCTGTCATATCCACGCCCCCAAAAGGTGAGTGTATGGGGAATGTGGGATGACAGGGGCCAATGGGAGACCGTTTTCAATTTCGGCTCCCACTGTCCCTTTAAGAGCGCTCCCGAGACGTGCGGCGCACTATTAGAGCTAGGCGGGACACGTGACCGCATCTCGCGGTCAGTGCCAGCCTTTGTCTGAACATTGAACGTGCAGGACCGCGTGCGGGAGTAGAGGACCTCTGCCAGCCCCCAGATAAGGTAAGTACTGCTACACATACATGTAACAAATCTGCTTCTTTTTCCCCACACCTCCAACATTCAGAAGATTGATTTGGAAATATTTTGTTGATCCTTTTGGGTACTAAGGGCTATCTGCTTAGGATCTTACAATGCAATTCATTCAGATTCAGACAATGGTGATTTCTGTTTAGAATGGAGATTGAATTACACCACTCTTTAAGAGAGATCTGCTTTCCCAAGTCTCTACTCCATTTAGTTATAGCTGTTGTAAAACTTTTCTTTTCCATTTTATACAGTAAAAGATTGGTTTTGGAATTTAATTTATTAGTATCCGTTAAATTAATGATTTGTTCAAAGTATTTTAACTTTTCTGTTTGGGGCTCTTTCAGTTTTTTCATTATAAATTATCTTACCTTCAAATAATAAAAAAAATATATTATTCGTAAGGCCTACTGTCCTTTTCAGGTACGCAAAAGTTCAAATTTTGATCAAATTGATTACATCTTCAACCTTTTTGATGTCTTTTTCAGACCATGAGAAAAGATTAATATCTGGTATCAGATAATTTAATAATTTTATTTTTAGAGATGGTACGATTTTTTCTCCTAAATCTATCTTTCGTTTTATTTCATACCAACTTTTCGTTATATGGTTTAATGTAAAACTTTCCTCAAAAAAATTATACTTTTTAATTTCTTGATTAGATAGCCATAAAATTGAAGACATATTCTTGAAAGGGCTTACTTTCATTGTTTCTAGCATATACCAACTTTCCTCTTGAGATCTCTCTTGGAAAGTTCTAATTGCATGAGTAAAAAGAGTAGCCTGAACCAATCTGGTCAAGGATGGGATACCTAGTCCTCCATCTTCTAATTTCTTTGACAATATTTTAGCATTAATCCTAGGTCTTTTTTTTTTGCCCATATAAATTTAGAGAAGGAAGACTGTAATATGTTTATCCAACTAAATATTGCTTGGGATTAAATTCAAGATGTATGTTAGTTTAAACAAGATATATGATTTTATAGCGTTAATTTTACCCCGCCAAGATATTTCTCTTTTTTTCCAAGTATTTAACTTGATACAATTTTTTTTTTCAAAGGGAGCAGATTGATCTCCATCCATTTTTGTGGATTTACTGAAATTTTTAAACCTAAATATGAAATATGTTTCCTTGCCCAAAGACAATCAAAGCCCTCCATAATTTGTGCTTTCATCAGTGGGGTTAAAAAAAACGATAGTACAGTTGTTTTAGAAGTATTTAATTTATAATTCGAGAATCGACTATATTCTTGTATCACCTCCATCAATTTGTTAATCTAGTTTACTGGATCCTCTAGCACAATAAGTACATTGTCTGCATACAACTTTATTTTTATTCCCACCTGATCTTTAAAGCCTTTTATTTTGTTATTATTTCTTATTTCCGATGCCAGTACCGCAATGGTCATCACATAAAGAAGAGGGGAAAGTGGGCAGCCTTGTCTAGTACAGTTTTTTTAATTTGAAAGAGTTAGAAGAGATGCCCTGACCTTTTACTTTACCCATGGGGTTCGAGTATAGTGCCATTATGGCAAGATTAATCCTGCCTGAAAGACCAAAAGCTTTCAGAGTGTTTGATAGGAAATCCCAGCTGACCCTGTCAAAGGCTTTCTCAGCGTCCAATGAGAAGGCCAGCACCGGGTTCCTTCTTCTTTTAGCGGTTTTAAATTTATTTATCAATGTTCGTATATGGCTTGATGATGAACGACCTGGTATAAATCCTACCTGGTCTATATGTATCAGGTTGGATATAACTAATTTCAGTCTCTGAGCCATAATACCCGCATACAGCTTTAAGTCTTCATTCAAGAGAGAAATGGGTCTCTAACTTTTAACATCCTGGTTTTTTTTCTCTTGCTTTAAGATGGTAACAATATTTCCTCTTAAAAGATCTTCTGGAAGACTGCCTGTTTCTGCAAATTCATTAAATGCAATCTGCATATAAGGCGCCATCTCTTCTTTAACCCCTTAAGACCGCAGCCAAATGTACAAGTTGTGATCCAAAAAAAACGTAAACAAAACCTGGCATTTGCGCTACATGTCTGTCCAACCGTAATTCACCTCTTTCATATTAAATGCACCCACACTTATTATATATCATTTTATTCAGGGGAAACAGGGCTTTCGTTTAACATCAAATATTTAGGTATGGAACATAATTTAATATGAAAAAAATATTAAAAAATGGGAGAAAATAAGATTTTTTTCAAATTTGTTTAGTTCTACGTGACATTCTAACTGTGAATGTCAAAATACTGTTTGCTTTTACTGCAATACAATACACATATTTGTATTCAGCGATGTCTCACGTGTAAAACAGTACCCCCTATGTACAGGTTTTATGGTGTTTTGGGAAGTTACAGGGTCAAATATAGAATGTTACATATTTCAGTTTTTTCACATTGAAATTTGCCAGATTGGTTACGTTGCCTTTGAGACCATATGGTAGCCCAGAAATAAGAATTACCCCCATGATGGCATACCATTTCCAAAAGTAGACAACCCAAGGTATTGGAAATGGAGTATGTCCAGTCTTTTTTAGTAGCCACTTGGTCACAAACACTGGCCAAAGTTAGTGTTAATATTTGAAAATGCAAAAAAACTAATTTGAATGCAAATTTTGGCCAGTGTTTGTGACTAAGTGGCTACTAAAAGAACTGAACATACCCTATTTGCAATACCCTGGGATGTCTACTATTGCAAATGGTATGCCATCATGGGGATAATTTTCATTCCTGGGCTACCATACGGTCTCAAAGGCAACCTGCCGAATTCCAATGTGAAAAAACTGAAACGCAAACCTTATATTTGACTCTGTAACTTTTGAAAACACCATAAAACCTGTACATGAGAGGTACTGTTATACTCAGGAGACTCCACTGAACACAAATATTAGTGTTTCAAAACAGTAAAACGTATCACAACAATTATATCGTCAGTGTAAGTGCCATTTGTGTGTGAAAAATGCAAAAAATGTCACTGTCACTGATGATATCGTCGTTGTAATATATTTTACTGTTTTGAAACACTAATATTTGTGTTCAGCGAAGTCTTCCGAGTAAAACAGTACCCCCCATGTGCAGGTTTTATGGTGTCTTGGAAAGTTACAGGGTTAAATATAGTGCTAGAAAATGTAATTCCCTGAACTTTTGGCCTGGGTTGTCAGGCAGGTCCTGCAAATTGTAATTAATAAAATGACCTAATTATGTAAAATTATTACATAAATATATGCGTAGAATTATTATATATATATATATATATATATATATATATATATATATATGTGTGTGCATATATATATATATGTGTGTATATATATGTATATAATTTTTTTAAATTATTTTTATTTATATATAGGTATATACAGGGAGTGCAGAATTATTAGGCAAATGAGTATTTTGACCACATCATCCTCTTTATGCATGTTGTCTTACTCCAAGCTGTACAGGCTCGAAAGCCTACTACCAATTAAGCATATTAGGTGATGTGCATCTCTGTAATGAGAAGGGGTGTGGTCTAATGACATCAACACCCTATATCAGGTGTGCATAATTATTAGGCAACTTCCTTTCCTTTGGCAAAATGTTTCAAAAGAAGGACTTGACAGGCTCAGAAAAGTCAAAAATAGTGAGATATCTTGCAGAGGGATGCAGCACTCTTAAAATTGCAAAGCTTCTGAAGCGTGATCATCGAACAATCAAGCGTTTCATTCAAAATAGTCAACAGGGTCGCAAGAAGCGTGTGGAGAAAGCAAGGCGCAAAATAACTGCCCATGAACTGAGAAAAGTCAAGCGTGCAGCTGCCAAGATGCCACTTGCCACCAGTTTGGCCATATTTCAGAGCTGCAACATCACTGGAGTGCCCAAAAGCACAAGGTGTGCAATACTCAGAGACATGGCCAAGGTAAGAAAGGCTGAAAGACGACCACCACTGAACAAGACACACAAGCTGAAACGTCAAGACTGGGCCAAGAAATATCTCAAGACTGATTTTTCTAAGGTTTTATGGACTGATGAGTCTTGATGGGCCAGATGGATGGGCCCGTGGCTGGATTGGTAAAGGGCAGAGAGCTCCAGTCCGACTCAGACGCCAGCAAGGTGAAGGTGGAGTACTGGTTTGGGCTGGTATCATCAAAGATGAGCTTGTGGGGCCTTTTCGGGTTGAGGATGGAGTCAAGCTCAACTCCCAGTCCTACTGCCAGTTTCTGGAAGACACCTTCTTCAAGCAGTGGTACAGGAAGAAGTCTGAATCCTTTAAGAAAAACATGATTTTCATTCAGGACAATGCTCCATCACACGCGTCCAAGTACTCCACAGCGTGGCTGGCAAGAAAGGGTATAAAAGAAGAAAATCTAATGATATGGCCTCCTTGTTCACCTGGTCTGAACCCCATTGAGAACCTGTGGTCCATCATCAAATGTGAGATTTACAAGGAGGGAAAACAGTACACCTCTCTGAACAGTGTCTGGGAGGCTGTGGTTGCTGCTGCATGCAATGTTGATGGTGAACAGATCAAAACACTGACAGAATCCATGGATGGCAGACTTTTGAGTGTCCTTGCAAAGAAAGGTGGCTATATTGGTCACTGATTTGTTTTTGTTATGTTTTTGAATGTCAGAAATGTATATTTGTGAATGTTGAGATGTTATATTGGTTTCACTGGTAAAAATAAATAATTGAAATGGGTATATATTTGTTTTTTGTTAAGTTGCCTAATAATTATGCACAGTAATAGTCACCTGCACACACAGATATCCCCCTAAAATAGCTATAACTAAAAACAAACTAAAAACTACTTCCAAAAATATTCAGCTTTGATATTAATGAGTTTTTTGGGTTCATTGAGAACATGGTTGTTGTTCAATAATAAAATTAATCCTCAAAAATACAACTTGCCTAATAATTCTGCACTCCCTGTATATACAGGGAGTGCAGAATTATTAGGCAAATGAGTATTTTGACCACATCATCCTCTTTATGCATGTTGTCTTACTCCAAGCTGTATAGGCTCGAAAGCCTACTACCAATTAAGCATATTAGGTGATGTGCATCTCTGTAATGAGAAGGGGTGTGGTCTGATGACATCAACACCCTATATCAGGTGTGCAAAATTATTAGGTAACTTCCTTTCCTTTGGCAAAATGGGTCAAAAGAAGGACTTGAAGTCAAAAATAGTGAGATATCTTGCAGAGGGATGCAGCACTCTTAAAATTGCAAAGCTTCTGAAGCGTGATCATCGAACAATCAAGCGTTTCATTCAAAATAGTCAACAGGGTCGCAAGAAGCGTGTGGAGAAACCAAGGCGCAAAATAACTGCCCATGAACTGAGAAAAGTCAAGCGTGCAGCTGCCAAGATGCCACTTGCCACCAGTTTGGCCATATTTCAGAGCTGCAACATCACTGGAGTGCCCAAAAGCACAAGGTGTGCAATACTCAGAGACATGGCCAAGGTAAGAAAGGCTGAAAGACGACCACCACTGAACAAGACACACAAGCTGAAACGTCAAGACTGGGCCAAGAAATATCTCAAGACTGATTTTTCTAAGGTTTTATGGACTGATGAGTCTTGATGGGCCAGATGGATGGGCCCGTGGCTGGATTGGTAAAGGGCAGAGAGCTCCAGTCCGACTCAGACGCCAGCAAGGTGGAGGTTGAGTACTGGTTTGGGCTGGTATCATCAAAGATGAGCTTGTGGGGCCTTTTCGGGTTGAGTTTGGAGTCAAGCTCAACTCCCAGTCCTACTGCCAGTTTCTGGAAGACACCTTCTTCAAGCAGTGGTACAGGAAGAAGCCTGCATCCTTCAAGAAAAACATGATTTTCATGCAGGACAATGCTCCATCACACGCGTCCAAGTACTCCACAGCGTGGCTGGCAAGAAAGGGTATAAAAGAAGAAAATCTAATGACATGGCCTCCTTGTTCACCTGATCTGAACCCCATTGAGAACCTGTGGTCCATCATCAAATGTGAGATTTACAAGGAGGGAAAACACTACACCTCTCTGAACAGTGTCTTTGAGGCTGTGGTTGCTGCTGCACGCAATGTTGATGGTGAACAGATCAAAACACTAACAGAATCCATGGATGGCAGGCTTTTGAGTGTCCTTGAAAAGAAAGGTGGCTATATTGGTCACTGATTTGTTTTTGTTATGTTTTTGAATGTCAGAAATGTATATTTGTGAATGTTGAGATGTTATATTGGTTTCACTGGTAAAAATAAATAATTGAAATGGGTATATATTTGTTTTTTGTTAAGTTGCCTAATAATTATGCACAGTAATAGTCACCTGCACACACAGATATCCCCCTAAAATAGCTATAACTAAAAACAAACTAAAAACTACTTCAAAAAATATTCAGCTTTGATATTAATTATTTTTTTGGGTTCATTGAGAACATGGTTGTTGTTCAATAATAAAATTAATCCTCAAAAATACAACTTGCCTAATAATTCTGCACTCCCTGTAGTGATATATACGTATATACTTATGTATATAGATATATATATATATATTATTTAGTTCTACATGTATTTTGATATCAATATATATATATTAATTTTAAAATACAGTTAGAACGAAATTACGCATGTTTATATATTTTTTATCTATTTATTTTTTTATTATTTTTTAATTTTATTTGTTAACATATTTATATATTTATTTATTTTTTATTATATATAAATATATATATATAATGAAAATTATATATATATTTAATCAATATCATTGTACGTGTATTTTGATATTAATATATATATATATATAATTATGTATATATTAATATTAAAATACACGTAGACAGTGTATGTATATTTATGAGTATGTGTGTATATGTGTATATATATACTTAGATCATATATATAATAAATATATATATGATCTAACTATATATAATCTTATTTTTACACTGATTTAACATTTTTTTTTTCAGACAGCAGGGGGAGTACCTGTCATTACAGGCACTCCCCCTGCTGGCCATGGACGGCTATGCCGTCCATGTGATCGCGGGGTCCTCGCAAGGACCTCGCGATCACATGGCCCTGGGAGGCCGAAGAGGACGGAGGGGGACTCCCTGGGCTCCCAGGTAAATCCCCCATACTGCGATCGCCGGCGTGGGATCGCCGGCGACCGGGTAAGTACATAAGATCGCAGGACGTTCTATGCTGTCTTGCAGATTTTAGAGCCATCTAAATAAGGACGGCATAGAACGTCCTGCGGTCTTAAGGGGTTAAATGTTTTATAAAACATAGCCGTTAGACCATTAGGTCCTGGTGCCTTATTATCTTTTGAATGATCGATAATATCTACAATTTCTTTCGAAGAAAAAGGTTCATTAAGTTTTTCAAGTTGTAAAGGGGTTAATGTTTTAATTTTTTTTTCCTATAAAATAAGATTCAGTGTTTTGGAAAGGATCCTTAGAATTTATACAACATAAATGACTGTAATATTTTTCAAAAGCCTTTGCAATTTTATCGTGGGATATACTATTTTGGATATAGTTTTTGCTTTTTGAATACCGTATATACTCGAGTATAAGCCGACCCGAATATAAGCCGAGGCCCCTAATTTTATCCCAAAAAACTGGGAAAACTTATTGACTCGAGTATAAGACTAGGGTGGGAAATGCAGCAGCTACTGGTAAATTTCTAAATAAAATTAGATCCTAAAAAAAATATATTAATTGAATATTTATTTACAGTGTGTGTATAATGAATGCAGTGTGTGCGTATGTGTGTGTGTATGAGTGCAGTGTGTGTGTATGAGTGCAGCGTGTGTGCATGAGTGCAGTGTGTGTGTGCATGAATGCAGTGTGTGTGTGCAGTGTGTGCAGGGCCGGTGCAAGGATATTTGCCGCCGTAGGCAAAAAAAATTTTGCCGCCCCCTCCCCCCCCCATATGTCCTGACTTCCCCTCCTCCTCCCTCAGTGGTCCTTACCTTCCCACCCCCGTGTTCCTTCACCCCCCCCCCAGTGGTCCTGACTCACCCCTCCCCTAGTGGTCCTTACCCTTCCCTCCCCTAGTGGTCCTTACTTCCCCCTCCCCTCCCATAGTGGTCCTTATCCCACCCCCTCCCTCTCATAGTGGTCCTTATCCCCCTTCTCCCTCCCATAGTGTTCCTTATCCCCCCCCATCCCTCCCATAGTGGTCCTTATACCCCCCATCCCTCCCATAGTGGTCCTTATCCCACCCCCTCCCATAGTGGTCCTTATACCCCCCTCCCTCCCATAGTGGTCCTTATACCCCCCTCCCTCCAATAGTGGTCCTTATCCCCCCCCTCCCTCCCATAGTGGTCCTTATCCCCCCTCCCTCCCATAGTGGTCCTTATACCCCCCTCCCTCCAATAGTGGTCCTTATCCCCCCCCACCCTCCCTCCCATAGTGGTCCTTATCCCCCCTCCCTCCCATAGTGGTCCTTATCCCCCCCCCTCCCTCCCATAGTGGTCCTTATACCCCCCATCCCTCCCATAGTGGTCCTTATACCCCCCTCCCTCCCATAGTGGTCCTTATACCCCCCTCCCTCCAATAGTGGTCCTTATCCCCCCCCTCAGTCCCATAGTAGTCCTTATACCCCCCTCCCTCCAATAGTGGTCCTTATCCCCCCCTCCCATAGTGGTCCTTATACCCCCCTCCCTCCCATAGTGGTCCTTATACCCCCTCCCTCCCATAGTGGTCCTTATCCCCCCCCTCCCTCCCATAGTGGTCCTTATACCCCCCTCCCTCCCATAGTGGTCCTTAACCCACCCCATCCCTCCCATAGTGGTCCTTATACCCCCCCTCCCCTCCCATAGTGGACCTTATACCCCTTTTTTTGTTATTAATTTTTTTTTTATTATTTATTTTTTTTTATTATTATTTCTTATTTTATTTTATTTTTTTCGTCCCTCCTCCCTGCTTGATATATGGCAGGGAGGGGGGCTCTCCTTCCCTGGTGGTCCAGTGGCAGTTCAGTGGGGGGGAGAGGGGGGCTGGCAGAGCTGTAACTTACCTTTCCTGCAGCTCCTGTCAGCTCTCTCCTCCTCTGCGCCGTCCGGTCAGCTCTTCTGTCAGCTTACACTGTAAGTCTCGCGAGAGCCGCGGCTCTCGCGAGATTTACACTGGGAGCTGACCGAGGTGCTGACCGGACGGCGCAGAGGAGGAGAGAGCTGACAGGAGCTGCAGGAAAGGTAAGTTACAGCTCTGCCAGCCCCCCTCTCCCCCGGTCTGTATTATGGCAATGCAAATTGCCATAATACAGACCTTGACTCGAGTATAAGCCGAGTTGGGGTTTTTCAGCCCAAAAAATGGGCTGAAAAACTCGGCTTATACTCGAGTATATACGGTACCTTTCAATTAATTGGTTAACATCTTATCCGCTTTGTTGCTCTTATAATATTGATAAGATTTAATTCTCTCTCATTTTTTGGATGTTTCAATAATTATTTTTTCATTAATAGTGTTCTTTAGATCATCAATCTGTTTTGACATATTATTTGTAGGGTTAATTTTATTACTTCGAGTTACATTTTCCAGCTTAATATATAGTTCAGAAAGTTATTTTTCTCTGTATTCTTTGGTCTGAGGCTAGTTTTATAAAATGTCCCCTTATCACGCATTTAAAGGCAGCCCATATTATAGCTGTAGATAGATCCTTAGATATATTTTCTTTAAAATGGAGATTAATATTTCTTTAATACTCTCTATTTTGTATAGATTCTAAAATAAATTCTTTAAGTTTCCATTCTGATCTGATTGATGGATTTTTCCAATTCCTGGCTACAATCAACTTAATTGCTGTCAATATATGGAGTAGTATCAACAAATATTTTTTTTTAATACTAGGTAATTTAATATGTAAAAGATCTGGTCTTAGCGGTATCGTACCCTTACTACTGTCACAATGGAAAACCATTTTCAATTTCAGCTCCCACTGTCCCTTTAAGAGCGCACCCGAGACGTGCGGCGCACTCTAAGAGCTAGGCGGGACACGTGACCGCATCTTGCGGACAGTGCCCGCCTTCGTCTGAACATTGAACGAGACGCGAGCGGCTCGTGCAGGACCGCGCGCGGGAATAGAGGACCTCTGCCTATATTCTTACTGTATTCATAAGTGAAATCTATTTTTATGGTGTACATTTATTTTTAGCCCTTTCTACCTTTCTGTTTCTTTTTCTTCTATTTTCTTACCCTTCAAATCATTACATTAAGTATAACGTGTTTAATATCTTAGTGTCAAGTGTCTCTACTCATATTATCACACAAAATAAATAGTCTCTCTCTTCCCCTTTATGTTCTTCTTTCTTCCTCCCTCCTTCCGTCTCCTTACGCCATCCTCCACATCTCTTGTTACATAGTTGTATATGTTCCCTTTTCTTCTCCTTCTAACTTCCCTTCTTACTTATTCGTCATTAATCAATAATCTCTGGAGTCAAATGTCTCTCTTGTAGCCATGCTTTCACTTCTTCTGGGGAGTCAATTGCATATATTTTTGAATCTTTATGAATCAGAAGTCTCACTGGGAAACCCCATTTGTATTGAATGTTATTGGCTCTTATAATTTCTGTAAATTTTGTAAAAGATCTTCTTTTCATTCTTGTATAAATCAATAAATCTGGGAAAACTGTCAGTTTTTCATATGGAGCTTGTATTTTTCCCTCTCTAATTGAGTTAATTATAGCTGTTTTAATTTTGAATGATGAGCAGCATTCCATTACATCTCTAGGGATATTCATAGACAGGCATGTGGGTTTTGGCATCCTGTGCCATCGTTCCATTAAAGGGCCATACGTTTTGTTTTTTATATTCAAACTGGCAAAAAACAATTAAAAAACTATTCTAATTTCCCCACTGTGACTTCTTCAGGAATACTTCTTATTTTTAAGTTATTGCGGCCTATCTTCTAGATCTTACATAGTTACATAGTTACATAGCTGAAAAGAGACTTGCGTCCATCAAGTTCAGCCTTCCTCACATTTGTTTTTTTGCTGTTGATCCAAAAGAAGGCAAAAAAAACCCAGTTTGGAGCACAATTTGCAACAAGCTAGGAAAAAAATTCCTTCATGACCCCAGAATGGCAGTCAGATTTATCCTTGGATCAAGCAGTTATTACTCTACATTGAAAGATTATATCCTTGAATATTCTGTTTTTGCAAGTATGCATCTAGTAGCTATTTGAACATCTGTATGAACAGCTGATAAAACCACTATAAAATCTGCTTGTTTTTGTTCCATCTGAGCAATTTAGTTTTTTAATTGTTCTGTGACATTTTGATTTTGGAGCAGGCCTTGTTCAAATTTTTGGATTTTTTCAGAGTTTTCATTTAATTTTCCATTGATAATGAGTAACTCCTCTTTAAAGTCTTCTGATAGACATTGGATTTCATTTTTAATCTTTATAAATTGAGTTTCCAGAGCAGTGTTGAGTAGGTCTACTGTCACCTGTTAGAATTCGGTTGTTATCACAGCTTTTTCTGCTCTCTCATGATCCACAATCTTTGTTGTTTCATCCAAAGGGTTACTTTGATCCCCTATTTTCAAAGATTGAGGTGAAAAAAAAGCTAAACGTTTCTCCAGTGGTTCGTTTTTACTCTCCAGTTTTTTTGTTTTTTTTATGTGTTTTTATTATCTTGGGCTTTCCTAGCCACCATTTTGTTGCTTCAAATAATTAAGGGAAAAAAGGAGGCCAAACAAAAAGAAAAAAAACAAAACAGTTTATACAGTATATACAGTCTCTCTACAGTTTTCCAAACTCTCCAAGCTCAAGATACTTTATGTATATAGCTGCTTCTCCCATCTCTTAAGGTTGCTGTTATGATTTTAATTACCGTCTTTATAGCAGGTATTTCCATAGTGAGTAGAGTTGAGCGAACCCGAACCGCAAAGTTCGGGTTCGTACCAAACATATTTTCAAAGATTGAGGTGAAAAAAAAAGAAACGTTTCTCCAGTGGTTCGTTTTTACTCTCCAGTTTTTTTGTTTTTTTTTGTGTTTTTATTATCTTGGGCTTTCCTAGCCACCTGTCACGACTAGTAATGTGGTCCAGCACGCAGAAACTATGTAAACATATACATAAGTCAGAAAAGGAAAAATAACAGGACAGAGCGTAAACCGGACCTTAGAATGGCCGGACTAATACGCTAGAGACAGAGAATGGTCAAAGGGAAAGCCGAGGTCAAGGAAGCCAGAAAATACTCAATACCGATAAAACAAGCCAAGTCAGGGAAACCAGAGATCAGAATAACCAGGGAAACGCCAAGGATCAGGATACCAGGAAAAGAGAAACACGAAAATAGCACTTTCAGGAAACCAGGAAACTGAAACCACGACATGGCAAAGTACTGGGGTGAATTAGGGGTTTAAATACCCCTCTCTAAGCTATGATTGGTCAGAGGGCGACCTCTGACCCCAGAACGTGCGTGTGCGTTGACGTCGTGACGTCACGCACACGTCAGTATAATTCTCGGGGGCGGGGCTATCCATAGACGCGACCACGTGGTCGGCGCCATATTGGATTTGGGCGTGATGCCCGGAAGAACTACGTGCGCGGTTCCCGGGTCGCCGACGAGCAGGTAAGCTCGTGTAGTCGGTGCGGTCGTGCCGGTTGGGCACGACCGTGAGGCTCGGCGGGCCGGTGACCGCAACACCACCATTTTGTTGCTTCAAATAATTAAGGGAAAAAATGAGGCCAAACGAAAAGAAAAAAAACAAAACAGTTTATACAGTATATACAGTCTCTCTACAGTTTTCCAAACTCTCCGAGCTCAAGACATTTTATGTATATAGCTGCTTCTCCTGTCTCTTAAGGTTGCTGTTATGATTTTAATTACCGTCTATATAGCAGGTATTTCCATAGTGAGTAGAGTTAAGCGAACCCGAACTGCAAAGTTCGGGTTCGTACCGAACATATTTTCAAAGATTGAGGTGAAAAACAAAAGATAAACGTTTCTCCAGTGGTTCGTTTTTACTCTCCAGTTTTTTTGGGTTTTTTTTGTGTTTTTATTATCTTGGGCTTTCCTAGCCACCATTTTGTTGCTTCAAATAATTAAGGGAAAAAAAGAGGCCAAACGAAAAGAAAAAAAACAAAACAGTTTATACAGCTCAAGCTCAAGACATTTTATGTATATAGCTGCTTCTCCTGTCTCTTAAGGTTGCTGTTATGATTTTAATTACCGTCTATATAGCAGGTATTTCCATAGTGAGTAGAGTTGAGCGAACCCGAACTGCAAAGTTCGGGTTCGTACCGAACATTACGGTTTTTGGACCCCGGATCCGAACACAGACATTTCAGTGTATGTTCGTGTTTGAGTTTGGTTTTCAGCGATTTAATGGCGCGTTTTGAAAGGCTGCAGGGAAGCCAATCAACAAGCATTTGACTTGTTTGCGCTTAGAAGCCGTCACAGCCATGTCTACTAATGGCATGGCTGTGATTGGCCAGTGCAGCATGTGACCCAGCCTTTCTATATAAGCTGGAGTCACGTAGCGCCGTACGTCACATGAGCTCTTATTAGTGTAGGGACAGGATGCTGCAGCTGTGAGGGACAGCTTAGGAAAGAATTCTGGTGTTGAATCTGCAAACTACAGTGATTTATTTAGTGGGTGCTGTACTACATTTTTGTACCCTGCCCTGAGCCCAGTGCCACAGAGAGTGCAGTGCACTTGCAACTGCATGTGTGCCAGGCACATGACTTTAATCCTGTTCTGGTAGCTCAGTGGGCAACATCTAGGCATTTTTAAATACTGCAATTTTTTTAGTGCTAAATAGTACATTTGCGTACTGCATTTCTTGCAGTCTAATAAAACCCTTAAATACTACTGTTACATTGTTGGTTTAAAAAATCACACTTTTTTGTGCTAAATAGTACATTTGCGTCCTGCGGTGCACTTCATATTTGAGAGTCAAATAGAACCGTCAAACACTGTGCTTACAGCGCAATTTGAAAAATTCAAATTGTTTTGCGTGCTAATGCTAAATAGTACATTTGCATCCTTCGGTGCACTTCATAGTCAGATACTATGCTTACAGCGCACTTTGACCCATTCAAATTTTTGGGGTGATAAAAAGTAAATTTGGGGTGTACACTTCATATCTGAGAGTCAAATAGAACCGTCAAACACTGTGCTTACAGCGCACTTTGAAAAAAATCTAATAGTTTTGGGTGATAAAAAGTAAATTTGGGGTGTGCACTTCATATCTGAGAGTCAAATAGAACTGTCAAATACTGTGCTTTCAGCGCACTTTGAAAAATTCAAATTTTTTGGATGATAAAAAGTAAATTTTGGGTGTGCACTTTATATCTGAGAGTCAAATAGAACCGTCAAATACTGTGCTTTCAGCGCTCTTTGAAAAATTAAAATTGTTTTGGGTGCTAATGCTAAATAGTACATTTGCGTCCTGCGGTGCACTTCATATCTGAGAGTTAAATAGAACCGTCAAACACTGTGCTTACAGCGCACTTTGAAAAATTCTAATTCTTTTGGGTGCTAATGCTAAATAGTACATTTGCATCCTGCGGTGCACTTCATATCTGAGAGTTAAATAGAACCGTCAAACACTGTGCTTACAGCGCACTTTGAAAAATTCTAATTCTTTTGGGTGCTAATGCTAAATAGTACATTTGCATCCTGCGGTGCACTTCATATCTGAGAGTCAAATAGAACCGTCAAACACTGTGCTTTCAGCACACTTTAAAAAATTCAAATAGTTTTGGGTGCTAAATAGTACATTTGCGTCCTGCGGTGCACTTCATATCTGAGAGTCAAATATAACCGTCAAACACTGTGCTTTCAGCACACTTTAAAAAATTAAAATAGTTTTGGGTGCTAAATATTACATTTGCGTCCTGCGGTGCACTTCATATATGAGAGTCAAACAGAACTGTAAAATACTGTGGTTACAGCGCAGTTTGACCCATTCAAATTTTTGGGGTGCTAATTGCTAAATAGTTCATTTCGTGACTGCACTTCATATCTGAGAGTCAAATAAAACCATCAAATACTGTGGTTACATCACACTTTCAAAAATTCATATTTTTTTGGTGCCAAATAGTACATTTGTGGCCCGCGGTGCATTTCTTGCAGTCCAAAAAACTAAATAAAAAACAAAACAAAAAAACTATTAAAAATTGTTGACTTGGCGGTTACATTGCCGCCTGACATAAACCATCTGTTACTTTGGTGGGTGAATGCAAAGAATGAGGAGAGCATCAAATAAGGGACTTGGCCCTGGTTGTGGTGCTTCTGGTGTTGGTGCAATCCCTGTTGCAAGGAGAGGATGTGGTCAATCTGTGCCAGCTACACGCACAAGTGAAACACCTTCCTCATGTGCGAGTACGCAACAGAACCTTCAGCGTTATTTGGTAGGCCCGAATACCGCTCTACGAATGGTGAGGCAAGAACAAATACATGCGATAGTAGATTGGATGGCTGACAGTGCCCCCAGTTCCTTCACATTGTCTCCCACCCGGTCCCCTGCTGAAAGCTCTGAGTTGGCACCTGCAGCCCATGGCCATCTGTCTTTCACCTCACCCCCTTGCAAATCAGCCAAGCAGTCTGAGCCACAAGTCATGCAGCAGTCTCTTATGCTTTTTGATGACTCTGCTGGCGGGGTTTCCGTGGGCCATCCACCTAGCCCTGCCCCAGAAGTGGAAGAGATTGAGTGCACTGATGCACAACCACTTATGGGTCAGGATGTGGGCATGCGAGGACCACCGCAGCACGTCTCTGATGATGGCGAAACACAGGTGCCAACTGCTGTTGCTTTCGGCAGTGTGCAGACGAAGTAGGGCAGAGTTGAGGAGTGGGTGGAAGATGATGTGGAGGATGATGAGGTCCTAGACCCCACATTGAATGAAGGTCATGCGAGTGATGTGTCCAGTTTTGGAGGAAGAGGCAGTGGTCGCACAGAGGCACCAGCACAGCATAAGAAGGAGCAGGGTGCAAAAGTGGAGCGTCCATCCCCTAGACAGTATGCATGCACGAGGGTAGTGGATGCATGGAATAGCCTTCCAGCTGAAGTGGTAGAGGTTAACACAGTAAAGGAGTTTAAGCATGCGTGGGATAGGCATAAGACTATCCTAACTATAAAAAAGTAGACCTGGTGGGTCAGAGAAGGTAGGGCGCCCCCTAGTGAATATCTGTACATATATACATGGAATAAAACATAACTTTTAATAGTTGCTGCATCTAAAATGCTAATGGTAGGGACCCAGATACCTAACAAACAAAAATAATAATGAATACAAAAAGAGTGAACAAAAAACACCAATAAACAAAACAAAACAAAACAAAACAAAAATAAAAAGAAAATAGTTAGGGAGGATATCAATGAATGTGAGAGCGTGCAGGATGGGGATAGAGTATCCTAAGGTGATAACCTGAGGGTTACTAGGCGAATAAAACGCTTCCCCAAACCTACTAAATATCTCACGAGTACACTGGTTACTCTCTGTTTAGTAGTGCTGTTGGCTCTCCGTATAATCCCCACTATCAGTATGCAACCCTGAATCAGGTGGGGTAAGGACCGTGGCAAACTATAATTTGTCCATGGAAAAGGGAACTAAGCAACAAAGGAGTAACAAAAGAGAAAAGTGTATCAAGTAGATGGTCCTAGTCTGGATGATACAAATGTATCTAAAGAATAATACAGTTATAGGAGCAGTACCACCGGGGTTAAGGGAACGAATTCAGTGAGGGGAGAGCAGCCACAATTTAGAACAACGCTAAAGGGCATTAATTAGCAGCCATGCAGTTGTATCTTTGAAAAATTGCTCAATACCCCTCATCCGTCCCCCCAGTAGCACCCCTCTGTCTAGAAATGATACGAATCATAGGAAATGGCTACGGGAACAAGGCTCAATGTGCAGAGAGCCCTAAATGGCTGACCTGCAGTGCTATAATAGACCAGGTTTAGACCAGCCGACCTGCTGGATCTTTGGACTAGTAATCACCACTCGCTCAATGCACCCCTTCAGTCCCCTAGTCGCCACCCCTCTTGACCGAGAGAAAACCTCTGTATCACTGCTGAAGACCTAATCGGTATTGCTCAGCTTACTAACTGATCATCCATGCAACTGGACACGTCACATATCCTCCCTAACTGCCTGCCTGACACGTGTTTCGGCGCCAATGCTAGCGCCTTCTTCTGAGGCTAAATGAGAAATGGACCACGGGAGCTCCTTAAATATCCCCACATCGATACGTCATACAGGTGGGCGTGTTACATAGTTTTGCGCCCAGACTGATCGACAACGGGCCAATCACGCCCCTTGATGACATGTTATGCTAATGAGATTCGCCGGACCCTGTTAACCCCTAAGGTGCCTTTAGCATCTGTGTGTTAACCATGAATGTGGATAATCCGCTTGTATATACAACGAACTCAGGGCTACTGCCAGGTTACAGTGCCTTAGTCAGTATAAGAGTTCGAGCCCGAAAAAAATTCTCGGGGTATTAGGGACCTGTGATAAACCTCCTGTCAGAAAGGTCCTCTATTAGGAGGGGACTGCTTGAGATGCTTGGAGTGCCAATCGTGGGATACAATCCCGGCTGAGGCACAGGAGGGTTAGTCCGATGACACTAAGGGGGTACTCGTTCAAAGTGGGGTATTGGCATATATGTAGGGTCCCCGTAGTCGCAAGTTAAACATAAAGAAAATAGACATGAGAAAGACAATAAATGACAATGACACCCATAGAGGGAATAAAGTGTGATGAAACGGATAGTAGAAAGTTAACTAAAATGAAATAAAGTAGGTGACAATAAAGAATGAATAAACGGAAAAATGACCTAAGAAAAATGGGGTGAGGAGTAACAAAAGTATATACAGTCCCTAAGGAAATTATGTACATATGTAATATAATCATATTGTTGAAGTCTTGGTGTGGTTATTTCTCAATAAAGGGAGTGAATGTAAATCCCTCATTTAGACCGTTGGGGGCCAGGGTTTTAAACCTATATATCCAATAACACTCTCTTTTAAGTAGAGTGTTGTCCAAATCACCGCCTCTATGACCTACAGTCACTCGCTCAATACCAGCGAACCTAACTCCCTTGGGGTCTCCGGAATGTTGGTTCCTGATGTGTCTAGCCACAGGTGTATCCCTCTGGTTTTTCACAGAGTGGATGTGCTCCATAATCCGCCTTTTGAATGGGCGGATCGTTTTGCCCACGTATTTTAGGCCACATTCACAGATCAGGAGGTAAACTATGCCTTTGGTACTGCAATTGAAAAATTGTTTAACATTGCAGACCACCTGATCACTTGCGTCCATAAGGTGTTTGGAGTCTTTGCAAATGTAGTTACATGCTACACATTTGCCACACTTGTAGGTACCCTGTAGAGAGAGCCAGTTACGTCCAGGTTTCTTAGAGGATAGATGGCTGGGCACTAGTGTCTCTTTTAGATTTCTGCCTCTACGTGCTGTTAGGGATACGTAGGGGGTGACTATCCACTTGAAGTGGGGGTCCTGCGATATGAGTGGCCAGAACCTGCTTAATATCTTTTTGGCTTGGTTCCAGCCTGAATCAAAATTCGCAATGCAACGAATTGGCGTTTGTGTGGCAGGTGGCAGTTTGTCGTTGAGAAGTTCCAATCTATCACTGTTCAAGGCCCTATGATAGGCTTGTTTTAGACAGCGGTTGGGATAGCCCCTTTCTTTAAATCTTTGTTTGAGGAGTTTGGCTTGGATGATAAATTCCTCCACGTTGGAACAGTTTCTCCTGAGCCGGAGGTATTGTCCCGTAGGGATGCCTCTCTTCAGTGTGGTAGGGTGATGGCTCTCCCACCTCAACATGGTATTAGTTGAGGTGGGTTTCCTGTACAGAGTCGTCTCAATGGTTTGTTTTGATGTGGTTGTGAACGTGCAATCAAGGAAGTTCAAGGAGGACCCACCTATCTCCATTGTGAACTTCAGATTAAGGTCATTGGAGTTCAAGGTCTCTACGAAAGTCATGAACTGTTCCCTCGTGCCTGTCCATACCACAAGCACGTCATCTATATAGCGTTTCCACATAAAGATGAACTTAGTGTGCTCAATATTTGAGTCATTGAAGACCACGTACTCCTCCCACCACCCCAGGTGCAGGTTGGCATATGATGGGGCACAAGATGTCCCCATAGCTGTGCCCTGCACCTGGTGGTAGTATTGGCCATTGAACAGGAAAAAGTTATGGGTCAGGACAAACTGTAGCAGGTCTATTACAAAGGAGGTGTGGCCCTGATGTCTAGGGCCGCGTGTTTCCAAGTAGTGCTTGGTATGTCTTAGCCCTAAGGAATGGGGGATAGACGAATAGAGTGCCTCTACGTCCAGGCTGCATAGGATGGCATTCTCTGGAAGACTGGTGGAGGCTAGACACTTCAGGGTGTCCTTGGTGTCCCTGAGATGGGAAGGTAGTTTTTCAACAAAGGGGCGAAGAATCTTGTCTATGTAGACACTAGCTTTGCATGTTAGGTTGTTAGATCCCGACACAATGGGTCTAGCAGACAAAACTTCATATTGTTTATGCACCTTCGGTAGACAGTAAAAGGTGGACACAGTAGGGCATTTTACGTATATATACGAATATTCATCTTTTCCTAAGATTCCATCATCAAATGCCTTATCCAGAAGATTTTTGAGTGTCAATAGAAATTTGGCCGAAGGGTCAGAGGGTAGGTGTTTATAGGTGGTACTGTCCTTAAGTATATTTTGGGCCATTTGCACATACTGTGTTTTGTTTTGTACCACTATATTTCCCCCCTTGTCTGCCGGCTTAATGACGATGTCGTCATTTGCCTGTAGTTCACAGAGGGCCTGCCACTCACGCCTTGAAAGGTTGCTGTGTGGTCTAAGTTGGAGGGTATCCAATTTTAAGTCTTGTATCATTTTACAAGTCGATTCTACGAACATGTCAATGTTCTTATAGTCCCTGATGTTCGGGGTAAATTTGCTCTTAGTTCGTAGGTCGGTATACGGTAGCAACTCAGGGCCATCATTCTCATCTAGTAGGGCTACTAGATCACTGAGGCACTGATATTCCCTCATATTAAAACCCAGGTTTCTGGCTTTCTTCTCGTTCTCAATAAAGAAAAATTTGTGGAGGGCCAATCTCCGCCCAAAGAGGTGAATATCCTTTATCCATTCAAACTTGTTGAATAGAGGAACCGGGACAAAGGATAACCCCTTTGTGAGAACCTGGACCTGGGTTTCAGTAAGTGCCTCATCTGAGAAATTGATGACTTTATTACTGGAGTTTAATAGCGTTTGCGTGACCTCCCCCTGTATCGGGTTTGTCTGAACTGTGCTTGGGGTTCCCCCTCTCGGGGGTTTTGGCCTAAAAAAGCCACCCCTTTTTTCAGTATGCCTCTTGTTTGAGTGACATTAGAGGGTGTGGAACTCGTGTTTGAGCCGTCAGTGTCTGTGTCAGAAGTCTCGTACTCTGATGTTGAGTACTGGTCTGAGTCTGTACGTATATTTTTTCGGTTAAATTTTCTATAGACTCTACCATTTTTATAGTCTAGATTATCCCTTATAAACTTTTTATGCTTCCGGTTTTTAATAGTGTCTTTGTACTTATTCAAATTCTGCTGTAGTTTTAATTCTTGTGAGTCAAAGGTCGGATCATCTTTATGTTTTTGTACAGCCTCAACTGCTTCCTTAACATTGTTGTTTATAAGCTCCAATCTTTGGCTCTCAAATCTACATATAATGTTCATGAAAGTACGGGAGCATAAGTTAGCTGCATCCTCCCATTCCTTTAGGAGGGCAGTATCCTCCATTTGCATATTAGGCAGGACTTGGATTCTGAGACCTCTGGGAATCATAGATTTATTCAGATAGTTGTGGATAGAGGAAATTTCCCAGCCCAGTCTAATTTGTTGCTTACAAGCATTGGATATAAGTCTAAATTTAGATTCAATGCTAGTGTCCTGGGAGAGAAAAACACTCTCTTTATCTGTAAAAACATTTTCGGCGTCAAGGCACCATTGATTTGGATCTTTAAGTTGGTTTAAAAAGTTAGCCATTGCTTAAGAGAATCACACACGCCAAGATCTAAGTTATATTCTAGGACACAGGTAGGTATTGAAACCTTGTGAGAAGTAAAGAAAAAGTAAGTTGGATACCCAAACTGGGAAGCAACTAGTGGTGTGTCCTGGGGCGACCAAATTAGGGGTTAACCCTTACAAAATTGTATACATAGAAAAGTAGACCTGGTGGGTCAGAGAAGGTAGGGCGCCCCCTAGTGAATATCTGTACATATATACATGGAATAAAACATAACTTTTAATAGTTGCTGCATCTAAAATGCTAATGGTAGGGACCCAGATACCTAACAAACAAAAATAATAATGAATACAAAAAGAGTGAACAAAAAACACCAATAAACAAAACAAAACAAAACAAAACAAAAATAAAAAGAAAATAGTTAGGGAGGATATCAATGAATGTGAGAGCGTGCAGGATGGGGATAGAGTATCCTAAGGTGATAACCTGAGGGTTACTAGGCGAATAAAACGCTTCCCCAAACCTACTAAATATCTCACGAGTACACTGGTTACTCTCTGTTTAGTAGTGCTGTTGGCTCTCCGTATAATCCCCACTCTCAGTATGCAACCCTGAATCAGGTGGGGTAAGGACCGTGGCAAACTATAATTTGTCCATGGAAAAGGGAACTAAGCAACAAAGGAGTAACAAAAGAGAAAAGTGTATCAAGTAGATGGTCCTAGTCTGGATGATACAAATGTATCTAAAGAATAATACAGTTATAGGAGCAGTACCACCGGGGTTAAGGGAACGAATTCAGTGAGGGGAGAGCAGCCACAATTTAGAACAACGCTAAAGGGCATTAATTAGCAGCCATGCAGTTGTATCTTTGAAAAATTGCTCAATACCCCTCATCCGTCCCCCCAGTAGCACCCCTCTGTCTAGAAATGATACGAATCATAGGAAATGGCTACGGGAACAAGGCTCAATGTGCAGAGAGCCCTAAATGGCTGACCTGCAGTGCTATAATAGACCAGGTTTAGACCAGCCGACCTGCTGGATCTTTGGACTAGTAATCACCACTCGCTCAATGCACCCCTTCAGTCCCCTAGTCGCCACCCCTCTTGACCGAGAGAAAACCTCTGTATCACTGCTGAAGACCTAATCGGTATTGCTCAGCTTACTAACTGATCATCCATGCAACTGGACACGTCACATATCCTCCCTAACTGCCTGCCTGACACGTGTTTCGGCGCCAATGCTAGCGCCTTCTTCTGAGGCTAAATGAGAAATGGACCACGGGAGCTCCTTAAATATCCCCACATCGATACGTCATACAGGTGGGCGTGTTACATAGTTTTGCGCCCAGACTGATCGACAACGGGCCAATCACGCCCCTTGATGACATGTTATGCTAATGAGATTCGCCGGACCCTGTTAACCCCTAAGGTGCCTTTAGCATCTGTGTGTTAACCATGAATGTGGATAATCCGCTTGTATATACAACGAACTCAGGGCTACTGCCAGGTTACAGTGCCTTAGTCAGTATAAGAGTTCGAGCCCGAAAAAAATTCTCGGGGTATTAGGGACCTGTGATAAACCTCCTGTCAGAAAGGTCCTCTATTAGGAGGGGACTGCTTGAGATGCTTGGAGTGCCAATCGTGGGATACAATCCCGGCTGAGGCACAGGAGGGTTAGTCCGATGACACTAAGGGGGTACTCGTTCAAAGTGGGGTATTGGCATATATGTAGGGTCCCCGTAGTCGCAAGTTAAACATAAAGAAAATAGACATGAGAAAGACAATAAATGACAATGACACCCATAGAGGGAATAAAGTGTGATGAAACGGATAGTAGAAAGTTAACTAAAATGAAATAAAGTAGGTGACAATAAAGAATGAATAAACGGAAAAATGACCTAAGAAAAATGGGGTGAGGAGTAACAAAAGTATATACAGTCCCTAAGGAAATTATGTACATATGTAATATAATCATATTGTTTGGGTATCCAACTTACTTTTTCTTTACTTCTCACAAGGTTTCAATACCTACCTGTGTCCTAGAATATAACTTAGATCTTGGCGTGTGTGATTCTCTTAAGCAATGGCTAACTTTTTAAACCAACTTAAAGATCCAAATCAATGGTGCCTTGACGCCGAAAATGTTTTTACAGATAAAGAGAGTGTTTTTCTCTCCCAGGACACTAGCATTGAATCTAAATTTAGACTTATATCCAATGCTTGTAAGCAACAAATTAGACTGGGCTGGGAAATTTCCTCTATCCACAACTATCTGAATAAATCTATGATTCCCAGAGGTCTCAGAATCCAAGTCCTGCCTAATATGCAAATGGAGGATACTGCCCTCCTAAAGGAATGGGAGGATGCAGCTAACTTATGCTCCCGTACTTTCATGAACATTATATGTAGATTTGAGAGCCAAAGATTGGAGCTTATAAACAACAATGTTAAGGAAGCAGTTGAGGCTGTACAAAAACATAAAGATGATCCGACCTTTGACTCACAAGAATTAAAACTACAGCAGAATTTGAATAAGTACAAAGACACTATTAAAAACCGGAAGCATAAAAAGTTTATAAGGGATAATCTAGACTATAAAAATGGTAGAGTCTATAGAAAATTTAACCGAAAAAATATACGTACAGACTCAGACCAGTACTCAACATCAGAGTACGAGACTTCTGACACAGACACTGACGGCTCAAACACGAGTTCCACACCCTCTAATGTCACTCAAACAAGAGGCATACTGAAAAAAGGGGTGGCTTTTTTAGGCCAAAACCCCCGAGAGGGGGAACCCCAAGCACAGTTCAGACAAACCCGATACAGGGGGAGGTCACGCAAACGCTATTAAACTCCAGTAATAAAGTCATCAATTTCTCAGATGAGGCACTTACTGAAACCCAGGTCCAGGTTCTCACAAAGGGGTTATCCTTTGTCCCGGTTCCTCTATTCAACAAGTTTGAATGGATAAAGGATATTCACCTCTTTGGGCGGAGATTGGCCCTCCACAAATTTTTCTTTATTGAGAACGAGAAGAAAGCCAGAAACCTGGGTTTTAATATGAGGGAATATCAGTGCCTCAGTGATCTAGTAGCCCTACTAGATGAGAATGATGGCCCTGAGTTGCTACCGTATACCGACCTACGAACTAAGAGCAAATTTACCCCGAACATCAGGGACTAGAAGAACATTGACATGTTCGTAGAATCGACTTGTAAAATGATACAAGACTTAAAATTGGATACCCTCCAACTTAGACCACACAGCAACCTTTCAAGGCGTGAGTGGTAGGCCCCCTGTGTACTACAGGCAAATGACGACATCGTCATTAAGCCGGCAGACAAGGGGGGAAATATAGTGGTACAAAACAAAACACAGTATGTGCAAATGGCCCAAAATATACTTAAGGACAGTACCACCTATAAACACCTACCCTCTGACCCTTCGGCCAAATTTCTATTGACACTCAAAAATCTTCTGGATAAGGCATTTGATGATGGAATCTTAGGAAAAGATGAATATTCGTATATATACGTAAAATGCCCTACTGTGTCCACCTTTTACTGTCTACCGAAGGTGCATAAACAATATGAAGTTTTGTCTGCTAGACCCATTGTGTCGGGATCTAACAACCTAACATGCAAAGCTAGTGTCTACATAGACAAGATTCTTCGCCCCTTTGTTGAAAAACTACCTTCCCATCTCAGGGACACCAAGGACACCCTGAAGTGTCTAGCCTCCACCAGTCTTCCAGAGAATGCCATCCTATGCAGCCTGGACGTAGAGGCACTCTATTCGTCTATCCCCCATTCCTTAGGGCTAAGACATACCAAGCACTACTTGGAAACACGCGGCCCTAGACATCAGGGCCACACCTCCTTTGTAATAGACCTGCTACAGTTTGTCCTGACCCATAACTTTTTCCTGTTCAATGGCCAATACTACCACCAGGTGCAGGGCACAGCTATGGGGACATCTTGTGCCCCATCATATGCCAACCTGCACCTGGGGTGGTGGGAGGAGTACGTGGTCTTCAATGACTCAAATATTGAGCACACTAAGTTCATCTTTATGTGGAAACGCTATATAGATGACGTGCTTGTGGTATGGACAGGCACGAGGGAACAGTTCATGACTTTCGTAGAGACCTTGAACTCCAATGACCTTAATCTGAAGTTCACGATGGAGATAGGTGGGTCCTCCTTGAACTTCCTTGATTGCACGTTCACAACCACATCAAAACAAACCATTGAGACGACTCTGTACAGGAAACCCACCTCAACTAATACCATGTTGAGGTGGGAGAGCCATCACCCTACCACACTGAAGAGAGGCATCCCTACGGGACAATACCTCCGGCTCAGGAGAAACTGTTCCAACGTGGAGGAATTTATCATCCAAGCCAAACTCCTCAAACAAAGATTTAAAGAAAGGGGCTATCCCAACCGCTGTCTAAAACAAGCCTATCATAGGGCCTTGAACAGTGATAGATTGGAACTTCTCAACGACAAACTGCCACCTGCCACACAAACGCCAATTCGTTGCATTGCGAATTTTGATTCAGGCTGGAACCAAGCCAAAAAGATATTAAGCAGGTTCTGGCCACTCATATCGCAGGACCCCCACTTCAAGGGGATAGTCACCCCCTACGTATCCCTAACAGCACGTAGAGGCAGAAATCTAAAAGAGACACTAGTGCCCAGCCATCTATCCTCTAAGAAACCTGGACGTAACTGGCTCTCTCTACAGGGTACCTACAAGTGTGGCAAATGTGTAGCATGTAACTACATTTGCAAAGACTCCAAACACCTTATGGACGCAAGTGATCAGGTGGTCTGCAATGTTAAACAATTTTTCAATTGCAGTACCAAAGGCATAGTTTACCTCCTGATCTGTGAATGTGGCCTAAAATACGTGGGCAAAACGATCCGCCCATTCAAAAGGCGGATTATGGAGCACATCCACTCTGTGAAAAACCAGAGGGATACACCTGTGGCTAGACACATCAGGAACCAACATTCCGGAGACCCCAAGGGAGTTAGGTTCGCTGGTATTGAGCGAGTGACTGTAGGTCATAGAGGCGGTGATTTGGACAACACTCTACTTAAAAGAGAGTGTTATTGGATATATAGGTTTAAAACCCTGGCCCCCAACGGTCTAAATGAGGGATTTACATTCACTCCCTTTATTGAGAAATAATCACACCAAGACTTCAACAATATGATTATATTACATATGTACATAATTTCCTTAGGGACTGTATATACTTTTGTTACTCCTCACCCCATTTTTCTTAGGTCATTTTTCCGTTTATTCATTCTTTATTGTCACCTACTTTATTTCATTTTAGTTAACTTTCTACTATCCGTTTCATCACACTTTATTCCCTCTATGGGTGTCATTGTCATTTATTGTCTTTCTCATGTCTATTTTCTTTATGTTTAACTTGCGACTACGGGGACCCTACATATATGCCAATACCCCACTTTGAACGAGTACCCCCTTAGTGTCATCGGACTAACCCTCCTGTGCCTCAGCCGGGATTGTATCCCACGATTGGCACTCCAAGCATCTCAAGCAGTCCCCTCCTAATAGAGGACCTTTCTGACAGGAGGTTTATCACAGGTCCCTAATACCCCGAGAATTTTTTTCGGGCTCGAACTCTTATACTGACTAAGGCACTGTAACCTGGCAGTAGCCCTGAGTTCGTTGTATATACAAGCGGATTATCCACATTCATGGTTAACACACAGATGCTAAAGGCACCTTAGGGGTTAACAGGGTCCGGCGAATCTCATTAGCATAACATGTCATCAAGGGGCGTGATTGGCCCGTTGTCGATCAGTCTGGGCGCAAAACTATGTAACACGCCCACCTGTATGACGTATCGATGTGGGGATATTTAAGGAGCTCCCGTGGTCCATTTCTCATTTAGCCTCAGAAGAAGGCGCTAGCATTGGCGCCGAAACACGTGTCAGGCAGGCAGTTAGGGAGGATATGTGACGTGTCCAGTTGCATGGATGATCAGTTAGTAAGCTGAGCAATACCGATTAGGTCTTCAGCAGTGATACAGAGGTTTTCTCTCGGTCAAGAGGGGTGGCGACTAGGGGACTGAAGGGGTGCATTGAGCGAGTGGTGATTACTAGTCCAAAGATCCAGCAGGTCGGCTGGTCTAAACCTGGTCTATTATAGCACTGCAGGTCAGCCATTTAGGGCTCTCTGCACATTGAGCCTTGTTCCCGTAGCCATTTCCTATGATTCGTATCATTTCTAGACAGAGGGGTGCTACTGGGGGGACGGATGAGGGGTATTGAGCAATTTTTCAAAGATACAACTGCATGGCTGCTAATTAATGCCCTTTAGCGTTGTTCTAAATTGTGGCTGCTCTCCCCTCACTGAATTCGTTCCCTTAACCCCGGTGGTACTGCTCCTATAACTGTATTATTCTTTAGATACATTTGTATCATCCAGACTAGGACCATCTACTTGATACACTTTTCTCTTTTGTTACTCCTTTGTTGCTTAGTTCCCTTTTCCATGGACAAATTATAGTTTGCCACGGTCCTTACCCCACCTGATTCAGGGTTGCATACTGATAGTGGGGATTATACGGAGAGCCAACAGCACTACTAAACAGAGAGTAACCAGTGTACTCGTGAGATATTTAGTAGGTTTGGGGAAGCGTTTTATTCGCCTAGTAACCCTCAGGTTATCACCTTAGGATACTCTATCCCCATCCTGCACGCTCTCACATTCATTGATATCCTCCCTAACTATTTTCTTTTTATTTTTGTTTTGTTTTGTTTTGTTTTGTTTATTGGTGTTTTTTGTTCACTCTTTTTGTATTCATTATTATTTTTGTTTGTTAGGTATCTGGGTCCCTACCATTAGCATTTTAGATGCAGCAACTATTAAAAGTTATGTTTTATTCCATGTATATATGTACAGATATTCACTAGGGGGCGCCCTACCTTCTCTGACCCACCAGGTCTACTTTTCTATGTATACAATTTTGTAAGGGTTAACCCCTAATTTGGTCGCCCCAGGACACACCACTAGTTGCTTCCCAGTTTGGGTATCCAACTTACTTTTTCTATCCTAACTATAAGATAAGGCCAGAGACTAATGAAAGTATTTAGAAAATTGGGCAGACTAGATGGGCCGAATGGTTCTTATCTATGGTTATTGTATGTTTTTACCCCAAAACATCATAAAAACATACAATAACCCCACAAATACTACATCTTCAAATAGCTCTGATCTGAGCACCTAAGTTCTCCAAATGGTGCTCAGATCCATGGAGTGTAGGGGAAACGCCACCATGTTAAAGTTCTGATCGGCCACACATATGGTCCTATGCCCAAAATTAGTTCCAGTGCGTTTGGTGTATTTGATCGGGCACTCCTGCGGCCGCAATAAGTGGTGCATTCCTGGCTCTAAGGGATCATTTGTTCTCCTTATGCTCAGGAACCTTCCCTCCAAAAAGCACTCTCCTGGCAGGTTGAAAAGTGGTTCTAAACCCCGAACCAAGTTGTCCGGGAACTGCAAGGTCACCTCATGCCGAAAACAGTTCCATAACATTTGTGGCTAAGTACCGCTGAGGTGACCAGGGATCCACGAAGTCCTCATGCTGGAATTAGCTCCATAGCGTTTGCGGCTAAGTATCGCTGAGGACCATTTGTGCGTTTGGTTCATGCGAACGGCCATCAGAGAGCTAGCGTTCGTTCCATTCGAATGAAGTGAAAGTGCCAAACCAGGGGCACCCAGGGAAAGCTGCTAATAGCAGCTGGGCAGGGTAACTCCCGAACAAGGTCTCAGACCTGGACCATAATCGATGGGCAGGAGACCAGATTCCACACTCTTCCAGGAGTTCATGGCAAACGTCTGAGGAAAAGAGTGTTTATCACAAGTGTGTTATTTGATTTTGTTTTGATGCATAGAAAATAATTTTGTCATTTGAGTAATTTTGGTACTGTTGCAGATCATTGTGACAGTTTTGCCAGTGTTTAGAAAGAGTTTGTTTTTTGCGATCCACTTTTCTACCTCTGTGAACTGGTTTTGGAGCACAGCCTCAAGCTGCGGTAGATCAGGTTTGCTTGCGTAGATTACTGTGTCGTATGTGTACATTTGAGATTTTGCAGACATTAGTCAGATCATTTATGAATAATGTGAGTAGTGGGGGCTGAGTATGGAACCTTGGGTAACACCACACATGAGTGGGGGAGGGAGTGAATCGCTTTCAGAAATGGCCACATATTGCGATCCAGTTTAATGGATAATCACCAATACCTGAGTTTTTGAGTTTTTGCAGTAGAATATCGTAGTCTACTGTGTCAAAGGCCTTGGCAAAATTAAGGAAAGTACGCTTTACAGTTAGGTCTCCTTTTCCAAGCCAGTTTGGATGTCATTGCAAAGTTTTAAGAGGGCAATTGTAGTTGAGTGATTCGGATAGAAGCCTGATTTATCATCGGTCAGATAGTTTGATTGTTGGTAATTCTTAGTTGTGCATGGACACATTTTTCCAAGAGCTTTGGTTTAGGGAGCAGTGATATTTGGGCAATAATTAGAAACCAAAGTAATGTCACCACTTTTATGGAAAGGTACTACTCCTGCAGTCTTGGAAAGTTTGGGTATGTATCCAGACACCAAGGATTTGTTGATTAGGGCTGCGACAGGTTTAGCAATTGCCAGTGCACTGAGCTTCAACAGCATTGCTGGGATTTGATCAGGTACAGACTGGATTTTCATTTTTAGATTATTAATATGTTTCTAAATGACACTAATAGGCACAGGTCTAAAATGTAACTTTTATATTGGATCTTTGTGGGGCCTCATCCACATTTGTAGTTTCAAAATGCAAGTCACTTATTACCTTTGCAATCAGGGTGGTGGAACATCCAACAACATAATTATTCAAGGCATTTACTACATCTAAGGGGTATTGCAAGGTTTGGCTGTCCACTTTGATAGTAGAAGTCTGGGAGTATTGGAAGAATTGGGGGAGTTTGTAAGTTATTTATGATTATCCGAAAGTTGCTAAGGTTTAAAATATTATTGTTCAGATTTTCACTAAGATATTGGGCCTTGGACAATTTTGTTTGTTTTGCGCATGTATTTCGCCATTGTCTGTGCAGACAGTGATTTTTCATGGAGCCAGTATGCTTAAACATTGACCACAATGAGTCTCTAAACTGGTACATTTGAATGAGTTTGTCACGGCGTGCCGGGAGGTTTCAGTGCGTCTCACTCACTCGCCGGATGCAACGTGTTTCTTGGCGTCCTGGGAGTGAGGGATGCGCTTCACCAATGATGTTTCAATCTCAGTTAACCCCTGCAATGCTGTCCTAGCTTTGGTTAACCACTGCATAGCTGTCCCAGCTTTGAATTATCTCCTGCAATTTTACTACAACTTCAATCAAGTCTTTCTTCATTTGCCAAGTGCTGGAAATCTGGTAAAATATTTTGTTTTCCTTAAAATTTGTATTTCTTATGAAGGAATTGCTTTATTTACTGTTTATACTTGCATTGGGACTTTTGCATTATATTTATTTGTTTTCAAAATAAAACCTTTTAATTTACTGATTGTGTCTGTATAAAATCACTGCATTCCGAGCCCATTCACCCCAAACCCGTGATAGAGTTCAGCTGTAATCCAATTCATATGTTTCTCTTTTACTTTCCCCTTGTGACAGAACCATCCGTCTGTCTATTGTGGTGGATTCGTCTATTTCCTGTACCTTCGTGTAAATGGCTGTTTCCAATAGCCCAACCATACGAATGACTGTTTTTCACCGAACAAAGCTACCGAACGGATGGCCACCCAGGATAGAAGTGTGCTGCTGGTTTACCTCTTGATCCCAATTAGAACGTTGTGGTTAACCGCAGACACTTCTCAATGAAACCGAATTCAGAGTGGCCGTCGTTCGTATGTCGACCACGAGGCAGCGGCCATTTTAAAACGCACGAAAGCCCAGCGGTGTTCGACTCTGATTTCATGGAACTAAAAACGGACACTCATTTTGCCGAACACCGCTGAAACAACGGGTCGCCTGGCTGTCTCGACGAACGCGTTTTTCCACATTCAAAAGGACTTAACCCAGATAGCCTTCCCATGGAGTCAATCGCATACCGAAAGACTGTAAGAACTTTGACTCCATGGCGATTGAACTATGCGTATGGGATCTGAGCGCTATTTGTCAATAATATGCACTCAGATCCAGGCTATCTGGGGATATGTGAATGTGAATGTGAAATGTTCGGTTATTAAAAAGTTATGTATTTTTATGCACTTTCTGGTTTTGTATTTAAAATGGCGATGTGACTTTGTACTGGAGATAATTGAATTACTTCTCAATTATCTCCAGGGCAGAGGGGAAGGAATCATATTGCATTGTGGGAAAAGCTTGTGACTGTATGTCTGAAATGGCCTCCTGTCCTACTGTAATTCCAGTCTCCCATTTGGTCCCCTAGGGGAGTGTCCACCAAGTGGGAGACCTGCATAAATACGGTCGGGTAGCCCACAGTAAAGCCAGATCCTGTTTGACCCTCAATACGGAGCTTCTATCTCGTTATTGGTGGGATTTATTATTTATACCTAGAGACTGATTATTGGAATCGTAAGCCGCTTGGTGGATATCTTGGTTCAGCGATTAGCGGCGGTTCGTGGATTTCTGTTCGGGAGTTTTGAGTCCTTTCACGGATCCCGGTCGGGAGATTACCGCTTCCCCTGATTATGGTTCGTGGATTACAATTATACGAACGGATGCTTGATATTGCGAGAGGGGAAGGTAGACTAAACGGCGGTTTCTCTTAAAGACACTAGGAGTGTCGTAACACACCTTACTTAGCGGGGCATGCAAATTATAAACTTGTAGGAAATCAAAATTTGAAATAATTCAACTGCACAGTCTAGATCTGGGATTAGGTTTAATCTGTGCCATGGGAGGTTCTTGATGTCACTTAGACAGAATTCAAGATTACATTTCTTGAAGAATTTTCTGATTATGACCTTGGGATAGGATTTAGTAGTCTTTATTTTACGCACACAGTACATTAAGTAATGGTCATTGAAACTTTTAGGGAGACCACCTGCCTCCTGGATTCTATCAGGATCCAGTCCATCAACGTATGGTTATGGTTTTTCATATTTATGCAAGTCGGGAGGAATACATCTACATGAGCTGCAAAGTCTTAAACAGCGAGCATTAATTATTATTTTTAGAATTCAGCCAATCAACTTTAAAATCTCTGGATGTTATATCTTTACTGCTACTTTTTACCAAGGTGCTTTTCAAATAGTTTGCTCCTCTATAGATAATTTTGTTTTTTTTCTGGTAAAATGTCCCTGAAAACCAGATCGTCTTTTAAAATATGCCAATATTTGTTTATAACTTTCTCTAATGCTGTTTCCATTAAAACTGCAAATGAACGGGATGTTATTATTACTCCATTTTTTTATTTTTGTCTTTATACACTAGGAGGTTTTTTCTTGGTATTGTGAGGACCTCTTCTAAAGCTGCCTGAAGTTTAATCTTGTCATACCCCTTTTGTAGGAATTGGGTTTTTATCCTACCTGCCTGTGCTATTGTTTGAACAATTACGTCCTATTCATAAAAACTGCCCTCTAGGGGCATTCGATAGCCAGGATGTGTGATGGCAGCTCTGTTTCCTAATGTATCCGTTCACATCCACTTCTTTATAATGATTCTTTGTAACAATGTGTGCATCTACTATGTTAATGCCGAAGTCTAGAAAATGAATTCCTTCTTCGCTGATTTGACTAAAAAATTAATGGAAATTAATTAATTAATTCTTTACTTCCTGGACGGAACCAGGAAGTAAAGAATTACCAGGAACGGAACCCAGAAGTACAGGATGAGTGGGGGATTTAAAAAAGGAAAAAATCGGTGCAATGTATCACAGCCAACTGAGGAAGCCTGTTTTACCAGGCAAAACGCGTTTTGGGCACTTTTATGGACTACACAGCTTATCCAGAACCTTGTCTGATATATTTTCATTTATTTTATATTCTGTGAATTTTATCTTTGATTAATAAAGCACCTTTTATTTTAACAATCTCCACTAGCACTCAGCAGATAAATTACAGCAACATAAAAACAGTAAGTAAAATATGGTATTCATAGTTACATAAGCCACTCCCAGAATATGGATAGAGCTGTGAAAACACAAAGGAACAGGAGCCACACGGTAACTTCAGTCCTTGCAACTAATATTAAGGTAAGGCATAAACAGACCCTCAGTAACAAAAAACAATAATGAAAACAGTGTACAACCTTATGAGCAAATCATACAGTTAACCAAATCAGAAGTGTATAATATTCCCACCGTAATACCAAACCTTATCAAAAAAAATAATGGGGGTGGGAATGCAAACAAATTTAGAAACATAGTAGAAACATACACAGGGTGGGACAATACTCGCCTCTGTATTTTTAATAAAATCATGACTTTTTGGCAAAATAATTTTATAACAAGACATGGAGGCTCATATTGCAAGTTCAAAGCTGACTGACAACTGCAGAAAAAACATGAGTCACCAGTCGAAAATAAAATTTGCAGAAAGTAGATTCCTGTGTCCAGTCCACCGTCCTCATCAGATCTTCCAACCGTGCCCCGAAGGCAATAATCAACGAAGCGGAAGCACCCCTGACTGAATGGGCTCCAAACGCCGATGTGTCCACAGTGTCCACACACGCTTGATGGAACACCCATTTTAACTGAAGAGCCAAAGTGGTGCTCGTCACTGGGGAGAACGGAGGACGAAGGTAGAAAAAAAGATGAGGAGTCAATGATGAATAATGCGGCTCGATACGAACCTCGTACTCATGCAAACAGGCCACCGGACAGAATGCTGGTGCCCAGGGAAAAGCCAAATACAACACTGATCTTATCAAAGTCTTTGTGCGCCTGGATATATTAAAGGTCATCTCGTCGGGAGTAAAGGAACGTACGTCAAAATCTAAGGCACGTATGTCCGAAACCCGCTTACAAGATATGAGGCAAAAAAGAGTGATCAATTTAACCGACAATTGGCGTAAGAAAAGATCCGCATTAGAGGGCCACGAGTCAAACAGCGATAATACAATTGAAACATACCAAGTGGATGAATACCGTGGCCTGGGAAGACAAGAAAGATGGGAACCACATAGTACACAGCACACAAAGGGGTGTTGTCCCACTGGACAACCCTCAAAACCTTGATGGGACAAAAAAATAGCTGAGCTATCTAAATTGATCGTCCAGTTCACCTGTCAAGCTTCAAAAAGAGACGTGAGGAAATGGGATCCACATCTCTAGCCAGGCACCAGCCAGCCCAAGCTTTCCAAGCTGACCCATATGATCGTTGCATTCCGGGACCTCATGCGTCCACCAGGAAATGCTGAGTTTTGTCCAAACTGCAAGGACCCGCTAGGGTCCGCTTCAATCCTCCAAGCCATCAGAAGCAGTGATCCGTCTAGGAGGAGAGGATGGCAAAGTTCAGACAGGTCTCGAAGCAGATCCGGGTGGGCCAGCAACAAACTGGGAAAATTCACTGCCATTTCCAGAAGGTGAAAGAACCACGACTGTGTCCCCCCAAATTAGGTTAAGAGCTCGGCCCCTTGGCGGAGGACCTGCTTACTCGAGGAAGCAGGGCAAATGGAGGGAAAGCGTATAGAAGTAATAAGTGCCATTTTTGCATGAAAGCATCCACAGCTTGGTCTGGACACCAGCTGAAGAAACGAGGTAGGTGGGTGTTGAGCCGCGAGGCAAATTGGTCGATGGCAAAGGACCCCAAAGGGATAGATATTGCAAACTCCAGTCTGCATGAACATTATGCAGGCCCGGTAGATACATAAGATGTGTTAATTGTACTTCACTATTTTGTATATTTTTTTATGTTCCTTTTAGAATAATTCTCAGCCGTATCCCAAAGTTTTTGTGTCGTTTGTGGTTACCGGTAGATACTCTGACTGGTCCAGCACATTCCACGTCAGACAAAACTCTCAGAAATCCATTCCCAGATGTGCCAGTGCTGAGTGAGCTCTGTCAATGCGGTTGACCTATTGTATCACTGATATGTTGTCCATACGCAGGCGAATGCAAGTGAATGCAGGCATTGGCAGTCCCCTTCGCAAAACTCTAAATTGCAAATGATCCCTCCAGAGCATCCATGTTTATTCGGGATTCGGTCTCCGACCAGCAACCCCCTGCGTCTGAGCCTATGGTGAACTCAGGCTAGATTCCGAATATGGCCCTTCCCTTTGACGCACATAAGTTCGTTTCCATGTCCAAGGAGATCAGATCCACATATGACGCGCCCTTGCAGAGGTGTGCAAACTTCAACCATTAAAGAGCTTGATAATAAAGAGGGTCCGGAAACCCCGATTGGATCAAAGACACCAACAGTCCAATGAGCCTCGCCAAATTCCGCAAGGTGTTGTGTGGCCAGAGTAGCGCCTAACGAAGTTCCGTGTGGATTATCCGAATGATGAAGGCAGACTCAGTGAATCCTCCTCCGAGCCCACAAGAACTTTATGCATCTGGAGGGTGTCAGACAGGATTTCTCCCAATTTATGAAGATCCCTCGAAACCTCGTTCACCGCACCGTCAGGTATACGTCTTTCAAATCCAGCTTTGCCAACCAATCCCTGTACAGGAGCAGATCTCTGAGGAGGTGAATGCCCTCCATCTATGAAATGTCGGTAGCATACCGTGGAATTGGGTGGGTGCAAATTGATGATAGGGAATCCTCCTCCGAGCCCACAAGAACTTTATGCATCTGGAGGGTGTCAGACAGGATTTCTCCCAATTTATGAAGATCCCTCGAAACCTCGTTCACCGCACCGTCAGGTATACGTCTTTCAAATCCAGCTTTGCCAACCAATCCCTGTACAGGAGCAGATCTCTGAGGAGGTGAATGCCCTCCATCTATGAAATGTCGGTAGCATACCGTGGAATTGAGTGGGTGCAAATTGATGATAGGGCACAGCAGATCTCTGAGGAGGTGAATGCCCTCCATCTATGAAATGTCGGTAGCATACCGTGGAATTGGGTGGGTGCAAATTGATGATAGGGCCACCCTTTTTCTCTACCAGGAAGATATTACAGATGACCCACAAGGGGTGCAATGGGGCCAACTCTATAGCGTCCTTGGTAAGTAAGGTCGATAACTCTACGTCGATCAACCTTCAATGTGTCGAAGTGCCCTAACCAGCTCTATGTTGAAACCCCTCACCGTATTGAGACCTCATGCATTGGACGCGATGGGTGCACAGGCTGGGAGCAAAATTGATGGAGTTTCACCCTCTACACAAACAGAAACATGAGGTAGAATTAACTTGCACCGGAACTTCCTCTGAAGCCCCTTGACCGCCATGGTCATCCACGTGATGGGAAGAAGGGAGATCGGGTCCTCGTCTCCTGGTAGTTCACTCCCATGCCAAGGGAGCTGAAATAGCCATGACCAGTCAGACGACCACTGGATCTGCCCCTGGGCATCCTTACCAGTCTCAATGAGGGCGAGATTGGCCAACTTAGGCTTGATCTTAAATAAGATGGCTTTGCGCCGCTCCATAGAGAGGGAAGTGTTCAAGCTGTCTGCAATACATATTCCTCTGGGTTAACCTGCCTGTTATTGGCACTGGTGTCCTCTGCCAGATCAGATAGCTTGGCCAAGGGCCCAAATATGTCCAAGTGCTTTTCTCGGTAGCTCCTGAGTGCTGAATCTAGGCCTTTATATGGGTTCCATCCTAGTTGGCCACACACCTTCTAAGGTACCACCGGTCTAAGCCTCTCAGCCCTAAGCTTGTCTTAGGCTGCCTTGCTAAGGTGGAGCCGCACATAGGTTTCCAGGTAGCGGGCCACGTGGTCCAGCGGAAGCCACTCGGCTGACCTTGAATGATGCAGGTCATCCGGGTTGAACAAGAGCTCGCCCAGTGGATCCAGGAGGGCAGCCCCCTCTGCCGTGGGAGCATCAGCACTAGGGTCACCTCCAGTCGTCCCTGCTGTGGGGCGGAGGTAAAGAGGTCAAGACCCATTCCCCCAAAATCTTTCTCTGAGTCACTACAGGACTCAACAACACCAACCTCCTTGCTTGACCTGATTTCTGAGCTGAGTCACTCTGTTTGTGCTCTCGCACATTTCCACTGTCGCCTTTATTCTCCCTGGTGCGGAAAGGCTCTTTGGCGTGGATGAGACACGCTTTCAGGGGCGACCTGAAGACATGCCTAGATTTATGGCTAGCCTTTCTTGGTGCATCCTCAAGGCAATCCACCTCAGGAAACGGAGCGTACATCGAGTGGTCCTTGGCTTCTGCGTATAAGGGGCGATCAAGCAATGCCTGAGATATAGTCTGGGATAAAGTCGGAGACATATAAACTGAAACAGGATAATGTGGACGCTGTCAAGAAAAAGGCAGTGCAAGTAGTGAGGGTTAATCACCCAAACTAGCAACCCAGGAAAAGGTACAGAAGGGAGCCCACCAGGGCCCAGACCAGCAGCAGAGACATGAGGCATGAACAGGCAAAACAACAGAAGTGTCTCAAAATCGCAAGATCACGGGAGGAAAAAAGAAACGTGAATTTGCATGAAAAAACTTCAGAACGGTTGAAATTTTCAACATAACAACATAGGTTTGCATACCAAATGCGCCGAAATGGTACAAATTAGGGGCTGTGGTGCGCAAAACTGCCAAAGGGGCGCCAAAACAGACCAGGGAAAAAACACAAAGGTAGAAAAAGACAGAGAAATAGGGGAGAACGCAGGTTCTACAGAAGAGGAAAGCAGAAACCAAAGGAAGGTAAATCAGTGGAGAAGGACCCTAAAATACAGGGAAAGAAAACCCATAGCTGGCCTGGGACTCTGAGCACAGGTTAAACAAATACATAGCAATACGGAAAAAAACTGTAATATAAATCACAAGTTTAATTAAAATAACAAGTGACATAAAAATACAAGTCTAACATAACAACTAAGATCCATAGAGACAATAAATTAGGTACTTAACTGACTGTGGAGCAGCAAGGAAAGAGGAGGAGCTAGGGGAGGTGCTGACTATTATACTGGGACTTGGTCTGGTAGTGGCTTATGTTACTATGTGTACCATTTTTTGTATTCTTTGCTGCTATTGGTGGACAGTAAAGAAAGGGATATGCAATATAAGCCTCTGTGTCATGTTATAAAATTAAGATGTTAATTGAAGTACTGTCTGCTATTTTCCTCCGTGGTGAACTCCTACTATTCAGGGCACTTATTAGAAGTTGGCACTTGATGGATAGTGGCACATTGATAGAATGTGGCCTGTGCTCCCTTCCGTCGTATGTTCCCTAGTGACTTAAATAAATAGGGATCCCACCCTGCCTTGGGATAGTCAGCTGGCTTAATTGCCCCCAATAAAGTTTGATTAATTGCCCCCAATTGAACTATATGTATGTAATCTGAGCGCCATTCAGTAATAATGTGTACTCAGATCTAAGCTATCTGGGGCTATGTTGAATGTACCTGTTTTATGCAATAGCTGCACAGTTATATATTTTTCTGTATTTTATTGTCTATTGCTACCATGTGTTCAATGAAGTTTTGCCTCTGTCCTTGGAGATAATTGGATTACTTCCCAATTATCTCCAGGATAGAAGACTCTGTGGAACTAGTTTTGGGCAGAAAAGCCATGCTACATTTGGTTATAAAGGACTTCCAGCTAACTTTTTAAGTACTGGACGGATTTGGCTGAATTTTGGTTATGTTTATATTTAAAGTATGCTGATTTTGAAAATGTAAGTATAATTTATATGAATGTGATGTATACTTTTAAAGTTATGAATAATGTGGAAAAACTGTATTTCTCTGCCTGTGATAATTACATTAACCCATTGTGCAAGGTAATTGTATCACAGGCAGAGGGGAGGATTTTGTGTGGGAGTGTCTGAGTGTATTGTATGTGTTTATTGGTTGTTTTCCAAAACCCTGTGGGTGGTACTAATGTGTGTGTGTGTGTATATAAGAACAATAAACCCACAGCTCTGTCTGTTCCTGCTTGACCCTCAAAACAGAGCCTTGTCTCGTTCTTGGGGGGATTTATTGTATGCTGTTCCAGTTTGACTGCTAGGAATGTATACCTTTTCGTATGGTTTATCCTATTCGGCTGTTTACAGCATTCGTATGTGTGAGAGCATTCAATGCTTCTCTGGTTCGGTGGATTGGTGTCTACAGTAGCTGCCTGTATATCTGGAAGGGAATATCTCTTAAACAGCTGTTAACCTCTTTTATGCCTGGGGGTGCCGTTACAATTGGTGGCAAGCGGCGGGATCGTTCCCACAGCCAGAAGGACAGCTACAGGAGACACCATTCCGTGGATTTACAAGTTGGGGGCAACGCATGTCCCAGTACAGTGACCCTAAAAGCAACAGAATAGAACCAGCAGTGTTATACGAGGAGGACCTGGATGGCCGGGATGCATTAAGGAAAGGCATCTGGTACCGGCCCTGGATAATGTACAATACCAGCGGAGTGAGAGTATCCACAGTGAAGAGCAGTGGTTGCAGAAGCAAATGGCCCTACGGATACCCTTCCTGGGAGAGCAGCCCCTGGAGGAATGGGTGAAGGAACTAGAGCACCGGGTATGGCAGGAGCTATGGCTAGAGGATGCCTACCAGGCGCTCTGGTGGTATATGGCTCAGCATGACCAGCCAGAGGGAGAGGAGTTTGATGGTCCTGGCTTGTTATGGGAGGCCTTTGCAGAGCCTGACTTCGGGAGCCCATGCGCAGACCAGACTTCAGGACATTTTCTACGAGAGGGAGGCGAGGTATGACTGGGATGACCCCCATGAAGTAGAGCAAGACGTGACTCACCTAGCAACCCTGGAGTGGGAACTGGAGCAGGACTACCGAGATCTCTTCCACTCCATTGGGAAGGCTCAGCAGGACAGCAAGGTGACAGACCCATATCCAGAGCCATTCAGCTGGGAAGATATTGTGGAGATTTACTGGGAAGGACCTCAGGGAATTGGGAGTCAAGTCTCCATTCCCCAGCGGCAGGCTGAGTTACAGGGGGGAGAGAAAGTCGGCCCTGTCCCCCAACGGCAGAATGATTGATTTATTGGGAATTGGGAGCCCAGTCTCCATTCTCCAGCGGCAGAGTGACTTACTGGGAGAGGGGAGCCGTGTCCTCCCTCCCCAGGGGCAGAGTGTCCAGCAGGTAATAGAGAGCCCAGTCTCCTTTCCCCAGCAGCAGGACACTGTATTGGGAGAGGAGACAGTCGGTCTCCCCCCCCCCTAGCGGCTGGAAGTATGTATGGGAGAGGAGCTTGTTACCCCCTCTCCCCAGCAGCAGCTTAACGTACCAGGGGGAGACAGTAAGCCCCACAACAGTGCAGATGGGACCGTGGTTGTTACAGACCGTTTCAGCAGAAAAGGGTAAAAATCAGTTTAGGCTATAATCCCCTTTTCACAAAAAGGCACAGCTACTGTAAAAGCACCAAAACTCCCGAATTGGATATAGGCGAATGCATCAAACACCCGAACTGTATACCAGGGAATAAGATAGCACTCCAAGCTGGAACCTCACGAATAGCTGCTAACAGACGAACAGGAAAAGCAGACATCAGCTTACACTCCTAGCAGTCAATATCCAGCAGCATACAGTGAATCACCCCAAGAACGAGACAAGGCTCCGTGTTGAAGGTCAAGCAGTGGTCTGTTTATTCAGGGCTACCTGCCCCTGTATTTATGCACGTCTCCCTCCTGGTGGACACTCCCCTAGGAGACCAGATGGAAGACTGTAACAGCAGACAGACATGTATCATTTTCGTACACACAGCCACAATACTTTCCCATAATGCATCCTGGTTTCCTCCTCTCTATCCTGGAGATAATTAATGAAGTAATTCAATTATCTCCCAGGACAAAGGCCAGACTCCATTATGCACATGGTGACACAGAAACAGACTATCACTTTAAAATACACATTTTATACATAAAACACAGACATGTAACATATCCCCAGATAGCTCAGGTCTGGGTGCACATTATTAGGTGAATGGCACTCAGACCACCCGAATACAGTTTAATTGCCATGGAGCCAAAGTCTTTAATTATACGAACAGGCTCCATGGCATAGCTATCTGGGTTACTACAGTTCACATAAAACATAAAATACCGAATTTCCCTGCATTCACCAAATCCAAACGAATGAGAACCAGGGGCTGGAGGTTCAGCGGTGCCTGCACGTAAAAGTGTCCGATTTTGGTGCATGAAAGCCGGGCAGAAAAGCGCTGGCTGCCCGGGGAGCTCCAGAACACCGCCACCTAGCGGCCGCAAAGTGTAACAGCAGGCAC
Organism: Pelobates fuscus; assembly: GCF_036172605.1. Classification (NCBI taxonomy): domain Eukaryota; kingdom Metazoa; phylum Chordata; class Amphibia; order Anura; family Pelobatidae; genus Pelobates; species Pelobates fuscus. Next base: position 272,680,522 of record NC_086318.1, on the reverse strand, counting down.
AAAGTTAACAAGCAATTAAGCTGCGGTTAACCGCAGCTTCAGGGAGGTAAATAGGAGGCACACTCCAGCTTCTGGGTGGCCAATTAACAACGCCGGCCGGCTGCCCACGGCTCTGGGGAGGTTGGTGTACGGCTGTTTGTTCGGTATATGAAATCTACCGAACTGCTGTGCAGAAAGGGAGAAATAAATCCTTCTGCACAGTAAAATTAACCCTTTAGCTGCCGGTACATAATCCAAAGGCAGCAGGCGGGCAACCAGGCTCCTCCAATACAATGTGGCGAGATTGGTTTCATCACAGTGGTCTCTGCACTTACAGCACAGGGGGTAGGGACAGTCGGTCCTGTCCCTCAGCAACAGGGCTGTTTAGCCAAAGGGGAGATAATCAGATGTATACTTTTAAAGTTATGAATAATGTGGAAAAACTTTATTTCTCTGCCTGTGATAATTACATTAACCCATTGTGTAAGATAATTGTATCACAGGCAGAGGGGAGGATTTTGTGTGGGAGTGTCTGAGTGTATTGTATGTGTTCATTGGTTGTTTTACAAAACCCTGTGGGTGGTACTAATGTGTAAGAATGTGTATATGTTACAGAACTGCCATTTGTAACTGGCCCTTTTAATGACAAATTGCCCTATTTCCCTGGGTTGTGGAGAAGCCTATTTGCCAGCTTCCTTCCTCATGACTATGGCCCCTGGGAGATTGTGCCCCGAAAACTTATGGACTTTTATTGGGTGTGTATATATTGTGACTTTGGTGAACTATGTCCCCAGACCTGTAAAATAACTTATCCCTGGCTTTCTCCCACTTGGTTCAGTAAATGGGGCTTACTAAACCAAGTACCACAAAGGCGGACCACCCAGAAGTGGAAGTGTGCAGGCAATTTACCTCCCAGGCTGTGCGGTTACTGCAGGTTATTTGCCGAGCTCTGGGTGGCCACTGTTCGGGGGGGGGGCAGAGAGTTTGGTGTGTGTGATGAGAGGGTGGGCTTGCCCGGTGGTAGGGCGGTGGCCTAGTGGTTGTGGGGATGGGCAGAGAGAGTGGAGGGGTATGGGGCACAGTCCCCCTCCCGGAGAGCTTGTGAGGGTTTGGTGCTGTGTTCTCCGGTTTTTGGTTGATGCGTGGTCATGTGTTCGTGTCTAGCCTATGTGCTTGTGTCTTGCCTTATCAGTGCTACCTGGTGTCCTGTTATTTGTGATTAGGTTGCTTCTTGCTGTATAATGTTTGCTTTGGTGGTGCTAGGGTGGGTTTGGCTCCAAGTGATCTGTCTGCTGGTTCTGTGGGTTGTGGTTCAGGGAGGGGATGGCACCCTGGGACTGGCTCCAGGGTTGTTTTGGTTCCATGGTTTGTGGAAGGCTTTGAAGGAGTCATGTATCTGGGCTGTTAGCTCGTCTAGGTCTCGTGTTTCCTTTGTTTTCCGTATGACTATAGTTATTGTTCAGGTGCGTGGGTCTGTCCATAGCTCTGCTATCGCTCTTCTTGCCACCAGTGTTATCCTAGCTGTTAGTTTATTTTCACTCCTGGTGAAGGAATCCTTGGGTTTTGTCAGTAGCATAGTCAATGGGTCTGCTGTTCTAGATTTTTCAATGACCTGTTCTATGAGTTGTTGAACTTCTGCACATAAGTCTTTAATTTTGGGCACTGCCACCAGCATGTACCATCTATAAAGGGTTTTGTAGGCTTGTTCCTTGTGCATAACGCACACCGTCAGTGAGCCTATCGCTTCCCAGATGTCTGTTCATACGCTCGGATCCTCGGGTAGGCCAATGTCCCGTTCCTATACTGCCACGTATGTAAGGTTGATTTGGGAGGTGTGTGTCGCCAGAGTGTAGTATATGTTGTAGACCTGTCCCGAGTGTATTGGTGCGTCAAAGCATTGTTTTTCGAATGGTGTCGGTGGCGATGTTCCCGCTTGTTTAATCATGGGTTGCTGGGCTAGATCCCTCAGTTGCAGGTATCGGAAATGGTCTGATGTGCTAGGGAGTCCGCATCAGGTAGATTATTGTAGGCGATTGTCTCTCCTTGTTTGTAGAAATTGATGAAGTGTTTTGGGGTCATCCCTGGTGGGAAGAGTTTGTTCTGATAGATCAGTGTGACCGGGGATATGTATGAAGATAGGTCGTATTTGGGGTTTAGTTTGTTCCATATTGCCAGTGTGTCGGTGATCGCCTCAGATGTGGGTGGAAGGTTTGGTCTGTGTGCTGGGGGAACCCACATGTATGAGGATGGTTGGTCCCATCCTAGGATGTTGTGTTCAGGGTCCACCCATCTTTTGGCTCCTGGTGGTGCGTGCCATTGTGGAATGTGGGCAAGTTGGGCTGTGTGGTAGTAGTCTTCCTTGGATTTGGGGGATATACATTGTCGCTCTTCGAAAGCAAGTTTTTTTGGATTTCCAAATTAATTTATCTATGGCTGCTTGTAGGCTTTTGAAATCCAGTTTCAGTATTGGTATCGGTAGGGTCTTGAAGAGGTATAGGAATCTGGGAAGGAGGTTCATCTTTACCGTAGTAATTCGGCCTAGCCAGGAGACTCCTAATGCTTCCCATCTTTGTAGATCTGTCCTCGCCCAGTTTAGCAGTGGTTTGTAGTTTAATTCATAGAGATCCTTGAGCCTGGGTGTGAGTTATATGCCAAGGTAGGTGATGGAGGTTGTCCTGATTTGGAACGGGAAGAGGGTTCTGAGCGTGCGGAGTTGCGTTGGCGTCATTGCTAGAGGCATGAGGGTCGATTTTGTCAGATTGAGCTTGTTTCCTGAGAAGGCTGCATATTCATCTATCAGTGTGAGTAAGGCTTGCAGTGATTGTAAGGGGTCCCTCACTGTCAGTAGGATATCGTCTGCTTATGCCGCGGCTGTATACGTCTCTTGTCTGATCCGAACACCCTGGATAGCTGAGTTTGTGCGTATAGCGTGCAGGAGGGGTTCTAGGGAGATGTCAAAGAGTAGCGGGGAGAGGGGGTAGCCTCCAGGCGTCCAGTAAGGCAGTGGTTTCTAAAACTTTGGCGAAGAGTCTATCGTTCCTCGTCGTGGTTGGCGGTCGGCCATCTTGAGTTCTCCAGTTGATGGCTGGGGTGTGGGTCGCATTGAAGTATCCCCCTATGATCACGTGGGTGGCTGATATGCTGCTTAGATGGGTTTTGAATAGGTCCCAAAAAGACATATATGGGGTTGTCGGGGTGTACACGGAGCATATGGATATTTTGTGGGTACCTATTTGTCCTGTTAGGAAGAGGAATCGACCCGCTCCATCCTTGAGGGTTTGGATGTTTTCCAGTGGGCATGAGTTGCGGAGTAGAATCACCACTCCCTTCTTTTTGGGTTCTGGGGAATTTGCGAGGTAGTATCGACGAAAATGTCTGTTGACAAGGGGGAATTGTTTTTGGTCCGTAAAGTGCGTCTCTTGGCTCAAGATGATGTCTGTGCCACTGTGGTTCGCCCACCTAAGGATGCCATGGCGTTTGCCAGGGACACTGAGTCCCTTTCTCGTTTATGGAGGTGATTCGGAGGTCTCGGGCCGGCAGCGCTATGGCTCGGCCCGAGTTGCTTCCCTTTGTGCTGTGGGTTGTGTGGGTGAGGTAGTTTGATTAGCATGTTTTGTCCGTTTGGGTTATTGGGGGGGGGTATGTCTGGGACAGTTGCGGATGCTTGTACTGTGTTGTTGTCAGGTTACCGGGGAGGGGGATGTGTAGGGAGGGGAAAGATGGGGGCTTATCAGGTAAATGGTTTCCATGTCGTCATAGCTCATTGGGGTTTGAGGTGTTTGCTGTGTTTGGGGCGGTGTTACAGTGTCCCCTGCAGTAGTCTAGATGTCGGTCTGGGCTGCTGCCCTGTTTTATGTGGTAGTGTGTCTTTGCTGTCTCGGCCCTTTGTCTGGTGTATGTATTGATTTGTCTTGCAGATGTGCTGTGCTTTGTTAGGTCTGTCGTTTCGTGACGTCTGTTTGCTGCCGTGCGTGCCACTAGAGGTATAGGTGTGCTAGTGTGTGTTCTGGCTGGGTGCTGTTCCATCGGGCAGGGTATCCCTGCATCTATGTAGTACATGTCTTGTATGCTTTTGATCACCCTTGGTGTGTGTCCAAGTAGGGGTCTGACAGTCCTTGTTTAGGGATATTGTGTTATCGTGGCTTCCGTTCTTGACTCAGTGCAGGTTTCTCTGGTGCGCTTTTGTAGGGGGGAAGATGGTCGGGTCTGACCATCGTGTTTGTGTTCTGTACGTCCCTATTGTGCCGCATTTTGTTTATCGGGTTGATCCCTGTTCTCTCAAGGGGTATGTTGCTGGCCATGTTATCGTTGTACCTCTCTAGGGTTTAAGAAGCAATATGATCACATACACAATGACATAGTTAGCATCAGAATCCACGGTATTGCCTCAGTCCACTTTTCCTCACATTGTTTCCCCACTTGTCTCAGAGTAAACTTGAGCACATGAGCAGAGATAGTCATACCGACATACATTTTGGCATTTCACAATTACACATTAACATTTGTCACGTACCCCCGTCTCGTTGTAAGTGTCTTATGTGAGTCTGTCATGACAGTTGTTGCGCTAGTGTCTGTGCCGGTCAGGTACCCTCTTATTGGTGTCTGTTTTAGTGGTTTGTGTCCTACCCTTAAGCATCCTGTGGTATCTGTTACTTTTGTGTGGCCTTGGGTCTTGGTTGCTGCTGCTTTCCCCTGGCACACTAGCCTGCCAATGCTTCTGTAAGAGGAAGCTTTGGATTGGTTGAGATTATCAGTCATGGAAATCAGTGTGCTGTGGGGGGTGAACAGTATTTAAATCTTACGTTAAAATCGTGTTAGCGCTATTTGTAAGAGAAACCCTCAAAATAAAAAAGGGCGCTCTACATGTACTCCTAGGAAGAAAAAATATATATGACCCTTATATGTAACACAATGTCTTTTAGTTAACAATAGACCTTACTTATATTCATGTCTACCTGTTAAGCTGCCCCTGTGGGATTCAATATGTGGGACAAACTAAAAGAGCGCTAAAGGTGAGACTAAACGAACATGTGTATAACATAAAAAATAAAAATAAATTTTGAAAACACTCTTTATCCAAACATTTTTCAGATCATCATGCTAGTAATCCAGGAAGCCTTTACTTCTGTGGGATCCACCCCCTCCCCATAGTCTTCATCCCCACCCATCCCATAGTCTTCATCCCCCCTCCCCATAGTCTTCATCCCCCCCATAGTCTTCATCCCCCCCATATTCTTCATCCCCCCCTCCCCTCCCCATAGTCTTCATCCCCCCCTCCCCTCCCCATAGTCTTCATCCCCCCCTCCCCTCCCCATAGTCTTCATCCCCCCCTCCCCTCCCCATAGTCTTCATCCCCCCTCCCCTCCCCATAGTCTTCACCCCCCTCCCCTCCCCATAGTCTTCATCCCCCCTCCCCTCCCCATAGTCTTCATCCCCCCTCCCCTCCCCATAGTCTTCATCCCCCCTCCCCTCCCCATAGTCTTCATCCCCCCTCCCCTCCCCATAGTCTTCATCTCCCCTCCCCTCCCCTCCCCATAGTCTTCATCTCCCCTCCCCTCCCCATAGTCTTCATCCCCCTCCCCTCCCCATAGTCTTCATCCCCCCTCCCCTCCCCATAGTCTTCATCCCCCCTCCCCTCCCCATAGTCTTCATCCCCCCTCCCCTCCCCATAGTCTTCATCCCCCCTCCCCTCCCCATAGTCTTCATCCCCCCTCCCCTCCCCATAGTCTTCATCCCCCCTCCCCTCCCCATAGTCTTCATCCCCCCTCCCCTCCCCATAGTCTTCATCCCCCCTCCCCTCCCCATAGTCTTCATCTCCCCTCCCCATAGTCTTCATCCCCCCTCCCCTCCCCATAGTCTTCATCCCCCCTCCCCTCCCCATAGTCTTCATCCCCCCTCCCCTCCCCATAGTCTTCATCCCCACTCCCCTCCCCATAGTCTTCATCCCCCCTCCCCTCCCCATAGTCTTCATCCCCCCTCCCCTCCCCATAGTCTTCATCCCCCCTCCCCTCCCCATAGTCTTTATCCCCCCTCCCCTCCCCATAGTCTTTATCCCCCCTCCCCTCCCCATAGTCTTCATCCCCCCTCCTCTCCACATAGTCTTCACCCCCCCTCCCCTCCCCATAGTCTTCATCCTCCCTCCCCTCCCCATAGTCTTCATCCTCCCTCCCCTCCCCATAGTCTTCATCCTCCCTCCCCTCCCCATAGTCTTCATCTCCCCTCCCCATAGTCTTCATCCCCCCTCCCCTCCCCATAGTCTTCATCCCCCCTCCCCTCAGTCTTCATCCTCCCTCCCCTCCCCATAGTCTTCTCTCCCATATTCTCCTCTCCCATACTGTCCCCCTCCCCTTGTCCCATAATTACTTACCTGTCTTGTAGCGTTTCTCGGCAGCACAGGGCGCACCGCGGTACTGGAACTTGAATTTCATGTTCCGGTTTCCGGCGGGACTGAAAGGAAGTGCGCACACTGAGCTGAGTGCGCACTTCCTTTCAGTCCCGCCGGAAACCGGAACATGAAATTCAAGTTCCAGTACCGCGGTGCGCCCTGTGCTGCTGAGTAAAGCTTCATATTCGCTCCATAAGACGCACAGACATTTCCCCTCACTTTTGAGGGAAAAAAAGTGCGTCTTATGGAGCAAAAAATACGATAGTTCTTAATTTTTTTAGTTATATTCCTCTTATCTCTACTATATTTTAATACCCAATTGTACTGTTCACTGTGTGTATGTGCCTATACCCTTTAATATGAAGCTGTGTAGCGGAGAGCTGATTTCCCACAGCTTAACTCCACCAATATATCCAGAGGATGCAGGAACAAGTAGTAAATCCCAGAGAATATCCAGCACAGTCAGCAATCAAATCCAATATCCCATCACCTTTCCCAATCACTGGACGACACACAGTATCAGGAGTAGAACTGAAGTTTAATGGCAACATTCCTGCTTTTATGAGATTCTCCCATGCAAGGGAGGGATTCACATCAATTACACATTACACCAATCATATAGACGTTACCTCCCACACATCTCCTCCCCTTAGCTTAACAGATAATACAATTATACTGTACATACTTTTCCCCACTTTCCAGATGTACCCCAAATATGTGTGATATACCTTTAAATCTGGGTGAGCAACATATCCCAAAATCACCAAGATCAGACCAGGGGTTCGGGAATTATAGGAAGGTAAAGTTTCGACGGACCGCATGGGTAAAGATGCCGAAATTAGTTCCATGAAATCTGGCCCTGTGGTCGGTCTCTATTCGTGCCCAATAACTCCCGAAAGGCTATGCCACACATAATGGAGTCAGTAACCGGATGAATCCCCTAGTTCGTGGGATTCATCCTACCGAATGCCGGGCCGTTCGTGAGTTGCTTTTGGTACTTTCTGCCGTCCTGGAGGTCTTAGCGGTGTTCGGCTAGTCGAGTGTCCGTTTTGAGTTCCAGACACTCGAAGACCAAACACCGCTGTGGCGAAACCGACCTCGCCACGTGTCCTTGGAGGGGGCTGATTGCCCGCCTCTTGCCTTTGGACTATGGACCAGACTTTATGGGAATGTGATACCCCAGATAGCCATACCATGGAGCCTATTCATATAATGAAAGACTATGGGAAAGACTTTAGCTCCATGGCAATTGTACTGTGTGAGTAGGATCTGCGCGCTATTCGGTAGTTTTGTGCGTGCAGATCCCAGCTATCTGGGGATAGGTGAAATGTCTGTGTGTTATGTGTAAATGTGACTTTATGTATTTTAAAGTGTTTTATGTCGTTTTGCAACCATGTGGTTAATGGAGTCTGCCTTTAGTCCTGGATAATTGGATTACTTCTCCAATTAACTCCAGGGCAGAAGGGAGGAAACCAGAGTGCATTGTGGGGATGTTTTTCTGCCAGCCAGAAAGGAACAAAATATACTTTTAGTAACTTTTGAACCCCTGGTCTGATCCATGCCATTTTTTAATATGTTGTTCCCCTGAATGGATTGATTGTGGATATGTAATTTTGTGTGAATGTGATGTATGGTTTTGAAGTTATAAATATTGTGTAAAAAGTATATTTTAAACTGTATGAATAATGGGATTATGTGTCACACTAAGGGGAGGGGATGTGTGGGAGGTAACATCTATGTCATTGGTTATTTTATGCCTCCCCCTGGGTGTGGCCTGTATGTGTGAGTTGGAAATAAAAGCCAGGCTGGATGAGCCAGTCCAGAGTTCCTGTTTTACCCTCAAAGTGATGTGTCGTCTCATTATTGGGGGGAAGGATTTATTGCATGCTGTTCCAGTTGACTGCTAGGAGTACAAGCCTATTCGTATGGTTCCTATTCAATGGTCTACAGCATTCATATGCTTGGGAGAATTTAAAAGGTTTCTCGGATTCGGTGATTGTGGTGTCTGCCAGAGTGCTTGGAGTCCTCAGGAAGCACTAGGAGCATCCATTAACGGAGGTACCAAGTCGGGGTGCCAGGTGATCCGTTACATTGGTGGCAAGCGGTGGGATGGCGTCCTAGTGCGAGGTAAAGCAGCTCGGAGACACAGTACGTTTGGATTTACAAATTGAGGGCGACGCTAGTGTGCCTACAGCGTCCCTGTCTACACAAAGATTTGGGAAAATGGGGTTCGTAGACCCCTGGGCAACACACACACCTGAGGAAGAGAGTGAATTAGAATGGAGAGATAATGCCCGGAAAGAATTATGGTACGATGCCCGGGAGGAAGTCCAGTATCAACGGCAGCAGCGCCTTCCTGGTGTCGCATACCAGTTGGAGGAACAAATGGCCTGGCGGATGCCACTTCTGGGAGACCAACCTGGAGGGCAGCGGGTAAGACAACTCGAGTACCTCATGGAAAGGGAACTGAGCCTGGACGCCTCATACCGGGCACTGTGGTGGTGCACTGTCCAGCCAGAGACGTGGAGGGCAGAGGGCATCCAGCCAGAGGGGGAGAACTACACAAGCCCTGGCCTGTTGTGGAAAGCCTTAGTGGAGGATGTCGACTTCGGCAGTCCAGCAGAGTCACGGTACTGGGCTATCTTTCATTACCGAGGTGAGATGATACAGGGCCCGAGATCTATTGGACTGGGAGAAGACCTCCGCCGTTTCGCTGCCATGGAACGAGAGCTGGAGATGGACTATGTAGAACTATTAAATTCCTGCCAGCCGCAGAGCAGGGACGCAGACCGGGAAAACTGGGTGGCAGACCCAGACCTGCTAGCCTATAGCTGGGAAAACGCGGCAGAGGTACCCCCTGCTTCACTACCAGTTGCAGAAGTAGGGGACCTCATAGACTGGTCCTGGAGAGACCCACAGATGGCAGGTGGAGATGGGATCGAGGTCTCTCTACTGGCCCTACAGGGATGCTGGGCAGTCGGCCCAGATCCCCAGCGGCAGGTTACAGTTCAGAGAGAGGAGCTTGTTACACCCTCTCTCCAGCGGCAGCCTAACCCACCAAGGGGAGACCGTAAGCCCCACACCAGCGCAGATGGGACCGTGGTCTCTGCGCCCAAGTTACAGGGAGCTGAAGGAGCCGTCCTCCCTCCCCAGCGGCAGTGTGATTTGTTGGGAATTGGGAGCCCGGTCTCCATTCCCCAGCGGCAGAGTATCCAGCAGGGAATAGAGAGCCCAGCCCCCTTTCCCCCACAGCAGGACTCTGTGCTGGGAGGAGAGACAGTCGGTCTCCCTCCGCAGAGACGGGAAGTATGCATGGGAGAGGAGATTGTTACCACCTCTCCCCAGCGGCGGATCATTAATGTACAGGGAATAGAGAGCCCAGTCTCCATTCCCCAGCGGCAGAGTGTTCTAATGGGAGAGGAGCTGGTTACCACCTCTCCCCAGCAGCAGCTTAATGTACCAGGGGGAGACTGTAAGCCCCACACCTGTGCAGATGGGACCGTGGTCTCTGCACTTCCAGCACAGGGGGTAGGGATGGTCGGTCCTGCCCCCCCACAACAGGGCTGTGTAACTAAAGGGGAGACAGTCGGTCTCCAGCAGCAGAGTTGTGTAACTCAAGGGGAGACAGTCGGTCTCCAGCAGCAGAGCGGTGTAACTCAAGGGGAGACAGTCGGTCTCCAGCAGCAGAGCGGTGTATTTAAAGGGGAGACAGTCTGTCTCCAGCAGCAGAGCTGTGTAACTAAAGGGGAGACAGTCGGTCTCCAGCAGCAGAGCTGTGTAACTCAAGGGGAGACAGTCGGTCTCCAGCAGCAGAGCGGTGTAACTCAAGGGGAGACAGTCGGTCTCCAGCAGCAGAGCGGTGTATTTAAAGGGGAGACAGTCGGTCTCCAGCAACCAGGCTCCAACCAGACTACTCCCGTGGTAGTGCTGGCAACAGGACAGAGTACCGCTGGTCTCTGCCCCCTCAGCAACCTACCAAGGCAGCCTACCAGTCCCCCACACAGCCGTGGTGAGGCACCTGAACCTGGACAAGATTCTCCCTCACCCAGGTGTAGTAACTGTTTATTGTGGGTGGGCTGCTCTGCTGTTTCTGTCTTGTGGGTGGGCTGCTGGACTAACAAGGGCACTGACCGGCAGGAGGTCAAGTACCCTGTTAGTCTGGGGGGTAAAGGGGAGAAGTGTGGCGAAACCGACCTCGCCACGTGTCCTTGGAGGGGGCTGATTGCCCGCCTCTTGCCTTTGGACTATGGACCAGACTTTATGGGAATGTGATACCCCAGATAGCCATACCATGGAGCCTATTCATATAATGAAAGACTATGGGAAAGACTTTAGCTCCATGGCAATTGTACTGTGTGAGTAGGATCTGCGCGCTATTCGGTAGTTTTGTGCGTGCAGATCCCAGCTATCTGGGGATAGGTGAAATGTCTGTGTGTTATGTGTAAATGTGACTTTATGTATTTTAAAGTGTTTTATGTCGTTTTGCAACCATGTGGTTAATGGAGTCTGCCTTTAGTCCTGGGTAATTGGATTACTTCTCCAATTAACTCCAGGGCAGAAGGGAGGAAACCAGGGTGCATTGTGGGGATGTTTTTCTGCCAGCCAGAAAGGAACAAAAGATACTTTTAGTAACTTTTGAACCCCTGGTCTGATCCATGCCATTTTTTAATATGTCGTTCCCCTGAATGGATTGATTGTGGATATGTAATTTTGTGTGAATGTGATGTATGGTTTTGAAGTTATAAATATTGTGTAAAAAGTATATTTTAAACTGTATGAATAATGGGATTATGTGTCACACTAAGGGGAGGGGATGTGTGGGAGGTAACATCTATGTCATTGGTTATTTTATGCCTCCCCCTGGGTGTGGCCTGTATGTGTGAGTTGGAAATAAAAGCCAGGCTGGATGAGCCAGTCCAGAGTTCCTGTTTTATCCTCAAAGTGATGTGTCGTCTCATTATTGGGGGGAAGGATTTATTGCATGCTGTTCCAGTTGACTGCTAGGAGTACAAGCCTATTCGTATGGTTCCTATTCAATGGTCTACAGCATTCATATGCTTGGGAGAATTTAAAAGGTTTCTCGGATTCGGTGATTGTGGTGTCTGCCAGAGTGCTTGGAGTCCTCAGGAAGCGCTAGGAGCATCCATTAACGGAGGTACCCAGTCGGGGTGCCAGGCGATCCGTTACAACCGCTGTTCGTGGGGTTAAGATGGCCGCCGCCACGTGTTCGGCTGCCGAAATGGCGGCCACCCAGGGAATACAGCAGGGAGTTCGTATGAACCAAGGGAATAAGAGAAACGATCAAAGAGGTAAATTGCATGATTAATGTACATCAGGGTGGTCCGGTTGTTCCGTACTTTGTTCGTATACCGAACAAAGTATGTCCATAGATGGTGCAATGTCAATCTGTGTAATCCAGGCATGAAAAAACGCTACACGGCTCCCCCTTGCCCACAAGCCGGCATAGACAGTCAGATCTATTACGGATCGATTTGGGGATGTCACGGATCATTTTATGCTCACGGATCATTTTTCCAATTCAGTCTGTCTTGACAACCCGTCAGCGTTTCCATTCTGTTTTCCCGGGTGGTATTGTATATTAAAGTCAAAGGGCTGCAGCGCCAAACTCCAGCGCAGCATCCTGACATTGTCCCCTGCCACCCGGTTCAACCATACTAACGGGTTACGATCCATGACCAACGAAAATGGCTGTCCATACAAATACGGTTGTAATTTCTTTAGGGCCCACACCACGGCCAGGCATTCCTTTTCGATGGCGGCATAGCTTACTTCCCTTGGTAGCAGTTTTCTACTGATGTAAGCCACAGGATATTCTCCGCCATCGGCCCTGACTTGGCTCAGTACTGCCCTCAATCCAAACATAGAAGCGTCTGTGTGAACAAGAAAGCGTTTCGTTGGATCAGGGGCTGCCAAGACAGGAGCATTTACAAGTGCGTTCTTCAACTGTTGGAATGCCTGCTCACACTCCGGGGTCCAGATGACCTGACGGGGAAGGTTCTTATGGGTAAGATCAGTAAGGGGTTTGACCATGGCGCTATAGTTGGGCCCAAACTTCCTATAATACCCTGCCGTCCCTAGAAACGCGAAGACCTGAGTTTTGGTTCTGGGGGGTTGGCCACTGCGCTACGGCCTCTACCTTTGCGGGTTCTGGATTCTGCATCCCGCAACCTACTCGGTGGCCGAGGTACTGAACCTCAGCCATTCCAATACTGCACTTGGCTGGTTTCAAAGTTAACCATGCCTCCCTAATTATATCTATAACGGCTCCTATATGGGCCAGGTGCTCCTGCCAGGTATTGCTGAAGATGGCAATATCATCAAGGTAAGCACAGGTATAGTCCTGGAACCCATCTAGGAGTCGGTCTACCATCCGCTGGAATGTGGCCGGGGCGTTCTTCATCCCTAACGGCATTACCTTAAATTGGTACAAGCCGAATGGGGTGACGACCGCCGACTTAGGGATAGCATCTGGAGCTAAGGGAATCTGCCAATACCCCTTACAAAGATCAATTGTAGTGAGGTATTGGCCCCTGGCCATCCGTTCCAGTAATTCATCTATCCTAGGCATAGGATATGCGTCGGATACGGTTTTCTCATTTAATCTCCGGTAGTCCACGCAGAAACGGGTGGTACCATCTCGTTTAGGTACGAGGACTACCGGAGACGCCCAAGGGCTGTCAGAGGGCTCAATCACCCCTAGTTGGAGCATCTCATTGATCTCCTGGCGCGTGTGTTCCCGCACCGCCTCTGGTATGCGGTATGGGGTTTGGCGCATAGGTAACTGACCTGGGGTTTCTACGCAGTGAGTCGCCAGGGGCGTGTAGCCTGGTACTTTAGAAAAGTATTCTCGTTTTTCTCTCAACAACTGTTGTACCTCACTACGCTCCTGTGGACTCTGCCACTCCCCCAGCTTAACCTCAGCTATGTCACTACCTGATTTTCTGTCGTCTAGCAAGTCTGGAAGGGGAAGGTTGTCACACTCTTCAGAGGGGGGTGCACAAATGGTGGTCACCTTGTCGGAGCGTTCCTGGTAGGGTTTTAGCATGTTCAAGTGAATCATGCATCGCCCCTCTGAGCCAGTACAGAGGCCAATTATATAGGTGGTGTCGCAGCACTGCTCCAGCACCTTATAAGGGCCCTGCCAGGCGGCCTGTAGTTTGTCATGCCGGACAAATTTTAAAATTAAAACTTTCTGTCCTACCTGAAAGCTACGGTCCCTGGCGTTCCGATCATACCAGGTGCGCTGGCGTGTCTGGGCCGCTTGGAGGTTCTTCCGTACTGCTCGGGTTAGTTCCAGTCGGTTCCGAAACTCCAGTACATAAGGTATGATGGGAGTACCTGTGGCGCTGTGCTCTCCTTCCCAGTGTTCCTTAATGAGATCTAGGGGACCTCGGACCCGCCTCCCAAATGATAATTCAAACAGGGAGAACCCCGTGGATTCCTGCGGCACCTCCTGATACGCAAAGAGGAGGTGTGGTAGGAATCTTTCCCAGTCCCGATGGGTTTTGGCGAACGTTCAGAGCATCTGTTTCAATGTTCCATTAAACCGTTCGCAGAGCCCATTGGTCTGGGGGTGATATGGGGCACTGATTATTGGCCTCATGTCACAAAATTTCCACAGCTGCTGGGTGACCTCGGCAGTGAACTGCATACCCTGATCGGAGAGAATCTCCTGGGGTAATTGTAACGGATCACCTGGCACCCCGACTGGGTACCTCCGTTAATAGATGCTCCTAGCGCTTCCAGAGGACTCCAAGCACTCCACCAGACACCATAAGCACCGCAGGCTGCAGCTATCTCCCTTCAGAACGAAGCAGGAACAAGCTCTTACAAGAGCTCAGTGATTATAGCAAGGGAATATGCCTAGCATAGCAATCCCTTGTAGCAGATTCCCCCAATAAGAGACAGGACTCAAGTTGAGGGTAAAACAGGAACTCTCTGGCTGCTAGCTTGCAGCCCTTTTTATTAGGTGCTCCCATGAAGGGGAGGGACACACACAGTAACGTACATTAACCAATCACACAATAGTTACATCCCACACATAGCCCTCCCCTCTACCTGTAAACTAATTATCTGTACACACAGGAAAATACAATTATCATAGGTAGGGAAAATACAGTTTTTACACAACATTCATAACTCCCAAAATATACATCACATTCGCATAAAAATACATATTCACAATCAATCCATTCAGGGGAACAACATACTCAAAAATCATACGAATTGGACCAGGGGTTCAAAAGTTAGTACAAATGTGCATTTGACCTTCTGGAAGCATGGTTTTACAGGGCCCTCTATCCTGGAGACAATGGGGGGAAGTAATCCAATTATCCAGGACTAGAGGCAGACTCCATTAACCACATGGTTGCAAAACGACATAAAACACTTTAAAATACATAAAGTCACATTTTACACATAACACACAGACATTTCACATATCCCCAGATAGCTCAGGTCTGAGTGCACATTATTAGGTGAATGGCACTCAGACCAACCGAATACAGTTTAATCGCCATGGAGCCAAAGTCTTTAATCACACGAATAGGCTCCATGGCATAGCTATCTGGGTTACCACAGCTCACACAGGGCAAGTACCAAATGACCCCACTGTATTTAAAGGGCCAGAATGAGTGACATACACTCTGGTATGGCCGAATACTGTTTTTAAAGGGCCCAATCTCCCAGGGCCATAGTCCAAAGGCAGCAGGTGGGCAGCCAGGCTTCTCCAATGCAATGTGGCGAGATTGCTCTCGTCACAGTAATCCTACCCAGGAGAAAATCTTCATGAGAGCCTCAGCCACCGTTTCTGCATGAATATTAGTTAGGGCTACCGCCTCGGGATACCTGGTAGCCTAGTCTACCATTGTCAATATGTATTTCTTGCCCGAGGGGCTAGCCTTCTTTAAGGGACCTACTATGTCCACCGCTACGCGGCTAAACGGCTCCTCCACTATGGGTAGGGGGTGCAACTTGGCTTTCCTGCGATCTCCCTTTTTCCCTACCCTCTGGCAGGTATCGCAGGTACCGCAATACCTCCGGGCCTCCTGACTTATCCCTGGCCAGAAGAAACTCTGTGTCAATCGATACCGGGTGCGACTGACCCCAAGGTGTCCGGATAGCGGTATATCATGCGCTATCCGGAGTAACTCGGCTCGGTACCTCTGGGGCACCACTAACTGACGCAAAATGACTGGGTCTGTTCCGTCTACCTTTTTCTCGGTCTCTCTATATAAGAGATTACCCTCCCATAGGAATCTCTCTCCGTCTGACCCTGCTACCCCTGTGCTTATCTTATCCCTGTACACCTGTAACGTGGGATCTGTGGCTATCTCGGCTTCAAATTCGCTAGGTGGGGCCCAGGGTATACATTCTATAGGTGGGGAAGGACCTCTTACCTGAACCTCCGGGTGTGAGTTGTAGTCCTGGGTGCAGGCCTGTTGGCGTGTGACCACGGGGTGAGCCTCTCCAACCGCTGGAGTCTGAGGTTCATATGCCGATGTCAGTTTCCCCAAATCATTCCCCAACAAAACTTCCCCTAGTATGCTAATTATTAATATGTGGTTTTTATGAAGATTGAATGTATAGTTTTAAAGTTATAAAAATGTATGAAAAGTACAAGTTTTTAGCTTGGAGATAATTGAGTAGATACAGTAAGAAACTCAATTATCTCCCAAGCAGAGGGGAGGGAATATGTAGGATGTAACCGATATGTGATTGGTGAATGCCTAATTGCCTGTGGGCGTCTCCCTTGCAGGGGAGCAATGCATAAAAGCAGACTACCTGCCATTAAACAAGAGAGTTCTACGTCACCCTCAATCTAGAGTCCTGTCTCTTATTGGGGGTAACCGCTATACAGCTATTCACACTAGTTCTTGTAAGAGCTTCTTCACTTGGAAAACGACTGGATGCTGAGAATCCTCCTCACTGATCAGGAAAAGGACACCCTCCAGCGGTTGATACCCCTTTGCTACACGGGGTAACTGCTACATTGGTGGCAGCAGTGGGATGGCGTCCTAGTACGAGGAGAAGCAGCTCGGAGACACTGGTATCATATGCAAGGTTATTGAGGGCAACGCTAGCCACTGTGCAGCGTCCCTACCTATGACAACATGGAGCGAGCATGGATAGAACCCTGCGAAGAGCACCTCAACCTGATATGTCGCTACGAGGACGACGCTTACATTGAGGAGGTAAAGAGGCGATTGGTCTGCTATGGCCCAGGCCCTTCAAACGAGGTGATCTCCCAAGTAATGTGCCAGTTGAGTGCTGAGAACAGTGCGGCAAGGGCCTTTGAGCAAAGGAGCTTGAGGATATGGACACCCAATCTCCAGTGGCAGTTGGCGCCCCAGGGAGACAAAGGTGGCGTCCTTCCCAGCGGCAGTGTGAGTTACAAGGAGCCGAAGGTGTCGTCCTTCCTCCCCAGCGGCAGTGCGAGTTACAGGGAGCCGAAGATGCCGCCCTTCCTCCCCAGCGGCAGTGTGTGGTACAGGGAGCTGAAGGTGCCGTCCTTCCTCCCCAGCGGCAGTGTGTGGTACAGGGAGCCAAAGGTGCCGTCCTTCCCCCCCAGCAGCAGTGTGTCCTACAGGGAGCAGAGACAGTTGGTCTCTCTCTCCAGCAGCATGACAATGTTATGGGAGTGGAGACAGGCGGTCTCCCTCTCCAGCGGCAGCCTGAGTTTCAGGGAGAGGAGCACAGCACCCTCTCTCCCCAGGGGCAGCTTACCGTAACAAGGGGAGACACCAATCTCCCAGATCGCGCAAATGGGACCGTGGTCTCTGTGCCTGACCTACAGGGATGCTAGACAGCCAGTCCAGATCCCCAACTACCCTCACAGGGACACCAGGAGGAGGGGGTAAGTACGATTTCCCCTCCCCAGCTAACTCCTAACTTGGCAGAGGAGATGTTAACCCCCACTGACTCCCATGTTCCCCTGGCTACTGAGCCGGACTATGTTCCCAGCACCCCAGCAGAAGAGCTGGCAGCTGGGCAGAGTGCAGTCGGCCTCTGCCCTACCTTTGTCCCTGGTCCAGAGCCTGATGTCCTGCAGGCTATCGCAGCAGAAGAGCTGGCATCAGGGCAGAGCGCCGCTGGCCTCTGCCCTACCGACCCCCGTGTTACAGGACTGGCCTGCACAGGGCTGCCATCAGAAATTTTGGGGCCCCTGACACAGCTCAAGGTCTGGGCCCCCCGGCGCCTGCACCCGAGTCCCCCTCCTCCCCCCCCCCCCCCGAGTCCGCCCACAGGGATGCAGTGTCTGCAGGGCCGGTGCAAGGATTTTTGCCGCCCTAGGCAAAAGTAAAGTTTGCCGCCCCCCCATGTGACACCACAGTGCCCCACCCATATGATCTGCCATGTTAACTAACACAGTGCTGCAGTGCCGCCGTGTTTACAATAAAAGGCCTGCAGGGACAGGCTATAGACACCAGAACCACTACATTAAGCTGCAAATCAATGTTCTGGGAGAACGGGAAGCAGCTCCATTTTTTTTTTTTTGTCAATCTTTATTTTATTGAGGCATGTGGTTATGGTGGTACAGAATAAAGAGAGGGAGACATGCAGGGGTTATACAGGTTGTACACATCATGGCAATTGCAATATCTCCTAGGATTAACGGCCTTGTTTTATATTATATAAACAAGCTTAACTGAGAGAGTACAAAATAAAGTTAAAAGGTCAAGATGATGGGCATTCAGTATGGTAAACATGGCTTAATAACATAGGTTCTTAGCAGTAACAGGCGAGCGATTGTTATAGTGAGGTATAGGTTTAAACGAGCCAAGAATTTACACCAGACTTAATGACAGGAATGTCCCAGGATTATCTAGTCCAGTATGTAGCATGTTAAGTTAACAGTGCTGTGTGAAGTACATGTTAGGCAGGTTCTATATCATGCATTTATACATGAACAGTTTCAGCTGTCACTAGCCAGCAACAAAAACAAACAAAGTGAACTGCGAACAGGTTGATTCTAAACATACATGTGCATATGAAGGCATATCATACCCAGGCTTAAGTTCCCTAACATGTAATGTATGTATTCAGGTTCGGATAAGAAGACTTAAACAAACAATAACCTTATAAACACAGGCCTAAAATTGCTAAGCATTTAGGTAGTTGGTACCACAGTAGACAGGGTATATAGTATGCCGCTCTCAGGGTAAATAAACATTTTGCTCTATGAATCTTGTGGGGTAGCATAAACCCATTATAGCCAAATCCAGAGCCTATCTAGGTGAGCTGTTAAAAAAGACAGTTGGTAGGCTATGTAACATCATAGACACGTATTAGAGGTTTAAGGTGTCTGGCTGAACATTCTAGATTCTAACAAGCTAGATAACTGTCTGTGTATTCAACAGTAGGAAAAACAATTGAGAATATTTTACGAGAGATTAGAGTAAGATAATAGCATAACAGTATACGAGTAGGCAGTGTGGTAAGCCAGGTTAATTCGTTATACGGTCTAGGGTGAACCAGCAATGCATAACTAGTTAATATTTATCTTACACATTAGGCAGATCATACATTTCTGTCGAGTGGGAATATAGAGTTCCTCGCTTGCATAGCTTGCCAGGTATATAGAACAGATGGAGTAGACTCGGTTTTAGCGTAAACCTGTCATTCGGGAACCGGGGATTAGAGTCCAATGGGAACTTGAGGCGAGTTCTTAACCGGCTGTTCCGTGGGGTGTGGGTGTGTGTCCGCTGTCGCCTGCTGAGCTGACCCCAGGGCACCGGAGTTGTTCCTGGATCATCCGATTCCCGTGGTTGGCAGGCCTGGTGCAATCACTTGGTGAACCTGTGGTCCGCTCAAACTTGAGGAGAGTTGTAGCTGTGTGTCCCGGACGGAGGTGAGCCCAGAGGCCCCTGCGGCTCTGCTGATGGTGGCATTGTTGCGCGGGACGTAGTGGACTCTGCTCCAGCCCCAGGCCTTTTGGAAGGTCCGCATCTGTGTGCCACAGACTCGGGTATGCAGTGCAGCCGGGTCTACCCCTTTACGGGTGCTGCGGAGGGCCCCGGTGGTCAGGCGCCGCCAGCGGTGGGTGGTCCTCCGGCGTTGTGGGCGATGCTGCGGGGTTATACCCCATTTGGCCTTCGGCCCAGGATGGCAGGGAGCCTGGGTGGCTTGTGCTCCAGGTCTGGATCCGCCCGAGCGGGGCGCGCTCTGCCCTTTCTCCTTGGCCTCCCGCATATACTTTGGGGACTGTATTGCCATACGCCACTCCAGTCTCTCCCTGAAGCGCTGGAAGGCCTCATCTATACTTCGGATGGTGCGCTCAATCATGTCTCCGCCGGGGTTCGCATGTGTAAGCGCCGTTTGTGTTGCGGCCTGTGCACGAGGCCTGTCTTGTGTCGTGCCCGATTTTTCATGCCAAGTGAAATTGTAGGTGAGAGCTTGTTGCTTGTCGATGGGGACCGGGATAACCCCCGCCGGTCCACTGGGGGGGGGACGGGTATCTCTGCTAGAAAGCTTCGCTCTATGTCGCGGCGGGAGAGCGGCCGTCTCCCCCGCCCCGGCCATGCTTGTAGGCCGCAGAGGTCGCTTGGGTGATTTCTGCTCGAGGGGGTGCATGTATGGTATTCGTAAGTAGGGCTTGCTTTCCCCTTGCCTCCAGCAACTGGTAGCGGGTCAGTAGTCGCTTGGTGTGGGAGTTAAATCGATAAATATCGCCGCCAGGAGCAGGAGCTTCAGTATCGTGTGACTGCTCTGCTTCAAGATCAGGCCCCGCCCCCGCAGCTCCATTTTTTGAGGGCCCTTTACACAGCTCAAGGTCTGGGTCCCAGGGTCCACCTTCATGTTCCACCAATGAGTTTGTTCACAGGGATGTGTGTGTGGGGGGGGATGTCCTGATGTGTGTGTGTGTGGGGGGGGGGGATGTCCTGATGTCCTGATGTGTGTAAGGAATGCATTGTGTGAATCTGTGTTTGTATGTGTAAGGGCTGCAAGGTGAGTTTGTGTATGTATGGGATGCAGTGTGTGTGTCTGTAAGGGATGCACTGAGTGTGTGGAAGGGGTGAATTGTGTGTTGCTGTGTGTAAGGGATGAATTGCTTGTGCATGTGTGTCTGTGTGTAATGCATTGTGTGTTTTTCTGTGTGCAAGGGGTGCATTGTGTGTGTGTGATGGATGTCAATCTCTCCCCCTACCCCCGTCAATTTCCTTCTTCTCCCCCCCTCTCCAATTTCCTTCTTCCCCCCCTCCCTCTCATTGCCTTCCCCCCCTCCAATTTCCTTCTTCTCCCCCTCCCTCTCATTTCCTTCCTTCTCCCCCCTCTCTCATTTCCTTCCTTCTCCCCCTCCAATTTCCTTCCTCCCCCCTCCAATTTCCTTCCTCCCCCCTCCAATTTCCTTCCCCCCCTCCAATTTCCTTCCTCTCCCCTCCAATTTCCTTCCTCTCCCCTCCAATTTCCTTCCTCTCCCCCCTCTAATTTCCTTCCTCTCCCCCTCCAATTTCCTTCCTCCCTCACCCCTCAAATTTCCTTCCTCCCTCACCCCTCAAATTTCCTTCCTCCCTCCCCCCTCAAATTTCCATCCCCCCCCCCTCAAATTTCCTTCCTCTCCCCCTCCCTCAAAATTCCTTCCTCTCCCCCCTCCCTCAAATTTCCTTCCTCTCCCCCCTCAAATTTCTTCCCTTCCTCTCCCCCTACCTCAAATTTCCTTCCTCTCCCCCCTCAAATTTCTTCCCTTCCTCTCCCCCTACCTCAAATTTCCTTCCTCCTCCCCTCAAATTTCCTCCCTTCCTTTCCCCCCTCAAATGTCCTCCCTTCCTCTCCCCCTCCCTCAAATTCCCTCCCTTCCTCTCCCCCCTCCCTCAAATTTCCTCCCTTCCTCTCCCCCCTCCCTCAAATTTCCTCTCCCCCCTCAAATTCCTACCTCTCCCTCCCCTCCCTCAAATTTCCTTCCTCTCCCCCCCAAATTTCCTACCTTCCTCTCCCCCCCAAATTTCCTTCGTCTCCCCCCAACAAATTTCCTTCCTCTCCCCCTTCAAATTTCCTCCCTTCCTCTCCCCCCCCAAATTTCATCCCTCCCCCCCACTCCCTCAAATTTCCTCCCTCCCTCTCCCCCCCACTCCCTCAAATTTCCTCCCTTCCCTCCCTCTCCCCCCACTCATTCAAATTTCCTCCCTCTCCCCCCCCCACTCCCTCAAATTTCCTCCCTTCCCTCCCTCCCCCCCACCCTCACTCACTCAAATATCCTCCCTCCGTCTCCCCCCCACCCCCACTTACTCAAATGTCCTCCCTCCCTCTCACCCCCACTCACTCAAATGTCCTCCCTCCCTCTCCCTCTCCCCCACCCCACTCACTCAAATTTCCTGACACCCGGCGGGCGCGCGAGGGAGCACTCTCCCTGGCTGAGTGCTTCCTCTTCAGCTCCCTCGCGCGCCGCGTACTGATGCCGGAGCCGGAAGATGATGTCATCTTCTGGCTCCGACATCAGTATGATGCGCGAGGGAGCTGAAGAGGAAGCACTCAGCCAGGGAGAGTGCTCCTTCGCGCGCGCGCCGGGTGTCAGCAGGGCCAGCCTCTGGGGGGCCCTGAGGTGACCGGCTGCTGGGCCCCCCAGGAGAAGAGGCTGGCCTAGTGGGTACATACCAGGGTTGCAGGGCCCCCTGTGACCCGGTATGTTCCCACTGAATGTGGGGCCCGGATGACCTGAGCAGTCCGGGCCCCCCAGGACCGCCAGGCCCATGACAACCGTTGCGGTTGTCATGCCCTGATGGCGGCCCTGGGCCTGCACTCCCTTCACCCCAGCAGAAGCACTGGCATCAAGGCAGAGCGCCGCTGGCCTCTGCCCCTCAAGTCCCCACAGCGTGTTGCCCCATCACTACAGCGAAATACCCAGGTGCAGTAACTGTTTGTTGTGGGTGGGCTGCTCTTGCACTTTGTTGTTGTGGCGGGGCTGCTCTTGCACTGGTTTATTGTGTGTTGGTGGATCGACTAACATAGGCACTGACTGACAGAAGGTCAGGTGCCTGGTTAGTCTTCCCCCCAAAGGGGAGATATGTGACAAACTGCAATTTGCCACTGGCCATTGGAGAGGACTGATCGCTAGCCTCCTGCCCTGCGACTATGACCCTGGGATGTATTGCCCCTTAAGAACTGCGTTTAGGCATAATGGATTTTTGTATGCTGTTCCTGGCCCTTTAAATACTTAGGAGCAGTGTCACAACTTTTAAACTGGCAGTTCGAATGCAGTCGAAGTGCCGAAGTCGTCGAAGTGCCGAAGTCGTCGAAGTGCTGAAGTCATCGAAGTGTCGAAGTCGTCGAAGTGGCCGCCATTCGACAAACGAACACGTGGCGGCGGCTCGTTCGAATGGGACTTAGTCGTTTTCTCGGTGTAAAATAGACCGACCGCACAGCCCAAATCCATGGAACTGTTTTGGGCATGAAAATGTGCTTGCGGTTGGTCATAAAGGACTTCCAGCTAACTCTTAACCCCTGGATGGAATTGGCTGAATTTTGGATATGTGGTAAGTAAAGTATGCTGATTATTAATATGGGGATTTTATTAAGATTGAATGTATAGTTTTAAAGTTATAAAAATTTATGAAAAGTATAAGTTTTTAGCTTGGAGATAATTGAGTAGTTACAGTAAGAAACTCAATTATCTCCCAAGCAGAGGGGAGGGAATATGTGGGATGTAACCAAGATGTGATTGGTGAATGCCTAATTGCCTGTGGGCGTCTCCCTTGCAGAGGAGCAATGCATAAAAGCAGTTCTGTTCTACTTCACCCTCAATCTAGTCCTGTCTCTTATTGGGGGTAACTGCTATACAACTATTCACACTAGCTCTTGTAAGAGCTTTTTCACTTGGAAAACGACTGGATGCTGAGAATCCTCCTCACTGATCGGGAAAAGGACACCCTCCAGTGGTTGAAACCCCTGCGCTACACGGGGTAACTGCTACACTAGATACTTGGCGTCTCTCTAGCTACAACAGCATACTGCCCGGCGGAGACGCTTCAGCTCTTCCGAGAAGATCATTTTGATGGACAGTAACATCAGACTCACTTGTTTTAAACCCACGCTTATTTGTGATACCTTGGAGACAAGTATCACCACTTGTCCATGTAAGAAGGGTTTCTTTTGGGGGTGAAGGTTTTTTTTATGCTTATAATAAACAGTGTTACGCTATGAGAATTTTTCTTGTGTCCTTTTTAAAGGTACCATCTTGACGCTACATACTACTGTGGTTTAAACCAGCGGATTTTATTTTTGCAACTGCAATCAACCCCCCCCAATACCAAAGAACTCTGGGACATTTGAATATACATTTTTCTTGGAGGATTTTATTCATTACCAATATATACCATGAATATAAGTAAGGTATATTGGTAACAAACAGACATTGTGTTATATATAAGGGTCATATATATTTTTTCTTCCTAGGAGAGCGCACTTTTTTATTTTGAGGGTTTCTCTTACAAATAGCGCTAACATGATTTTAACGTATTGTTTATATGAAATTGGGAAATTTCTAATCTGTTTTTAGCTGCTTTTATTAATTTGCTAATTTATTATTTTGTTACAAATTTTATTGGTTATCTATTTTTGCGCTCTCTTATCTTTATATAGTATTTAAATCTTACCTTGATGAGACACCTACACAGGGGCACCAACAAAAGGTATAGGATCACTTTAGCAATACATATTTGCATTCTTAATGTTATAGTGTTCCTTCAAAGAAAACTAAAATAACAAAGAAAATGAGTAAAAAAGGCAAATAAAATGATTAATGCATAACAAAAACCAGAAACACAAACAGTTGTGGTCACTGTGTATCTAGTGAAAAAATAGATACAAAATATAATTTGTTACCAGTTTTAGAACTACTATCCCACTTTGAGTAAAATTAACTCAAAAAGAAAACATTTTTACATGAACTTACTACTACTACTACTACTTTACCCTAGCCAATTAACTGCAACAGTATAGACATCACTCACCCACTAACATTGCTTGCTGTCCCTTAGCAAAGAAGACATAATTTGAAAAAAATAAAAAACTTGAGTAGATGTGTCCCTAAATTAGCAGACTCACTACTACAAAACAAAATGAAGGCTGAGGCCTAGAAGGCAGGCATGGCAGAAAAAAAAACTATTCTATTAGAAATTAAAAGACAGACACAATCACACTGGCAGAGAAACTGTCTGACCTGAACAAATATACGGTACATAAATAAATAAATAAATGAGTGAGAGGCACTGTATCTAAAAAAATAAATAAAAATATAAATGCATTTTTTTTTAAACTGCAGAAAAATCTCTCTCCCACTGGTACACACTACAACACTGATAGAGACTGCGACAGGTGATGAGTACCATCTCTTCCTAGAAGAAAGGCAGAAATATCTATAGTCTCTTGCACTGCAATAGTCAAAGTAAAAGGAAAACACTTTGTCAAATATATAAGCAAACAAATAATTAGAACAATGGATCACCAAGAATAAGCCCCTTCTTGGAAATAAATACAAGCAAATCATGAGGGGCTTATTTAAAGTATTGTATATGGTTTAGCCTGCTACAGGGTAAATACAACATTGTAGGTAGTTTGAGTACATTAAAAAAAAAAAAAAGCATTTTAAGACAACTTGGCAATTGAAGTGACAAATGACAGGAGAATTGAATTGATAAATGACCCTATGCAAACTGGTGATGTTGTTTTGGTGCTTATAGTATCTCTTTAAATCAGCTGTGGCCTACTGGGCCAATGATACAATTAATTAACAAAAGCACCAAAAGTTCTGCCCTACAATTTAAAGTGTTTCTGGATTTAAAATCTATTTCATTTTGTAACTTTATTGCAAACTTATGCTCTTACAATGATTATCAAAATATTCTTCCTTTACTTCCTGCTTTTAAACGTTTCCTTTCTACAATAATAATAACAAAGTATACAACCAAGAAAGGTACATTCAAATTATTCTTGTTTTCAAGTACATCCTGGGGATATTACCTTAGCCCAACATTCAAGGGCTGTTACTTTTACCCAATTTAATGGTACTCATTTTATCTACTCGGAAGGATGAAGGGTTGAGTCAACCCTTTACTTAGTCACTTACTTCAGCCACTGAGTATGAAACCATTTTGTAATGTTTTCCAGGATAATTGGTCCCCCTGATACGTTTCTTAACTGGCTATGAGTTTCTATGTAAGAGGTAGTCAAAGGAGAGACATAAATTGGATAGCCCAGTGGCTGATCACATGAGGAGTTAATCAGGTTTCTCAGAACATGTTTATTATTTTGGATGCTTCCCCTTTCAGGGTCACGATTGCGAAGGAAGATCAATTCCAACTGTTGTCCAGCCCACAATCCTCTTACACATTCCATGTTGATCTGCAATGAAAATGAAGGCAGTCAATTAATATAAATGTATGCATGGGGTGTATATTAGACATTTTTTATATTTTTCTTGTTTTACTACTTTGTATTGTTTTAACCTGTTTATTCATATATTCACCATATTCAATATTTTATTTATAGTCCTTTTAAATACCTGGATTTGAGAGTGTGAGCAGAAAATTAACCCTGTTCACACTGCATTGCCATCTATCAGGATTTAATATTTCAATTCAAAGAGTTGCATACAGTGCTCACTTTGAGAATTGCATACAGCTCATCTGTTAAAAACGGCTCCAGATATCGATTGATACCTGGGACTCCCTAGTTTAAGCATGGATTTAACCATGCTCAAATGAAAATTGCAGGATATTCCATGCCATCTTAACAGCGTCCTAATGACAGAAATATTATAAATAAGTGAGGGGCTACACCAATGAGTAGTCTGTGGTTTTTTTTTTTTATAAAAGAAATGATGGGGACATAGTGTGCCAATCGTGAGCCGCCACGGGGCAAAGAGGGGAGGGGCCACAGTCCGGTTTAATCGGATAGGATAGTATGTCTGAGAGGAACATGTGTTAGCTTCATAGACCGGCAGACGAGATCGCTGCATCAAACTATGACTCATGTTAATATAAGTAAACAGCTTATATTATGGGCTTAAGATTGCCTCTAGACTTAGAGAAATGTTCATTTTGATCCATCTACTCCTTCAGGGTTCCTTTTTTAGGTGTTTATTACCATCTTCATACTGGTTGCCACTGTGGCTACAGATAGATGTGTCTCAGGTGTAAGATATTTGGCACTCTAAATTGAGAGTTAATTGATCTATTAACATATCTATCGATTTGGGGTTGCTTCCTTTACCTGATTCTATTATATGGACTAATGTTCACAAGAAAACAGCTCATCATATGGGCTTAAGATTGCCTCTAGACTTAGAGGAATGTTCATTTTGATCCATTTACCACTTCAGGGTTGCTCCTAGTACTAGTAGCACCTGATACTATTATATGTACTAAGTCTACAGGTAGACACTTTATACACTGCCTCAATTGTCTTTAGACCTAGAGGAGCGATTATCTCCTCCATAACCGAGGTACAATATTTGCCATCTTTTTGGGTTTTGATAACCCACACTCTCTGTCCCTTTAACCCATTGGATACCAGGCGCTATATCGGTTCAATTGCCCTAATTTCCCCGATATTTGTACTATACTAGCTAGATCCCATTTACGACCTAGACCCTATGAGGGTAGCACTGTCTTTCCCTGTTTTTACTGTTCACTGTTGTTTCTATGTATTTCTATATTAAAGATTTTTTTTTTATTGACGCTGTATAAACCATGGTAATTGAGTTATATACTCTTCTGTATGGGCACACCTCCTGTTAATATTTGTTGGAAGCTGAATTTTTGTTCTCCTTTCCAGCACCTTTTGACAGTTGGGGATTTTTTCTTATTTATTGCTCTGGGTTATGCCCAAACTTGTTGCCCATTTAATCCTAATTTTTGACTTCAGGGTTGGACTTGTCTCACCCTTTAGCCATTTTTTCTATACAATCTGAAGTTAGCACTCCCCAGTAGTATGATGGATGGAGATCGGGAATGCTCAACTCAAGCGTACTACATTGAAGGAGCTATTGGAAGCTTGAGGAGGCATTGCCAGCAGCAAGGCAAAAAATACTCTGATCAGTGAAATAATTGGATCAGTGAATTGGATTGGGAGAACATGGTCACGACGAGCCCCGCATTCATATGGATGAGACCAAACAGATGAAAGAGATTCAGGAACAGTTGGCGCTGTTCGGCCCAAACCCAACCCCAGAGAAAATCTTAAAAATCATTTTGGATGCAGATGCAAAAGCCAGAGAGCAACGCGATCTGCAAGTTCTTATACTTAAAATTCAACGAACAGCAGTCTCTCCCGCGAACAGTCCCAGTTTCGCACTGGAGCCAGGAAAGGTACCGTTTAATGCATTCAAAGCCTTTAAAGATCCAGAGGGAGAGATTAACGGTTACTTAGAAACATAGAAACATAGAATGTGACGGGAGATAAGAACCATTCGGCCCATCTAGTCTGCCCAATTTTCTAAATACTTTCATTAGTCCCTGGCCTTATCGAATAGTTAGGATAGCCTTATGCCTATCCCACGCATGCTTAAACTCCTTTACTGTGTTAACCTCTACCACTTCAGCTGGAAGGCTATTCCCTGCATCCACTACCCTCTCAGTAAAGTAAAACTTCCGGATATTATTTTTAAACCTTTGCCCCTCTAATTTAAGACTATGTCCTCTTGTTGTGGTAGTTTTTCTTCTTTTAAATATAGTCTCCTCCTTTACTGTGTTGATTCCCTTTATGTATTTAAATGTTTCTATCATATCCCCCCTGTCTCGTCTTTCCTCCAAGCTATACATGTTAAGATCCTTTAACCTTTCCTGGTAAGTTTTATCCTGCAATCCATGAACCAGTTTAGCGGATTTTGAACGCCTGTGTGCCGTGCATAAAGTAGCAGAGAAAGACTGGGTACCTATCCTGTCCTGAAAGTTGTCTGGTAAAGCTGCCTAAGCCTTCAGAGCTATATCAGACTAGGATATTCAAAACTATGAGTGAGTGAAGGTAGCACGGTATGCAGTCATGCCAGAAGCTTACCACAGAAAGTTCAGAGAACTGAGGAAGGCTAACAAGGATTCTTATACAGAGTGGGCTTGCTGAATGCACAGAGCTTAATCCCACTGGATTAATGGCTGCCAAGTGACCACCTTGGAGGATGTGTTACAATTACTACTACTGCAACAATTCTTTAATTTGGTGCAGCCTGAAGTTTAAGATTGGGTAAGAGACCGCAGACAAGTACACCGATGCCTGCAAGCTGGACCGCTCTCAACCCCGAGTCCAGGACTGACCCAACAGTACAGACAACAGGGGGGAACTATTGCCCCCCTTCACGAGCCATGTCTGATGTTTATGTGCCTCCCCAAAAGAATGGGCACTGCTGCTTTCAATGCAAACAAGTAGGTAATTACTAATTGTACTTGGCCAGGGACCACCACTCCCGAGCTGCTGCCCACTGTGTACACCACCCAATTTCCCAGACCTGGAAGCTATGGAGCTGAGCCCAGAAGAACTGCTGGGGGTGCTTCATGAAGCTGACCCGGTACAGGCAGCCAACACCGACAATAAACAACATCACAGGCAGCTAGTTTTGATCAACGGAAAGACTGCCTGTGTGCCTGAGAGACACGGGGGCTACTATTACTCTTGTGCAGCGACATTTAGTGGACAACACAGAACGTCCTGAGAAAACTGTTGCAGTTTGGGTGGCCGGAGGAGCTATTTATCGACTTCTTACTGCCCGGGTACACCTAGATTGGGGTGCAGGAGCTGGTACTGTGGATTTCGGAGTAATTAAATACTTGCCAGCAAAGGTTCTGTTAAGGAATGACCCCTAACTTCTGCTTTTTACGTCCATGATAAACCATGAAGTGCAAGCCCTGACTAACAGAGCCCAGAGCCGAGCTATGGATAACCACTCACATTTTGCTGAGGCCCAGGTATGAAACCCTACCCCGACTGTAACTGTAGAACCCCTACCCTGGGATACCCCTGAGGACTTTAGAAAGGAAGTAGTGGGAGATCCCTCCCTGCAGTAGTATAGAGAGAGAACCATAACAGATCAGGGAGGGTTAGGCGGAGAGCAGTTTGCGTGGGAAGGGAGCTGGTTTTATCGATCACTGAATTCAAGTTGAAAACCCCTGGGCCCATTCAAAAGCACCAACTGGTAATACCCCAGAAATACCGGCTGGAGTTACTGAAAGTAGGTCATGACATACCTTTAGCAGGGCACCTGGGAATAAGACGGTCATCCTACCGCATAACCCAGACCGTTTTTGGGCCTGGGATATCAAAGTTAGTCCGGCAGTATTGCAAACTTGTGAAGAATGACAGTGGGTAGGGAAAAGTGGGGGCCACCCAGAGGCTAAGTTGGTTTCTATGTCTATTATCGAAGAGCCATTTAGCTGGGTAGCGGTGGACCGGATAGGACCCTTAGCCCAGCTCCTGCAACTGATATACTATTACCGTAGAGAACTATGCCACCCGGTATCCCGAGGCCATGGCTGTATCAAACATCCAGGCCAAGACGATGGCTGATACCCTGTTGAAAATATTCTGCCAAGTAGGATTTCCCAGGGAGATCCTTTCTGACCAGGGTACTCAGTTCACAGCTGAAGTGACCCATCAGCTGTGGAAAGTCCGCAGACTAACGATCTCTGCGAGCAGTTCAATGGAACCCTTAAGCAAATGTTAAAGACGTTCACGACCACCTGCAGAGATTGGGAATGGTTTCTGCCACACCTCCTATTTGCTTATAGGGAGGTGCCAAATGAATATGGATATGGGTTTTCTCCATTTGAGTTGTTATATGGGAAGCAGGTGCGGGGACCCCTAGACCTTGTTCGAGAGCATTGGGAAGGGGAGACAGATATAGTAGCTGGAGTTGTGGGACCAGATGAAGGCATTAACCCAGATGGTACACAAGAACCTTCAGGCAGCTCAGCAGCGCCAGTGAGCACGGTAGGACTGGAGAACCAGGCACCGTAGTTTCCAAGTTGGACAAACAGTCATGGTACTCAAGCTGGTCAGGCATGATAAACTACAGGCGCCATGGCAGGGACCTTACAAGATGACTGGGCAGGTATGTGACACTGTAGCCAGTTGTGAAAATGAGCAAGTGAAACGGATGTTTCACATTAACATGCTCAAAGAATACAAAGGCAGAGAAGAAGAAGTAGCTGCAGTGAGTGCCCCAGCATCAGAAGATCCTGATGCCCTACCCTTACCCGACTTGTTAGGAGGTGACACTAGAGAAGGGACTATAGAGTTGGTACAGATAGGAGAATGGCTGGGGACACAGGAATAGGCCCAAGCGATCCAACTGCTGGAAGCCAAACAGGCAACCTTCTCCCAAGAACCAGGATATACTACCTACACTCCAGGCCCCATTGAGATGACCCCATACCGCATTCCTGAGGCAGTCCGGGAAGGAATGCAGAAATAAATTAATTCAATGATTCGCTTATGGGTCACTGATCACTCAGAGAGTTCAGGCAGCTAAATGACATGATGGTCACAGATGCCTACCCTATGCCCAGGGTAGACAAATTATTACACTGTATAGCTAGGGGACATTATCTGACCACAATTGACCCCTGAAAAATTGTATTGGCAGATCCCCCTAGCATTTCCCAAATTGGCCTTCGTCACTCCGTTCGGCTTATACCAGTTCCTGGTTGTGCTGTTCGGAATGCAGAAGGCCCCAGCCACCTGCCAAAGGATGGTGGATCACCCCCTAGATGGTCTCCAGGATTGTGATTGTGCATAGCCATCTTCAGCGACACCTGGGAGGTTCGCTTAGAGCACGTAGGGACCGTACTAGACTGTATTAGGGAAGCCGGCCTAACCTTGAAACCAGACAAGTGTCACATTGGTACGGGGGAGGTACAGCACCTGGACCACCATGTAGGATGTGGTAAACAATGTACTGAACCAACCACGATTGAGGCCGTTGTTAACTGGCCCACTCCCTGTACCAAGACAAAAGTCATGGTTTTCCTAGAAACAGACGGCTACTACAGACGCTTTGTCCCAAAGTATAGTGCTATGGCCAAACCCCTGACTGACTTGACACAAAAGAACTTACCTAGGCAGGTCTTGTGATCCCCAGAATGTGAGACGGCGTTCCAAGCCTTGAAAAAAGCTCTCGTCAATGCACCTGTCCTAGCTTCCCCAGATCCAAACAAACGTTTTATTATCCATAGACGTTTCCATGATTGGACTGGGGCAGTTTTAAGCCAAGGCAGAGAGGAAGGGTGAGAGCAGAATTATTACCCCGAAAGGTCAGCAATGCGGCTATTGAGAAAGAGTGCTTAGCTCTGGTGTGGGCACTGAAGAAATAACACTGTATCTGGATGGCCACACTTTCACCATCATCACTGACCACAACCCCTTAGTCTGGCTCAACCTGGTCGCTGTCTACAATTTGCAACTCTACGATTTCACTATCTACTACAGACCCAGGAAACAGAACGAGAATGTAGACGGGCTGTCACGCCAGTTTGAGCTAGCCAACTAAAAGACAAATGTTATTTCCCGGACATCCGTAAGTTGATCTGAAAAGGGTCCAATCATGTCGGCGGGAGCAAAGGGGGAGCAGTGGGAACGAATACCCCATGACTTGGTTCGGCACATTTTATTTATGATCGTTTATTTGTTTGTATCCACCTGGTTCGGTTCCCGAATGAGGACCACCCCAGAACCTCATTAGAACATGGAACACTAAGTATCCAGTACGAAAACCGCAACAGAAACAATTAGTAGAATGCTTAACTGGGCCATTTTGTCTCCTGAATACAGATAGCGGGACTTGGTCGAGTGCCTGGAACTGATTACACTCCCGCTAACGCCGGTGAAAATAGAACTGCTGTCCGTTCAAGTTCTCGACCACCTATACGAACGGCGTTCGGGAGATACAAACTACTGACTGGGGGAACATGCAACACATGAAATATGTTGTATAAAGTATGTGGTTTTCGCACAAAATACTGCGAACGGAGACCGGCCCTTGCCACGATTTCTCTGGAACTATTTTGGGCATTGACCTTGTGATAGGCCGGTGAAATCTTCCCCTCGATGACAATTCAAAACTACCAAACCGATCTGAGTGATTTATAGATATGATGGTCACTCAGATCAGGGCTATCCAGGGATGTGACTCTTGAGAGGTTTCCATGGATTTAGGGGGTACTTTTGGGATGTTTAAAAATTGTTATGTTTTTCTGTACCTTGAGATAATTCTGAAACTTTGGCTGCATTAAACAGTTCTACTCCCAGCATGAAGGCTTGACTAATGAGTGGGGGGAAAGGCAATACCAGCAATATTTATTCTCAGGAATATTGGAGCTACGATATTAAGGGAAAGGGAATCCGTGGCGGCAATATATTGGCGGTCAGCCAGACATAGCATTTAGGATTGTTATACTTACCATGACACAAAGGTCATTTTCCACCATGGATGGTCATTCTGTGCAGAGCCATAGGGAGAATTTTTTTTTGTTATATGTATCATATTTTTTTTGAGGATTGGCTTTTTTAGGATTGGCTTAGATGTGATACTAGGTTCCCTTATTTACTATATTATTATTTATATATTTACTATATCATTATTTATTACCAGGTTATCGTGGGTGGGGTCTCAGAGTATGCTAATCCCCCCCATTTAATACATTAATAGCCCACACTCATTGCCCATGGGTGGGGGCTAGGTGTCTAGCACCCAACCATCTTTAAACCTGACAAGTAGCCACTGTGTTTTACCTTGATAACTTTGAAACTGATATAGGTTTTATGGAGCATAATGATTTTGTACTCATCATTTCCTTCATTCACAACATGTCTCAAAGTGAGTAAATCTTCCTTGTTAGACAATATAGCCTCACGCCAAACAGGATCTCCTTCGTGGCAAATGACAACTTTTTTTTCAAAAGTCTGAATTGCTTCATAGAGTGCACTGGAATCATCATACTCCTCTGGACAGGCAAACTGTTCCTAGGAAAATAAAAACACGTAATAATATTTTTTTCTACACCTTAAACCAATGGTTCCCAACTTAATTAGTACATGATTCAAAATATATTTTTCTATGAGGATAGTGGAAAAAAATTGACTATTCACGTAGGTTGAGGATTGGCAAACCATGCCCAAATGGCCACCATCAGGAGGTGACAACCATGGCAGGTGTCATGGGCAGGGCCGGATTAACATAGGGGCTGATGGAGCTGCATGGGATAGGCCCATTGATTTAAAAAATATATATATATATATATATATATTTTTTTCTCACTACTCTTAGGGTTGCCAGGTATTTCTGATGTATTTCTTATGGTTGCCAGGTATATTGCCAGAAATATTTCTCAGGTATTTGAGGCCGCCTAGCCGGTGCTGTTATTGCAGTAATAAACAGAGTATAAACATAGATTATTCTGCAATACCAGCACCGACTTGGGGGAGCAGCTCTGCAGAGAGAGGCCAAACAGCAGCTCTGGGCCTGCGAGACATAGGGACGGTGAGAGACTTGGGGACGCTGAGACATAGGAACACTGGGCAACATGGGGACCCTGAGACACTAGGGACACAGTGGCCCCATGTCTCCCAGTGGCCCTTAGTCTCTCAGTGTCCCCATGTCTCCCAACCAGTGTTACTAGTGTCTCAGTGTCCTCATGTCTCCCAACGTCCCTGGTGTCTCTCAGTGTCCCCATGTCTCTCAGTGTCCCTAGTCTCCCAGAGTCCCCATGTATCTGTGTCTCCATGTATCTGTGTCCCCATGTCTCTCCCAGTGTCCCCATGTCTCACAGTGTCCCCATGTCTCACAGTGTCCCAATGTCTCTAAGTGTCCCCAGTGTCCTAGTGACATCGGGACACTGGGAGACATGGGGACAAAGACGCTAAGGGACACTGGGAGACATGGGGATACAAACACTAGGGGACACTGGGCAACATGAGGACACAGACACTAGGGGACACTAAGAGACATGGGGACACTGGGAGAGATGAGGACACTGGGCGACTTTGAGACCTGGCAGACACGGTGCACTCCCAGTGTCCCCATGTCTCTCAGCCAGTGTCCCTAGTATCTCAGTATTCCCATGTATCCCAGTTTCCCTGGTGTCTCTTAATCTCCGTAGTGTGCCAGTGTCCCTAGTATCTCAGTGTTTCCTAGTCTCTCAGTGTCCCAATGTCTCCCAGTGTCCCCATGTCTCCTAGTGTCTCAGTGTCCCCTAGTATAAAAGAAAAAATCTCAGGCACTCACTGTGATAGATTTAAGCAGGTTTATTGGACACCGCAAGGTGTTGACCTGTACCCAGGTCTTTATCAAGTCTCCAGTGTCCCCTATGTATCACAGTGTCCCCTATATATCAGAGGGTCTCAGTGCCCCATCTCTCCCAGTGTCCCTGGTGTCTCTCAGTGTCCGTAGTATCTTAGTATCCATAGTGTCTCAGTGTCCCCTAGTCTCCTAGTGTCCCCATTTCTCACAGTGCCCCCAAGTGTCTCAGTGTCCCCCTAGTATAAAAGAAAAAAATCTAGTAAAAAATACCCAGGTCTTTATCAAGTCTCCAGTGTCCCCTATATATCACAGTGTCACCTATGTATCACATTGTCTCAGTGCCCCATGTCTCCCAGTGTCCCCTCATGTCTCAGTCACCAAGTGTCCCCATGTCTCCTATTGTCCCCAAGAGTCTCAGTGTCCCCAGGTCTCCCAGGTCTCCCAGTGTTCCCTAGTATCTGTGTCCCCAGGTCCTAAAGACATGGGGACACTGGAAGACATGGGGACACAGAAATGCCCAATGTTCATCCCTTTCGGCAGTTCTGGTTATGTGATTTGTGTAAGTTGCCCACCCTTTTACCCCATCCATAGACTTCCTTATTTCCTGGACACTGCTGTTAGGGGGTATGGGTTTACTTGAAAGCATGAGATTAGCATAGGGTATGTGTTTTCTCATAGCTGCATCCTATGAGTTTCCCTCCAGCATCATCTCCATCAGATACATGACGCTTAGGAGGTAGGACTGTTTTAGTGTTTTTGGTCAATAAGATTTTGTAATTAGGCCCATCATAATTGTCAGCACCAGGCCCAATGGGCTCTTAATCTGGCCCTGGTCATGGGCCCGGTGCTCCT
Source organism: Pelobates fuscus (assembly GCF_036172605.1). NCBI lineage: Eukaryota > Metazoa > Chordata > Amphibia > Anura > Pelobatidae > Pelobates > Pelobates fuscus. The sequence continues at coordinate 272,645,066 of NC_086318.1, read as the reverse complement.
AGGGAACTCGCCCCCATACTCCCAATGTGTAGCTGCATGTGTGTGTCAGTGTGTATGTGTGTGTCATTATGTATGTGTGTCAGTATGCATGTGTTTCTGTATATGTGTCAGTCTCTGTATATGTATGTGTGTGTGTATGTCAGTATGTATGTGTGTATGTATGTCAGTATGTATCTGTGTGTCTGTATCTTTGTCAGTATGTGTGTGTGTATCTGTGTGTCTGTGTATTTGCATGTGTGTCAATGTATGTGTCTGTGTATCAGTGTGTGTGAAAGTGAATACACTACACACAAATGCACACCTGCATTCAAACACACACATTCACACACATACTCCTTAGAAAAGCAATACATTCAAACACAAATTTGTGTGTGTGTGTGCGCGCTGGATTGTGTATTTTGTACGCTGTATATAGCAGCACCCTATAATATATGCATGTTCAGGTGAGTGCAGCCCTGGTCATCTTTGGTTTAATTTATTTATATATTGGGGAGTCCAGGCCAACTCCTTGCTTTTGCACCCCTCCCTGTCACAGGTGCCTCATTCCAGGATCCTATTTAGCCTTCACCTGCAGAGAGTCCTAGGAGAAAGTAGTTCCCGAGTAAGTGGATTAATCTCATAAGAGCAGGCATTAGGCTGCTAGAGTAGGACCTGCCAAGAATGTGGCAGGCTTAAGCAATATATGATCATATAATGTAACAAAACCCAATTATTTGTTGCCTAGGTGAGGTGTTTTTAAATAAAACTATTACAATCTTTGAGATTTGAAATCATGTTTAGTGAATAAGCAAGTGCACTGAATTGTGTATTTTGTATGTTGTGTATATATTTAAGGCTATTATGGCACTAGAAAAAGTGCAGAGGCAGGCTACAAAATTAATAAAAGGAATTGAACATATTAGCTATGAAGAAAGGTTAACAAATTTAAACCTATTTAGTTTAGAAAAACGTCGCCTGAGAGGGGATATAATAACCTTATACAAATATATTCGGGGCCAATACAAACCATTGTGTGGAAATCTATTCACAAACTGGACTTTACATAGGACACAAAGTCATGCATTTAGACTAGAAGAAAGAACATTTTGTCTAAGGCAAAGGAAAGGTTTTTTACTGTAAGAACAATAAGGATGTGGAATTCTCTGCCTGCATTGGAGAAGCCTGGTTGCCCGCCTGTTGCCTCTGGACTATGGTCCCATGTTAAAAAGCTTGATTTCTCCCTGCAAAGACATGAAAATCCTTCGGTACTTGCCCTATTTGAATAGTGATACCCCAGATAGCTATGCCATGGAGCCCATTCGTATAATGAAAGACTATGTGAAAGACTTTGCCTCCATGGCAATTGAACTGTATGTTTGAGATCTGAGCGCCATTCAGTAATAATGTACACTCAGATCTAAGCTATCTGGGGATATGTTGAATGTACCTGTTTTATGCAATGGCTGCAGTTATATATTTTTATGTATTTTATTGTCTTTTGCTGCCATGTGTTCAATGGAGTTTTGCCTCTGTCCTTCGAGATATCTTTTGAACCACTGGACCAATTTGACGTATGTATTTGGCGTATGCTGATTCTGAAAATGTAAGTTTAATGTGAATGTGATGCATACTTTTAAAGTTAGGAATAATGTGGAAAAACTGTATTTCTCTGCCTGTTATAATTACATTACCCATTGTGTAAGGTAATTGTATCACAGGCAGAGGGGAGGATTTTGGGAGTGTCTGAGTGTATTGTACGTGTTTATTGGTTGTTTTCCAAAACTCTGTGGGCGGTACTAATGTGTATATAAGAACAATAAACCCACAGCTCTGTCTGTTCCTGCTTGACCCTCAAAACAGAGCCTTGTCTTGTTCTTGGGGGGATTTATTGTATGCTGTTCCAGTTTGACTGCTAGGAGTGTAAACCTATTCATATTGTTTTCCCTATTCGGCTGTTTACAGCATTCGTATGGTTCCGGTTCAGCTGTTTACGGCATTCATATGCTTCTCCGGTTCGGCGGATTAGTGTCTACAGTAGCTGCCTGTATATCTGGAAGGGAATATCTCCTAAATGGCTTTTAACCCCTTTTTATGCCTGGGGGTGCCGTTACAGTAATGCTCCTGTCTTGGCTGCCCCAGTCCCTAATCGACATTTTATTGTTCATACAGACGCTTTCATGTTCGGGCTGGGAGCTGTCCTCAGCCAAGTAGGAGACGATGGGAAAGAGCACCCGATTGCCTACATCAGCCGAAAACTCCTGCCACGAGAAGTCAGCTATGCCGCAGTGGAAAAGGAGTGTTTGGCCCTAGTGTGGGCACTAAAGAAGTTAACTCCCTACTTGTATGGACAAGAATTCACTCTGGTTACAGACCATAACCCGTTGGTATGGCTAAACCGGGTCACTGGGGATAATGGCCGACTGTTACGCTGGAGCTTATCGCTACAACCGTTTAATTTTGCTATCACCTACCGACCCAGGAAACAGAATGGCAATGCCGATGGGTTATCACGGCAAACCAACCTCAGTCCAGCATAACTCCTCAGTCAGGACAGCCTTAGTCTGCCCCGAAAGGGGTCAGACAGTGTCTACCAGAGTGTACCACAAGGAGGGAGCATCGTTACAAAGACCCATCATGTTGTTATATTTTGCCTCTTCTTATTTAAACCCTATTTTACCGGCATCCAGTCCATATGAATGGATTACACGAACTGTTATAAAGTCTCATTCGTCGGTACAAACGATGGACCACCCGGCCTTTGGCGTGTGCCGCCACTTAACCTCAAAACCCCTCGAAGTACTGAATGGCCGACCACCCGGCGAGCGGAGTGTGCCGCTCATTAACCGCACAAGGTGTTGCGGTCTGAGGTTAACCACAAGCTAATTGACGGTCCCAGAGGACTCCCCATTCGTATACAATTCCCCGAAGCGAAACTACCGAAAGACTCACGAATGGGGGAACACCTACGTTCTGGCGTGTGGCATCGATTAGAATGTTCAACTTGCGGTTAACCACAGGTTAAATACCCCGTCCGGGCGGTCTCCGTTTGTGTCCCGATTGGCTGGGACAACCAGACTGATAGCGGGTATTCGTGTGACTATGTACCTGACCTCCGCTCCATAAGTACGAGTCGAGGTCCCGCTGTCCATTGAGGGCTTACAATCCAACTACCGGACAAGACTTTCTATAGCAGAAATCTCCAGTTCTGTTCGTGGGATCTGGGCGCAATTCGTACAATTGATGCATCCAGATATGAGCTACCGAATGATTCGTGGAATGGACTATATTCTCTTTATAATGCCTAAGTTATATATTTTTATGCTGTTTGCTGGAACACAATAAAGCATGGTCTTTTGGGTGCTTGGAGATAATTCGATTGTATAACCGTTGGCCTCATTATCTCCAAGCTGGGCGGGTACTAATTTAAAAGATACAGTGTATTGTGATTGGTTGACTAGTTGCATTGTACCTGTATCCCATCAGGTCCATAGGGGGCTGTCCCTGGACCTGGGGACTTGCATAAATTGCCATGCTTGTGTGCCATTAAAGCCAGTTCGTTTTACCCTTAACTCGCAGCCTCGACTCGTGTTGTTGGGATCCGGGAATCCTAGCTTTACTATAGCTAGTGGGAGATTCTACATTTACAGGTTTCTACCGATTGCAGCAACGTTCGACTCTCTGACTTCGGGAATGAGGACATCCAAGCGATCCAACCTCCTGCTAGACCGGAGGCAATCGTAACAGACATGTTTCTTGCAATGTCATCTGGACTTTGAGGGAGGTTCTACCTATGTTTAATTAATTAATTAATTTACTAAAGAAGAAAAAGAATAAAAGGTTTTTTTTTTTCCTGCAAGTGAATTTTCAGCGCAAGGTCATTTTGTGTTCACAGACTATTTGTTTAAAAAAAAAAAAGCTGTTCTTTATCTCACATTATGAACGGCCTTGTAATTCCTATGCACACTAAAACTTGGCTTTTAAATGTTATTGTTTTAACTTTAATATTTCATAGTTAATACAGAGGATAAAGTAATTTAAAGAAAGTATATTGAAAGTATATTAATTGATAGGATTTCATTTATATATTTTGGTCCACTGTTCACTGATCTCGAGTCTCAGTCTGGTGTTCAAACAGTTTTTCAAACAGTTTTTCTTATAATACGTCATGTGTTTATATCCACAACTGCATATTGCTTTGTGGAAACAAATTAAAAGCCTGGCATTGTAACACGTGTATGGACATGCTTATAACAAAGCTCTCCTCATGTAGTTGGTCATTAACAGGCACTTTGTTGCAATGTGTCTACCAACGCTTTTCTGTGGTCATTGGATCACAAAAGCATACCCTATCTCTCAGTCATGATGCAGAGTTTATGCTTGCAAGGATATCCAGAAATAATCCACCTGGTATCCGCATAAATACTCCTATCGTTTAGAAGGGTTAATTACATAATAACCATTGAAGGTAATATGTTGGTTGTTCTTCCTATAGAGGAAAGATAGACTTGCCCTAAAAGCTTTTTCATGGCTAGGACAAGCTCTTATAGAGAGAGGTAATGTACTTCTGACTCCTGAAAAGGAATATTGGTGGTCCAATATGGGAAATACTGTAATTCATGTGTTAACCAAGTTACTAGTTGCTTGCCCCACACAATGGTATCTATTTATTCCTGTGGTACAGATGAGCATTCACAACATACCTGATGATACAAATGATGAGACACCATATGAAATGTTACACATTTTTTTTTTGTAAATATATGTTTATTGAGTGTTATTTCAACTTTTACCTTAGAGAGAAAAAAAAAGCGAAAACTTTTCAGTAGGGACTCGCAGGTCCCATCAATCAAACTAACGAAGCCCCGAGAGTTACGGTTGATATAACGATCTTATACGCTGGCATTGGTGGCGCGCAGGCCACATTGTGGTGTGGTGAACCCAACATGTTAGTGTGGCGAAACCGACCTCGCCACGTGTCCTTGGAGGGGGCTGCTTGCCCGCCTCTTGCCTTTGGACTATGGCCCTGCAGGTTAAACTGTTTATTTTCCCTGCAGAAAGGCTTATTCGTGTGATCTGAGTGCCATTCATCTAATAATGTGCAGTCAGATCAAAGCTATCTGGGGATATGTAGAAATGTGTGTTTTATGTACTAAATGTATCAGTATGTAATTTTATGTCTTTTACTGTCTTTTTGTCTGCCATGTGGGTAATGAAGTTTGGCTCTGTCTTTGGAGATAATTAGATTCCTTCTCCAATTATCTCCAGGGCAGAAGGGAGGAAGCCAGGATGCATTGTGGGGATGTTTGACTTTTACTGTTTGAGCCAGATTAAAATACAATCAGCCAGGGGGAACAAAAGATACTTTTACTAACTTTTGCCATTTTTTATATGTTATTCCCCTGAATGGATTGATTGTGAATATGTATTTTTATGCGAATGTGATGTATATTTTGGGAGTTATGAATGTTGTGTAAAAACTGTATTTTCCCTACCTATGATAATTGTATTTTCCTGTGTGTACAGATAATTAGTTTACAGGTAGAGGGGAGGGCTATGTGTGGGATGTAACTATTGTGTGATTGGTTAATGTACGTTACTGTGTGTGTCCCTCCCCTTCATGGGAGCACCTAATAAAAAGGGCTGCAAGCTAGCAGCCAGGGAGTTCTATTTTACCCTCAACTTGAGTCCTGTCTCTTATTGGGGGAATCTGCTACAAGGGATTGCTATGCTAGGCATATTCCCTTGCTATAATCACTGAGCTCTTGTAAGAGCTTGTTCCTGCTTCGTTCTGAAGGGAGATAGCTGCAGCCTGCGGTGCTTATGGTGTCTGGTGGAGTGCTTGGAGTCCTCTGGAAGCGCTAGGAGCATCTTTCAACGGAGGTACCCAGTCGGGGTGCCAGTTGATCCGTTACAGCTGGACTCGCAGGTCCAATGTTTGATAAGCAGTTGTAAATTCCCTTTGGTAATAAGTGTAATACAAGTAAAACAAACAGATATGATAGTCACATAACTTAGCAGTGTAACTCGCAGGTCTCCGGTTATGCTATGTCCACAGCATCCGCATCAGTTAGGCGTATCGTGTTGTGCGGGTCTAGGGTGGTCTTATTTTAATACACGGTTAGCCTGAGTCACCCAGTTGCCTATGTGTAATCAGTATGACGTCGATAAGTATCGTCAAGGCTTATGGACAATGGGGTGTCAAGGTCTCTTTGGTAAGCAGTTCGGGCAACCCTAGTTGGTTCATGTTGATACGTCTATGTGCATGCAGCCTAAGCTGTGTTTCTGTACATTATTTCTATGCACTCTTTATGGTTTTTCTCCTTTTTTTGTCTACATTTGTATCCTCTATGCATAGCAGTGTCGCCATATATATTCGTCAATGTCTAAGTGGTCATCTATCGATGATGATTCATGTGCTGTGTTCTGTCACGTGGTGTGTCATGTCCTTAACCTAGGTACATGTGTGATCAGGGATAGTGGTGGTTAGTGTCCGTTATTACCCGTGTGTCGGGGTGGAGAACCCCCTGTGTGTGTTCCTGTTGTCTTTGGGTTAGGTTTTCCTGTCGGGGTGTGGCATGGTGTCCGGTAGACGTTCAGGGTCGTAGTCTCTGCTTCTGTCCCTCCCCTGTCTGTCAACCGTAGCTATAGAGGTGTCTCTTGTCAGTCACCTGGAGTGGTCTGTTCCGGGTGGTTATTAGGCGGCTTGTCCACTGTCTGGTGGGAACCCTGGTGTTGTAAATGTGCGTCAGTCCCCGTGATCTGAGGTGTTGTTATATCTACGTGGTGCATGTCCACCTGTGTGTCGTTGGGGGTTGTGAGATGAATCCCTTTGTGGGGGTGCTTAGCGTTCGTTGTGGACGCCCATGGGTCTGTCGTGGTGAGTGTTGTCGGCTTTTACTGCGTTCTCGCTGGGCGTTTAGGTTTCAGTGTGTTTCATGTGTAGGATTCACCCTCCCAGCAGCAGCTCATCCCTCCAAGGCAGCCCCCCGATTCCAGGTCCCCGGTAGACCCAGCTCCCGCGCGCGTCTCCCCCCGCCCCCCTGCGGCCAGCGGGTAGGGTTGGGTTGGTGGTCGGTGGTGTCTTGTCCGGACGTGGCCGGGGGCTCTGCCATTTACCTCTCTCCCTCTCACCTCCCTATCTAGGAATTGGTTGTGTTCTGCGTGCAGTACATGTACCACAGTCTCCACTGCTCTGTGTGTTTCTCCTGTCTGCCCAGGAGACTAGCTATTATGGATTCGGCTTTGTGTATGTCGTCAACCCTGTGTCTCCATTGTCCGGTTGTCGGCACAGTGGGTGTTTTCCATAGTAGCGGTATCAGCGCTTTCGCAGCGTTCAGCAGGTGGCGCAGGATCGACTTTTTATATTGTGAGAGTGTATTATTCGAGTGGTGTAGCAGGACCAGGTCCGCTGTCAAGTTTGTGGGTTCTCCCGTTATCTTCCGTATTTCCGTCTCAATCTCCTTCCAGTACGGTTGGATTTTGGCGCAATCCCACCAGATGTGTTTGAGGGTGCCTGCGTCGCTTTCACACCTCCAGCAGGTGTCTGGTATAGTCTGCTTGATCCGGTGTAGTAGGGCCGGCGTACGGTACCAGTGAGACAGCAACTTGTAGTTCATTTCTTGATATTGCGTGCTCGACGAGCTCTTGTGCTGCAGTAGCAGTATTTGTTCCCATTGCCCCTCAGTGTACGTGGTGTCTAGGAGGTCTTCCCATTGCCATAGGTCCTTTTTTTCCTTTTCTCCTATCGCCAGGCGCTGGTAGATGGTCGAGACCGTGCTGACTGCATCGGGTGTTTGGAAGCACATCTCTTCAAACCACGTCAGTTCCCTGTGTAGCTTGTTCCTGTGAGGTAAGTTATGGTAAAAGTGCTTGAGTTGTGCGTAGTGAAATTGGTGCATGATAGTAGGCGCCTCTCCATCAGATATTTCCCGTGCGGTACTCAGCCCAGTGTCCACTAATACTGCTTGTAGTGGAATGTAGTCGCTTTGGGTTTCCAGTGGCCACGCGGATGGTGGCAGTCCGTCGCCTATGTTCGAGTTGTGTGTAATAGGGATTAGTGGACTAGGTGAAGGGGATATAGCCAGGTCCAAGATTTGAGTGTTTGGGTGATGGGGGAGTCTTCCCCCAGGGATTTTGAGGCTGCTCCCTCGTCGTGCCAGATGTATTGGTGTAGGTGGTTATCTGCGAGGTCTTTGCACAGAGTGATCCAACGTTTATGGGGGGTGGCGGTGTGGAGTTCCCTAATGTGCTGTATAATTGTTGCGTGGTAGTATTTATTTAGGTCTGGCAGTGCCAGTCCCCCCCCACGATTTGGGAAGACATAGTTTCTCGTGTGCTATTCTAGCTCTGTCACCTTTCCAGATGTATTTAAGGATCGCTGTCCGTAGTGTTTTGAAGAATACTCGCAGGATTATTCAAGGGATTGTATGGAACATGTACAGTATCCTGGGGAGGATGTTCATCTTCACGACTGCGATCCGGCCTTGCCAGGAGATGTGACTATAATTCCACCTTTTGTGATCGTCTGGGACGGTGGACAGAAGGGGTGTGTAGTTATGAGTGTAAAGGTGTTTTGCCTCGGGGGTAACTTGTATTCCCAGGTATTTCATGCGATCCGTGCACCAGTGGAATGGGAACTGTTGTCGCAAGAGTGTACATTCTCCTCCCGGCACCGTCACGTTTAATATCTCGCATTTTGGTATGTTAAGATCACCATATGTCCGGAATTCCGACATGAGCTGGGGGATCGACTCCAGGGGTTCATCCAGGAAGAACAACATATCATCCGCATAAGCGGCAACTTTGTGCTCCTGTTGTTTGTGCTTGAAGCCCATGATTCGTGGGTTCCTCCGTATTTTCTCCAGGAGCGGTTCCAGAGTGAGCGCAAAGAGTAGCGGCGAGAGTGGGCACCCTTGCCGAGTTCAGTTTTTGATGTCAAAACTATCCGTGAGAGCTCCATTCACTCGAACTCTGGCATTTGGGTGGCGATAAAGCGCTGCGATCCACTTCAGCATCTGTTCTCCCACTCCAATTTTTCGTAGTGTCTCAGTCATGAATCGCCAATTCACCCTATCAAACGCTTTTTCCGCATCCGTGGAGAGCAGAAGTAGTTTTTGGTTGAGACGTTTCGCTGCGTGTTGGATCACAAAGAGCCTGAGAGTGCTGTCCCTGGCCACCCTGCCCGGGATGAAACACGTCTGATCTGGGTGTATGTCTGTAGCCGGGTCGAAAGTATCTTCGAGAACAGCTTGACATCCGTGTTAATGAGAGATATTGGTAGTTCCCCACCTGTTCTGTGTTTTTGCCTGGTTTCGGGATCACCGTTATCGTTGCCGCTAAAGATTCCTTATGAAAGAATGCCCCATCTCTGAGGCTGTTTAGTGCCTTCACTAGGTTTGGAGTTAGTTCGTCGCTGAACTTCTTATAGTTTTATACTGGGAAACCATCTGGACTGGGTGCTTTACCATTCTTTGCTGCCTTCAAGGCCAGTTTGAACTCCTCTTCCGTCACCGGGGCGTCTAGCAAATCCGTTTCGTCTGGGGTAAGGGTATCGGGATTGAATTCCTGCAGGTATCTTTTTACGTCCGCGTCCACCTCCACGGCGTCGGCCGCTCCATTTGTGTTGGTGATGTTATACAGGTTCGTATAGAAGGACCTGAATACTTCCACGATTCTGCCCCTGTGGGTACGCAGAGCGTGCACCTGGGCCCTGTTTTGTTGTCCCCTAAGCATTTGGGCCAGTAGTAAAGCCCTTGTTTGCATGCCTGTAGAAGAACACCTTTGAGCGTTGCAACTGCCTAGCGTATCCTCGTTCGATGATTTCAGTCAATTGCCTTCTTTTCGTGGTTAGGTCCCGATAGGCCTGGTCTTGTAGCGATCTTTTGTGTCTCTGTTCCAGTTCAGCTATCTGGTTAGTGAGTTCCCTCAGTTGGTTTCCAGCGTCCTTCTTCTTCTGTGCTGCCATCCGTATGAGGTGACCTCGCAGGACACTCTTGTGTGCTTCCCATATTGTCATGTCAGTTAGGTCCTCGGTGGTGTTTTCTTCGAAATATTGACGGATATGTGTGGCCACTTGCGTTTTTGTCGGTTCATCTAGAAGAAGGGCATCATTAAGTCTCCAGGCTGTTCTCGTCGGACGATATAGGGGTTATTCCAGTTCCACTTTCATTGCACTATGGTGCGACCAGGGGGTGGGGTGGATTTCTGCTTTCCTGAGATAGGTGAGTCCCTCCTGCTGAACGCATATGTAGTCTATCCTGGAGTACCGGCGATGAAGTTTGGAGTAATACGTAAAGTCCCGATCTATTGGATGCAGCGCCCGCCATGTGTCTACTAGCCTAAGGTCCCTGAGGGACCTCAGGATAGTCTTGATGGTTGAGCTAGGTACACTACTTCGTCCCATGGACGTGTCTGTCAGTGGATCTAGTGGAACATTGAGATCACCTCCCAGTATCAGGACTCCTTCAGTGAATTTGGCTAGTTTCAACAGTGTCCTGCGAAGAAAGCTGGCTTGCCCCGAGTTTGGGGCATAGATGTTCGCCACAGTATAAGTTTTTCCAGCTATGTCCCCTTTTATGAAGAGGAATCTACCGTCACCATCTATTAGTTGGTCAGTGGCTGCAAATTGAAGGCTAGCGGAGATCAGGATAGCAGTACCTGTTTTCTTCGACGAGGGATGGTTGCTGTAGAAGTTCAGCGGGTAATGTCTGTTTTTAAGTAGGGAGTTCACTTCAGCCCTCAGGTGTGTCTCCTGTAAAAGAGCGATGGAGACGTGTTGTCTCTTAAGATCTCGCAGCAAATGAGATCTCTTTTCTGGGGTATTAAGTCCTCTGCAGTTTTGCGTCAGTATGGTCAGGGGCGTCGGGGAGTAAGCCATGCCGGGCAATTCGCTTGTCTCAAGAGAGCACTATGTAATCGCACCTCCCTCTGGGCCAGGGAATCGGGTCAGCCAGGCCACCAGCAGCGCGGGCGCATGAGCACAGGGGACGGGGCGGCAGGCGCAGGCGCTAGGAGGGGCGGCGACTGTTGTGCGGGAACCCGGGTGGGGGGACGCAGAAGAGCATATCGCTGCCGCCTGGTATCGGGTGAAATCAAGTGTCTAGTGTTGCGGAGTCCTGGTGTGTGTAGATGGGGGTGGGTGTATGTTAATGTATTCGGTGTGTGGTGTGCTCTCTCCCTCGTTCGGGTAGAGTCCCGTGTAACTGGGTGGATGTCCAAGGCCTTACCACTGCTCGGTATTTACCGGAGTGGCCGTCGGCGTGGTTCCCCCAGTAGTCTTGGTATACTCGGGATTAGGTCAGGTCGTGGCACTCGCCAAGCGACGTTGATGGCGTGGGTGTGTCTCGGGGTGATCAACTGAGCTCCTTGTCCGCCTTATGAGTGCTTATGGTGGTGTACTGCGTGGTCAGTGTTGTGTGCCAATGAATGCTCTCCATCAGGGGCCAGTGGTATCCTCCAGCTATGTCGCGTCGGCATGTTCTCCCCCCCTCCGGCAGTCCGGGGCATCTCAATTATCGTCTTACCTTGGTAGTTACCTGTGCGTGTGGGCCAGTAGGGTCAGGTATCGGGGCGAGGTGGGGCTCACACCTTCCCAGGGCAAGTCTTGGTGGCTAGGTCTGCGTCAGTATGTGTTACCAGGGGGGGGCAGGATTAGGGCATCGTCTGTGAGGGTGTGGCTTTAGTCCCATGTCTGGGCAGCAGGCGTGGGAGCTGAACAGTACGGTGTAGGGCTCTGCTCTAGGGTCGGCAAGTGTGATGTCGCAGAAGACATTACTGGCACATGTAGATTAACCATACGATTTCCACCCTAGTGTGTTTTTTTTTTCCTTCCCCTCCCCCCTTCTGCCCTTCCCCACCTCCCCCACCTCCTCCCACCCTTATCTCATTCCCTCTATCTCTCCCCCCACACAGCCTCTGGTTCCCCAGAACATATTTGCAAAGTCTCCATAATGTTTCACCCCACCTTGCCCGTCCAGGGACCCCCGCCCAAGTGTGTCAAAACACCCCCCCGGTCTGTCCATTGGTCCGCCAGTACTTTGTGGGGTGTTTGCCCATCCCTCTAGTTGGCAGTTCGATTAGGTTGGCGTTAGTGGGCAGAGTGGTATCCCCCGGTACAACATTGCTCCATTTTACTCGGTTCCGCTGTGTCGCAGAAGTCCACAATGTCCCCTCACCTCCCCAGTCTCCCACCCCAAAAGTCCGGCTGCTGGTTAGAGCCCCCCGGTCCCCTGGGTTGTGGTGTCAGTTCTGCAGCGTGTGGCCTGGGCAGTGACAGGGGCTTGTGTGCCAGGCTTGCTGTTAGTCGTGGGCAGAACACCTCTGTCGTGGGTTGTTGTGGTGGGGTGTGCTCCGGGAGGGATGGAACGGGGAGCATAGTATCGTTAGTCAAGGTCAGTCAAAAATAGGGAGTTAAGAAGTACTTATCTGCACGCTTCTTGGTGGTGTCAGCCCCAGGTATCTATCCGTCGATGCCCCCTTACTGCCACGCAAGAGGGGGGTTTTCTCTGTGGCCCGATGGGCCGGCTCCTCACTTATTCAGCCTGTTGAGCTGGAATACGCAGTCTGTGCGCCGGAGGTCTGCGTGGTGAGTCCTCTCTGCATCGTCTAGCGGCCCGTTGTGCTACAGGTCCAGGGCGTTGGTCTAGTGGTCCCAGGATCCAGTCGGCCACTTTCGTGTGTGGGAGGCCCAGTCTCCTCAGAAACACCGGGACTTCATCCGGCCATCAGAGCTTAGAACCATTGGTTCTATTAGATAAATGTAGGGAATTTTTTTTTCCGGCCCACCTCTCCATGCACCACCACCTATTTCCTACTGTTGGCCAGCTTGTCCTAGAGAGTGTAACTCCGAGAACTTTTACTACAGAGAACAATCAGAGCCAACAGTGAACAGTGAGTTTTGATATTTTACAACCTGCTAAATACTTCCAAGATCTTCACAGAACCACTGACTGACAAAATGGATGCTGTTAAAGATGACAAGATAAAACAAACAGAGGACGACAGAAATGCCACCAGAACACAGCCACCAGAATCATAGCCACGTAACAGACTGAATCATGATCTGACATCTGAACCTGCAAATGTGAAGAAGAAGGATGAACAAACAGACGTGATACATTCACAGTTAACATGGAATGTATGAAAATGAATCATCAACATCATTATCAGAAAGACTCTGGAGAAAAAGACTGTACCTGAATTATCTTATACAGTAAGAAAGAAATGCAAAGATGCAAGCAAAAGGATGCTGGAAAATTAGTTATGGCGTCTCCTTCTTTCAATCTGCAGCATTATCATAACACCAACCCTAGCTGTCGTTTGGGATTATGAACTGCATTGGGATTATGTTAACAAGCAGGAAGCACCTGAACTGAATTGGACTGCACATAATACAAGTTCTGTGATGGTGAGGACTACCTCCAAGAACCATCTCAAAAGGAGAGACAAAGCTCACAGTGAAATGATTGCTAATGTGACCTACACTGGTATTTCACAAATAACCTATTGAGATCATTCCAAAAACCGATTATACATGAGAAAGATGTGATTGGACTATTACAAATCCTAATAATGGATTAAACGATGATGGCAAAGCATGCTGAAAACAGAAAAAGACGAGACAGATGCTAGTGAAAGACTTTGGATACACCTATGAAGGTGATTAAGAAAAGACTATGCCATATAGTTTATCATTGAGTGACTACCGTAATCAGCCTTCTTATGCTGAAAAGAAGTGCTATGCTAATTCTGGACATTACTATTATGCTTCCAGAAAGAAGATGACTGGAAAAAGAAATAAAGGCTAATAACTGTCAACACCCAGTTATTTCTCAAGATGTAACATGGTACTGAGAAAACCTGATTGACTATCAAAGCCCCTCACAGTACAAGACACAGATTATTGCCTACAACTCACAAAAAGTGGTTAATAGGAAGGAGCAGAAGAAGAGGAATATAGATTTCCTACTGAAGTGAAAAACCATCCTGGAACAATATTCTGTAACAATGAACTTTACAATGACATTTGGTGGCATATGAATTTGAATTTGTAAGAAAAACATCAATTAACAAAAGAAACCTTGATGCAATTAATAAATAATAACAAGACCGGCTTACTAAGAGCAGATGTCCTGCCAAGAGAATGGAATATAAAAGGCCAGCAAAATCTTTCAGAATCCTGACATCACAGGACACTTGTACTAAAGCACAATTTGCAGCTTTTCTTAAACTCTACATATTATGTACATACCTGCAAAGCAAGGAACTCCTGTAAACATAAACACAGATACATTGATATAACAAGGAATCTGTAATGGTTCTGGTGCAGATGTGATCTACCGTTGTACTCCTTGCTCTTATGGTATAACTATACCAATCAAAACGTTAAATGGCTCCATAGAATCAAACGACAAAGGATTCTTGGTATATTCTGGATTTCCAGGAATGTGGTGCATGGACCGAAAAATTCAAATTTTATAGCATGACAGGAGGCTTCATATTTGCTTAAGTCTCTCTTTACTAGAACTTAAGTCTCTCTTTACTAGAACTCCACAGCAGCACATTAACAGAGAGATAAACACCAAAGACAAAAACATAAGGTATCTATATAAGGCTCCTCCTAAGCCACCATTTCCTCTTTCTTTGCTGCTCTGCAGACAGTACAGGTCAGAGTACCACAACCTCCTATTAATTAGGGTGGTTGTGATACCGGAGAAACTGACGGAAGCCAAGCACAGAGAGATGGACACAGGTTTCTTCAGGAAGGAAGAGATTCTTTATTCGGTTCACCGATCGGGACTCAGAGGGACTAATATCACCAAAATACAACAAGTTCTGAGCCCCGGACAATAGTGTAGGCTCCTTATATAGGCATGTAACTCCTCCCATAATAAGCTCCACCCACACATCCTCTTAACCAATCAAAACGAATAAGAACTAACTTCCTGTTCGACCGCATGGCTTGTCCAGCACAATGGAGGAGGGGAATACTACTTCCGGTATTCTCGCACATGCTCCGTACACTACTGATTGTATCTTTGCCACGTGCAACCAACCGACCGATACACCAGTATATGCACGTACACATGCCACGTGGTAATCTCGGCCTACTAAATTTTTTTTTATCGAGATTCCACCACATTCCCCCCTTTGATGCCTCTGATATTTCACAATTACGGAGGCATCACTTAACCTTAGTTTGCATATACCTCAGGTTGCCATGAACCAGACCAGACTTTTTGATGATGTGAATCCCTCAACATTCCTCTTCCTGCATTGGTTCTCCCTGATTTAGAGCCTCATATCTATATATGGCCATTATCTGTGCAGCAGCCTTTCTCTCTGCTATATTTTCTATAATGCTCTGCACAGACCTAACTACTAAAGGAATAAGACATGGTAGGAGTAGACACAGCATTAAGATTAGCATGACTCCACCTACCAATGCATTAAGCCCTCCAAACTGCTCATACCAGTTACCAAACCAACTACTTGGATTATACCCTTTCCATACCTGAGTAGGCACATGCGCTAGTTTAACCATATGGCTAGTAAGCTCAGCTATTGCTTGCCCTTCATCATCTATTTGAAGACAGCAATTGCTCAGGTTAAACTTCCCACATACACCTCCCTCTACTACCAATAGGTAATCCAAAGCTAATCTATTTTGGTAAACGGCTGTCCTCATCCTAGTATTGTGCTTCGCTAGGAGATTTAGCGCTTGTGATGTCTCATTAGTAATTATCTCAACCACCACCTGTAACCTTATAATGCGGTTGAGCATATATATTGGGGTTCTATATCCAAAAGTACCATCCTCTGCCCAAGTGGCTGGCCCATAATAGTCTATAATACGCTGGGGAGGCCATTCATCATCTTCCCAGGCACCTATCTCTATGGGTCCCCTTTTCTTCCTATGATTCACATCATATACTTTTACTCCCAAAGTCTCACCTGTTTCAATAGGCAACAAGAAGAAGGATGGTTTGAGCATACCTAACACACATGCCCCTTCCCAGTCCTGTGGTAACTCCGAATAGGCCTTCTTACCACAGATCCAGTACAAATTTGCTGGGGCTTTCCAACTAGATGTAATAGATAAATCAAACCACACGTCCTTTAAATTGGTATATCTTGCAAACGGGTTGGGTGGTTCTGAGACATTTGAAGCCGACCACCAGGCAGTGGCGGATCCAGAACCTGATCTCGGGAGGGGCACTTGTAGATTATTTAAATAAATAATCCAGACACAATAACCACTACAGCTCAGTGTAGTGGTTATAGTGCCAATAATGCCAAGACCCCCTCCCAGAGTAAGTAGTCAAACTGTTTAAGAACTGTTTGACAACTTACCTGAGGTCCTCTGGGAAATGGGGCTGTTGTAGGGCAGAGGAGCAGTGGTATGTGTGAGTGGTGCAATGTGTGAGGGGTGCAGTGTGTGTGTGTGTGAGGGGGACAGTGTATTAGCAGTGTGTGTGTGAAGGTTGCAGTGTGTACGTGAGGGCGGCAGTATATGTCAGGGGTGCAGTGTGTGTGTGGATCAGTATGTGTGTGTGACAGTTACAGTGTGTGTGTGTGTGTATTGCAGTGTATTTGTGGGGCAATGTATGTGTGTGGGGGCAATGTGTTTAGGGGGGCAGTGTGTGTTTGTAGGGGCAATGTGTGTTTATGGGGGGCAGTGTATGTGTATATGGGGGCAATGTGTTTATGGGGGGCAGGGGCAATGTGTGTATATGGGGGGCAGGGGCAATGTGTGTGGATATGGGGGGCAGGGGCAATGTGTGTGTGTGTGTGTGTGTGTGTATGGGGGGCAGGGGCAATGTGTGTGTGTATGGGGGGCAGGGGCAATGTGTGTGTGTGTATGGGGGCAGGGACAATGTGTGCGCATATGGGGGGCAGGGGCAATGTGTGCGCGTATGGGGGGCAGGGGCAATGTGTGCGCGTATGGGGGGCAGGGGCAATGTGTGTGCGTATGGGGGGCAGGGGCAATGTGTGTGCGTATGGGGGGCAGGGGCAATGTGTGTGCGTATGGGGGGCAGGGGCAATGTGTGTGCGTATGGGGGGCAGGGGCAATGTGTGTGCGTATGGGGGGCAGGGGCAATGTGTGTGCGTATGGGGGGCAGGGGCAATGTGTGTGCGTATGGGGGGCAGGGGCAATGTGTGTGCGTATGGGGGGCAGGGGCAATGTGTGTGCGTATGGGGGGCAGGGGCAATGTGTGTGCGTATGGAGGGCAGGGGCAATGTGTGTGTGTATGGGGGGCAGGGGCAGTGTGTGTGTGTATGGGGGGGCAGGGGCAGTGTGTGTGTGTATGGGGGGCAGGGGCAATGTGTGTATGGGGGGCAGGGGCAATGTGTGTATGGGGGGCAGGGGCAATGTGTGTATGGGGGGCAGGGGCAATGTGTGTGTGTGTGTGTATGGGGGGCAGGGACAATGTGTGTGTGTATGGGGGGCAGGGACAATGTGTGTGTGTATGGGGGGCAGGGGCAATGTGTGTGTGTATGGGGGGCAGGGGCAATGTGTGTGTGCATGGGGGGCAGGGGCAATGTGTGTGTGTATGGGGGGCAGGGGCAATGTGTGTGTGTATGGGGGGCAATGTGTGTGTATGGGGGGCAGGGGCAATGTGTGTGTGTGTGATAAGAAGGATTTTTTTTTTTTCATGTGTGTGTGTTTTTTTTTATTTATTTAATTAAATAAATGTTATGTCCCCCCTCCCTTCTTACCTTTACTGGGAGGAGGGGGGACATCTTTCGTTCCCTGGTGGTCCCAGTGGGGTTCATTGGTGGTCCCAGTGGTAGAACTGAACTCTAGCCCGCGCTCGAGGGCTAGAGTTCACTCTCGCGAGATTTGGAGCGTTGCCATGGTAACCGCGGCAACGCTCCAAATCTCGCGAGAGGAGGACCCGGAGGAGCTGCTGGTAACAGCTCCCGGGTCCTCTCTCCCTCCCCTGACGGTCGGCTGTCAGTAATGTGCCTGCGGACCGGGGAGGGAGATCACTGATCTCCCTCCCCGGTCTGCAGGCACAATGCAGGGCTGGCACTTGGGCAATGTCAGCCCTGCATTAGCCGGCAGGGGAGAATCTCGGGGGGGGCAATTGCCCCGTTGCCCCCCCCCTGGATCCGCCACTGCCACCAGGTTGTATTCTTTGTACTATCATCATAAGCTTTTTGCCCTAGACAAGTTAGTTCTCCTACAGATGTATTAAACATTATTCCTTTTCTTGCTATGCAAACATAACCTATGATGGAGGTCTTTAATCTCCACTCAGATTTACCTCTAACACTCATCTGATAATCGGCTTGTGAAGATATTATTTGTTCAATTGCCTCAGAACCGGACATTACCTCCTTTGCTTCCCAAGGCCATTGGTGTCCCATATTAGTACCTCCACACACATAGAAGTTGTTCACACTAATACTACCAGCAATACTTTCAGCTAAATCTATAAACAGGTTTTTAGCATTATGGGGGATCTTATTATCTACACTCATCTCTTCATAAAAAGAATGGAAAACCTGATGAGTTTGGGATGCTACGGTATCGGTCTCTATCCCTATAAACAATATTGTCCCAGGATCTAAACCCGTCCCATATATCTGAAACCCAAATAAATTACCGAACCTATCTAAGAATTGTTCAGGATTATTTATAAGTATATGGACTGGGTTACACTCCATAGACTTACAATATGGTTTGGTAGGCAACTTAGTAACAATCATATCCTTATCTGCTGTCTGTCCCCAAGTTGCCCACCCCACACAAGACCAATATGGGCAATAATTATAATCCTTATCTGGGCATCTTGGACTAACGTACTTGTTTTTACTACTGGGACAAATATATTTATCGTTAGACCCATACGTTCTCTCCCACTTAAGATCCCCACATACATTCCACGGCTTTCTACCACTTGATATCGCTTTACATGCATCAAATAGCAGAACACCCAAAGAATGTACGGTTTCTAATACAGTTTTATTTATTAGGGTCCCCTGTGGATCTCCATTCCTGAGGGTCAACCAAATTGTACGGGGTTGATACTCCGGATTGAAGCACTTAGGTTCTCCTACTCCTAAATGGCATACACTATATTCTATACCTAGGTATCTACACCTAGACACATATCCCTTACACTCATATTGTGAATGCCAAATTAGGGTCTGGGAAATATGATTACCTGTTATAGTAGTCTTAATGCAAACCTCACAGCTAGGAGTGTCGGTACCTCTACCTTCCTGAATATAAAAAGACACAAAAATAAACAACATCAAAAACACTTCTTTCGACGTCTTCATCCTCAGTCTTCGTCCGTGCGATGGCACCTCAGCTTCCAGGATGTAAGGGCTGCAGGGAATGGAGTTCTGCTCTTCTTCACAGGGGTCCCTTCGAGACACCCTGGCTATGATACGTGGGTGAGTGGTCAGGCTTTATTATGGCCATCAAAAACACTCACTCACTAATCTCTTTAACCCCTTAAGGACCAAGCTTCTGGAATAAAATGGAATCATGACATGTCACACACGTCATGTGTCCTTAAGGGGTTAAATACAATTGTAATCCCAATGTCTCCTCGTCACTCCGACTGAGTCGTGCACTTTAACCGGATCTTGCAGGGATTCTCTGGATCTGATGTAGCTTGCCAAGAATCTACTGCTGCTGGTTTAACCCTGGAGTGATGAATCCACGGAGTCACTTCAGCCACCTTTATTGCTGTAGGGGTAGACAAAAGAACAACATAAGGACCCCTCCACTTAGGCCCTAACGGTATACTATTCCACTCTTTAATCCACACTTGATCTCCTGGATGGTAACTATGAACAGGGGGATAAATATTCACAGGTAATCTATCTTGTACCCATTTCTGTACCTCCTCCATAGTTTTACCCAACTCTACAACCTGCTGACGGGTAATTCCTTCACCCAACTGACTCAAATCCCCCCTTAAGTTAGCCAGTACGGGAGGTGGACGCCCATACATGGTTTTAAAAGGTGAGAGACCCATCCTTCTGGTAGGTGTACTACGAATACGTAACAGAGCTATAGGCAAAAGAACATTCCACCTAAGCTGAGTTTCTTGACACATCTTTGCCAACTGGTTCTTAATAGTTCTATTCATTCTTTCTACTTTACCAGAACTCTGAGGTCTATATGCCGTATGAAGCCTCCGCTTTATACCAAGCATATGAGTCAGTTGTTGTAGGCACTGGTGAACAAAGGCTGGACCATTATCCGATCCTATAGAGCATGGTAGTCCATATCAGGGTATTATTTCTCGCAGCAGGAATCGCACAACTTCTCCTGCTTTCTCTGTACGAGTAGGACATGCTTCTACCCAGCCTGAATAGGTGCACACAACTACTAGTAGGTAGCGGTGTCCACCAGATTTAGGCATTACTGTATAGTCTATTTGAAGATCGGACATAGGGAGTCCCCCCATATACTGAACTCCTGGTGGTTTTGCTGGTCCTTGCCTTGCATTATTCTTGACACATATTACACATCTTCGTACAATGGCTTGAGTCAAGTTGGACAGTCTTGGTATGTAGAAATGTTTTCTGAGAGATTCTTCCATACTATCTCTTCCAGAATGTGTCCCGTTGTGATAGTTCTGGACAATTTCTACAGCTAGTGATGCTGGAATGACTATTCTTCCATCTTCTAACTGATACCATTTGTTCTCCAGGTATTTTCCAGGTTCAGTCTTTAACCACTCTTCTTCTTGAGCTGTATAAACTGGAGTCCATTGAGACAGTGGAGTTGGTATAAGAGCAGCTATATGTTCCACATATTCCTGTCTTCCTGATTCAGCGGCACGCTTGGCTGCATTATCTGCCATCCGATTTCCTTTGGTTACATCACCATCTCCTCTCAGATGCGCCCGACAATGTATAATACCAACTTCTTTCGGTTCCCATACGGCTTCCAGTAGTTGTAATATTTCAGCTGCGTACTTGATTTCTTTACCCTCTGAATTCAATAGTCCTCTTTCTTTATACAAAGCTCCGTGGGCATGAGTGGTTAAAAACGCATACTTGGAGTCCGTGTAGATGTTCACTCTTAAACCTTCAGCTAATTGTAACGCTCGTGTTAGTGCAATCAATTCTGCCTTCTGTGCCGATGTTCCTTTTGACAGTGGCCGAGCTTCTATCACCTTGTCTATCGTTGTTACTGCATATCCTGCATAGCGAATCCCTTCTTTCACATAACTACTGCCGTCCGTATAGTACTGGACATCAGCGTTCTGGATGGGAAAGTCACGAAGATCTGGTCTACTTGAAAATACTTCATCCATCACCTCCAAGCAATCGTGTTGACTTTCAGTAGGTTGTGGCAAAAGGGTAGCTGGATTTAAGGTATTGACAGTCTCTAAATGCACTCTTGGGTTTTCACACAACATAGCTTGATACTTAGTCATGCGGCTGTTACTGAACCAATGATTGCCTTTGTAATCTAGCAACGTCTGTACTGCGTGCGGGACTCGCACATAGAGTTCTTGACCCAGAGTGAGTTTATCGGCTTCAGCTACCAGCAGGGCGGCTGCAGCTACGGCTCTTAGACAAGGTGGAAGACCACTGGCCACTGCATCCAGTTGTTTGGACATATATGCAACAGGTCTTTGCCATGATCCCAAGTACTGTGTTAATACTCCCACAGCCATTCTTCTTTGCTCGTGTACATATAAGTAGAATGGACGTGTGTGATCAGGTAGACCTAATGCTGGGGCACTCATCAAAGCCTTCTTCACATCTTCAAATGCCTTTTGCTGTTCAGAATGTGTAGTAGATCATGTGTTGCTTGCTGACATATTTCTCTTGTAACTGCGGCTATCAACAAATCATCTAAATATTGTAATAATACACACTCTCCTGGGATGGACTTGAAATCCAGTAAGTCTTGATTTAAAGCTGATCCAAATAGGGTAGGTGAATTTTTAAACCCTTGGGGCAGTCTTGTCATCTGGCGTTTCGAGCCCGTTACAGCATTTTCCCATTGGAATGCAAAGATACACTGACTTTCTGCAGCAATTCGAAGGCAAAAGAAGGCATCTTTGAGATCTAAGACAGTGAAATAGGTAGCCCCGCCCGGAATTAAAGCAAGCAGGTTATACGGATTGGGCACAACTGGATGTATACTTACGACCGCATCATTGACTGCTCTCAAGTCCTGCACAGGGCAATACTCATCTGTACCGGGCTTTTGAACAGGCAGCAATGGGGTGTTCAAGGGGGAAGTACAGAATTTTAGGATACCATACCGTATGAACTTATCCAGATACGATTGTATATTCTTCTTGGCCTTTTGCGGGATATGATATTGCCGTAGGCTCACTGGATAGACCCCAAGTTTCAGTTCGATTCGAATTGGTGGAATATTACGAGCAAGTCCTGGTGGGTTGTCCTCTGCCCAAACTCCTGGTATATTGAACAAGGATTCATCACTCTTAGGGTTTTGGCTAGTCAACGCTGTATAAAGTCGCCACTCTTCTTCCTTTGGTACTGATAGTGTCATTATACCTGAAGGTCCATTGAACTTTAAAGATGTTGTTCCATTTGGTAGAAACGTTATCTGCGCTTGTAGTTTTGACAACAAATCACGTCCTAGCAGTTGGACTGGACATTCAGGCATATAAAGGAATTGATGTTTCACTATGTGGCCTCCCAATGTACAGAGTCGACTTTTAAGAACCGGTTTTGCAGCACTCCTTCCAGTTGCTCCTATTACGGTGATTGTTCTTCCAGATGGAGGAGCAACTAGATCAGTCACCACCGAATGTTCAGCACCAGTATCAATCATGAATGCACTCCTTTTTCCCCCTATTGATACATCGACCATAGGCTCTGCTCGGCCAAGGGGGATGGAGCCCGGTCGGTATCAATAGTCCTCCATGACCGTGTCAGACAATCCTACAAAGTCCCTATCTTCTCTATCGCAGGATCTCTGCGCTGCGGGATAGTACCTGTCTTCCCTAACACTTCCTCTATTGTTACCATTACTCCCTCCGGGACCTCCTCTACCTCTCGCTCTGCCTCTATAATTACCATATCCTGCCCTGGGTCGGTCTCTCTCATACTGTTCCCTTTGTTCCCTTCTCCAATGCCCTTCTTCCTTACAGTATGCGCACTGATTCCTACTCAGGGGTTCCCTATTCCATCTACTATCGCCTCTATCCGTTCCACTATATACTTCCTTTTCCCTTCTGTCTACACCTGCGATTGCTACCGCTAGCATATCCGCCATTTTACGCATCTTGCGCTCTTCCTCTTTCTTCGTCTCCGTTTCCCTGTTCATATATACTTTATTCGCTACCTCCATTAGTTGGGTTATGGACATCCCTACAAACCCTTCTAACTTTTGTAGCTTGTGCTTAATATCTCCGTAGGCTTGGCTGACAAAGGCAGAGTTAACCATCCGGGAATTCTCAGGGGCTTCCGGATTAAAGGGGGTATACAAGCGGTATGCCTCCAATAATAGGTCATATAAGACACTGGGCGATTCATCACTTTTCTGTAACACCTCAGCCGTCTTAGACATAGTAATAGCTTTCTTTCCTCCGGCTTTCATGCCAGCAATAATAGCGTCTCTATAAGCTTTTAAATGAATCATGTCTGCGCCATTGACATTCCACTCTGGATCAGTGTTCGGATAATGAGTTGTGGCCCATGCTGCTGGGTTGGCTTGATTTAATTCACGGGCCTCTTCTTCCAGCGCTTTAATTGCCGCTTGGTTTATCCTAGTCCTTTCCTCGTTATTAAATAATGTCATTAATAATTGCTGGCAATCAGCCCAAGTAGGATTGTGTGTCTGGACTATCGAGGTGAACAGATCGGTCATGGCTTGAGGCTTATCGGTGTATGAGGAGTTATGGGTCTTCCAATTAAAGAGATCAGTAGTCGTAAAAGGGACGTAGTCAGCGTATTGTATCTGGCCGTCATCGTTAAGATGTGTCGAGCCAGGAGTCAATCGAAGTGGCATTTGATAATGTCAGGGTTGGAGGGTACCGGTCAGTTGTGTTAGTATAGGGCTTCGTTGAGGTGCGTCGGTTAGGGGTTCCAGTCGAGGGGTAGTA
The DNA here is from genome assembly GCF_036172605.1 of Pelobates fuscus. Taxonomy (NCBI): domain Eukaryota; kingdom Metazoa; phylum Chordata; class Amphibia; order Anura; family Pelobatidae; genus Pelobates; species Pelobates fuscus. The sequence goes on along the minus strand of NC_086318.1, from coordinate 272,621,025 downwards.
AGGCATGGGGATGGGGAAGCTTTACTATGGGGAAGGTTGGTGAATAAAATATTCCGGGCCGGGCTAGGGGGAGCCTGGCCGGAAGCTAGATATGGAGCCAAATCAGGATATGTGGGGTTAACGGAAGTAGGTACCGGAAGGGGAGGTTTGGAAACAAGGGGGCTGGACTCTGAGCTGGAGGAGGAAGTAGATGGGGACAACGGGGAAAGGGGTGTAACGTTTTCAGCAGCACCTCCTCTTCCCCTTCCTGTGGAGGAGGAGTAAGGGGGCGGCATAGGGATCTCGGACTCAGGGGGCGTGTCCAAAATGGGCGTAATCATGGCCCTAGTGGACAAGCGAGTCCTGGCCACCATGAGGCGACATTGCTCCTCGTGGCATACTCGGATCCATCTTGGCGAGTCATATACGGCCTGCCTCCAACAATCAATATATGGAAACTGGCCGTAAAGTTCAGGCCTAACTGATACAGCCACATGTACACGCTGTACCAGATTAGGATCCAAACTGCCACGTGGCGGCCATGCGGCAACCAAAATAGGCCATTCCCTACTACATAATGTTATCAAACGTGCTGGAGACATATTTACCCCCAAATCACATTTAGTGTATCCCTTTTTAAAATTCTTTAACATACATCCTAAGGGATCCAAAATCGTCGAATCTGACGCGCCCATACTTAACAATGGAGCGTCGTTTCCAACAGATACTAAGCAAACACTCTATCAAGGGTCACACCCGTTCCCTCGGCAACAGCACCAGTCACTAAGTAACAAATACTATGCCCTTTGGCGAAACTATACAGTCACCCACGCCTATATTTGAATTACCCGTCTATAACATACCCCAGTAACATCGTCTTTACAAACAGTAGTTACAGTACGGTTAGCATAGGTTAAAGTACAATTTAAAGTCACAGTACAATTAATAGTGGTTATGGTGTTAGACATGCAATATAGACGACAATTATTAGTACTTATTTATAGTGTCAGTAATTATACATGGTTATGGTACCGTGCGCTATAATACAGTTACACACTATTCACACTCTTGCTAAACGGCAGAGCTCACGCTATCTAGCAAGATATACACGCTACTAAAACAATCTTTAACACATATACAATTCCCAACTTATCTATTGGCCAGTACCTTGATGGACTACCTAAAACTATCTACATCCGTTTTGGTTAGCCACACTGCCCAAGCACCACATATAGCGAACTAGAGGGCGGAATTTACAACAGTACCCTCTTAGTCTAATTACTCTATCAAAAATCTAGTGGGTTCCAAATTTACACGCCTTCCCACTTAGCCAAGATAGGTTGAGATCTAGCGAACCGAATTTACACAGGCGCCGCTTAGTCTCCCGGTCCCTCCAACCTAGCGAACAAAATATACACCCTAGAACGCTAGTCTAGACAAGACACCGGTGTCCGGCTAGGGCTATTTACACAGGACCCCGCCTGACTCCAAACCAAAATTAAACGGGCTTACTAAAGAGCGTTTAATTTAGCGGTGCGCCTTCGCTCATTCCCTCCACTGGAGGGGGCATATTCCATACACAATTCAAACCCCGTATGGGCCTACCGCACAATCGGTATCCAATACCCCTAGTGGGTCCGCCGTCTAAAACAGCGGTCGTCTTACCTCCTCGTTCCTGAACCTGAGTTCACACTCATCGATGGGGACACCCCAGCACTTACTATGTAGAGGCCGATGATCTCCTGGACAACAGACCAGTGGCGCCGAGACGAAGGGAGGTCCACGCAGAAGTTCAGGGGTGCAGCCGTAGAGAACGTGGGCAAAGATAGACCGTCTCACGCCTCTGCTTCTCAGCTACCGTTGAACGATGAGCTTCCCGGCCAATGCACCAAATGATACCGGAGAAACTGACGGAAGCCAAGCACAGAGAGATGGACACAGGTTTCTTCAGGAAGGAAGAGATTCTTTATTCGGTTCACCGATCGGGACTCAGAGGGACTAATGTCACCAAAATACAACAAGTTCTGAGCCCCGGACAATAGTGTAGGCTCCTTATATAGGCATGTAACTCCTCCCATAATAAGCTCCACCCACACATCCTCTTAACCAATCAAAACGAATAAGAACTAACTTCCTGTTCGACCGCATGGCTTGTCCAGCACAATGGAGGAGGGGAATACTACTTCCGGTATTCTCGCACATGCTCCGTACACTACTGATTGTATCTTTGCCACGTGCAACCAACCGACCGATACACCAGTATATGCACGTACACATGCCACGTGGTAATCTCGGCCTACTAAATTTATTTTTACCGAGATTCCACCACAGTTGTGTATTTCTTATCTATTTCTTGTATTTTTGTTAGAGTTTGTGTTACAGTATTTCTGTATATTTTCGTTTTCTGTGCTTTTGTGCCTGTTATTTCTTGGTAGTTTGTTTTTACCCTGTTTGCTTTATTGTTTGCTCTGTTTCCTCTGGCTTATTGGCCGTGGTGGTCGCCGAGAAGCGGTCTTCCGACCACTTCCCGTGCCGACCGCCGGGACCGCGGAGAAAGACTCCTGCATTCCCTCGTGTGTTACCTTTGATTCCCGCCCGCCGGCTTAGTCCGCCAAGCGGGAATCCCCGTTTTGTTCTTTACCCTGCCTGCGTCCCCGCTCACTCGCTAACGCTGTTATCAGAGTGGGGACGGAGCAGGGTGCTACTCATTTGCCGCGGGAGCCTCCGCTCCCGGTCGCCCTCCCCCCGCGACCGCATGGTTGGGCAGTGGGTGCGCGGCTCTCCTCTGTGTCTACCGCGCGCGTCACTGCCTGGTTAAAGGTACAGTGACTAGTTGGTCCAGTTTGTTTCCCCATCTCCTGGGCAGTTTGGGGGTGTGAATTTTTTGATGACAGCTTTCTTTTCTGACCATGTGAGACAGCTCAGTGAGCCCTTGCATCATAAATTATGCCCCATATATGAGGGTCGCAGATTCAAACCCCTTCACCTCCCCAAGTGAACAAAGCAATAGAATTTAATTTTCAATTCTTTGCATGTGTGCTTGCCCTGCATGTTTTTCTATGGACATGGTGTTACATGTTACTGGTTCTCCTGACTTCCACATGGCACTGCGTGCCTCCTGCAGGTGACCCTGCCTGGCGTCCTTTCCCACTTATCAAGCCTCAGTTGCCTGATTGATAAAACACTGGCGTCCTAAGCCAGGGATTGTGGGTTCAGGCCCCATCTGGGTGGTTGAGCATGGCACTCATATTTAGTGGCTTAATGGATTAGGCACAACCATACAAAACTAAAGAGTTTCACTATTTTGAAGAACCTTGCCTATAAGGATCCCGCTTCGTCTCTACCCTGCACCCTAATAGTCAAGATTCTACTACATGTCTATAAGGATCTACGTTTCCGCCTGAAATATACCTCTGGGTCGGTGCCGCCCGTACCCTTATACTGGCCTGCCTTGTCTGTGCCTTTATTATTGGCCTGCCTTGTCTGTGCCCCTTGATTGGCCTGCTTTGTCTGTGCCCCTTGATTGGCCTGCTTTGTCTGTGCCCAATGATTGGCCTGCTTTGTCTGTGCCATACTATGCATGCTATTAGACTGGTTGCTCCATACCCTGGATAACGGTTTGTTGAGCCTGCATCCATTATTACTTGCCTCTGCCAACACTAGGGGTGCTGCCCCTTTTGCCTGCTAATGATACATGTTTTTCTATCTTCGTAGGTATCAAGTATCATCGACTCAGACTTTATGGACGCCTCTGCACAGGAGCAGAATTTGCAGGCTTTAATTAATGCGGCTGTGACCGCATCTGTGGAATAAGCCCTGGCTAGGGCCCTCCCTCAACCACATGCGGACAGGGGTGTGAGAGGAACCCCTCATTTGGCAGAAGACTCGGACGAGTCAGACTCTCAGGTGCGAGAGCAGGCAAGTGCGCAAACGCGCTATTGAAAGGGTGAAGGCCCTGAACCACGCTCCGGCAAGGCTCCGGCGAAGTGATGTGGTTTGAGGTTGACAACCTCGCCGGCCAGGCGCAGCCACCTATCGGGCGCAGGGGAGGAGGCCTCCTTACCCCCCCTACCTTGGCCGTGCAGACCAGTCTCCCTCAGATGGAGAAGATGATTGGGAAGAGGACCGTGGTAAGAGTCCCGGTTGGTGCTGGGAAGAGAAAGACGCGCCACCGACTATGGCCCCCACGACAATGTTGGGGGACGATACCTTTTTGTGCACTGCTGGAGAACCTCTGTTTGAGCCTCAGTCTATCCGACACCCCAGGTCCTCGGACTAGTCACTGCCCGACTACTTGACACAATTTTTGCACTACTGGGTCCGTAGACCCCTTGAAAGTGAGGCCTGCAAGAAGCTGCGGGCGGAATGCCCCAGACCGGTACTGCCGGACAAGGTGGCGGTTACCCCGGATTTTTTGACCCCTTGGTGGCCTCGTATTTGACCCGTACGGGTCGAGACCCCAAGAAAGGGGTGGAGTGTAGTCTCCGGTCCGCGCAGGACAAGCAGCTGCATATGCTGGGCCCTCTGTGCCGGATGTTGGCCCTAACAGACGAGGCCTTCACAGAAGATATGGAACTGGATCCGGCCACCATGAGGGACTGGGCACTTCGTTCCATTTGCCTGCTGGGCAATGCCACTGTGGCCCTTTGCACGGAACCCAGGAAGACGGCGCTCTTCCATATGGACAACAAGCTGTCGGATTTGGGATCCGAAGATGTGGGTCCCCTGGCTAAAGGTCTGCTGTTCGGGGAGCCTTTCATTAAGGAACTGCAGAAACATGTTATCTGTTTACCTCCCTGGATAAAGCGAAGTCTTCGATCGGGAAGGTCTTCCGCCCACAGTTACCTTCAGACATATGGGTCCTTTGGACAGTGCGGGGTTATGTCATAGACTTCCACTCTCCCCCTACACAGGTTGGACCCCCGAGGATCCCCGTCATCACAAGAGTCCAACAGCCCTTGTTGGAGGTGGAAGTTCGAGCTCCGCTAGCCAAAGGCGCGGTCCTACAGGCCCCGGATTTGGGGGGTTTCTTCAGCTCGATTTTCTCCTGGTAAGGAAGAAGTCTGTAGAATTCCGTCCAGTGATCAATTTAGGAGAATTAAGCGCCTTTGTGGTATACAACCACTTCGAGATGGAGGGCGATCGCCTTCTTCGATGCCTTCTCTGGCCGGGAGACTGGTTCACGAGACTGGACCTAGAGGACGCTTACCTTTCCGTCCCGGTAGACGGGGCCTGTCGCAGTCCCCTCTGATTCGTATGGAGAGGCGCTCCGTACCAATCCCCATGCCTTCCCTTCGGCCTCAGCTCGGCCCCTTGGTGCTTCACCAAGTTCCTGAAACCGGTGGTCACCCAATTCAGATCAGAGGCCGTACGCTGCATCATCAATCTGGACGACTTCCTTATCTTTTGCGAGGACCCCTCCAGGCTCAGATTTCAGACGCGCTCTGCGTTTTCCTCGTTGGAATGCCTGGGGTTCGTGGTCATTCTGAAGAAATCGACCTTGGAGCCTGCGCAGACGGTGGGATTCTTGGGTTTCGTAGTCGATGCGTAAGACGCCATTCTCCGCCTGCCTGTGGCAAAGATAGCGGCCATTCGGAAGGAGGTCAGACGTGTTTTATGGCAAGACCGGATTCCCCTCCGGATGTTGGCTCGCGTGGTGGGTCTCCTCTTGGCCTCGATACAGGCGTTCTACCCGTGCCCACTACATTACAGGGCCATGCAACGGCTGAAGGCGCACTCTCTACGCAAGAGACCCTCTTAGGACCAGTGATCTCCCTATGCTCGGACGTGAAGGCCGGATTGCGCTGATGGCTCCTGCATATATCCGCCTGGAACGGCAAGGCGATATTCGGGACGACCCCGGATCTTGTGTGGGAATCGGATGTGAGTCTTTGGGGCTGGGGTGTCTCGTGCGCAACGGGGTCCACGGGGGGCCCGTGGCCGGACAATAGTTCGGAATCCCGCATCAATTGCCTGGGGTTGATGGCGGGTTCGTTGGCAATTCGGAGCCTGGCGAAGCATCTGTCGGACTGCTGCGTACTCCTTCGGATGGACTATAGTTCAGCGGTGCAATACATCAACCGCTCGGTTTCGAGCACTATCGGTGGTGGCGAAGGAGATTTACAGCTTCTGTTTCCTACGCAACATCACCTTACGAACGGAATATCTTCCAGGGGAGTCGAACCTGACGGACTGGTTCTCCAGACATTGGAGGGATGCCAGCGTCTGGAAGCTCCTTCGGAACGTCTTCCTCGAACTCGAACATCAGAGGGGTCCATTCAAGGTGGATTTTTTCGCCTCCAGGACGAATCACCAGACTCGGAGGTACTTCAGTTGGCTCCCGGACCCAGAGTGCACAGCGGTGGACGCTTTCCTCCAGGTGTGGCCTTCGCAGGGAGCGTATGCGTTACCACCATTCGCTATGATTTCCAGGGTGTTGCTTCATGTCCGACGTCAGCGCGTGTCCTTGGTGCTGTTGACTCCGCTCTGGCGGAGTCAGGTTTGGTTTCCAGAGCTCCTGGACCTCTCCTATCGGGAGCCCCTTCTCCTTCCGTCTCATCGTATGCTCTTCTCGGACTCCCGGGGCGATCCTCATCCCCTGGTGGGGAAGGGCCACCAGCTTTTGGTGGCCTGGACTCTTTCAGGGGTGCCTGGAATGTCGAGGTGTTATCGCAGACGGCTGTTATCTCAACATGGAGCTCCTGGTGTCGCTGGTGCTTGGAACGGGATACCGATCCCTTTACAGGTCCTGTATCTAGCGTGCTGAATTTCTTGTCTCATCTCTTTGACCTGGGTCGGTCATACCGCTCGGTTATCGTGGCTAGATCAGCTATCTCGACGGCACATGTCCCGCTTCGAGTTTTCCCCATCGGCCAGGATCCGCTAGTCTGCAGGCTCCTGCGTGGAATGAGACTGGCGCGCCCTCCGGCGCCCAAGTATTCTTCCCTCTGGGACGTGCGTTTGGTTTTGGCGTTCTTTCGGAATTGGCCTGATAACCATGACCTTTCTCTTCGCCAGCTTTCGGCAAAATTTGCCCTCTTGTTGTGTCTGGTCTCGTTCAGACGTGTTTCGGATGTCCGGGCCTTCGATGTTGACGCTTTCTCGTTTTCTCCAGAGGGGGTCTCCGTCAAGGTGGTTAGACGTACCAAGTCGGATTCGACGGTTGTATCATACCCTTACTTCTAGGACTCGCCTAAGCTTTGTGTAGCGAAGGCACTGGCTCCATGGATAAGATGTCTTTTGGCTCTGGCGGGCGTGGATGTGACCTTCGGAGCGCATTCGGTTAGGGGCGCCGCAGCTTCCGGAGCTTTTTTGGCGAGCGCTTCCCTTCAGGACATTTTGCGTTCGGCGGACGGGTCCTGTGAAGAGATTTTTCGCCTATTCTACTTTAGACCGTCGGACCATGCTTCTTTTGCTTTGCTGTCGGAGCGTTAAAACAGCAAATATGAAGCCTCCTGTCATGCTATAAAATTGTAGATTATACTAGCTTTAGTGTAACTATTATCTTAATTTTATTAATGACAGGAGGTGAATATTTCCCACCCAGATTGATTTCTTTCCCCCCCCCCCCTTGTTTTGGATGGATTGCATTGATTGTATTTCTGTTGATTTGTCTGATTATCTGGGCTAGGTTGGTTAGTCTGGGGTGATGTTGTGGGAAGTGCATGTTATATTGTATTGACGGTCATTAGTATGGATTTCATGTCTTTATTCTATCGGTACTGATCGTGGGATTTATGTTTTATCAGTACATTTTGTTCACTAATCAGTGTTTTCGATTCTGTTTATTTCGTTTCAGTTTAATGGTTCGACTTCAGTTCATAGAATCATCGGTTTGGCAGGATGAAGATCAAGTTCATCCATTATCCGTTAATGTGCTGCTGTGGAGTTCTAGTAAAGAGAGACTTAAGCAAATATTCGCCTCCTGTCATTAATAAAATTAAGATTATAGTTACACTAAAGCTAGTATAATCTACAATTACTAAAGCAATCATGCTAATTTTTTCCCTTTAACAGAAATGTGTCAGTGACATTGTGTAATATAATACAGATAATATAATTAATGGTATAAAATAAACGCATAATGTGTTAATTACAAAGGTGGATAGACTTTGTGAATATCTGAAACGCATATCATGTGATTACAATAACAACTGCAATAATGAATAATGTTTAAACTTTAGAAGAAAATGTAAAATGTTTTTATTAAACCAGAAACTACTCTATATTCGTTTAAGTTTGCAGAGTGGTATAATTAATTAATATGAGTAAAGTACTTCAACGGTTAAAATTTAACTGAAAGACAGGCAAAAACATTACTTCACTTATCACAAACCTATATTTACAATGATAAACCTATTCAGTCTGCCAGAGCTAAGGCCAGTCAATGGAAAGTGAAAGAGTATTGTGGATTAACCCGTCCAGGTGACATACATAATTATTTTGGAAGTTGATCATTTAGGTCACCTATTGCAAACTGGTGAAAAGATGTCAAAGATATAAATTCAACATCCATACCACTCTATGTATATATATTAAAATACACGTAATCAAATATTTTATCAGTTTTTCAAATACCAAGAAAATTTTATTTGGTTTGTCATTATTAAAGGTACATATACCTTGTGGTAATGGTCCTGCCACATCTATTGATTGTTTAATAAATACATCATGCATATGATTATGAATTCATATTCTGATTGTAACATACCCCCACTTCAACCAGTTTTAGTTACAACAGATTCTGATATCTATTGCTATGGAAGTATTAAAACCACTTATACAAAGGTAGAGTTAAAATATAAATACCTTCAATATTGTATCTGAGTGCTTTCTTAACTCACTTTTAGAAATAATAATAAAAATCCAAATCATCTTAAGTTACGCCCAACAGCCACTGAAAAATATACTTAAACAATTAAGATTCACATTGTTAAGCATCCAATCTCACGAACATAACTTTCCACAATGGCTGTCAGATCTTGGTTAAAAAAAAAAAAAAAAATGTTTTTAAGACAATTTTTGGGTGTTTCTGGTATTTTAAGCCACTAATAACTAGGGGATAAGTTGTCTTCTCCCTAACAGGTCAAAGAAAGATAATTAACGTTATATTTCCAATTAGCAACTATTCTAAATAGATTGACAGATTTTGAATAGTGATGTTTTCGGTTCGCGAACGGCGAACGGGAACTTCCGCAAACGTTCGCGAACCGGGCGAACCGCCATTGACTTCAATGAGCAGGTGAATTTTAAAACCCACAGGGACTGTTTCTGGCCACAAAAGTGATGGAAAAGTTGTTTCAAGTTGACTAACACTGATGTAGAATTATTAAAAAGTCTTTATTGTACTGATACCGGAGAAACTGACGGAAGCCAAGCACAGAGAGATGGACACAGGTTTCTTCAGGAAGGAAGAGATTCTTTATTGGATCACCGATCGGGACTCAGAGGGACTAATGTCACCAAAATACAGCAAATTCTGAGCCCCGGACAATAGTGCAGGCTCCTTATATAGGCACATAACTCCTCCCATATTAAGCTCCACCCGCACATTCTCTTAACCAATCAACACAAATAAGAATTAACTTCCTGTTTGACCGCATGGCTTGTCCAGCACAATGGAGGAGGGGGAATACTATATCCTGTATTCTTGCACATGCTCCGTACACTACTGATCGTATCTTGCCTCGTGCAACCAACTGATCGATACGTCAGCATATGCACGTACACATGCCACGTGGTAATCTCGGCCTACTAAATTTATTTTTACCGAGATTCCACCACATTCCCCCCTTTGATGCCTCTTGATATTTTACAATTACTTGAGGCATCACTTAACCTTGGTTTGCTTACACCGCAAGTTACCTTGAACCAGACCAGACTTATCTTATGATGTGAATCTTTTAACACTCATCTTCCTGCATTGGTTCTCCCTGATCTAAAGCCTTATACTTATAAATCGCCATTATCTGTGCAGCAGCCTTCCTCTCTGCTATACTTCCTATCAGGCTTTGCACAGACCTAACTACTAGGGGTATAAGACACGGCAGGAGTAGACACAACATTAAAATTAGTAGGACTCCACCTACCACTGCCTTAAGCCCTCCAAACCACTCATACCAGCTACCAAACCAACTACTTGGATTGTACCCTTTCCATACCTGAGTAGGCACATGCGCTAGTTTAACCATATGGCTAGTAAGCTCAGCTATTGCTTGCCCTTCGTCATCTATTTGAAGACAGCAATTGCTCAGGTTAAACTTCCCACATACACCTCCCTCTACTGCCAAAAGGTAATCCAAGGCTAATCTATTTTGGTAGACTGCTGTCCTCATCCTGGTGTTATGCTTCGCTAGAAGATTGAGCGCTTGTGATGTCTCATTTGTGATAATCTCAACCACCGCCTGTAATCTTATAATACGGTTGAGCATATAAATAGGGGTTCTGTAACCAAAGGTACCATCCTCAGCCCACGTGGCTGGCCCATAATAATCTATGATACGCTGGGGAGGCCATTCATTATCTTCCCAGGTGCCTATCTCTATGGGCCCCCTTTTCTTCCTATGATTCACATCATACACTTTAACACCTAAAGTCTCACCTGTTTCAATCGGTAACAAGAAGAAGGATGGTTTGAGCATACCCAACACACATGCCCCTTCCCAGTCCTGTGGCAACTCCGAATAGGCTTTCTTACCACAGATCCAGTACAAATTTGCTGGGGCTCTCCAGGTAGATGTGATGGATAAATCAAACCACACATCCTTTAAATTGGCGTATCTAGCAAACGGGTTAGATGGTTCTGAGACATTTGAAGCCGACCACCAAGTTGTATTCTTTGTATCATCATCATAAGCTTTTTGCCCTAGACAAGTTAATTCTCCTACAGAAGTGCTATACATTATTCCTTTCCTTGCTATGCAAACATAACCTATGATGGAGGTCTTTAATCTCCACTCAGATTTACCTCTAACACTCATATGATAATCGGCTTGTGTAGATATTAGTTGGTCAACTGCCTCAGAACCGGACATTACCTCCTTTGCTTCCCAAGGCCATTGGTCTCCCATGTTAGTACCTCCACACACATAGCAGTTGGTAACATTAAGACTACCGGCAATACTTTCAGCTAAATCGATGAACAGGTTTTTAGCATTATGGGGGATCTTATTATCTATACTCATCTCTTCATAAAAGGAATGGTATACTTGATGAGTTTGGGAGGATACCGTATCAGTCTCTATCCCTATAAACAATAATGTCCCAGGATCTAAACCCGTCCCGTATATTTGAAACCCAAATAAATTGCCATATTTGTCTAAGAACTTATCGGGGTTATTTATAAGTATATGGATGGGATTACATTCCATAGACTTACAATATGGGCTAGTCGGCAACTTAGTCACTATCATGTCTTTATCTACTGTCTGTCCCCAAGTCGCCCACCCCACACAAGACCAATATGGGCAAAAGTTATAGTCTTTATTTGGGCATCTAGGACTTACATATTTATTTTTACTACTGGGACAAATATATTTATCATTAGACCCATACGTCCTCTCCCATCTAAGATCCCCACATACATTCCACGGCTTTCTACCACTCGATATCGCTTTACACGCATCAAATAGCAGAACACCCGAAGAATGTACGGATTCTAACACCGTCTTATTAATTAGGGTCCCCTGAGGATCTCCATTCCTGAGAGTCAACCAAATTGTACGAGGTTGATACTCCGGACTGAAGCACTTAGGTTCTCCTACTCCTAAATGGCACACACTATAGTCTATATTTAAGTATCTACATCTCGATACATCTCCTTTACACTCGTATTGTGAATGCCAAATTAGGGTTTGGGAAATATGGTTACCTGTTCTCGTAGTCTTAATGCATACCTCACAGCTAGGAGTGTCGGTACCTCTACCTTCCTGAATATAAAAACACATATAAATAAACACTATCAAAAGCACATCTTTCGCCGTCATCCTCAGTCTTCGTCCGTGCGATGGCGCCTCAGCTTCCAGGATGTGAGGGCTGCAGGGAATGGAGTTCTGCTCGTCTTCACAGGTGTCCCTTCGAGACTTTCCTGGCTTATACACTATGTGTTGGTAAGCGGACAGGCTTTATTATGGCCTTCTCACTCACGCACCAAATCCCAAAAATAATAAAATTTGTAATCCACACGATTCCTCGTTACTCCGACTGAGTAGTGCGTTTTAACCGGATCTTGCAGGGATTCTCTGGATCTGCTGTAACTTGCCAAGAATCGACTGCTGCTGGCTTAACCCTGGAGTGATGTATCCACTGAGTCACTTCGGCTACTTTTATCGCTGTAGGGGTAGACAAAAGAACAACATAAGGACCTCTCCACTTGGGCCCTAACGGTACATTATTCCACTCTTTAATCCACACTTGATCTCCTGGATGATAACTATGAACAGGGGGATAAATATTCACAGGTAATCTATCTTGTACCCATTTCTGTACCTCCTCCATAGTCTTACCCAACTCTACAACCTGCTGCCGGGTAATTCCTTCTCCCAACTGACTCAAATCCCCCCTTAAGTTACCAAGTACGGGAGGTGGTCGCCCATACATAATTTCAAAAGGAGAGAGGCCCATCCTTCTGGTAGGGGTACTGCGGATTCGCAATAAAGCTATGGGTAAGAGAACGTTCCACTTAAGTTGGGTTTCCTGACACATTTTAGCCAACTGGTTCTTAATAGTTCTATTCATTCTCTCTACCTTACCAGAACTCTGGGGTCTATATGCAGTATGAAGCCTCCACTTTATACCAAGCATATGAGTCAGTTGTTGTAGGCATTGATGAACAAAGGCTGGACCATTGTCCGATCCTATAGAACAGGGTAGTCCATATCGGGGTATTATTTCTCGTAGCAGGAATCTTACAACTTCTCCTGCTTTCTCTGTACGAGTAGGACATGCTTCTACCCAGCCTGAATAGGTGCACACAATTACCAGCAGGTAACGATGTCCACCCGATTTAGGCATCACTGTAAAGTCTATTTGTAGATCGGACATGGGGAGTCCCCCCATAAACTGGACTCCTGGTGGCTTTACTGGTCCTTGTCTTGCATTATTTTTAGCACACGTTACACATCTTCGTACAATGGCCTGAGTCAAGTTGGACAATCTTGGTATGTAGAAATGTTTTCTGAGAGATTCTTCAGTACTGTCTCTCCCAGAATGTGTCCCGTTGTGATAATTTTGGACAATTTCTACCGCTAGTGATGCTGGTATGACTATTCTTCCATCTTCTAGCTGATACCACTTGTTCTCCAGATACTTTCCCGGTTCAGTCTTTAACCACTCCTCTTCTTGAGCTGTATAAACTGGAGTCCATTGGGACAGTGAAGTTGGTATAAGAGCAGCTATATGCCCCACATACTCCTGTCTTCCTGATTCAGCAGCACGCTTAGCTGCACTATCTGCCATCCGATTTCCCTTGGTTACATCACCATCTCCTCTCAGATGCGCTCGACAATGTATGATACCGACTTCTTTCGGCTCCCACACTGCTTCCAATAGTTGTAGGATTTCAGCTGCGTATTTGATTTCTTTTCCTTCTGAATTCAGTAGTCCTCTTTCTTTATACAAAGCTCCGTGGGCATGAGTGGTTAAAAACGCATACTTAGAGTCCGTATAGATATTCACTCTTAAACCTTCAGCCAATTGTAACGCTCGTGTTAGTGCTATTAATTCTGCCTTTTGTGCTGATGTTCCTTTCGCCAGTGGCCGAGCTTCTATCACCTTGTCTATTGTTGTTACTGCATATCCTGCATAGCGGATCCCTTCTTTCACATAACTACTGCCGTCGGTATAATATTGAACATCGGGGTTCTGGATGGGAAAATCACGAAGATCTGGTCTACTTGAGAATACTTCATCCATTACTTCCAAACAATCATGTTGACTTTCAGTAGGTTGTGGCAAAAGGGTAGCTGGATTTAAGGTGTTTACAGTCTCTAAATGCACTCTTGGGTTTTCACACAACATTGCTTGATACTTGGTCATACGGCTGTTACTAAACCAATGATTTCCTTTGTAATCCAACAACGTCTGTACTGCATGTGGGACTCGTACATAAAGTTCTTGACCCAGAGTGAGTTTATCGGCTTCAGCTACTAGCAGGGCGGCTGCAGCTACGGCTCTTAGACAAGGTGGAAGTCCGCTGGCCACTGCATCCAATTGTTTAGACATATAGGCAACAGGTCTTTGCCATGATCCCAAGTACTGTGTCAATACTCCCACAGCCATTCTTCTTTGCTCGTGTACATATAAGTAGAATGGTCGTGTGTGATCAGGTAGACCTAATGCTGGGGCACTCATCAAAGCCTTCTTCACATCTTCAAATGCCGTTTGCTGTTCTTGGGTCCATAAGAAGGGGTCGTGCTCTGTACCTTTGATAGCTGCGTACAGAGGTTTTGCTAGTATCGCATAGCTGGGAATCCATATCCTACAGAAGCCTGCTGCCCCCAAGAATTCTCGCACTTGTCTTCTATTCTTGGGTATTGGTATTTGGCAGACAGCTTCTTTTCTCTCTGGCCCCATAATTCTTTGACCTTCAGAGATATGGAATCCCAGATACTTGACAGTTGGCAAACACAACTGAGCCTTCTTTCTAGACACCTTGTATCCTGCCTTCCAGAGAATGTGCAGTAGATCGTGCGTTGCTTGCTGACAGATTTCTTTTGTAACTGCTGCTATCAACAAGTCATCTACATATTGTAACAAGACACACTCTCCTGGGATGGACTCGAAATCCAGTAGATCTTGACTTAGGGCTGAACCAAATAGGGTAGGTGAATTTTTAAACCCTTGGGGCAGTCTTGTCCAAGTCATTTGGCGTTTTGAGCCCGTTACAGCGTTCTCCCATTGGAAAGCGAAAATACATTGACTTTCTGCGGCAATTCGGAGGCAAAAGAAGGCATCTTTAAGATCTAAGACTGTGAAGTAAGTAGCCCCGCCCGGAATTAAAGCAAGCAGGTTATATGGATTGGGTACAACTGGATGTATACTAACAACCGCATCATTGACTGCTCTCAAGTCCTGCACAGGTCGATACTCATCTGTACCGGGCTTTTGAACAGGCAGCAATGGGGTGTTCCAGGGGGAAGTACAGAATTTTAGGATACCATACCGTATGAACTTATCCAGATAGGATTGGATGTTCTTCTTAGCCTTCTGCGGGATGTGGTATTGTCTTAGGCTCACTGGATAAACCCCAAGTTTCAGTTCAATTTTTATAGGTGGAATATTGCGGGCCAGTCCTGGTGGGTTGTTCTCTGCCCAAACTCCTGGTATGTTAAATAATGTCTCATCACTCCTAGGGTTTTGGCTAGTCAACGCTGTATAAAGTCGCCACTCTTCTTCCTTTGGTACGGATAATGTCATGATACCTGAAGGTCCATTAAACTTTAAAGATGTTGTTCCATTTGGTAGGAACGTAATCTGCGCTTGTAATTTTGATAGCATATCACGTCCCAGCAATTGGACTGGACATTCAGGCATATAAAGGAATTGATGTTTGATTACGTGGCCTCCCAATGTACAGAGTCGACTTTTAAGAACCGGTCTTTCAGCACTTCTTCCAGTTGCTCCTATCACAGTAATAGTCCTTCCAGATGGAGGAGCAACTAGATTAGTCACCACTGAATGTTCAGCACCAGTGTCGATCATGAACGCACTCCTTTTTCCCCCTATTGATACATCGACCATAGGCTCCGCTCGACCAAGGGGGATGGAGCCCGGTCGGTATCAATAGTCCTCCATGACCGTGTCAGCCAATCCTACGAAGTCCCTACCTTCTCTATCGCGGGACCTTTGCGCTGCTGGAATATACCTGTCTTCCCTAACACTTCCTCTGTTCCCATTACTCCCTCTATAACCATTACTCCCTCCGGGGCCTCCTCTACCTCTCACTCTGCCTCTAAAGTTTACATAACCTGTCCTAGGTCTGTCTCTCTCAGACTGTTCTCTTCACGGACACTCATTTCTCCAATGCCCTTCTTCCTTGCAATACGCGCACTGATTCCTACTTAGAGGTTCCTCATTCCACTTACTATCGCCTCTATCTGGGCCCCGTCTATCTACGCCTGCGATCGCTACCGCTAGCATATCAGCCTTTTTACGCATCTTGCGCTCTTCCTCTTTCTTGCTTTCTGTTTCCCTATTCATATAAACCTTATTCGCTACCTCCATTAGTTGGGTGATTGACATACCTGCAAACCCTTCTAACTTTTGTAGCTTGCGCTTAATATCTCCGTAAGCTTGGCTGACAAAGGCGGAGTTCACCATTCGGGAATTATCTGCGTCTTCCGGATTAAAGGGGGTATACAAGCGGTATGCCTCCAATAATCGGTCATAAAAGACACTGGGCGCTTCATCGCTTTTCTGAATCACCTCAACTGTCTTCGACATGTTAATAGCTTTCTTTCCTCCGGCTTTCATGCCAGCAATTATAGCGTCTCTATAGGCTCTGAGTTGAACCATATCAGCACCATTTACGTTCCAATCGGGATCGGTGTTGGGATAATGTGTTGCGGCCCATGCTGATGGATTGGCTTGGTTTAAAGTACGGGCTTTATCTTCTAATGCTTTAATGGCTGCTTGATTTATTCTTGTCCTTTCCTCATTGTTAAATAAAGTCATTAATAACTGCTGGCAATCAGCCCATGTCGGGTTATGTGTCTGTACTATTGAAGTGAACAGATCAGTCATAGCTTGTGGTTTCTCGGTATACGAGGAATTGTGGGTCTTCCAGTTTAAAAGATCGGTTGTAGTAAATGGGACATATACGAAGACAGGGTCAGCGTGTGCCATTTGACCTGCGGCATCGATATAGGCTGACCCGGGATTCAGACGAAGAGGCATCTGATAGTGCTTTAATTGTTGGGCACCGGTCAACTGTCGGGTCTGTATGGGGCTACGTGGAGGGGCGTCAGTCATGGGTTCCAGTCGGGGAGAAATAGGGTATGGGGATGTGGGAGCTTGGTTTTGGGAAAAGGTTGTAAATAAAACACTTCGAGTCGAGCTAGATGAAGCTTGACCGGAAGTCTGAAGTGGCGCCAAATCAGGATATTCGTTTTTAATGGGGGTTGGTTCTGATTCCGGAAGGGGAGATTTAGTACGAGGGGGGGTGGATCCTGTACTGGAGGAGGAAGCGGAAGTGGATGGGGGTAATGAGGGGAGGGCTGCAGGACTTCCTGCGTTTGCGTCACTTCCTCTTAACGGGAAGTAAGGGGGCGGCAAAGGGATCTCGGACTCAGGGGGCGTGTCCAAAATGGGCCTAACACCAGTCCTAGTGGACGAACAAGTCCTAGCTACCATGAGGCGACATTGCTCCTCGTGGCATGTCCGGAGCCATTTTGGCGAGTCATTTACGGCCTGTCTCCAACAATCAACATAAGGAAACTGGCCTAAAGTTCAGGCCTACCTGATACAGCCACGTGTAAGCGCTGTACCAGAGTTGGATCCAAACTGCCACGTGGCGGCCATGCCGCAACCAAAGTAGGCCACTCCCTAGTACACAAAGTGACCAAACGTACAGGAGACATTTTAACCCCAAAATCACAAGTTTTGAATCCCTTTTTAAAATTCTTCACCATACAACCTAAGGGATCCGGGATCGTTGACTGCGACGCACCCATACTTAACAATGGAACGTCGTCGACAACGAATACTATACACGCGTACTATTCAACAGTCACACCCGTTTCCTCTGGCAACAGCACCACGTGGTACGGTTACCAAGTGAAACGTACACAATAACAATAAACACTCAGGGAATTCCCGTACACACACAGCTGTTACACCAGTCACTATATAATCAATATTATGCCCTTTGGCGTAACTATACAGTCACCCACGCTATAATTCTCTATATACGAATTACCCGTCTATAACACACCCCAGTAACATCGTCTTTTACAAATAGCGGTTACAGTACGGTTAGCATAGGTCAAAGCACAAGTTAAGGTCACAATACAATTATTAGTGGTTATGGTGTTAAACATGCAATGGACGACAATGATTAGTACTTATATACAGTGTCAGTAAATATACAGGGTTATGGTACCGTGCACTATGATACAGCAACACACTATTAACACTCTCGCTAGACGGCTGAGCTCGCGCTATCTAACAAGATATACACTTTACTAAACAATCGTTAACACATTTACAATTCCCAACTAAACTATTGGCCAGTACCTTGAATGGACTACCTAAAAACAATCTACATACGTTTTGGTTAGCCACACTGCCCAATCACCACATATATAGCGAGCTAGAGGACCGAATTTACACAGATGCCTCTTAGTCGCACTATCAAAAGTCTAGTGGGTTCCAAATTTACACGCCTTCCCACTTAGCCCAGATAGGATGAGAACTAGCGAACCGAATTTACACAGACGCCGCTTAGTCTCCCGGTCCCTCCGACCTAGCGAACAAAATGTACACCCTAGAACGCTAGTCTAGACAAGACACCGGTGTCCGGCTAGGGCTATTTACACCAGAGCCCCGCCTGACTAACAGAATCAAACGGTCTGACTAAAGAGCGTTCGATCGAGCGGTGCGCCTTCGCTCCTTCCCTCCGACAGAGGGGGCAGATACACAGATTCAAAACCCCTTTGGGCCTACCGCACAATCGGTATACCCCTAGTGGGTCCTGCCGTCTAAAACAGCAGTTGTCTTACCTCCTCGTTCCTGAACCTGAGTTCACACTCATCGACGGGGACACCCCAGCACTTCTCACGTAGAGGCCGATGATCTCCTGGACAACAGACCAGTGGCGCCGAGACGAAGGGAGGTCCACGCAGAAGTTCAGGGGTGCAGCCGTAGAGAACGTGGGCAAAGATAGACCGTCTCACGCCTCTGCCTCTCAGCTACCGTTGAACGATGAGCTTCCCGGCCAATGCACCAAATGATACCGGAGAAACTGACGGAAGCCAAGCACAGAGAGATGGACACAGGTTTCTTCAGGAAGGAAGAGATTCTTTATTGGATCACCGATCGGGACTCAGAGGGACTAATGTCACCAAAATACAGCAAATTCTGAGCCCCGGACAATAGTGCAGGCTCCTTATATAGGCACATAACTCCTCCCATATTAAGCTCCACCCGCACATTCTCTTAACCAATCAACACAAATAAGAATTAACTTCCTGTTTGACCGCATGGCTTGTCCAGCACAATGGAGGAGGGGGAATACTATATCCTGTATTCTTGCACATGCTCCGTACACTACTGATCGTATCTTGCCTCGTGCAACCAACTGATCGATACGTCAGCATATGCACGTACACATGCCACGTGGTAATCTCGGCCTACTAAATTTATTTTTACCGAGATTCCACCACAGTACTTGTATTGAATTATTGCACTAACTCCATTTTAACCTGATGCTGTGACAAATCCTCCATTTTGTCCTCATAACCTGACTTCTCCATATGAAAACTACATTACATGACAGAATTGCTCAGCACATCTAACACAATAGACAAAGACTGTATTTTTCCATAAAGATATGACTAACACAGGAATTGCTGACTTTCCCTTAACTTGCAACATAGTATAATTTGAAGGCCATGAGAACACAGTAGTAATGAAATGTTCTATTCATAAGAGACCTTGCACCTGGCCACGAGGCCTGAGATCACCGACCGTGTAAAATGACGCTCAAGACCCCCTTGTCCCCACCCGTGTCCAAAATAATACCACCTCTTGGTGGGTGGACACGAAGCTAACCACTTAGTTTTTGATCCAATTAATAATATTGATGGGTGGACACTGATATAGTCACATAACGTTTAATCCAATTAATGATGTTTATTTGTTATTATCTGATATTCAATGATGATGTCATTTTGCCTTTAAAAAGATCTGCATAACTGTTTTCCACCCAGATTGCATTAAATTTTCTGAAGTGCTTTTAACCTGAACTCCATGTGTCAGTGTGAGCTTACTTCTGCGTATACGCAATTTAATCATCTCAGATTTGGACAGGAACAGATAGACATTTAAACATATTTGTTTATTTCTAAATTAATCTACATCAATTTGGCGCCCAGAAGCGTGGGGCATCGGGCTATGGCCTCTGGCCGGTGAGCCGTCCTAAGGAAGATGCTGTTGGACGGGGGAATCCTGGGGGTAGGAAAGGAGACTGATCACCTCCAGGTACACGGTAGAGACTTCTGCAGAGCCACCGGTATGTTCCGGCCCCTTTGATTGACCCGTCCACGTGTCTGTGACTGCTTCCCGGGAGGACATCAAAGACAGGTAATATCTTGCCCGGTGTCTCGTTACTCACTTGTTTACCTGCATTTTAGTCTATCTGTTGCCTGGGTGTGTTTGAATTGTTTGCCTGTTTCCCCATTTTGAGATAAAGGGGGGTGGACCTGCAGGGGATTTGCCTGGGGTTCTCTGTTTTGCTTGTTTTCCCCTTTTTGGGATAAAGGGGGGTGGACCTGAGGGGACTTGCCTGGGTCTTCGGTTTGTCTGTCTGTTTGTATTTTACCCCTTTTGGGATAAAGGGGGGTGGACCTGAGGGGATTTGCCTGGGTCTTCTGTTGCCTGTTTCACCCCTTTTAGGAACCACGGTGCTGTGGTTGTAAGGAAAAAGGGGGGTTGACCTGTGGATGTGTTCCTGGGGGTCATCTTTTCCTGTTTAACTCTTTTAGGAGCCTCGTGGCTGGGGCTGTAGGGAAAAAGAGGTGTGTTGGATCTGTGGAGATTGTGTAGACTCATAGTTTCCTGGGGATCCTTCTTGTGTCACTTTGATAGCCTAGCTAGCTTCTCTGTGCACGTTACTCTGCTTGCAGAGTGGTGGTACCCTCCAGCTTTGAGCGCTGAGCTGGAGCCATTCCAATTTTTATTTTGTGGTGTGTGAATTCGGGCAGGCATTGCTGTCTTCATCACCACGGAGTAGTGAGACTTATAAAGTGGGTTTTTATAGGGGCACTACAAGAGTGAGGGTAGCGCAGACACTATTAGTGGGCTGCTGTGACGAGGGAGGCATATGGATTTCGGACCGGTTTTAGCTGTTATCCTTGGCCGCTGGTAGTAAGATACTACGGGATTGAGGGAGGTGACTTTGGAGTAAGCACACGAGTAAAGGAATGGAATTTCTGTTGATTTCATTTGAACTGTGATGCATGCACTGTATTTCAATTGTATTGTTGTCTTGTTTGTTTAATTAGGAGTCTTATGAACTCCTGTGTCTGTCTCTAAGGATTTTCCTTACCTTTTTATCTTTTCTACACTTCCTATACTATTACACTATCCTCTACTATTTCTCTTGTGAGAGAAGTGATTGGTCACACACTTCTCACCCCACTCCAATCCGTGGCTACCACCTCGGGTACACGGAATTAGTGACTAGTCTGCGTTTTGGGAAGATGCACTTGGAGGGACCCACCCTTTCTGAGTGGCAGCTGACCATTGTAGATAATCTGTTTAATCTTCTTTCCCCTATATCTGGGATGCCTGTATAGGAGGGGAATGGAACAGGGTTAGGAAAGCCCAATAAGGGCTGGCTAGCGCGTGTGATCTAGTTGAAAAGATTGCTAAAGTGTGTAAAATTGCTGTGCCTTCATGTGGTAGATTGCAGCTAGAATTCAGCAGGAAGGTTGGACTGAGGAAGAACTAGATCACAAAGGGTTAAGAATATATGTATATTATAATAATTGTTTTTGTATTTTGTGTTAGCCATTACCCTGGTAGAGGGTGGGGGTTTTGTATTGAGTTTCACTGAGAGTATTATTAAATGTTGTGTTTTTGTGTCTCTTTGCTTTTGCAATAATTGTAACGTAACTGTCTTTCCAGCACTGACATGGTTAAAATGTCATGCTTGCAGTCCCTCTTGTTTCTCCCCCTCCCTTTTTGCCTTCTGTGAGACAAGGGAGGGAGGAGGAGGGGGGGGGGGCGTGGTTGCGACTCAGTGAGATTCAGATTTGTGTTCCGTAGAGTTATCCAGAACTTAGCAATGGAATTTTTGCTAGAAAATATTCTAATTGTGTATTTTGTTATTTCAATTGAAGTTGATAGGATCGTGTGGGGGATGTAGCTCAGTGTTGATTACGAAGGTTAGGAAAGTGAATCTGATGCAGGAATAGAGAATTATTTGGACGAGTTAAAAATGTAAAGGCAAGTGTGATTTGTTGCAATACTATGCAATGTGGATAGAGGGAATATGCAAAGTTGTTACGTTAGATTATGAAGAGGAAAAGTGAATTGGTAATTGTTTGAATCTCGTGAGTTTATTTTTTTTTTGCACCATGTTATTTCAAAGCTTCACGGGCTGTTAAATGTATAATGCTTTCATTTGTCAGCTGAAATGCCCTAAAAGAAAATGGCCCCTAGAACAAAAGAAGGTTGTCCTTAAAGAGACACGTCAGTCCTGGCTCCTGCCCTCACTCTGCCCTTAGTGAGGTCATATCCGCCCATATATATATCGTGAATCCTACTATTAGTTTCCCTATATCAGGAAAGTGTCTGTGAACAAGTGTGTTTTAACTTTGTATACAAAAAAAAAAAAAATTGATAACATGATGGAAGAGGGGTTATCTTAAAGAACATTTACTAAAAGAAAGTTCTAATAAACAAAGATTTCTTGAACAAATGGTAATACAATTAGGGATTGGTTTCAAAATGTTTTGATTTAATTGAAAAGGAACCAGTTAACATTCTAAGCATAACTATTAACAAATGAATAAGGTGGGAGTGTGTTCCAATCTGTTTTTTTTTACTGGATAATGTTTGCCTCCAGATTAAAAGACTGACTAACATAATTTTTGTTGTAAGCCCAGATATTTTATTATTGCATATGCATAGGAATTGAGACTTTGGGCATTATAGTATATTAATTCTAGATCTGTTACTAGCAGCAAGTGCTTTGCCTTATGCCTATCCCACGCATGCTTAAACACTTCTACTGAGTTAACCTCTACCACTACAGTTGGAAGACTATTCCATGCATCCACTACCCTCTCAGTAATGTAATGCTTCCTGATATTATTTTTAAACCTTGGTCCCTCTATTTTTGAGACTATGTCCTCTTGTTATGGTAGTTTTCCTTCTTTTAAATATAGTCTCCACTTTTACTGTGTTGTTTCCCTTTATGTATTTAAAATGCTTTTATCATATTTCCCCTGTCTCGTCTTTTCACCAAGCTATACCTGTCAAGATCCTTTAACCTTTCCTGGTGAATTTTACCCTGCAATCCATGAACCAGTTTAGCAGCCCTTCTCTGAACTCTCTCTAAGGTATCCATATCCTTCTGAAGATATGGTCTCCAGTACTGTATCCAGTACTCTAAGTGAGGTCTCACCAGTGGTCTGTACAATGGCATGAGCATTTCCCTCTTCCTACTGCTAATACCTCTCCCTATGCAACCAAGCATTCTGCTAGCATTTTCCGCTGCTCTATTACATTGTACATTGTCATCAACAGCCAGAAACTGGAGAACAAGAAATGTGAATTAATGTATAGCCATTTATAAGCTTAACAAAATCTCCATTATCTTTTCCATTTATTTTGCAGAAGGCAATGTTATTTGTCTATTTTGTATGTTTTAAAAATACATGATCAGTGAAGAGTAGAATAAATTTTATCCCATTTACGAGACATAAAATTGTGATAATGTATATTTGTGATATAAGTAGAAATTACATTTTGAGATGTTAGATATAAATTATTAAATTAAGAACGAGAGTCAGGGATAGCGTCTGTCTCCGCGGGCACAAGACCCCGTGTGGAGAAGTGGTGGGCAAGCCATCATGGGCCACCCATGGGAGTGAAACGTTCGAGGCTTGTGGAGACAAGATGAGCATGTTAGCCTTTTATTATTTTTCTCTAGGGAAAGCATAGGGCCAGTTAATAGTTGTTGTACATGGGCTATTTGCAGCCTCCATTGCATTTCTACCTAGTCTTGATTTCTGATGTATCCTCCATTGCTACATCACCTGTCTGCTCCCTTACCTGCCCACCCCCGCTTATTCCTCCCACCGATCCCTCCCCTTCATCTACAGTCCCCCACTTTCCCCTACTGCCCCTCCCTCTACTCCACCTTCTCCTCCTCCTACTCCTTCTTCCTGCTCTTACTCCTCCCTCCTCTTCCTACTCCTCCCTCTACTCCACTTTCTCCTCCTACTCCTTCCTCTACTCCACCTTCTCCTCCTCCTTCTTCCTGCTCTTACTCCTCCCTCCTCTTCCTACTCCTCCCTCTACTCCACTTTCTCCTCCTACTCCTTCCTCTACTCCACCTTCTCCTCCTCCTACTCCTTCTTCCTGCTCTTACTCCTCCCTCCTCTTCCTACTCCTCCCTCTACTCCACTTTCTCCTCCTACTCCTTCCTCTACTCCACCTTCTCCTCTTTCCTCCTCCTTCTCCTCTACCCCCCCCTACCCCTTCCTCCTGCTCTTACTCCTCCCTCCTCTTCCTACTCCTCCCTCTATTTCTCCTTCTCCTCCTCCTACTCCTCCCTCTACTCCACTTTCTCCTTCTACTCCACCTTCTCCTCTCTCCTCCTACTTCTCCTCTATTCCTCCTTCTCCTCCTCCTACTCCTCCCTCTACTCCGCCTTCTCCTCCTCCTACTCCACCTTCTTCCCTCTCACTCTATCCACTACTCATTCTTCCATCTCCCCACCCCCATATCTATATCCTTTATATGCTTCCTCCCTTCTTATTCCTTAACAATTTCCTCCGCTCATAGACAACTCTGCCTCTACCTGACAACATTATATTTTGAAGAAAGGTTGCTCTGGCCACTCTTCCGCCACTTCCCAGGGGGGAATACCACACTAACGAAAAATTACAATTATTCAGACATGAAAGAACTGTTTTGGGCACTCTCAAGGAAATAGTGCGGTCCTGACCCAGATTCCCATGGAAGTAAGACACCTGTAAGGGAGGTGGCTGTCCCTCATGTTTTTTCTTCACTAAGCCCCCAGAAATCTCATGAAAGGAACACATGAAACACTAACAATCAATTTGCAACTCTCTACAGAGGGGGGTCAGCAAGAGAACTGTAAATAGAAAGACAAATACCCCCCAATCTCACACAGAAATAGGTGAGGAAACCTCTCCTACTGCTCCTCATGGTTGCTTTGAACAGATGAAAGAAGAAACAAGACACCTTTCAACAGAGCATGCAGTAGCTTTACCAGATCCTGACTCCACTCTGTTTGCGGATAATGAGGAAAGGTACCATACTGGATTTGCTGTTGCTACAGAAGATCAGGTACGTCAAGCATCTTCACTTTCCTCACTCACATCTGCTCAAGACGCTGAATTGACAGCCTTCTCAGTGGCATACAAAATGCCTGAAGGAAGACATGCCAATACCTACACTGACTCAAGATATGCCCTGGGTGCAGCACATTATTTTGGATCAATCTGGAAGATAAGAAGCACCACTCAGCTGACTAAAAGCTGCCAACCAAGCCACAAGTGCACCAAGGGAAGTGGACAGAATGGTGTCCGCTAAAGAAACTTCTATACTCACCATGTAAATCCTACCTACAGATCTCAAGCTTCTGAAAGAATGACAAACAGCTACTGACCCTGAAGAAATACAAAGCTGGGGAAACAGAAAGGGGCAACCCTTGAAGACGGGCTGTACTCCAACGCTCTCAAGCTCTGTTTACCCAAAAACATGTACTGGGCAGTGAGCCCATGGAACTTTATACCTATCCAAGACCCTCATGAACTCTTTGATCTCTAAATACTCCTAAGCACCTAGCTAACTCTCAATATCCCTTTCAAGAATCCAGGTGACAAAGAGCTACTGGGTCAAATATGCACTAGTTATAATAGACATTTTGTCAGGATGGCCAGAAGCCTAGCCGGTCATCAATGTGACAACCAAGACCATATACCCAATAGTGCATTGTGAAAGTTGCAGAGATCACTCAGTGGATTCATTGTTCCAGATTCAAGACTCTCTCTCTCTCTCTCTGCAACATGAGAAGTAACATTTGTTGATTTTGACACACTTTTGACTCTAAAGAAAAAAAGATACCAACAAGTAGGTGTTTGATGGCCATAATAATGCCTGACCACCTGCCATCGATGGAAAGCCGAGGACCCCAAAAGGAGACCTCGTGAAGCTAAAGAGATCCAAACGCCAAGCTCCCTCAGGATTATTTGCCCATCCTGAGTTTGTGGTGATATTAATATTGACTAAATGATCCGAGTCCACCTACGCTGATGTAGCGTGGGACAGGTTTAATACTACAATGCATAAGCAAATGCGCCCTAGCCAAGGTTATTATGTCCATACACATAATACATGACAAGGTACTCTTGACACACCACATTCATGCTTCAGAACATAAAGAGGAGCACCCCTCTAAAGGGAAAGTTTGACACACATATATATATATATATATTGATGCCATAGGTGTGCCAAGGGGGGTACCAGATGATTTTGCAGTAAAAGGAAAGTTTGAGTCCATTTTCCCAACCGTCACTGCTAATAATAATAATATTTTGATTTGCATTTATTATATCTATTGTAACCAACAACGTTTACCTG